>NC_138203.1:100690419-101290419 GCF_964194415.1 Vipera berus
TTGGTTGGGCAGACTATTGTGAGAGATGGTCCCTATGCTGGATGGGAGCTTTATAGACAGCAACCAGCTTCTTGAATGCCACCAAGAAAAAGTCAGCCACTGCAGCTTGTGAACCAGAAATATTACATAGGCAGACTGAGGCATGCCTATTACTGCCCTCACCATCACATTCTGGATATGTTAAAATATCCTTTGGTATTCAAAGACAGCCCATGTAGAACATTACAATAATGAAGCCACAAGTTGACTAGGGTATGATTGACTGAAGAACTGATCTGGGAAAGGGTGCAGAAGATACACCAGATGAAATTATGCAAAGTCTTTCCGGCTCACCCCTAGCACAAGTTGTGAGTCCAGGAGGATCCCAACTTGTGTACCAACTTCAAAGGGGGAAGTCCTACCCAATCCTTTGTGCCAGCTCCTTGATTTCATTGCCAATCTTTCCCTCTTTCTTTGTGGCCTCCAACTGCTCTTGCAGCCTCAGAGACTTTGTCTCCAGGGCTTCATGATAGACTAAAAGGTTAGTACAATACTGGGTTGTACTGCCAAACCCACAAAAAAGAACCCATACAGAAACAAAAAGACAACATCCACATCAATCTCCAATGTAACCCATCTGGATGCCATCTTAAAAAAAATAAGCACTACTAGCTTATATGATCTGCACAATGTTTCTAAAAGGCAGTGGAGAGCATATGACAGTAGCTAAGAGTGCCCCATATTTTCTGTTCTGGGCACTAACCTTACCATACATAATATGTAAAGCTGTGGCAGATGTATAGGTATAAGCTAAGCTTGCTTTTTAGCACAGTCCGAGCCAATGCAAAAAGAGTTTGAAATGGCTTCATAATGAATAAGTATCTCCCATAATTAGGAATATATAAAGCTATTAATACATAATCCATCTATGTTTCTTTCTACCTGACATAGGTAACTTGCCATGCTGTTGTTTGCCAGGAGACGGCAAGAATTGCTAAGCTTGTAGCCTGCCAGAGAACTTCCAAAAAAAAATCAAAACAAGTGAATTGCCAGATGAGGCTGAAAACTACTACCTCCCTCGCCTCAATAGGTAAGCTTGTCAGTTGCAAAACACCATGCTAGAGCACACTGAATGAATCAGCTACTTGCTAATCATGGCAGAGCTTTTCTAGTGTGGCATTTCTGCTGACTGCAGTGAACTGTGCTTACGCTTGGACAGTTCACCTGCCCCCCACAGCTGCATAGTAAAGTTGCTAATGTTGGAAAGGAAAGGAAGATCTGTGCCAATAATGCCATAATCTGTTTTGTAATTCACTCTCTCGTTTCATAATCCCATTATACTTATAATTTTATAATCAAACTGGCAAAAAGTGCATTCTTCTCTATTTGATTATATTTTAAAATATACCGTATATACTTGAGTATAAGCCGAATTTTTCAGCCCACTTTTTGGGCTGAAAAAATCCACTTCGGCTTATACTCCAGTGAACAAAAAAAAAGAATTTACCGAGGACTTGCGCGCGGCCGAGGCTTCGGTGCTTCCCTCCAGAGGAAGAAGGCGCTGGATGCGGCCAGCTCCGCGGGGAAGGGGGAGCGGAAAAGCCGCAAAAACTGTAGGAGAGATGCTGACTGGCGGCGGCCTCGGAGGAGGCGGAGGGGGAGGAGGGAGGGAAGGAGGGAAGGGTGACCAGGCGGGGGAGGGGGGGTGAGCCAGAAGGAAAAGGGAAACTCATCCCGCAGAGCGGTTGCGAAAAGAGGGAGGAGATAAGCCAGCCCGGTACCTGGATCCGCTTCCTGTGTCTCCTCCGCTCTGCCATGATGTCCCCGTTTTGGTCTCCTGGTGACATGGGGCTGAGCCGGAAAAGGGGGAGGGGGAGACCGAGGGAGGGAGGGAGGGAGGAAGGAAGAGAGAGAGAGAGACGGAGCCAGCGTCAGCCAGCGGGCTCACGAGGGGCAGCAACCTCGCGAGAGGCCACGCGCAAGCCATTAGGACGCGCGCGAGCCCTTGGGGAGGCAGGGCGGGAGCACAGTCCGGCCGCTGGGCTTCCTTTCCCTCTTGTCCGCATCGCTGCAAGGAATTGCGTTGTTTGGGGATGGCGACGCTCGCCCATTCACACGCTGCCCAAACGCTGGTCATTTGCTGCGGGGCTCCCGCTTGGAAGGGAAGGGAAGGGAAGATTTGTGAGGGGAAGATGCCATATCGGGGTGGACATAAGGAGCCGCCTCCTGAAAAATGTTACCCCAAGTATTCAAGCCAGTCTGTCCCAATAACCTGGGAAGCCTTTCTAAATCCCAGGCTGGTTGTAGTCAGGGTGACCTTCGCGCATCTGGAAGGCACCGAGAGAGCGTTTTTTGTTGAATTGGAGCCATGGGCTAGTCGTGGTTAAGGCACTTGTAGGCGAAGCAAATCACAAAAGCCCCCAAATCCTTCTAAATGCAGCCCACGGGCGAGCTTCCCAAGTTGTTTTAATTTAGTTTGCACGTGGCAATAGAAATAAGCTTTTTTCCTCCTCAGCGGATCGGTGCGGTGAAGAGGCTGGGCTTCCTTCGGGGGGCCTTTCATTCCTGTACAAGGGGGAAGGGGAACTCTCTGCTTTTGTGTGTGTGTGTGTGTGTGTGTGTGTGTGTGTGTGTGTGTGGCCCATCTGCAAAGCTGCCGAGGAAGGAGAAGCGGGATACCGGTTGGGTGGAGGAGGCAGTGGCGGCGGCGGAGGCGGCCGCAGCACCGGCAGCCTTCCGCTTTTGTGCGTGTGTGTGTGTGTGGCCCATCTGCAAAGCTGCCGTGGAAGGAGACACACAAAGACACGCAAAAGCGGAAGGCTGCCGGTGCTGCGGCCGCCGCCGCCACTGCCTCCTCCACTTCTCCTTCCTCGGCAGCTTTGGAGATGGGCCACACACACACGCACACACAAAAGCGGCAAAAGCGGAAGGCTGCCGGTGCTGCGGCCGCCTCCGCCACTGCCTCCTCCACTTCTCCTTCCTCGGCAGCTTTGCAGATGGGCCACACACACACACACACACACACACACACACGCACGCACACACAAAAGCGGCAGGCTGCCGGTGCTGCGGCCGCCGCCGCCACTGCCTCCTCCACTTCTCCTTCCTCGGCAGCTTTGCAGATGGGCCACACACACACACACACGCAGACGCAAAAGCGGAAGGCTGCTGGTGCTGCGGCCGCCGCCGCCACTGCCTCCTCCACCCAACCAGTATCCTGCTTCTCCTTCCTCGGCAGCTTTGCAGATGGGCCACACACACACACACACACACACACACACACACACACACACAAAAGCAGAGAGTTCCCCTTCCCCCTTGTACAGGAATGAAAGGCCCCCCGAAGGAAGCCCAGCCTCTTCACCGCAACGATCCGCTGAGGAGGAAAAAAGCTTATTTCTATTGCCACGTGCAAACTAAATTAAAACAACTTGGGAAGCTCGCCCGTGGGCTGCATTTAGAAGGATTTGGGGGCTTTTGTGATTTGCTTCGCCTACAAGTGCCTTAACCACGACTAGCCCATGGCTCCAATTCAACAAAAAACGCCTTCCAGATGCGCGAAGGTCACCCTGACTACAACCAGCCTGGGATTTGGAAAGGCTTCCCAGGTTATTGGGACAGACTGGCTTGAATACTTGGGGTATAACATTTTTCAGGAGGAGGATCCTTATGTCCACCCCGATAGGGCATCTTCCCCTCATAAATCTTCCCTTCCCTTCCCTTCCAAGCGGGAGCCCCGCAGCAAATGACCAGCGTTTGGACAGCGTGTGAATGGGCGAGCGTCGCCATCCCCAAACAACGCAATTCCTTGCAGCGATGCGGACAAGAAGGAAAGGAAGCCCAGCGGCCGGACTGTGCTCCCGCCCTGCCTCCCCAAGGGCTCGCGCGCGTCCTAATGGCTTGCGCGTGGCCTCTCGCGAGGTTGCTGCCCCTCGTGAGCCCGCTGGCTGACGCTGGCTCCGTCTCTCTCTCTCTCTTCCTTCCTCCCTCCCTCCCTCCCTCCCTCGGTCTCCCCCTCCCCCTTTTCCGGCTCAGCCCCACGTCACCAGGAGACCAAAACGGGGACATCATGGCAGAGCGGAGAATATACTGATAATATATTGTTTTTGTTGACCCTCTTTTCCACATGCCTCAATTAAAGCAATTTTATTGTTATCTACCTGTATTTTTATTTTTGAAATTTACCGTGAGCTGCTGCATTTCCCAGCCTCGGCTTATACTCGAGTCAATAACTTTTTCCAGGTTTTTTTGGGGGGTAAAATTGGGGGTCTCGGCTTATACTCAAGTAGCTTTCTTAAATAACAGGATATTTTTTTCCCAAAATGACTATCCTATAAACTCAGGGATTGCATGCACTCCTGCCCTGATTAGGAGTTTTTCTCTGTGCCAAACTTGCATGATAAATTGGCCTTTTTCAGAACAGCAAACTACCTTTTCCAAAGCAAATTAAAGATTATAATATGTTTATTTCTGTGGGACATACACATAAGGGTCAAAGTGTTTCAACTTTGCTCACTCAGTGACTTCATTGTGTTACTTGGACTTGCTCCTTGTACCCTGTTGAATCTCTCTCTCTCTCTCTCTCTCTCTCTCTCTCTCTCTCTCTCTCTCTCTCTCTCTCTGTGTGTGTGTGTGAGAGAGAGAGAGAGGGGGGGGGGAGAGAAATCTAATTATATATTTAGATTTCATGTGTTTTCTGTAAAATGTGCTTACTTATCAGATTCTCGGCTTTAGGTAAAGAACATCCAAAGAAATGCTTCTTAGTCAGGTAAATAGAAAGTGAGGCTTAGGATATTGTGTCTGTTTTGTTGTATTTTAGGCAAGCCAAAGGACACACTGAGAAAACCTGGGTTCATGAGTTTTTCAGAAGAGGTTAAGAGGGATACAGTCCCTCTGCTGAGAGGCAAGGGAAACCATACAGTTGTGAATCCTAGTATGAACCCTGCATCATATCCTTTATCCCCCGAATTTGGGACGGCTGTACCTAATGAAGTTTTAATACAAGGACATGGGACCATGGTGAACAGGTTAGAAAACTTGTCAATGACTGTTGATATTTTAGAATTCTGTGTATAGTTAAGATGAAATTGCTATTTAATGGTATAAGCAGATATAAACTTCAAAGATAAGTGAAAGCATTATAGGAATTATAGCATCCCTCGTTTTCCACTGGAGATGAAGAAGTCAGAAAATGAATTCAAACGTGCTTGGAATAAACAAATGTCCATCATTAGACAAAAAGTAAAAGTAAAAACAAATATAAAAATAATAATTAAAAAGTAATTAAATTGATTAAAAGGAAAACAAGAAATAAATCCAAAGGGCAGACTGGATGGACCACTAAGTCTTTTTCTGCCATCAGTTTTCTGTGTTTCTATAATGGAAAAATATTTGAAAAATACTAGTTAAAGGAGGAAGAGGAAGATCAGTATAATGCAAGAACATAGGGAAGAGAAATTGTATGATCAGACTTCTGACTTTTTTGTTTGAGATAAATATTGTCATGCAGAGGATTGCTTCACAATATTTTCTTTGATAATGATTAGTGAAATACTTTGTAAAATGTTACAATTAACACTATACTATGGCAAAATTAGAGCTATAACTTTAATAGGTTGTCTACACAGGTAACAATCTTGATCCCAAGTAATCAAGCATATTCTTTCTGATGGCAGAGTTTTACTGTAATGTGTGGATTGCTCCACTTTTCACTTTTCTTCACATATCTCCCATCAGAAAAAAAATATGAACAGATGTTAACACTAGACACACATTACCAAGAAATAAATGTGGAAAAGCAGAGGAACTTCCTAATTTACACAGGCCTTTAATTTTCAGGGATCTGGTTTAGAATTTCCTATAATCTGAAAGGTGAGCCAGATTGGTGCAGTAGTTAAGGCACCAGGCTAGAAGTGAGAAGACTGTGTTCCAGTCCTGCCTTAAGAATGAAGACAGCTGGGGACCTAGGGCTAGTCTGTCTCTCATCCCTAGGAAGGGGGCAATAGCAAACCACTTTGAAAAACATTGCCAAAAAAACTGCAGAGACTTGTTCAGGCAGTGACCAAGAATCAAAATTCTCTTAAAGGCACATCTATACATAGAGAAACAAGAAACAAGATTGAGTTATGCTAGCAAAATAGATAACTGATTATAAAGTGATAACATGCAGTCACTGTTTCTTCATGTTTATTCATAAGCAAGCACTACTTATTTCAATTACCTTAACATAGACTAGTCTTATTATTAATGTTAATTTCAAATTTAATGCTGTTGATTAGATAAGTTAACATAGGACTATTTCTAGAGGTACTGAACTGAAGGCATTAACGAAGCGAAGGCATTAATAGTGCAGCCTTAAGTTCTAACCACATACATGTAGTCCTCAATTTTATGACTATAATTGAGCTTAGAATTACAGTAGTAAGTCATACCTGTCATTAAGGGGTTACCACATGACCAGCCTGATTTTATGATCTTTTTTTTACAGCTGTTGTTAAACAAACACTATAGCCATTAAGCGAACCCATTGTATCCAATGCCGCTTTCCAGGAAAAAAAATCATGGTCATGTGACCGTGTGTTAGGCACGAAAGATCAGGATCATACGTTGCAGCACAGATTATTCAAGTCTACATACAAGAATCTAGTCAACTAAAGTTCAGTACAGGTACTAAAGCAGGCATGTCAAGCTCACAATGTCATGTGACGTTGCACGACGTATTGCAACTTTTTCCCCATTGCCGGCAATGGGGTGGGCGCAATTTCGGCGTGACGCATGTGGGCCGGCAGTTTGACGTGCCTGTACTAAAGGGTCAACAGAATTCAAGAGAGTTTGGACTTGGACCGTTTGTGGGAACATAATGACTCAAAGCTGATGACACTTTTAACTCCGGCCCCTAGCTTTGCCTGCTCTTTTCCTACTTGGGCTGAAAGTCACCATAATCTTGAGCCAGTTGCCAAATGCTCCAAATGTGATCAAGTGACCCAGGGGGGGAGGGGGGCAATAACTCTTGAGGAGATCCATCATAACTTCAAACTCTCATTAAGCAACTGGTTGTAAGTCGAGAACTACTTGTACAATGTATATTTTAAAGTAAATTGAAGTTTGTCACAATATTTTATGTATTTGCCTTTAAATTACTATTTTTTATTCTAAACATAGAGTTTTTTTATAGACTTTCGTTTATAAACTATATTTCTAAACCATAAAATGTGTATTTGCCTTCATAAAATTTAAACTATCCCTAGACTAGATAGAAGCAAAAATTAGCTTCTGGGGATTCTTTCTACAATACAGTATTAGGAGAAACTTAATACGTTAGGTATGCTTAGCTTCACTGAAGGTAAAACACTGTACCAATTTCCTGCAGTTTTATACTGCTTGAATATATTGGAAGAGAAGAGAAAATAATTTCCATATATCTGAAACAGTACTGTGATTTCAAAATGGGCAATAGTCCATTTTTAAAGTTAGACAAAACTGAACTGTTTACGTCCTGTTTTGTAATTCTGAGCAGATTCAATTAAAAAGAGATGAGCTTTATACCACATATTTAGCGATCTAGTAGTATTCTTCCCTTCCCCCTTTCAACAGTCTAAACAATCAAAATCGACAAGCTCAGCTGCTGTGCCATCACTTCTCCATGTATTGTTTGCTGCTGTTGTAGATCATCAAATGATGATACAGATAGACCAGCAAGGACTGTTGTTATGGCTGGATTTTTCAGATTAGTTCATATTGCCTTGTTAATCCTCCTGTTACGCTTTTAGAAAAATTGTGCTTTCAAATTAATGTATTAGTATTATTGTGAGTCCTTTTTAGTTGAGAATGCCAGCCCTTTAAAGTGGGCCAGATAAAAAAACAATAATTATATGAATGTTAGTTTGCTGTTGTAGGGTACATTAGTAGAATTTTAAAAACCTGTCCAGGTTTATCTCAGATCACTGTACATCATATATTAAAATCAAGGCAGGGTACTTTGGGGTTTTTTTCTCATGTTTTCTTCTATATCTCAACTCTGTAATTTATTGTTCAAGTTCCACCTTAGCAACAGATTCCTTCCTCCTTTAAAGTCTCTGTCATAACTTCTCCAAGTCAGCTCTTAATTCCTTTACAGATGAGTTAATTTAGGTGGAGAATGTATCTCCCAAATTCATTGTGATTTAGACATGAATTGTTTAGTCAATGAACCATGCAAGGATAAGGAGATGCATGAAAATCAGGGGTCTACAGACTTGGCCCTTTTATGACTGGTGGACTTCAACTCCCAGAATTCCCCAGGCAATGTGCCTGGCTGAGGAATTCTGGGAGTTGAAGTCCACCAGTCATAAAAGGGCCAAGCTTGAAGACCCCCCCGGATGAAAACCTTTTCCAGAAAGCCCAAAGAACTGTCATGTTCTCTGATGATATAACCAAGTGAGGTCTGCACAGATAGAGGATTCTGTGGTTGTTGGTCTTGCAGAAAAGGGCTTTCTGAAAAACAGATTGGCACAAATTTTAACTTCCCTTGTGAGTAGTTTCAGTTGCATTGAGATTCTGTACCTATGAATGCATGGGTGAGGCTAAAAGGTGTTGCAAGGAAACGCTGCATTAAAAAAAATAGAAGCACAGAAAATAACCAGCTTTCATAATTTATGCTGAATTCTTCATTTTGGCTTCATGTAGCTGAACTTGGTCCAGTATATCTAATTTTTAACTTGTTTTGCCCAGTTTGTTTATGTATATTCATTTGCTTATATGTTTATTTAAGCACAAATTCATGTGGATTTCCTGCAGAAAAGAGTTTATTTTTTTTTTTTTTTTTTTTTTATTGAAAAGTTTTAAAATACAATTTTCCCTTGAAAACCCCCCTTCCCCCTCCCTCCTCCCCCCCTACCTCCCCTCCTCCCCCCTCCCTCCTCCCCCCCCTACCTCCCCCCCTCCCCCCCCTACTTCCCAGAGCTGAATACAAGGTATATATATATAAAAAAAAAGCAAACCTAAGCAACCATATACTAACAACTATAAATTCTAAAATCCATCACTCTCTAGCTTATATAGGATAAAACAAACCTTAACAATATTAAACATATATATAAAAAAAAAAAAAACTAGAATAAGAAAAGGACACTCTCTAGCTTATATAGAATGGAACAAACCTTAATAGTATTAAACATATATTAAAAACAAAAAAAAGGAAAAAGAAAAAAAAAAAAAACCCTTCTCAACCCTATACTTATCCTAAATAAACTCCATCCATTTTATCCATTCCATGATATAACATTCTTACAAATAGTTTTCCAAATTAACCAAGGATCCCAAATCAAAAAACTTTAAAGTCAACTCTTCTGTAATCGACCGGTCCTCTTCCCGTACCACATCTATAATTATTCCAAACACAACAAAAAAGGAAAAAAAAAAAAAAAATTGCAAACAAAACTTGAACTTTAATCCAAAAAAGCTCACCCTCTCCACAAAACCACCAAATATAGAAATATATTGCGTCTACACCCAAATCTTTTCCCCCCTCCCCTACTTGACTACTTGACTATATCGTAAAAGTTCCAAAGACTTCTGCGATTCCTGCTACTTTCTCTTCTTAGATCGTTTTGCAGCAGCACGCGTCACCCTCTGTTTTATAGATTCATCCAACGAGGTTGTATCTTGATCTCCTCCAACACCGTTGTCTTCTATCTGACCATCTTCGGCCTCTTGATGCACTCCTTCTCCAGATCCCTTTCCAGCTTCCAAAAGTGTTAATGGCGTTGCATTTAAAACATTATTGTAGAAATCACGCGCTTGCATCACAGTAACCAAACGGTACTTTTTACCTTCGTGCGTCACCATCAACCCCACTGGGATCTCCCATCTGAACCTTATATCTCGTTGCTTGAGCTCTTGCACAAGAAATGTAAAATCCTTCCTTCTCCTTAGAATCTTTGGAGGAATTTCTTTTAAGACCAAAACTTCTTGATTAGCAATCATAACTTTAGTATCATAAGCAGCTTGTATAACTTCATCTCTAATTTCCCTTTTTGCAAAATATACCACCACATCTCTAGGCAACTTCCTCTGTCTGGCAATCCATGAATTCACACGAAACACTTTGTCCATGCCTCCTTTTATTTCAGATGCTGGCTGTTTCAACACTATTTCAAAAGCCTCAGAAACCAGCTGCTTTAGATCTTCCTTAGTATTCTCCTTTAAGCCTCTAATTCTAATGGCAAACTGCATCTGGAAATATTCAGCAAGACACAGTTCCTTTTCCATTTTATTTTCATTCTCCAATACTTTTGCTTCTAATATAGCATTCTTTTGAGTCAAGTCTTCTAGCTTTTCCTCCAATTCTTCCACACACCGAGCCACTTTACACACTGAAGTCAAGATGTCTACCCTCATCGCTTTGAGCTTCTGTTCCATCCTCTCCTCCATTCTCTCCTCCAATTTCTCCAATTTCTCCTCCATCTGTGCAAATCTAATATTAATTGATTCCAAAATTACCTGGGTATGTTTTTCAAGAGCATCTTGTAAGTCCTTTGATGTCAATACATCAGGAGGATGCAGCGCCTGCAATAATGATTGTTGCACAGGAGAAGTTCCAGCACTCCGAAGAGTTTTAGGGGGTGGTTTAGCCGCCATCTTTTACCAAATATGACGCACTTTCACTTCAAATTTGTAATCCAAAAAAGTCCATCAAGCTGGAGAGTAAAACATAATAATCCTCTTTACCATTTCCTCTTGTATCGCTCTGCCTGCTCCTTTAAATCATAGTCATTCCTTCAGGCAGGGGTGGTCGCAGACGGCTGGCTCTGCTCCAAGAATCAGGAGCAGAGGCGACGGCCAGCTGGGAGCAGCCCAGGCTACGGGGGAGTTCAATCCTTCAGCCGCCCAAGCCATAAGCTCAGGCGGCCCTGGAGAACTCTACCCCTACCTGGGGGCTCGCCCCCTCCTCTTCTCCCGAGGAGGGGGCTTCGGATTCGCCCGAACAGCTGATCGGCGCTGTTTCGGGCGAAAAAAACAACAGCTGAGCCGCGGGCAGCCCGGGAAGGCTCCCTCCGTCGCCGCGGAGCCACCGGAAGTCGATCCAGAAAAGAGTTTATTTTCAGTTGTCCAGCATAGCTTGCGTGGAATAAAATAGTTCCATTTATGTAGTAAGATAAGATAAGGTAACAACTACAGCACCTGAAAACAAGAATACAGTATAGCATCTATATCAGGCATGTCAAACCGGATGCATCACGATGAAATGGCGCCATCCCATTGCCGGCAATGGGGGAAAAGTTCCAATACATTGCGTGACGTCGCGAGTTTGACATGCCTGATCTATATGATATGTTGATTGTTTAGCTGCAGTTTTTAAAAAATGAAAATCTGATTCTTCGCTTTTGTTTTTTAGGCCTGAGAGAAGACTTGTGATTCCTCCAAGGTTTCAAAAAGAGCTTCAACTTCATTTGACAAGAAATGTGCCTTTGGACATTAACGGTATGTTATTAGAAGTTCACGTGTAGTTCTAATTCATGCTTTATCTATGTCACTTGATATATCGAAAAGTAAGGTATCTGCTGATGGGCGAGTTCTCTAAGACTACAGTTCTGAGTTAGATGGGCAAACAAAAGTTTATACATCATTCTGAGCCATGGCTTATCACTATTACTAGATTCACGCAATACCTTAAGGCAAAGGAATTCTGCATTATGACTTGTAATCTTATAATTTCAATAGAAAATAAAATAAAGCCCTATTATCTATAACGGAGGTCCCCAACCTTTTGGCACCAGGGAACCAGTTTCATGGAAGACAGTTTTTCCATGGACCAGGGATGGGATGGGATTGAGAGGCTGGGGTGGTGATGAGGGGTTCAGGATGATTCAAGTGTATTACATTTGTTGAAAATTTTCTAAATAAATGAACAAATAAATAATGCACTTATTTCTATTCCTATTATATTGCATTAGATTAGATCAGTGACTTTCTCCTAAGAAAGTGGGAAGGGAGATATAGTCCTAAACTCAGCCTTCCAGCAAAACCCTTGGAGACACAGTGCTTGAGGGGAAATGTAGCTTCTCCCCTCCCCCTCCCCCTTTGCAAGCCGGGTAGTTTGCACTTGGCTTGCAAACTTGGAGAGCTGCAGAAGAAAGGAGGAACACACACACACACACACACACACACACACACACACACACACCAAAATAAATCATGAAAAGCAGGCAGGATGTTGCCAAAACACGAGGCATCTGGAGCATCAAAACAAAAGCAAAAAACTCCGGTTGAAGTGCAACGGAAAGGTGCAGATGAGAGAGAGGATCCCTTGGAGACGCAGGGCTTAAGGTGAAAGGTAGCTTCTCCCTGCCCCTATTTGCACCCTGACGATAAGACTCCCTCACTCACACATACCTTGGGAGGATCCCCCTCCAATGAGGCTTTGGGGAAGCTCCCGGTTTCAAGCTGGGCTGGCTGGCGGGCACTTGCACGAAGGGGCGCGGAAGCTCAGCTGGGCTGCTGGGAGGGGGAGAGGAGGAAAGTGAGGAGGAGGAGGAGGAGGAAGTATCAGGAGGAGGAGGAGCCAGTTGCAAGGGCAGATGCCAGAGGACCTTTGCACTGAGCAAGACAGTTACTGCCCAGCCACTCTCCTGCCCCTGCCCAGACCCCTGCAGTCTTGCCTCATGCCCGGAGGTGGAAGACATGCCTTCAGCACACCTCCAAGTGCACAGCCCAGTACCGGTCTGCGGACCGAGGTTGGGGACCCCTGATCTATAAGTGCAGGTGAGAGCGTGTTACTGTATCAAACTAAATGTATTTTCACAGTCTGAGAGTCTGATAAATATCTGATAAATTGTAATGAATTAAACCTTGGTTTAATTGTGGCTTATTAAAAGACACTATGGCACATTTTATACTGTTAATAGTTTTAATTATTGTTACTTTCAAAATAAGAAATATATTCAAGAATATGTATTTGCTTTTGCAGAAAATGTTAGAGAACCAAGACAATTAATGCAACCACTCGCCCTCCCTCGCAGCTCGAATACTGATATAAACGAGATTCAGAAAAGAATAAAAGACATCATAAATCAATTCAAAAATGGAATATGGTTATCAAAGATACCACACTTGTATAGAGAGGCCTATGGTGAAGACTTTAATACCGCTTTGCTATCACAGTTTGAATATTGGCCACATGTTTGTACGGTAGGTGCTAATTTTATCACAGAAGATAAAATTATTTGTAGACTAATTTTCTGATTTTGAATGTATGTTTAAATTTTTAAAATAAAAAACTTTAAGATAGTTTACTTGGAAATCAGAATTTAAAGTCAGCACAAAAAAGTCTAGACAGTCTCAACTGAACTAGGATTATCAAAGTGTTTGTTTATAGGAATATATAGAATTCCACTCTTAATTGAATAAAATTGTTGTTGAGGGCTTCCTGATGAACTTATAGCAGGAAATCTCATATTTGAGAATCCTACAAGTATCACTGTACCTTAGCAAAACCATCAATTGAACCTCTATAATGTGTTCCTGTATATGCTTCTCATCTGAGCTCAGCAGTGTTCTTAATTCTCTAATTATGATTTTTTTTAATTCTGTCAAACAACATGACTACTGAGGCAAAATCTTTTTGTATGTTCACTTCCGAGGTAAAACACACGATTCAATGGAAATTCTTTGAAATGGATTTAGAGAAAATTGCCACCTTAAATATAGTTATTTAATATCTTTGCATGTAATGAAAGAGACAGTAGAAAATTGGTATCCCTGAGCATCATTAAACTTTGCAGATCAAAGGGCAACATAGATTGAAAAAAGAATTTAGGTTATGTTTCTAGCTTTATTTAAGCCCTTAATTAGGCTTGGATTAAAAGGGGATATACGTAGCACCAAAAAGAACAAGCATTTGCCAATGGGAACATGCTATATTTTGAAAAGCTATTTGTCTTGAAATGTATACAGCCTTGCATTATCAATTTGGGAAATTGTTTTAAACGTTACATTGTTTTTCTGTATTAACAGTCTGCTGAATATGCTGTAACTTGAAGATTGCATTTTTGCATGCATTGGGACTTTTCCCAATTTATTTTAAACCTAAACCTATTTCCAAATGTTTGTTTACAGGGTTAACCCACTTTTTAAAATACCCATACACCTAGGTCTGATTTCCATAGCCTGATGCTCTCAGATGCTTTCAGATTTCCCAAATTCTTAGACAGAATGGCATTTGGGCACATCAGTTGTTATTTATGAGAGTTACAGTCCAGTACCTTTAGCAATCACGATTGTAATAAATTGCCATAGCTACATGAAAACTAGGAGATTCATCCAGGCAGGATAAGTGATTTGAGTTGGAAAGATTTACCTGAACATAAGCAAAAGAGGTAAGTATTTTCTCCAAAATTTGGGCAGTCTTTTCTCACAAGTTTACATATTAGGCTTATATGCTGTTCCAAGACTCAGCGTGTTATACCTCTAAACAACAGTAGATTGAAAAGCAATATATAACAATATTAAAATCATTTAGCTATTGAGGAAAGCACAGTGGGTATAAAGGGGAACAAATACCGTACATCCCCACATACACCAAAGTTGAGTTGACTTTAGTTGAGTTAACTAAAATTACAATAATTTTGTAACTGTTTTACTAAGAGCATGCCTATTGGATACCTAGAGGAATACTGTTCCAGAGAAGGGGACAGCAGTTAAGAAGTCCCAGCAACTCTGGGCTGTCTGCAGATGGCATTCCAGGTGGCTGGGACCTGGAGGGAGATTTCTCTTCCAGTTCTGAAAGGTTAGCAGAAATCTCTGGGAGAAGATGGCTTCGCAGATACGTAGGTCTTGAGTGAGCTTCCATAGCGTTGAGCTTGAATATTTCACTCAATGTGATTTTTTTTTTAATAGCTGCTTCTTCTGTTCTTTCTAAGGCAGAGAAGGTATCTTCTGGTGGCCTAAGAGATATAATTCTCTACCCTTCTGGAAAAATGCACAATCCAGGAAAGGACGTGTCAAGCCAAGAAAGAAAGCCTCAGCCTCCCTTGTTAAAACAGAGTGTGGAAACTAAAACCACTCCCCTCCACGGAGACTTCAAGCAAAATATCGCAGCCATCTTGGCAAAATATTCCAGTGGCCTTTGGGCTAATGCTCTCCCGAAAGTATATGAAGACACACACAAAGCAGCGTTGCCTCAGAATCTTTTGGATAACCTTGACTTACTCTCAGATATATGTACAGTCAGTTACATCTCTGAAAATCCAAAAAAGGCAATTCTCTATGCCATACCAAAACAGCACCCAGGGAAGGACCTGAATATTATTGCTAAGAACTCCACACCTGAAAGCATACAGAAACCAGCTGAGCATCAGCCTGCTAAAGCAAAGCAGGACTCCCAAGAGGGTGATTTTGAACACATTCCTGTACCTCCTTTAATTATCCCAGAAGAAATATCACCATCTGTGTTGGTAGTGGACCTATGTTCTACAAATGACGTCGTCGTTAGGTACGTTTATAAACCTCTCTTTTGACATTTCTCTGGTGCTTGGAGTTGTGTAAAATCATAGGTAAGAATGGGGGGGAATCTCAAATTAGAACAGTTCTAATGGGCGTATACTATTGTGTATTGCTTTTGTTTTATTGAAGATTCTTTATTCCACCACATTCTTCTTCGGATGTTAGACGGGATTTTCACAACATCCTGGAATTCTCTCCCCTTCCCCCACCCCCTTCCTAAATCTATTCAAATGGGTTGGGAGTTCCCTTGGAATAGCTTGGGAGATAGAGAAAAAAGAATGCAAATGGAAATCTTAACATTTCCATGAATGAGAAACAGTTTGGTGTAGAGGTTAAGGTGCTGGCCAGAGATGAGGGGACTGTGAATTCCAGTCCTGCCTTAGACATGAAAGCCAGCCAGTCATGCATTTTCAGCCCAACCCACTTACAGGGTAGTTGTGGACAAATGGGACATAAGAGCATTAGATACTTTCGCCACCTTGAGGTATTTATTTAAAAAAGGGATAAAAATCTAATAATCTTTTGTAGCATCAGGAAGGGGGACGCGGTGGCTCAGTGGGTTAGGACGCTGAGCTTGTCGATCAGAAGGTCGGCAGTTTAGCGGGTCGAATCCCGAGTGCCGCATAACAGAGTGAGCGCCTGTTACTCTTCCCAGCTTCTGCCAACCTAGCAGTTCGAAAGCACGTAAAAATGCAAGTAGAAAAATAGGGACCACTACGGTGGGAAGGTAACAGCGTTCCATGCGCCTTTGGCATCTAGTCATGCCGGCCACATGACCACGGAGACGTCCTCGGACAAGCGCTGGCTCTTCGGCTTTGAAACGGAGATGAGCACCGGCCCCTAGAGTCGGAAACGACTAGCACACATGTGCGGGGGAACCTTTACCTTTACCTTTAAGCATCAGGAAAAATTTGCAGTGGCAGGGAATTTCCATTCACTTAAGACTTCAAAGAGATACAACTGCATGCTAGGGCTAGGCATGTTTAAAAAATGGAAAAAAACATTTCAGACCTTACATGAAAGCTGAATTTCTTTCCTATTAGATGAAGCAGCCTCTCTTTTCACACAAATTGTTTAAAGACTAACATTAAAAAAATGCCACCGTAATTCAGTTCATTACACCAGCAGCATATTTTTTTTCAAGTTCAGATGGAAATCAGAAAAAAGTAACATAAAACATTTGTGTATTATTTTTGAAATATAACAAACTTTTATTACTGTCATGAGGTCAGTAGGTTTTTGAAACATATTCGACCTTACTGGAGACAGTCCATAAGTTTTAACTATTTTTTTTTCAGAATAATGTTAAAATTCTGGGAAGATGCTTCCTTTCTAAATTGATTCAACAGTACAATAAATCTAAAATAGTAAAATTGGACCTAAATTTGAGTTGAATATGTTAAAACCCATTGAATGTTAAAGTCCTTGTTTGATTGTGAAAACTAGGATCTGCTATAAAAGCTAAATTAAAAGTAACATTTCAGTGTGAAAGAAAGAGGGAGAGAAGAGTATTCCAAGACTGATTCAACAATAGGCATACAATTTAGGTGATTTCTTCTGTAAAACCATGATTTCCTACTAGATTTTTTTGTCTACAATTATTTTTATTATACTACTATATTGGTACTGTTTCAAACTTGTACTATACTAATATAGGTTGAACTATTTTTTGTATTGTACGATGTGTGCATATTGTGTATATTTATACATTGTGTGCGTATATATCAGTGATGGCGAACCTTTTAGAGACCGAGTGCCCAAACCGCAACCCAAAACCCACTTATTTATTGTCGGGTGCCGGGTAGGCATGGCCCAATGGGTGGGCGTGGCTGCGGTGGTAACGGCAGAGTGGGTGGGACTAAAAAGTTCAATCAATCAATTCCAACTGTGCGAGATCTTTTTTTTTCTTGCAAGAAGTTGAAATTGATTGATTGATTGAACCGTTTTTTTGGTTTTTTTGCATACGTATGGCGACGGAGGCCTAAAGCAAAAAGGTTTTATAAAACCCAGCTGAAGGCCTAGGACTGGGGTGATGGCGCGCGTGCCCACAGAGAGGGCTTTGCGTGCCACCGGTTCACCACCACGGGTATATATGATATGCTAATGTATTAGTATTCTTCTAGTTTATTTCTAATAATTGGTATGCTACTAATATGCAAATATATTAATGCCATATTATAGTTTTGACCTATAGATTTGATTTAATTAAATAGAAAGGGCAGTTTAATTAAAATGCACTGCTGCACTCTAGATCAGTTGAAGCTTGCAAGTGGTCTTCAAGGGCAGCCCTACGTAGAGCACATTGCAGTAGTCATGTTCTGAGCTGATCATTTGAAAAGGCCTCTCAGTCTAGAAAGGGGTTCAATTGGCACCAGACAGAGCTATATAAAAGCCTTTTTAACCATAATTACCATTGAGTTTTGAGTCCAAGCTGACCCCTAGTTTTTGCATCATTCTTGAATGGGGAAATACTGCCCTTTTCAAAGTTAAAAATGGGAAATCAGCAGATACAAACGGTCCAAATGTTCCACAGATACTCGTTGTTGGTAAGATGAAGTTGAAACCATTTTGCTGTATTAGGTAACCTGTTAATTCAGTGAAGCAAGTATTTTCTTGAATGTTATATAAAAGTAAAGGTTTCCCCTTTACATGCTAGTTTATTGCTTTTTGTAACTGATGAAGATTCTGGATGATATTGTACTACATGTATGTCTTTATTGGGGGAGGTAGATCATAAAGACATTCTCATACCAGAAACATACTCAAGGGCTAGTAAGGGTCATCATAAATCCCCAAATCTGAAAATAATAATTGCGTATTGTTACATAGATTATATATAAATAACCCAATTGTTTTAAATGCTGTAGCATTTTGAAAACCTAAAAACAAAGCAAAACAGAAAAACCCCTAAGCTTTGTCACCAGACTGCCACAATTTCAGCCAAGAATCAAAGTGCAACAGATAGAATGTTTTTCCCATGGGTTCATCTGTCAGCACTTCCCGCTGCCTATCCTCTCCTGTCAAACTCCCTTTGTTTTCCTCTTTGGGAATGTACTCATGATTTACTCCTTTTGTAACTCTGATTCAACTACACTTCTCTCTCCAGACATGCATATAATTCATCTTTGGATTCTGTGCCGTTTTGATGCTGCTTTTTTTTTTCTTCTTCATTGGAAATAAACTGCCTTCATCCACAAGTAGCTGTACATCTGGTGCTATCAACCTTCCTTTCCTTGCTAAGATTTTTTCCAGTTTCCTTATCATTATAGAAAGCACCAGTGTAGTAAGATGCATTTGATGAGATGGGTGGCTATTTACATTTGATTAATACACCCATACATACATACATACAATCGAGGTCCTTGCTTCAACCTTTTTTCCTGGGGTTTGTTTTAAATAAGTTAGATTTAAATGACTCACTATTTCCCTGAATGCTCTACTCTGACCATTTTATTTGTAATTTCTGGTAGCAGATTACATTATGTAGCTTTCATAAGTCACTTTACAGTATGAACGAAAGACTTGGACAAATGAGAACCTCTATTAAGTACTAAAAGCGCTGTGCATAAAATGTAATTTGTATTTTAATTTTAAACCTAAGTGTCTTATATTGTATTCTCTCATTCCAAAAGAGTATATGTAAGAAAATGAAGGTATTGTTCATTTTAAATATATTTGGGGATCAAAGACTGCTTTAATTTAAAAATTGGTGCACTTAGTATAATAAAAAAACATAGTAAACACATTCCAAAGTTCAGTTACATTAACTTGAGAATACAGGTAGTCCTCAACATATAACCACAATCAGGACCAGAATTTCTGTTGCTTAAGTAAAGCAGTTGTTAAGTGAGTCATGCCCAATTTTACAACAGTTTTACCACGGTTGTTAAGCAAATCCAGCTATTAAATACGTCACACAGACATTCAGCAAATCCAGCTTTGCTTGTTGGAAGCTGGCTGAGAAGGTTTCTGATAGTGATTACCTGACCCTGGGACCCTGCAACCATTGCAAATATATGCCAGTTGTTGGAACACCCAAATTTTGATCATGTGACTTGCGGAGAAGCTGTGACAGTCAAAAGTGTAAAACTTTGGTCACTAAATGAATGGTTGTCAGTCAAAGGCTACCTGTATTAATTCTTCAACTGCTCCTATTGTTCGTGGTTATTGATTTGTACTAAGTTGTCCAACTGAAATCCATAGGTATGTGGGCGCAAACTATTCTGGTGCCCAGGAGTCCATGGAGGAAGAGATGAAAGATTGGTACAGTCGGAATGCCTCAGTTTTGCAAATCCAGTCTCCTAAAGTTGGACAAATTGTTGCTGCCCTTGCAGAAGAAGATGCTTGGCTGCGGGCCCAGATTGTTTCAACAGAGGGCAATAGAATAAAGGCAAGTGCAAAAAGTTCCAGTACTGAAAATTACATTAAACAATGGATGCTGGTCCCAAATTTCATTCTAATCAACTCCATCGATATTCCTGACACTGTGATTAAAAATATCCAATCAAAGAATTTGTTTGGTAAAATTATATAAAGGCAGACAGAGAATTTTTTTTTAAATTCCATTTATATCCCGCCCTTCTCCGAAGACTCAGGGCGGCTTACAAGCTTAGCAGTAGCCTTCATTCTATGTATATGCCTGCTTATTAGGGCTTTCACACACACCCCAAGCGGCATTATTACAAAGTCAGCTTATTGCCCCCAACAATCTGGGTCCTCATTTTACCTACCTCGGAAGGATGGAAGGCTGAGTCAACCTTGAGCCTGGTGGGACTCGAACCTGCACTAATTGCAGGCAGCTGGGGTTACTTTAGGAGGCATTAGCCCACTGCTCCACCAACGCTCTTTTTTTAAAAAAAGTCAGCCATAGGTATAGCAATAGGATTCTTTATCCTTGCCTTCCTGCTTGCATCTCTGCCTCTAAAATAGTACTGAGATTTTATCTTTTGCTACTTCTTATACCAGTATCCCACTTGTGGGGAAATTGTAATTCTTGGGATGTGGCTTGTTTATTCATTACGCTTATGTGCTTTCTTGCATTCAGAACCTGAAGTGGTATTTGTGTTACTCCCTCCTCACTTTTTGCCCCACAACATGTGGGTAAGTTGGTCTGAGAACGTGATTGGGCCATAGTCCTCCAGTGCGTTTACATGATTGGAATTTTTCAGTTCTAGTCCATTACCTTCACCACTACATCACAGTGGCTCTCTTTGCAGTTCCCAACAGCTCCTGCCAGCGTGGCCCCTACATATTGAGAACAGCACTTAGCAATTTTTCTAAGATGCCAACACATACTAACCGGTCCCTTTCTCCCAATTGGAGGTGGGGGTAAACATATAGGGAACCACAAGTAAAATAAATTTAGATTTCCCTGTTCTCTGTGTGGTCCTCAGGAGAGAAAGAGGTGAGGAATAAGGAAGAAAGGGAAACAAGTCAAGCCTTCAATCCCTGTTATACCTAAAATCTTGCCCCCAAATAGAATATTTTTAAACTTTCTTATAAATAGAAATAATGCTCTGTATGAACAACTTGGTTACATATCTTATGGCTTAATATTTCCAGTGACATGGATTGATCTCAGCGTGGTGTCAAAGCATATAAGAATGACTACACTTCCAAAAAAAAACAACCCCTGAACATTCTAGTTTTTTCTGGAAGGAACGATGGCTACAGAAACTGCAAGACAAAAACAAACCTTCTCCTAAAAACTTGAAGCCTTGTATTTAATAGCTTTGCGTGGTTGTAAAGCAGTTGGGCTGTTACCGGTATTAGCACAACACTTGCAGCTTGAACAGCCAGTTGGTGTGCTGGCTGAGGATAATGGGAGTTGTAAGCAAATCCCAGGGAAAGTGCAAAGAACTGTACTGTGACTAATTAAGATTCCTGGTTATGTCTTAATTTGTTGTGTCTCTAGGTATGCTACGTTGATTATGGTTTTAATGAAATCATTGAAAATTCCAGAGTGTACAAATTAGCCAAGCAGTTCTATAGATTGCCATTCCAGGCTTCCAGATGTAAACTAGCTGGTAAGATGTGCCCTTTTTCCCCCCATAGGTACAAATGCTGTTTGCATAGCATCCCATTAACAAGTGGGAGAAAGAGATTATAGACTATATTAATCCAGCAGGTTTGGAAAATGGTATCTGGCAAGACCGTCTTGTACTCTTAGAGTTGACACAATGAGTGGGCTGACCTTATGACTAATTTTCTTTGAAATCAATGTGAGATCAAGGCAGACCTCTTTTTGTGATTATTTTTGTTAAAAAATGTATAATAAAAGCTAAAACAATCTGGGCTAAAAAAAAGTTTTTATTTGATACTGCATTTAAAACCTTCCTGAATTTCATTCCAGCTTAGTAGGCAACCATGCCAGCACATTCATTTTGCCCATAAGAAAAAAGCAGAGCCATTATTTCTAGCTGACTTGAGTTAGAGTTTGGCCTTGATATTTTTCATGATATTGGTGGTACTCTATGGTATGAATGTTGCTTAGTATCTTGAATTGGTAATAGGGCTGTCCATTTGCTGTCCCTTTTGATTAGAAAAATAGTTGAATACAGTAAAGTTTTCAAGCAATCTAGACAATAGTAACATTAAATTGCAATCCTAGAATGAAACAAAATTCATTTTATCATCCTTAAGACAGTTCAACTTTACAGAAACCTCATTGATAAATATAAAGATTTGTGGTAGAATTCCCCATAAAGAAAATCTGGTTTCTTTTAACTATGCTGTAAAATTCCATAATAGTTTTTATACTTCCTTCGCCATTCAGGGAGGAAATAAAAATTTCAGAACTTTTAGAATCCTGCGATTTTACACGACCTTTTAGCTTCTTAGATTTCAGCAGGTATTGATCTTGCCTGTACAACACTGAGGGCTCCAAGCTTTCTTAATAGTGTAGCACATTCCTTAAAAAATCAAGAAAGTACAATAAGTGGCCAGAGATAAAAATAGAGAGGTGGAATTCTTTTTAGTGTTGTAATACAATCCTTATGCTAAGCATTGAATTAACACTTTGAAACACAAGGCTTGTAATGCTTATCAACTTATATGTTTTGTTTGATTATGTTACCATAGGTTTAGAAGCATTCGATGATCCAATCTTAATAAAAATGGTAGAATCTCAAACTTGTGGCAAGATATTTGCTGTTGAAATATTAGAGAAAAGTGACATTCCCCGTATTATTCTATATGACACATCGGGAGACGATGATATCAATATTAATGCCACTTGCCTGAAGGTCCTGCGGGATAAATCACTTGAGCTCCATCTTCAGGTACTGTCTTCACCCCTCTATAACACTTTAATAAAACAAGTAAGTTTTTAAGTTGCAGAGGCCTTCAGCATCTTGAGTTCTTTGCATTGTAGGTAGATGCACTGTATAAAGATGTCCGGGTCACCAATGTTTGCTCAGATGGAACTTTATATTGTCAAGTGCCATCGAAGGGCCTGATCAAACTCTCAGAAAGTTTGCAGAAATTGGAAAACTATTTCCACCACAGGGTGAGTCTTAATCTTTAATATTGATTTCTCTCTTAAAAGATTTTGCAGGGCAGTTGCTAGCAATTCCCTTATAATCAAGTTAAGAATTTCAAAGCTATTGGTCACTCATTTTTGTATTTTTATGTGTGTGTGTGTGTGTGTGTGTGTGTGTGTGTGTGTATGTACACACACACACACACTCATTCTTTAGCTATAGTAGATATATAGTATATTTTTGAAATGCTAAAAATAAATGCCCCATGCTGAAGGAAAGCCTGTATGCTAATTTAACATAGAAATCCCTTGATCTTGAATACCGTGAGATTGTGGCTGCTGAATGTTTTTGCATTAAAGTAGTAGTATATTCAATATTCATTTTGGATGTTTAATAATGGTGATTACTCCAGGCTTGTTGGCAGTGCTTTAATCTTTTGGTACTCTGGAACTGAAATAAGATAACCATTTGTGTGCTATTTGTTAATTAATTACAAGTCAATAGCAAGGGTGTGAGCAATTTATGTAGACACCATGAATCATCCTACATTTCATGGTAACCACTATCATTACATAATCTGATTTCAACTCTATTCCAGCAACCAGCAGGATGTTCTGTATCACTACCTTTTTGTGGCATGATCTGCTTGCTTAACTATAAAGGAAAATGGGCCCGAGTGGAGGTAAGTAATATAATACTGACAAGCAGATCAGAAAAACGTTTTCTAAAAATTGGAGGTTTTATGCTCTAATATCTTCTGAGTGGGTTGCTTAACTGAATATTGACCTAAGAATAAGCGGTGGTTCCTCACATGCTTATAAGTTAAATTATTCTTTCTACTTAGTTTTTCTGAGCCAGTTTGAGGTGGAACCAAATTCTGACATCATTGTGAGATGGAACATTGCTCCTTTCCTTGTACCAGTATAGATATAAATGAATAAAAGTTACTCCCACCAGTGAAATAGTAAAAGAAAATTCCTGGTTTTTTGCTTGGGAAGCAATATGGCAAACATACGCTTCTAAACTACAGCTTCCTGCCATAGTCAAAAAAAGACCAGCATAATTTGGTATCTTAATCAGGGATTATGAAAAATGCAGTTCAACATGTCTGAGGTTTACTAAGTTCCAAAATCTAGTCTAGGACAATTGTTAGAGTCTCAGAGATGAACATTTAGGAAAGTGAAGGAGAATACACTGCACTACAGTTCAGACTGATGTGGGTATAGGTGGGTTGATAGACAGCAACAGTCAATGGTTGGCATGTTCTTCATTGTCTGATGGCTTAAATGACAGTTCTGTCCATAAGCATTATTGGTAGTTTATCAAGCTTAGAATGCAACTTATCTTTCTACATGCAAAACAGTCTGCCATTTTGATATAACTTCCACCCTGCCTCAGATAATAAGTGTTCACAGTAGCCGGACTCTTGATGTTCAATTTATGGATACCGGAACAGTGGCATCTGTAAAAGTGTTGGAGTTGAGAGAGATCCCTTCAATATTCCTGCGAGAAATCATTGCAGTACCACCTCAGGTATGAAAATCTCTTTTTATTAATTCTCAAGAGACCCAAAGGTGCTTTTTCAAGAGGCAACTGGACTTTCCTTGTTTTTCTTTGAAGACGTTTTGCTTCTCATCCAAAAACCTTCTTCAGCTCTGACTGGATGGTGGGGAACGGAAGGATTTATATTCCTTGCAGACAGCTGGTCATTTGCATTCTTTTAGAGTTGAGGCCACTTGGGGGTTTGTCTGTATCCTAAGGGTCACCTGAGTAGTGCAAATGGTTGTGGAGCCTTCTTGGAACAACACAGTCCTTTCGACCTCTTGAAAAAGCACTTTTGGCACAACCATGACTTGGATGACTGAGAATCTCCATAGACAATTCTCAAGAGAGTTTCAAGCAGTTTACTAAGAATGAATCTTGCTGCCATGTGTAACTTGAATGCTATTGCAACTATATATTATTTAGGCAATAAAATGCTGCTTGGCTGATCTTCCGCTTAATATTGGCGTGTGGACCCCAGATGCTGTACTTTGGCTGAGAGATACTGTATTGAACTGTCCTGACTGCAGCATGAAGGTAAAAAAATTATATGTTCCTTAGGGTTCAAGGAAGATATACTGTACTTGAGTTATTGTTTATCAAAATAAAAGTAATTATTACGCAAGCTACTGTATATATTTATTTATTAAATTTATTTGTTGCCCATTTTGGCGTGGGGCTGCTCTGGGTGGCTTACAATAGTAAAACAGGAAAAAAAAATGATAAAAAAGTAAACAATAGCAAAGCAATGAAACAATAAAAACAATGAAAGTACAATAATAAATGTTTTAATACATAAAAAGTATTTGAAGTGGAATTTTATTGTTTTGGTATTTACTTCTGTGTTTTATCATCACATTTTAATTATCTAAATATATTAATATAATATTTTAACCTACTAGACTCTCATTTAGTATAGCTTTGTACATACAGTTAACCATTTTTGCAATTATCACTACCTTATATACCGTGTTTCCTCAAAAGTAAGACCTACCCCGAAAATAAGCTCTAGCTTGATTTTTTGGGGAAGGGCCTAATATAAGCCCTAACCCAAGAATAAGCCCTAGGTTTGGGGCAAGGCACACACCTAAAATCAGGCAGGGGGGGTGGGGTGGAGCTGCCCCACACACCCCATACCCATTTACCTTGCAGCCAGGCCTCTCCTCGCCTTCCCACTTCTTCTGAGGCCTGCATTTCACAGTCAGAGGCCTTCCGGAAAGGACTGTGAAATGCAGGCTGGAGTTCCATTCTCAGCTGCACAATGAAACTACTCCTTCGGCCGCAAAAAAAAGTGGGCCAGCTGGATGGGGCACTCGGTGCCGGAGGTGAGTGGAAAAGATACCCCCGACCTGGTGCCTTTTGGAAGCAAAAAAAAAAAAAGACCAGGTCTTATTTTCGGAGAAAGATGGTAAGTTAATAGGGTCTGGTCCTCCAGTTCATGCTGGTTGCTTTTTTATTTTTCCTTCTCGTTCACCTCACCTTTGTGTAAATTATTCATCTAACTTTTATCCCACTCATCTTTTCCCTGTAATATTGTTACTGAATTGTACCTACATCTCGTCACTGATGGTAACAAAAAAATTGATTGGTCAATCTTTCTCCGTACTGCGTGCTGCAAAATCAACTACCGTATATACTTGAGTATAAGCCGAATTTTTCAGCCCACTTTTTGGGCTGAAAAATTCCACTTCGGCTTATACTCCAGTCAACAAAAAAACTTAGCGAGGACTTGTGCGCGGCCGAGGCTTTGGTGCTTCCGGGATCGCGCGCACCTCTCCCAAGCCACCGCCGTCCGAGACCTGCCGAAGTTTGGGGAGGTTTGGGGAGGTGCGCGCGCACCTCCCCAAACCTCCCCAAACGGCAGGTCTCCGTTCCTCCGCGCCCTGCCTGCCTGCTTCTTTCCGCAGCGGAAAGAAGCAGGCAGGCAGGGCGCGGAGGAACGGAGACCTGCCGACGTTTGGGGAGGTTTGGGCGCCTCCCCAAACCTCGGCAGGTCTCCGTTCCTCCTGCCGACGTTTGGGGAGGTTTGGGCGCCTCCCCAAACCTCCCCAGGTCTCCGTTCCTCCGCGCAGACCTGCCGACGTTTGGGGAGGTTTGGGCGCCTCCCCAAACCTCCCCAAACGTCGGCAGGTCTCCGTTCCTCCTGCCGACGTTTGGGGAGGTTTGGGCACCTCCCCAAACCTCCCCAGGTCTCCGTTCCTCCGCGCAGACCTGCCGACGTTTGGGGAGGTTTGGGCGCCTCCCCAAACCTCCCCAAACGTCGGCAGGTCTCCGTTCCTCCTGCCGACGTTTGGGGAGGTTTGGGCGCCTCCCCAAACCTCCCCAGGTCTCCGTTCCTCCGCGCAGACCTGCCGACGTTTGGGGAGGTTTGGGCACCTCCCCAAACCTCCCCAGGTCTCCGTTCCTCCTGCCGACGTTTGGGGAGGTTTGGGCGCCTCCCCAAACCTCCCCAGGTCTCCGTTCCTCCGCGCAGACCTGCCGACGTTTGGGGAGGTTTGGGCGCCTCCCCAAACCTCCCCAAACGTCGGCAGGTCTCCGTTCCTCCTGCCGACGTTTGGGGAGGTTTGGGCACCTCCCCAAACCTCCCCAGGTCTCCGTTCCTCCGCGCAGACCTGCCGACATTTGGGGAGGTTTGGGCGCCTCCCCAAACCTCCCCAAACGTCGGCAGGTCTCCGTTCCTCCTGCCGACGTTTGGGGAGGTTTGGGCGCCTCCCCAAACCTCCCCAGGTCTCCGTTCCTCCGCGCAGACCTGCCGACGTTTGGGGAGGTTTGGGCGCCTCCCCAAACCTCCCCAGGTCTCCGTTCCTCCGCACAGACCTGCCGACGTTTGGGGAGGTTTGGGCGCCTCCCCAAACCTCCCCAAACGTCGGCAGGTCTCCGTTCCTCCTGCCGACGTTTGGGGAGGTTTGGGCACCTCCCCAAACCTCCCCAGGTCTCCGTTCCTCCGCGCAGACCTGCCGACGTTTGGGGAGGTTTGGGCGCCTCCCCAAACCTCCCCAGGTCTCCGTTCCTCTGCGCAGACCTGCCGACGTTTGGGGAGGTTTGGGCGCCTCCCCAAACCTCCCCAAACGTCGGCAGGTCTCCGTTCCTCCTGCCGACGTTTGGGGAGGTTTGCGCGCCTCCCCAAACCTCCCCAGGTCTCCGTTCCTCCGCGCAGACCTGCCGACGTTTGGGGAGGTTTGGGCGCCTCCCCAAACCTCCCCAAACCTCGGCAGGTCTCCGTTCCTCCTGCCGACGTTTGGGGAGGTTTGGGCGCCTCCCCAAACCTCCCCAGGTCTTCGTTCCTCTGCGCAGACCTGCCGACGTTTGGGGAGGTTTGGGCGCCTCCCCAAACCTCCCCAAACGTCGGCAGGTCTCCGTTCCTCCTGCCGACGTTTGGGGAGGTTTGGGCGCCTCCCCAGGTCTCCGTTCCTCCGCGCAGACCTGCCGACGTTTGGGGAGGTTTGGGCGCCTCCCCAAACCTCCCCAAACGTCGGCAGGTCTCCGTTCCTCCTGCCGACGTTTGGGGAGGTTTGGGCGCCTCCCCAAACCTCCCCAGGTCTCCGTTCCTCCGCGCAGACCTGCCGACGTTTGGGGAGGTTTGGGCACCTCCCCAAACCTCCCCAGGTCTCCGTTCCTCCTGCCGACGTTTGGGGAGGTTTGGGCGCCTCCCCAAACCTCCCCAGGTCTCCGTTCCTCCGCGCAGACCTGCCGACGTTTGGGGAGGTTTGGGCGCCTCCCCAAACCTCCCCAAACGTCGGCAGGTCTCCGTTCCTCCTGCTGACGTTTGGGGAGGTTTGGGCGCCTCCCCAAACCTCCCCAGGTCTCCGTTCCTCCGCGCAGACCTGCCGACGTTTGGGGAGGTTTGGGCGCCTCCCCAAACCTCCCCAAACGTCGGCAGGTCTCCGTTCCTCCTGCTGACGTTTGGGGAGGTTTGGGCACCTCCCCAAACCTCCCCAGGTCTCCGTTCCTCCGCGCAGACCTGCCGACGTTTGGGGAGGTTTGGGCGCCTCCCCAAACCTCCCCAGGTCTCCGTTCCTCCGCGCAGACCTGCCGATGTTTGGGGAGGTTTGGGCAGGTCTGCAGGTTTGGGCAGGTTTGGGCAGGTCTCCCCAAACGTCGGCAGGTCTCCGTTCCTCCTGCCGACGTTTGGGGAGGTTTGGGCACCTCCCCAAACCTCCCCAGGTCTCCGTTCCTCCGCGCAGACCTGCCGACGTTTGGGGAGGTTTGGGCGCCTCCCCAAACGTCGGCAGGTCTCCGTTCCTCCTGCCGACGTTTGGGGAGGTTTGGGCGCCTCCCCAAACCTCCCCAGGTCTCCGTTCCTCCGCGCAGACCTGCCGACGTTTGGGGAGGTTTGGGCGCCTCCCCAAACCTCCCCAAACGTCGGCAGGTCTCCGTTCCTCCTGCTGACGTTTGGGGAGGTTTGGGCACCTCCCCAAACCTCCCCAGGTCTCCGTTCCTCCGCGCAGACCTGCCGACGTTTGGGGAGGTTTGGGCGCCTCCCCAAACCTCCCCAGGTCTCCGTTCCTCCGCGCAGACCTGCCGATGTTTGGGGAGGTTTGGGCAGGTCTGCAGGTTTGGGCAGGTTTGGGCAGGTCTCCCCAAACGTCGGCAGGTCTCCGTTCCTCCTGCCGACGTTTGGGGAGGTTTGGGCACCTCCCCAAACCTCCCCAGGTCTCCGTTCCTCCGCGCAGACCTGCCGACGTTTGGGGAGGTTTGGGCGCCTCCCCAAACGTCGGCAGGTCTCCGTTCCTCCTGCCGACGTTTGGGGAGGTTTGGGCGCCTCCCCAAACCTCCCCAGGTCTCCGTTCCTCTGCGCAGACCTGCCGACGTTTGGGGAGGTTTGGGCGCCTCCCCAAACCTCCCCAAACGTCGGCAGGTCTCCGTTCCTCCTGCCGACGTTTGGGGAGGTTTGGGCACCTCCCCAAACCTCCCCAGGTCTCCGTTCCTCCGCACAGACCTGCCGACGTTTGGGGAGGTTTGGGCGCCTCCCCAAACCTCCCCAAACGTCGCGCAGTCCTGCCGACGTTTGGGGAGGCGCCCAAACCTCCCCAAACGTCGGCAGGTCTGCACGGAGGAACGGAGACCTGGGGAGGTTTGGGGAGGCGCCCAAACCTCCCCAAACGTCGGCAGGAGGAACGGAGACCTGCCGACGTTTGGGGAGGTTTGGGGAGGCGCCCAAACCTCCCCAAACGTCGGCAGGTCTGCGCGGAGGAACGGAGACCTGGGGAGGTTTGGGGAGGCGCCCAAACCTCCCCAAACGTCGGCAGGAGGAACGGAGACCTGCCGACGTTTGGGGAGGTTTGGGGAGGCGCCCAAACCTCCCCAAACGTCGGCAGGTCTGCGCGGAGGAACGGAGACCTGCCGACGTTTGGGGAGGCGCCCAAACCTCCCCAAACGTCGGCAGGAGGAACGGAGACCTGCCGACGTTTGGGGAGGCGCCCAAACCTCCCCAAACGTCGGCAGGTCTGCGCGGAGGAACGGAGACCTGGGGAGGTTTGGGGAGGCGCCCAAACCTCCCCAAACGTCGGCAGGTCTGCGCGGAGGAACGGAGACCTGGGGAGGTTTGGGGAGGCGCCCAAACCTCCCCAAACGTCGGCAGGAGGAACGGAGACCTGCCGACGTTTGGGGAGGTTTGGGGAGGCGCCCAAACCTCCCCAAACGTCGGCAGGTCTGCGTGGAGGAACGGAGACTTGGGGAGGTTTGGGGAGGCGCCCAAACCTCCCCAAACGTCGGCAGGAGGAACGGAGACCTGCCGACATTTGGGGAGGTTTGGGGAGGCGCCCAAACCTCCCCAATCTTCGGCAGGTCTCCGGACGGCGGCAGCTTGGGAGAGGTGCGCGCGATCCTGGAAGCACCGAAGCCTCGGCCGCGCGCAAGTCCTCGGTAAGCTCCGGGCGGTCACTTGCTTCGCGTCTCCTGAGGGAAGGGGGGGCGACTGGAGCGGGCGTGTTTCCTCGCCTGCTGGGCGCCGCGATTTGCCCGGGGAACGCGCGGGCCCCGAATGGCAGCGTGGAGCGAGGAAGCGGACAGCCAGGGCTTCCCCGAGAGCCGCGGCCACACAGGGTATTCCTGTGTATTCAGGCTTGCAAAATGGCGGATCGAGCCTCTGCTGGCGGCGGAGGCTTGCAGAGCGCGGATCGGCTTATACTCGAGTCAACAACTTTTCCCAGTTTTTGGGGGTGAAATTGGGGGGGTCTCGGCTTATACTCGAGTCGGCTTATACTCAAGTATATACGGTAATATTGCAAGTCATTCACGAGGGCAGAATTGCATTTCTATTGTTTCTCTTTGTCCTCAGGTTTTAAAATTAATTAGTGCATTCTTCTCAATGAAGCAAATGGGAGGGATTTAATATATGTACTTTCAGAGTATTCCAGTTTAAAGAGTGGTATGGGGTGGGTGTCTGCGTAATTTTGGTTATATTAATCCAGCAGGTTTGGAAGATGGTATCTCCACATATATTTAAGAATCCAGAGTATTGACATTATCTCTGATGTAATTTGCAGTCTGTAAAACCTTCCTTAGAGGCTGGCAACAAGCGTTAGCATTTAAATATCCTCTTGCATATTGTATCAATACTACCAAACATAATCGCAAAAATGATTATGGGCATTATATTTATCTTAATGTAAGTAAACTTGTGATTTGGTATAACGATACCTTACTATTCTATTAGGTGCAAGCTACCAGAGCAGTTCCAAGAATGGGTCAGATAGGTTTCTTTACTGCTGATCACCAGTTTACAAGGATCTCACTTTGGAAATGGGAGATACAGACCTAAGGGACTGACCTCAAACATTTCCTCAGTGAATGCACTCTAGTCTGGAATGTTTTTTAACCCCAGCTCCACTCAGGGTCTCCTCTCCTTCAGCCAATGGTTCTACCACAATTTCTTAACGGAATAACAGAGTTGGGAGGGACCTTGAAGGTCTTCTAGTCCAACCTCCTGCTCAAGCAGGAAACCCTATATCGGTGATGGCAAACCTTTTAGAGACTAAGTGCCCAAACTGCAACCCAAAACCCACTTATGTATTGTCAGGTGCTGGGTGGGCGTGGCCCATTGGGCGTGGCCCATTGGGTGTGGTGGTAACAGCAGACTTGGTGGGACTAAAAAGTTCAATCAATCAATTCCAACTTTGCAATTTTTTTTTCCTGTGAGAAGTTGCAATTGATTGATTGATTGAACCTTTTTTTTTTTGCACACGGTGCCAGAGGCCTAAAGCAAGAAGGTTTTATAAAACCCAGCTAAAGGCCTAGGACTGGGGTGAGGGCACACGTGCCACCTGTGGCACGCGTGCCACAGGTTTGCCACCACGGCCCTATACCATTTCAGATGAATGGTTGTCCAATCTCTTCTTTAAAACCCTCCAGTGTTGGAGCACCCACAACTTCTGAAGGGAAGCTGTTCCACTGGTTGATTTTTCTCCCAGTCAGGATATTTCTCCTTAGTTCTAGGTTGGTTCTCTCCTCGACTGGTTTCCGTCCATTGTTTCTTTTATTGCCTTCTGGTGCTTTGGAGAACAGGTTAACTCCCTCTTCTTTGTGGCAGCCCCTTAGATATTGGAACACAGCTATCATGTCACCCCGAGTCCTTCTTGAATTAGTGACTTGGTTATATGTTTGCTTGGTGTTATCTTAATCACTTGTCTTGTTAACATAATGCTGGTACAAAGTTTTCTGAATTAAAGCTCTCTATGCTATTGTTCTGATCAAGACATAATTTTTGATCATTGTAATATTCTTTCTCTCTCTCTCTCTCTCTCTCTCTCTCTCTCTCTCTCTCTCTCTCAATAAGGTGGTTAAACTGGATAATCAAATTGCACACATCTATCTGTTTACACCAAAGAATTTTCCAGACCCAGATCGCAGTATAAATAGGCAGATCACCAGTGCTGACTTGTGGAAGCATCAGAAGGATGTTTTTCTGAGCGCTTCTCTCAGTAGTCTCCCTGGAAGAAAGGAAACAGATTTACCATTGCGGTCAAGCTTAGGGCCCAAGCAGAGCTCCACAGATACGGCTCCTCGTATTCTGGAATCCCGCAAGGTGGAAACTGCCTTGAAAATGCCACCGGCCCTGCCACTTGTCCCATCCCAGGAACAGATGGATGTTTTTGTTGCACTGGCATGCCACCCGGGCTACTTTATCCTCCAGCCCTGGCAAGACATGCACAAGTTAGAAATGCTGATGGAAGAGATGCTTCTGTATTATAACGCAGCAGAAGTTGGAGCTGTTGCTGTTGAAAAAAACAAAATCTACGCAGCTAAAGTAAAAAACAAGTAAGGAACTTTTATAAGTACCCCGGCCTGTATTTGGGAATTGTATTCTGTTAACATGGTTTGAAATGAGGCTAATTTAGTCTCATAGTAGATTCCGTTTTCATGTCCTCAAAGGTTATTGGAGCAATTTTGATGACCAAGTCAAAGATGATCTATCCCAGTATTTTCTCACCATCTTCCACATGGGAGGTAATTTCCCTATACTAGGGCATGATAGAAAATAGAATAGAAAACAAAATTTTAGACAGATTCCTGGCTTTTATCCTCTCTGCTTACATGCCTGCTTCTTTAGTTATGGCTTCTTAAGCCTAGCTCACGCTCCTAGACAATTGATAATCGACAATTGACAATTGAGCATTGGTGGAGCAGTGGGCTAATGCCTTCTTAAGTAACACCAGCTGCCTGCAATTATTGCAGGTTCGCATCCCACCAGGCTCAAGGTTGACTCAGCCTTCCATCCTTCCGAGGTAGGTAAAATGAGGAGCCAGATTGTTGGGGGCAATTAAGCTGACTTTGTAATAATGCCGCTTGGGGGGGGGGCGAAAGCCCTAATAAGCAGGCATATACATAGAATGAAGGCTACTGCTAAGCACATTGATTTGTGCTTCTTAGATTGTAAGCCGCCCTGAGTCTTCGGAGAAGAGCTGGATATAAATGGGATTAAAAAATAAAAATAAATAATATCAAGGATATTTCCCTTAAATTTGAAGATACTATTTAACTCTGAAGATTAAATACATACATTTTTTGTCTTTATAGTAGTTTTCTTCTTCCTAAGTAAGATTTGTGCTTTATTAACTAGTGTCTTGGCTTTCTGCTTTCTTTTTTTGCTTTTTAAAGATTCCAAAGTTTTCTAGGAAAGAAAGTGGGGGAATAAATATACACAAAGAGCTATGTATCCCTTGTATAAATCGTTTTGAGATATTTATTTATTTATTTATTTATTTTTATTTAATTAGATTTGTATACCGCCCTTTCCCAAAGGACTCAGGGCGGTTTACAGGGAATTAAAACAAGAAATACAAAAATTAAAAACAATTAAAAAGATTATAACAATACCTGAAAAAGTAAAAACCCTAAAATTAAAATTCTCAGCCTGGGTCAGAGAGCTCAAAGAGCCAGGTCTTCAGGTCCCGGCGGAATGAACGGAGGTCAGGGGCAGTCCTCAGCTCCACGGGCAGCTGGTTCCAGAAGGCAGGCGCACCCACTGAGAAGGCCCTCCCCCTGGGTGTTACCCGCCGGCAATCTTACCGGCGGCACCCTGAGAAGACCCTCCCTGTGGGAGCGCACTGGACGAAGGGAGCTTGATGCTGGCAGCAGGTGTTCCCTCAGATATCCCAGGCCCATGCCATTTAGGGCTTTATAGGTCATTACCAGCACCTTGAATCTCACCCGGAGGGCAACCGGAAGCCAATGCAGCTCACGGAGTAGAGGTGTTACATGGGAGTATCGGGAAACCCCCATCACAACTCGTGTGGCTGCATTCTGCACCAGCTGAAGCCTCCGAGTGGTCCTCAAGGGCAGCCCCATGTAGAGAGCGTTGCAGTAGTCTAAACAGGAGGTCACGAGCGCATGAGTGACTGTGCGTAGGGCATCTCGGTCCAGGTAGGGTCGCAACTGGTGCACCAGGCGAACCTGGGCAAAAGCCCCCCTGGTCGCGGCTCCTATATGGTCTTCAAAATTGAGCCGGGAGTCAAGGAGGACGCCCAAGTTGCGAGCCCTATCAACGGGGGGATAACACCTCACCCCCCATCGTTAAAGATGGAATGGTCTGGTTAACCCGAGATGCCGATATGCACAGCCACTCAGTCTTGGCAGGGTTGAGACGAAGCCTGTTTCTCCCCATCCAGACCTGGACCGCCTCCAGGCAACGGGACATCACGGCGAGGGCATCCATAAAGGATGGACATTCCTGAAATGGGAGATGATTATTATTATTATTATTATTATTATTATTATTGCTTTTTTAATGTGGTCTTCTGTCTTTCAAGTAATAAAAGGGGAGCAAAGGGTTTTTTTCCCCTTTTTTCTCTTTTTTTGCTAAATGGTCCAAGGTAGCAGCTCAGAGTTGGGAAGTCACAGAGGAGTTTTTGATTTATTAATACCTAAAAATTGTATACTCAGAGGCATTAAGGCATGGAGTCAAGTCCACCCCTTACTTTTTATGAATCTATTTATTCCATTTTAGGTGAGTAGAGTCCTATCCCTTTTTTGTTTGTTTCTTTCTTAGATGGCACAGAGTGTTAATAAAAGGATTGTTGGGAAATGGACTGGTGACAGTGTATGAGTTGGACTATGGTAAACACGAGCTGATTGGCATCCAGAATATAAGACCTCTTGTGGATATGTTCAGAGACCTGCCATTTCAGGCTATAACAGCCCAACTTGCAGGTATGCTGTACTGATATATTAAAACAGTGACCGCAAAAATGACAACATTGAACAAGACAGACAGACATGCACATTTGAAACTAGTGAACTTCATGACCTAACCATTTGCCAAGACAAATTAATCTTGGTAATTTTGTGCTGCTCCTATAAATAATGTTCTAAACTATTTTCCCAATTTCCTGAAAATAATTTTCAGTGGAGTCTGCCAGATCTTGCCGCTTTCATCAAAATGACAAAAGCAACATTGCAGTAACACCCTACAAGCTCAACCCTTTTCATATATGTATGTGACATTATGACTTGTAAGGTTCATCATTCTGACTCACGCACGCACGCACATACGTACATATGCATAGACCCTCCCTCACAAGATATATTGCTGTTCTTAAGTACTTTACATTCTTAACACTGGGCATTTTAAAATTGCATTATGATACTGATCCAAAATATACACTACAATCTCTCATTATTAATATTTCTTCATTTCCTTAAATTAATCTTCATTGCACACAAGTCAGAATAAAAGTTAAAAGTTTATGTAGTAAGGCCAGTTTTCTGGCAAATGTGTCTTTACATGCTCCAGATTAAGGGCTTCAAAATCATTTAATGAGCATATGGATTAAAATATTTCTAAAACGTAGTGTGATGTTTTATGATTTTGTCTTATTTTCTTTCATGCTGCTTTCCCCTAGGAATAGAATGTCAGCAGTGGTCAGAGGAAGCTTCAATAGTCTTCCGCAACCATGTGGAGCAGAAACCCCTGGTAGCCCAGGTGGAAACAGTTATTGAAGGGACTCATCCATCAGATCGCAAAGCAATTGTGTATTTGGTGGACACATCTCTACCAGACAAAGATGTATGGATTCATGACATTATGAATCAGTTGTAATGGAGATTACAACCGCAATTTAAAAACTTTAAAAGACTAATGACTTTAGCAAAATGTAAAATATAAATATAAAAAAGAAATATCACTTAAATCAATTTGCTTCTGATTGGTTTTTGAACTGTTCAGTGTGTGTGTGTGTGTGTGTGTGTGTGTAATTCTGTTAACTTCTATTAGAACAATTTCTTTTTGCTTCAAATTAAAAATTGTCTGAAGTTAGCCTGCTACTGGTAGTTAGAAATGGACTTTTCCCAACCTCTAAATAAGTTGAACTTTTATTTAGCTCATACAGCTCAGGTAAATTGCATTGGTTTCAAACCAGATTATTATTCATAATCCATTGTATCGTCTGTCTGTAGATTTTGCTATAGGTGTATCTTGAATTGTGTGTCACTAATTACCACAAATGTACTTGACTGCTAATCTGGTTATAGGCATGCCAATGCTTCATGTATTTTCGTGCACTATACATTATTTAAATGCAGACCAAAAGTGTGTGCAAATATGTGTGCATAGCAGTCTGTATTGCATGTGTACACACACACATACACAACTTTCACTATTGTTTCATGTGATAGTTCTATTCTTAAAGAGTATTCTTAACAATATTCTTTACCCATACAATACACAGAGAGAGAGGGGGGGGGGAGAGAGAGAGAGCGCTGAAGAAGCTTCTTGGCTGAGAAGTGAAACATCTTCGAAGAGAAAAAAGAAAGTCCAGTTGCCTCAGAAAAAGCTCCTTTGGGACACACAGACACAGTGTCTGCATGACACTGATTTCTGTAATATGTGTTAGTACTCATATGCTAATAAAAAATCAAATCCTGTATCATAAGTGCATCATACTTAGAGTTCAACAGGTCTAGGCACAGAATTCATTTGCTAAACTGAACATGAGCCTTTGCTTTGAGATTGTGCCTTTTAAACTTTTTTTAATTTGTGCCTTTAACTGCAACCCATCAAACAGAAAATGAAGCTCTTGCAGCTATAATTGGGTTTATATCCTGGGCTACTGAAACCTCCATGCTAACCAGTATTAGCCCTTTCTATGTACAGGTGCATATTTATTATCAATATTTTTGCACGGTCCTTTCATTGCATTTCCAAGATCATTTACAAATAATATTCCACAATTGTGACACTGTAAAGTGCACAAACTTGTGAGGTCCTTTCTTTAAGGTGAAAATTCATCCTGTTGGAGTATGTTAACGCAAAGAGTGGAAAGACATTAGCTTTCAAGTAATGCCCAGGCACTCTTGAGGAAGGTTCCTCCTTACAAGACTCCTGTTAAAATCATTGGGTGACACACTATGTGACAGGAGTGTCTGACGTTAGATTGCCATATGATAGAATTTTGCATCAAATCAAGAGCAAGTCCAGTCAGTCTGATATAGCAATTAAGACATTAGTCTACAATCTGGGAGACACTGAGTTCTAGTCTTGTGTTGGGCCCAAAGCCAGCTGGGCGATCTTGGCCCAGTCCCTCTCTCACAAGCCTAGGAAGCAGACAGTGGCAGGGCTTGCCTGGGCAGTTAACAGGAATTTTAAAAAGTGACTCAAAGCTCACATATAGTAGAAACTATATTAAGATTTAATCTTAAAGGTAAAAGGTTCCCGTGCACATGCATGCTAGTCGTTTCTGACTCTAGGGGCCGGTGCTCATCTCAGTTTCAAAGCCGAAGAGCCAGCACTTGTCCAAGTATGTCTCCGTGGTCATGTGGCCGGCATGACTAGACACCAAAGGTGCATGGAATGCTGTTACCTTCCCACCGTAGTGGTCCCTATTTTTCTACTTGCATTTTTACGTGCTTTTGAACTGCTAGGTTGGCAGAAGCTGGGATGAATAACAGGTGCTCACTGCTACGCGGCACTCGGGATTTGACCCGCCAAACTGCCGACCTTCGTATCGACAAGCTCAGCGTCCTAACCCACTGAGCCACCGCGTCCCTTGATTTGATCTTATAGGCAATCTTAATTTCCTCACTAGTGATTATGGTGCCTTCTAGTATCGTCCAACTATTGCAGAAACAGCTGTCACCTGTACAGTCCACAATGGATGCATAGCACCATAACATACTCTTAAAGGCCATTCCCCACTGCTGACCCACTTTTGCATGATTAAGTAGAAAACTATATTAACATTAAATATGCTGCCCCCATAAACAGCTGATAAAGCCTAACAGATTTTGCACATTCTCAAGGTTACAGAATAAGTCTCAGAATAAAGAGAAAAGTACTACTTTACCACTGTTAACAGCTATGCACAGTTTAAACTAATCAGATCCAAATTAAGGCATTGTGGAGATATGGCAAGAAGAAAAACAAAAGTTCCATGTATTTGTATGTCAGCGGGGGGGGGGGAAGGCCCCAGTTGGGGAAAAAAACCTTTTTACTCCCAGTAAAAAAACGAGAAAAGTATGCAAAATAGGGTGGCTTAAGCGCCACGAATAATTCATTTTATTTCAAAAAAAAAAAAAGCCCATGAGCAGCTAAAGAGTAGCTTTAATCATTGAAACGCCCGCCCTTTTTTTTGTCACCAGCCTGCAGAGATTACAATCTCGAGAGCATAAAGTCTGTGCACATAACTATACGCCGACGGGAACCGGCTTGTTAAAGTAGGCAAAGAGTGGCGGCGGACGAAATGCAGGAAAGCTGTTTCATTCCTGGTCGGCCAGGCTAGGTAGGACCTGAATCTATTTACGGCCACGCAACCAGACGGTCCCTGAGGCAGTGTTTGGCCGCCCACCCTGGAATCGCTCTCTTCTAATCACAGCGACGCTTGGCTGTCGCTTCTCCTCCGCGCACGCCCGCCCCGGACGCTTAGAGCGCAGGCACCGAAGAGCCCCCTCAGCCAAGGCTCCAGCGAAGTCTGGGGACGGCCTCCCGTTCACCGTCCTCAGCCCCATGAGTGACAGTAGCGGTGGGAGGGAGTCCCCCCGTCTGCTTTCTGCGCCACGTTAGAGCTCCTCTCCGGGGCACCCGTCTCGCGACCGGCGGCGTGCGCCCTCCTCTTCCAGAAGCCCACCGCCTGCAGCCGCCACAGGTATGTAAGCGGGTAGAATGGGCAGGGGTTGGGGGTGCCCATGCTTGGGTGCCCTTCGAATTGGGACCCTGCTTCTCGGTTCCCTCAGGAGCCCCGGCATGAGCCGCTCAAGCCATATCTGGCCAAAGCGCTCCTCCGCCACCAAAAGGGGACCGGCTTAGGCGCGGCGCCTATAAATAGCTGCTACTTCTCCTCTCGCTGCTTGCGGGGTTTTTTTTTGGGCTGGGGTGGAACTGGGAAGGACAGAGCGAGGGGCTAAGAGGAGGGCATGGCAGACCCTTTGGGAGTTTCTAGTTCCCTTTGACGCGGCTGAAAGTTTCTGGCCGCAGGTCGCTCCGGGGCAAAGTGGAAGCAAGTTGCCTCTCTGCCTCGTAGCCCTGGCGGAGGGTGTGCACCCATGGAGGTGGTGCGTGGCTGTTAGGTTGTTGCCTCCATAGTCAGAATTTGGAGCTTGGAAATAAAGCAGGTGAAATTAAGTAGAGTTAAGTAATGGGGGTGGGGGGAGGGAGGGAGAGAAAGCTTTGGGCATCTGCTGTTTAAAGGGACAAGGCATCAGTAGGAAAGTTGCCAAAATTTGGGGTTCCCGCAAAGAAGATGTTTCTAAAAGATGATCCACCTCTAACAACATATTAGCTAACAGTATCTTACCCACATATAGGCTAGGCTAGGCTAGGCTAGTCACTGCATCTCACCATAACGTATGTGCAGGTAGCCCTTGACTTTTATTTTTTTTATTTTTTTTATTTTAATTCTTTTTATATCCCGCCCTTCTCCAAAGACACAGGGCGGCTTACAAGCTTAGCAATAGCCTTCATTCTATGTATATGCCTGCTTATTAGGGCTTTCACACACACCCCAAGCGGCATTATTACCAAGTCAGCTTAATTGCCCCCAACAATCTGGGTCCTCATTTTACCTACCTCGGAAGGATGGAAGGCTGAGTCAACCTTGAGCCTGGTGGGATGCGAACCTGCAATAATTGCAGGCAGCTGGTGTTACCTAAGGAGGCATTAGCCCACTGGTCCACCAAGGCTCTTTTTTGAGGGCTTGAGCCCCAAAATTTCTATTGCTAAGTGAGACCATTGTTAAGTGAGTTTTGCCCTATTTTACAGCCTTTCTTGTTAAAATGAAATGAATCACTAGGGTTGTTTAGTAACAAAGTTGTTAAGTGAATCTGGCTCTCCCACTGACTTTGCTGGTCAGAAAGTCACAAAAGGTGATCCACTGGAGCCCAAGGCACTGCAACAGTCATACATATGAGCCACTTGCCAAGCATCCAAATTTGGATCACATGTGAGGATGCTGCACTGGTGGTTAAGTGTGAAAAAGGGTTATAATTCATTTTTTTTAAACGATCACTAAATGAATGGTTGTAATTTGAGGACTACCTATATGTCAGAATGTGATGGTTGGGTGGGTGGGATTTTAAGGTGTAAGTAACCTGTTGCTAAAAGGGACACGGTGGCTCAGTGGGTTAGGACGCTGAGCTTGTCGATCAGAAGGTCGGCAGTTTGGCGGGTCAAATCCTGAGTGCTGCGTAACAGAGTGAGCGCCTGTTACTCGTCCCAGCTTCTGCCAACCTAGCAGTTCGAAAGCACGTAAAAATGCAAGTAGAAAAATAGGGACCACTACGGTGAGAAGGTAACAGCGTTCAGTGCGCCTTTGGCGTCCAGTCATGCCGGCCTCATGATCACAGAGACGTCCTCGGACAAGCGCTGGCTCTTCGGCTTTCAAACGGAGATGAGCACCGGCCCCTAGAGTCGGAAAGGACTAGCACGCATGTGCGGGGGAACCTTTACCTTTACCTAACCTGTTGCTGACTGGGGAATTCTGCCTATAGAAGTCTTAAACTTCCCAATTTTGAAAAATACTGTTGTATACCACGTGGGCTGTTTGGAGGAAAGGCAGAACATAAATTATAACAAGTACAGAAATCAATAACAGTAACTATGAATATTTTTGAAAAACAAACTGGGAACTTCTGCAAACACCTAAAAAGTCCTGGAGCATCCCAGATAATACTTACTACACAAACTTTCAGTGACAAGTTTCTTATCAGCTGCTTTCAACTCACACTAGGGCTAAAAAGGTTGAGGAATTATGCCCCGTGAGTCACATGGGTGGAGAACCCTTTTGGGCCTCCAAAGGTTATCCTGACTCTCCTAACTGAGTCGGCTTTGGTTTTGATAAGAAGAAGATAATGATTGTGCATATCCATGTTATAAATGAGCAGGAGAAGGTATTGTTTGATGAAAGACATTCCTTTTTATTCTTTACCCAAGACTATAGCAAGCCTAATGTTGTTTTTGCCGAAATGTAAGGTAGCTTTCCTGTTTTCCCTGTTCTATTTTACATAATAATTGACAATCCGAGAAACTGAGTCATAAAAAGTGACTGGTGGGTGGGTTGCCATGCTGCAAGACGGAATGTTGCACAAGGAAACCGGCTGGCAAGCTTAGGTTATAAGACCTGACCTTAGCTTTATAAGACCTGTTCTTGCACATTTACAGAAACTGTGGTTTCTTCCTATTTTCTTTAGCTTCCGCTTGATTGGTGAAAAGTAGCATTGTTTTTTTTACAATACATTTTTTACAATACATTAGGGTTAGGGTTAAAATATAGGCTCAGAGGGAAAAAAGCTGGTTCTAGCAACTGTTCAGCATACATATATTATTTGTAAGTAAGCCTGTAAGAGCTAGGAAATATTCATCTGTTGAATTTTTATGTATCAGGCTGCTCTTAACAGCACAGGAATAGGATTTTTAGGGTAATAACTTATCCATAGGATACAGTTTGGGCCTTAAAATAAAGGCAGAAGAACTCTAAATCTTTTGTGAATTTAAGATGATACAGATTGTATATTATTTCAGCTACCATATGATGGAGGCTTGCTGTGGGGAGAAGAGGAAGAGGAATATTTTCAATAATTACATCATTGGAAAACGTTACTCCAGTGTTTCTCAGTCCCAGCAAATTTAAGTTGTGTGGACTCCACCTCCATGGCTGATTTGGGATTATTGGGAGTTACTGAGATTGAGAAACACTGATACAGTCCAATTCCACCACCTGGAGCCCCACTGTAAGGCAGATGGGCAGAAAAAGAAATATGAAATATAAACTGTTGTGAACTAGGTTCATTGCACAGGAATGAAGATGAGGCGAGTGAGTTCGGCAAAGATCATGGTTTATTGCTTGCAGGATCTGAACTGGGGAACAGGACTGCTAATGCAGCAATTTATACCCTGGCCTCTAGGTGGCAGCCAATAGGTTTGAAGCAACCTATTGCCGCCCTAGAGGGAACCAATAGCGGCACTGGAGACAGGTTGTCTGAGGAGCTGGGAGCCATTAGCCAGCTTCCCTGCTCAAACAGCCTTCCAGCAAGTACCAGGGGGTGTTCCCTTAACAAAGCAAGCCCAATACATTACATAAACAAATATTTCAGCTATAGCATCCATGGCAGATGGTTAGCCTTCCTCTACTTGAATACTGCCAGCAAAGCAGGGCACATCAGCCAGTTCCCATCTGACTATTAATAAAGATTAGACAATTTAAGATTTATAATCTGTCTTCCTAATTACAGTCCTCATATGCTCTACTTGGAATATTTGGGTGTATTTGATTAAATGGGACAGGCAATTTTGTTCTTCTTGAATTTTGTTTGTATAACTTGGGTGTCTGTAGGAACTTGCTGGTTTTGTGTTTTTGTCCTTGTTCCCTCCTGAGCAATTCAATCTTTTTCTTTTCTTTTTGGGTTGGGCAGCCAGTCTTTAGTCATAAGGGCCAAAAATGTGTTGCAGAACTTCCTGTACAATAGTATCGGGTGAAAAATACATGAGACCTGCAGTGGAATTCTTAAAATTGGACTAACATTTATATTTAATAAGATTATCAAGTTTGCTATTGTCAATATTGTCAAGCCAAAAAGATCTGATATATGTTCTAGGTGGTAAATCACATTTTTAAATTTATTGACACATTTAAAGAACTGTATTCTACAGCAAAATGTTTTGTTTTTGGGTGACTTCAAGGCAGCTTTTAACATCTGGGGACTCCATGGAAAAGGCCCTGCAGTTTTCTTGGCACAATTTCAGAAATGGTTTGCCATTGCCTGCTTCCTAGGTTTGAGAGAGTGTGACTAGCGTAAAGTCATTCAGCTGGATTTGTGTCAAGACTAGAACTCACAATCTCCTGGTTTTTAGTCCAATTCCTTTACACCAAACTGACTTCTTGAACTACCATTAAGGATATCATATTTCGGCTGCAAACAGATAGTCCTCATTCCACATACACTTACTCATTCAGGAACCAAAGTTACAATGGCAGTGATGGTGGGTGATTTATGACGGCCCCCTCATAGTTGCAGCTGTCACAGCATCCCATAATCATGTGATTGCCAATTGTAACTTTCACTGCCGGCCAAGCATAGCCAAGGGGGAAGCCAACAGGAGGTCACAAATGGCAATCACGTGACCGCAGGATGCTATGACTCTATAGGGGGGGTGTCCCCTAGCGACAGCAACTGAGACTGCCAGAACTGCAGCATAAGTCAGTGCAGTCATCTGATATCACATCTTATGATCATTTAGTGACTGAGGTCTCGATCCTAATTACCACTGGTAAGTGAGGACTACCTATACAGAAAACAGATTTCAGCAAAGCATTTTTCCCCCTGTATCTGGTGTAGGCTTTCATGGCCTGTATCCCTTGGGCAGTGTTGAGCTGTACAGTGTTGATCTTCAGGATTTAGTGACCACAGTCAAGACAACATATTTCCCTGCAATAGTGGTTGGCATCTTCAGATGTAAGGTGGTCTGCTAAGGCAGCCATTTCCAACCTTTCCAGCTTTGCAGACCAGAGAGGAGAGAGAGGGGATGGTTCTGCATGAGCAGTGGACACGCGTGCGCATGCAGCTCCTTTAGCATGAGAGGCTGGCATGCACACCTGCTGTTCTCACAAATGGAGTTTCGTGTGTGCACAAGCTTGTCTGCTGCTCAACCAAGTAGAGCTATGCACGAGCTTGCCTTCCACTTCCATGGCCCAGTTCCAAACAGCCCATGGCCAGTTAGTGGGCCGTGGGCCGAGGGTTGGGGACCTCTGTGCTGAAAGAAACCACAGGCAACTGATCAGGGAATACAGGGATTGAGTAGGCTTCTACCAGTATCAGGTCCCTGACCTTTAATTGATATTTAGCCAAGCAGATGTCCAATTGGTGCAGGTCAGTGAGGTTAGGTCTCTGATTGGTTCTTTGTGACCAATCTTGATCAGTAATTTTTGAAGTGCTGATCCCTCATTGGTTCTTTTTGTGTTTTGGGTGCTGGCTTTCTGTACCTCTGTGCTGCCATCTAGTGATTATGATCAACTTGATTTTTGTATTATTATAATTCTACCATCATGCAACATAAGTTTTAATATTTTAAATTTTTTAATCATCCAGGTCCTATATTTTGGGAAGAAGAAGAGACTTAAAATCCAGAAAAGATCAAAAAGTCAATTCTCCAAAATGTCATACAGACAAGGTTTAGAGAAATACCGAGATCTAGATGAAGATCAGATCCTTGGAGCATTGACAGAAGAGGAAATTAATATTCTAGAAGATGAGTTACTAGAACTCGATCCAGATGTAAGTACTTTAAAGAATAGTTCTAACTGGGTGCCTGGAGGCTCTGGGGAAGAATAAACTTAAGCTCAATCCTAACAAGACTGAGTGGCTGATTGTAGGGTCTCCTGAACTGATGGTTTCCAATCTTTAATTCTGGATGTGTGTGTGTGTTGTATTTCCCCAAACACAAACAATGGGGAGACTTCCTAAATTCACAGCTGCTGTTTGAGAATTAGGCAGCAATGGAGGCCAGGAAGGCTTATTCACAACTTTGTGCTGTGTGTCAATTATGCCCCTTCCTGGGCCAGCTAATACTGTCCATGTTTCACTCATGCTTAGTCATCTCTTGAGCAGATTAATATGTTCTTCATGGGGCTTCAAGGTGGCACATACGAAAATAAATAAATGGGATTCTCCTAGAAGAACATCCAGAAGCTGTAGCTGGTCCAGAATATAGGGGTACAAGCGATTATAGATATATACAAGTTGCACTGGCTCCAAATATACCTCTGGCTGTAATTCCAATAATTCATTGGAAAATGCCAAATGGCTACGTTTTATTTTTTATATTGTGTACTTACGTATTTATTTTATTGTAATCTGGTTTCTTGCTTGTATGTGTGCCTTTGAGTCAGGGTTGACTGCTGGTGACTGCCTGGACTAGCCCCTGCAGTTTTCTTGGCAAGGTTTTTCAGAAGTAATTTGTCATTGTTTCCTTCCTATGGCAGAGAGAGAGGAACTGGTCCAAGGTTACCAAGTTGGCTTCATGCCTAAGGCAGGACTAGAATTACCAGTTTCCTATTTATATCCTGATGCCTTAACCACTACACCAAAATGGCTCTAGAAATGTAAACTACCTAGAATCACATAAAAATGAGATGAGCGTCTATATTAATAAATACATTCAAGGTGCTGGTGGTTTCCTAGACTTTCATGGCATGGGACTGTCTGTCAGCCATACAAGGCACACCTGTTAGCTTTGTAGGGTTGTTCAGACAGAACCACAACCAGACGTTCTAGCTCTATCTTTATTATAAGATTACATTGACAAAACCTTACAAGACTGAAAGTACTTCTTCCATTCCTTACTTTTACTCACCTGATTACTAGGTGAGGGTTACTAGGTCTCTTCGGAGATGCTTTCACCACCTCTCCTCTTTTGAACTCAGAATTTCATTTGTCAGACCACTATTTAGGTCACAGCTCTTCCTCCGGTTTCCCAAGATCATTCTCACAAGATCAGACCAGAAAATCAACTCCTCCAGAACCTGTGAATGCTCCAACACTGGACGTTGTTAAGAAGAGACTGGACAGCCATTTGTCTGAAATGTTATAGGGTTTCCTGCCTGAGCAGGGGGTTGGACTAGATGACCTCCAAGGTCCCTTCCAACTTTACTATTATGATTATGATTATGAACTTTCAGCAGTTTGGTGGGTCGAATCCCGAGTGCCGCGTAACAGAGTGAGCGCCTGTTACTCGTCCCAGTTTCTGCCAACCTAGCAGTTCGAAAGCATGTAAAAATGCAAGTAGAAAAATAGGGACCACTACGGTGGGAAGGTAACAGCGTTCCGTACGCCTTTGGCATCTAGTCATGCCAGCCACATGACCACGGAGATGTCCTCGGACAAGCGCTGGCTCTTCGGCTTTGAAACGGAGATGAGCACTGGCCCCTAGAGTTGGAAACGACTAGCACGCATGTGCAGGGGAAGCTTTACCTTTACCTTTTTACGATAACAGAAACTTGCAAGTCTGACTGTGCTTTTTTTCCCCTTTTCCTAAACTCCCTCAGTCAGAGAAGGCCAGCCTGAGTTTCTGTGGAAGAGAGAGACTGGCAGAGGTAGGAGGAGGAGTCAAGCAAGGCATCAGTTTAGAGTCTCTATGTAGTCAAAAGAGGACAAAGTCCAACCCTCCTTGAATGCCTTTGACTCTTATCTAGTTTTACCCAGGTGCAAACTATTAATCTGAGAATCTTCCTGTGCAGAAGTTTGCGCAATAAATCAGTAATTTGGAACTTTCAGGTGTGGACCCAGTTGTTTGCACCTAGCAGTTTCTTCTTAATAGTATCTTTGTTCCCAGGACTTAAGGAATGTTGTTGTCCTTGGACAAAAAAATTTTTTTGAACCATTTCTGAATATTTGTGTCAAGGCCACCTGTCCTGTCCCTCTATGCTGGTTCATCTGAGGGCTTTGTCTTTCCAATGGGCTCCAGTTGGCCCATCATGTTTGGCAGAAGGGGCATGTTCCTGGTCCGATTGATTAGAGAATGTTCTCTTGCAGGATCCAGGAAATGTGCTATGTCTAGTATAACCCCTGCCCTTTGGATCACCATACACTTAGTTTGGCCCTGATTCTGCTGGACTTTTGGGAATTCTCAAGCCCTGGCTATATCCCAGGGATGAAGGATGGGAGGCAAGTTGAGCCCACGGGGGATTATTTGATTGATTTGTTATCTTGTCTTTTATGCTTTTGTGCTTTTGGTTTGTTTTCCTTAATTTTTGTTATTTTTCTCTAGAGGTATTTTAAATATTGTTAACTTGGTGGTCAATTGAACAAGCTAACTTTTCTTCACACTAGACCCTGCTAGCGTGTGTGTGTGGGGGGTGGGGGTGGGTGGGTTTCAGGGAGATTTCATTAAAAAAGTTAGGGCGATGGGTGGTGATCATGGAGCTTGTATGTTTTTTCTCCTTCCTCCAAAATATAGAATGCAATATTACCTGCAGGAATGAGGCAGAAAGATCAGACCAAGAAAACACCCACAGGCCCTTTTAATAGAGGTGTTCTTCAGGCACATTTGGAGAAGCAGGCGAATGACACCAAAGACCGAGACGACCTGGTTCCCTTCACGGGAGAGAAAAGAGGTAGGAAATTAACAAGTGTCAATGATGTTTGAGGGGTTCCCCCCCCCAGGAATGTATGTTCTAGAATTTAGATGAAGCTGACCAATGATTGCCCATAGCATTTTCATTCTAAGGTGCATCTGTTATATATTTTGCATGTTCAGTGGGTTTGGGGATTCAAAATCCAAGATGGGATTGTAGCTGTAATATGTACTAATGTGTAGGAGCCAGTTTGATTTAGTGGCTAAGACACCAGGCCCGAAACTAAGAAACTGTGAGTTCTAGTCCTACCTTAGCTATAAAAGCAAACTGCGTGACCTTGGGCCATTCATTCTCTCTCAGTCTAATCCACCTCACAGGATTATTGTGGTGAGGAAAATAGGAAGAGGAAGGAGTATTAGGTATGCTTGCCATTTTGAGTTACTTATAAAGTAATATAGGTGGGATAAAAATCTAATAGATAAATAAATGTAAGTGACAAGCATATGTTTACCTTTTGAGACATTCTCCTGAAAATCCTATTGAAATAGAACCTTATTCATTTTAGTAATGTTTACTCGGAAGAACTTCCAGTTGGATTGTGAGTGGAAGATGGGGAGCACACAGACTGAAATTCATGCTGTGTTTACATACAGTTGCTAAATCCCTGGGATGTTAGTCTTTAAAATATTTCCTCACACATTTTGCAGACCAACACAAGATGCAAAGCTTGGGTGAATCAATATGCTTACATAAACCCACAGGAATTGGATCCACTATCCCTTAGAGCTGCCCAGACTCATTGAGAGCTGGGCAATATATAAATTTAATAAATTATGGTTGGTCATACAGCCAGATATTTAGTATGGATTTGACATTTTTGTCTACCAAGGCCTGAGATAGGCAGATGTTCTTTAATAATATTAAAAGTATTGTCGCAGGATGTAAATCTTACAAGTAAAGCTGCCTTTTGTAATTGACTAATGGTAAGTTTGTCAGTTCCAATGTTCAAGTAGTAGTGTAGTAGTAGTAGTAGTAGTTATTTCTGCTTTATTTTATATCCCCATAAATGTTGAGTAGCAAGGACACCTCCATGCCAGCAAAAGTTATGTGAAGCATTTCAAAGAAATCAGTTTAGTCATTGTCTGTAACAAGATGGTGGACTAGATAGAGTTTGAGTTCCCACTCAGAGATCATCCTTTAAATCCTCTAAAATGCTTCCTGGAATACATTAGCCCACCCTTCCCTCCTTCCTTCCCTCCCTTACTCATCTCATTCCCTGCCCAGGGATCTATGTTTAAGAAAAAGACAGATGATCAGTAATCAGTGAAGCCACAGAAATAGATATCTCAAAATAAATAATTAACTTGGCATTCTAAGAGTGTATAAAAATTCCAACAGGATATAAAAATAGTCTCTCCAGAATCCTTCTTTTGTTACACCTTTTGGTCTAATTTTATATCAAATTGGGCATTTCTGCCAATTTACAGATACTTGTCTCTTTTTGATAGAGGGTGTACATCTTTCCATTATTTAAAAAGGTAAAAGTAAAGGTTCCACCGCACATGCGTGCTAGTCATTTCCAACTCTAGGGGCCGGTGCTCATCTCCGTTTCAAAGCCGAAGAGCCAGCGCTTGTCCGAGGACGTCTCCGTGGTCATGTGGCCGGCATGACTAGACGCCAAAGGCACACAGAACGCAGTTACCTTCCCACCGTAGTGGTCCCTATTTTTCTACTTGCATTTTTATGTGCTTTCGGACTGCTAGGTTGGCAGAAGCTGGGATGAGTAACAGGCGCTCACTCTGTTACGCGGCACTCGGGATTCGACCCGCCAAACTGCCGACCTTCTGATCGACAAGCTCAGCGTCCTAACCCACTGAGCCACCGCGCCCCTTTGAGCCACCGCGCCCCTTTCCATTATTTAGCTATAATTAATAAGTTCATTATAAATAATCCTGTAACTCTGGGGATGAATTTTGTCAAATTAAGGAAGGGCAACAATGGAAGATGCTACTCCTAATAATTATGATGTTGTATTTACTATTTCCTTCAGTTCTCACTCTTTATCAGGCATCTCCATTTCTTATGAAGTAAATTTGCATTGGCTGATCAATATTTTCATTATTTAAAATATCACTTTAAATATGCTTTAACTAATTCTGCAGGTGCCATGCACCATCAAGAATAGTTTTATATTGTGCTTCTCATACTGATAAACTTACAGACATTCTTAAGTACATCCCAAAACTGAAATGGGACAAATCGCCACGGGCAACTTTCTGTGGCCAACTCACTGCTGTCAACTCGCCATGGGACAATTTGCCACGGGACAATTCAACAATTTCATATAATTATTTAAAATAATTTAAAATAAATATTTTAAATGTTGTCATTCACATTTCATTTTGCCCCTCCTTTTGCATCCTTTCTTTCATGATTCTATTCCACCATTTCTTCCAACATTACATAATTTTTGTCCAGTGGCAAGTTGTCCCGCAGGGAATTGTCCCGTTGGCCATGGCGAGTTGGCCACTGTGGGTTGGCTGTGGCTAGTTGACAATTCTATTTTATGCTCGTATTGCCTTTTACTTTAAAATGAAATCTACTTCAAGGACTAGAATAGTGATTGTATGGCTAATGCTCCTAGAAGCAAGCCCGTCTTCTGTAACTTTGTCCTTTCGTTCCTTTACCCTCCTGAGAAAAGGAGCAGTTGCTTCAGTGTGAGCCTAAATTTAGTCTTGCTCCACCCACAAGCTGGACCACCTGGTCCTTGTCCTGTGTTTCATGCCATGTCGTAGGAAGCAGGAACAAAAATAGCTCCAGTGTCACATCCCACGCCTGGAGCAGCACTTTTCTCCCCCATTCCCCCCCCCCTTTGACTGCATTGTTTTATAAAAAGGAAGCCCTTTCCTTATGTTTGTCCTATCTTATTTCTTGCTTTCTTGTTTTCCATTCCAAAAAAAAACCAACCCAAAGGAGACTTTGTCCTCTTTTACGAGGAAAAAAAAATAGCAAAAGAAATACAAAACTATTCTAATTTTGTCCCTTCGTAATCTTTATTTTCCCTTTGTGGTAAAGATGGCATTTTCACCACTGTTGTTGTTGTTAGCTGCGAAGTCGTGCCCAACCCATCGCAACCCCATGGACAATGTTCCTCCAGGCCTTCCTGTCCTCTACCATCTTCTGGAGTCCATTTAAGCTCACGCCTACCGCTTCGGTGACTCCATCCAGCCACCTCATTCTCTGTTGTCCCCTTCTTCTATTGCCCTCGATCTTTCCCAGCATTAGGCTCTTCTCCAGTGAGTCCTTCCTTCTCATTAGGTGGCCAAAGTATTTGAGTTTCAGCTTCAGGATCTGGCCTTCTAAAGAGCAGTCAGGGTTGATCTCCTCTAGGACTGACTGGTTTGATCGCCTTGCAGTCCAAGGGACTCGCAGGAGTCTTCTCTAGCACCATAGTTCAAAGGCCTCAATTCTTTGGCGCTCAGCCTTTCTTATGGTCCAACTTTCACTGCCATATGGTCCAACTTTTCACCACTGCATGTACACATTTCTTTTGTTCTGAGATTTTGCTTTTAAAATTAAAGATCCCTTTGCCTAGCCACCAACACCCCCACTATTTCTCACTAGTTTTGGAACTTATTCAGCTAGCTTTTTTGTTTTGTTTCCTGCAGCACCTGACTGGCCCTCTCTGGGCACCAAAGTTAGACACAGTTATGTTGGCTAATACTCCAGGGAATCCCAAGACTAGACAAGGAAGTGGGGGGAAAAATTCAAGAAAAGGCAATTGCAAATCCTTTTTATATTGTTGCTAAGAGACCTACACGGACATGCATTCATCAGCAGTCAAGCACTAGTCAAAGTACATTTTGGCCATTTCCATAGCAGTATTTTAAAGCATCTTCAGAATCTCGTTCATTAATCACTGAAATTTTTATTTTATTTTATTTTTTTATTTTAATCCCATTTATATCCCGCCCTCCGAAGACTCAGGGCGGCTTACAATTTAAGCACAAACCAATGTGCTTAGCAATAGCCTTTATTCTATGTATATGCCTGCTTATTAGGGCTTTCACACACACCCCAAGCGGCATTATTACAAAGTCAGCTTATTGCCCCCAACAATCTGGGTCCTCATTTTACCTACCTCGGAAGGATGGAAGGCTGAGTCAACCTTGAGCCTGGTGGGATGCGAACCTGCACTAATTGCAGGCAGCTGGTGTTACTTAAGGAGGCATTAGCCCACTGCTCCACCAAGGCTCAATGACATAAAGCCCCTCATTGTTACTGTTGTTTGAGCACAACAATGGTTGAATGAGTGTAAGTTGCAAGTGGAAAAATGACTTTTTAGCTTTACCTTAAGTAAAACAAATAGAACTTTACTTTTAAAAGTGTGTGTGAAAATATAAGGAAGGAATTTGGTTCCCTGTTGAAAGGGCCAAGCCTGAATAAGCACCTCCCACAGTGAATGAACATTTGGAGAAAGGCCTGGGCTATCACTGAAGGTGCCAGACCCCTGAAGGCACGCTCTGACTTCATGCCATTGCTATTTTTAAATGAATACAGTACTAGTCACATTTAGGCAATCTTAGAAGTAGGATGCTGTAAAAATTGATTTGGAGTTACATAAAATCCAACCTCTACTTTAAGTGTGAGGTTAGCAACCACACTGTGAGTCTTGAAACCTGATCTAAATAACACACACACACACACACACACACACACACACACACACACACACACAGTAAGACCTTTATTTTCCTGTGAGTTATTGGTAGATAGAGAGGATGATTTTAATTGGGAAAGGGAGAGTTTAACTTCCTTTTTTCATACAACAGTCTCATTGCCAATGCCTCTCCCCCTTTCTTTTATAATCTTGATAATAATAATAATAATAATAATAATAATAATAATAATAATAATAATAATAATAATAATAATAATAATAATAATAAGTAGTAGTAGTAGTAGTTGGAAGGGACCTTGGAGGTCATCTAGTCCAACCCCCTGCTCAGACAGGAAACCCTATACCATTTCAGACAAGTGGCTGGCCAATCTCTTCTTAAAAACTTCCAGTGTTGGAGCATTCACCACTTCTGGAGGCAGGTTGTTTCACTGGTTAATTGTTCTGTCAGGAAGTTTCTCCTTAGTTCTAGGTTGCTTCTCTCCTTGACTAGTTTCCATCCGTTGCTTCTTGTCCTGTTTTCAGGTGCTTTGGAGAATAGCTTGACTCCCTCTTCTTTGTGGCAGCCCCTGAACTATTGGAACACTGCTATCATGTCACCCCTCACCCTTCTCTTCATTAAACTACACATACCCAATTCCAGCAACCGTTCCCTATATGTTTTAGCCTCCAGTCCCCCAATCATCTTTGTTGCTCTTCTCTGTACCCTTTCTAGAGTCTCGACATCTTTTTTACATCGTGGTTACCAAAACTGGATGCAGTATTCCAAGTGTGGCCTTACCAAAGCATTGTAAAGTGGTATTAGTACTTCACGCGATCTTGATTCTATCCCTCTGTTAATGCAGTCTAGCACTGTGTTGGCTTTTTTGGCAGTTGCAGCACACTGCTGGCTCATATTTAAGTGATTGTCCACTAGGACTCCGAGATCTCTCTCACAGTTACTACTATTGAGCAAGGTACCACCTATACTATACCTGTGCATTTGATTTTTCCTGCCTAAATGTAGAACCTTACTTTTTTCACCATTGAATTTCATTTTGTTAGATAGGGCCCAGTGTTCGAGTCTGTCCAGATCTTCCTGTATCTTAAACCTGTCTTCTGGAGTGTTGGCTATTCCTGCCAGCTTGGTGTCATCTGCAAATTTGACGAGTTGCCCATCTATCCCCTCATCCAAATCGTTGATGAAGATGTTGAAGAGCACTGGGCCCAGAACAGAGCCCTGGGGCACCCCACTACACACTTCCTTCCATGTAGATACAGTTCCATTGAGGACCACACACTGAGTACGGCCTGTCAGCCAGCTACGAATCCATCTGGTGGTGATGCTATCTAACCCACAAAAGTTAGGAACTATGAAAGAACCACCTTAGCTAGGCTCTTAGGAAAGTAAAATGTATTGGTTTGTTTGTTATATCCTCCTTTATTCTTTTTACAAATAATTCAAACATACGGCAAACATATTCAACACACCTTCTTCCTTTGACCCCACAACAACAACCCTGTGCGGTGGGTTGGGCTGAGAGAGAGTGACATGCCCAAAGTCACCCAGCTGGCTTTCATGACTGAGGCAGGACTAAAACTCACCATCTCCCAGTTTCTAGCCTGGTGCCTTAACCTTTAGAGACTAAAATGTATCTAATTGCCAACCTGCTGGAATGGAGCTGAAGCTGTTACCACTTCATGTATTTATAGGAAAAATCTGGGTCCCCAAGCAGAAAGCTATTGATCCAGTTTTGGAAAGTGTAACTCTGGAACCAGAGCTGGAGGAAGCTCTGGCGAATGCTTCCGATGCTGAACTCTGCGACATTGCTGGTAAGATGCAATTGCTGAATGTGTTAGCTTTGTTGTTGTTGCAATTATCGTTATTCCAAAAGGCTTTAAGTTCTCTGCATTAGGAGAATTTTTAAAATTTGGAATTTTTATATTTAAAAATTTGGATTTTAAAAAGTCCTAGGAGAATTTGTGCATGAAAGAATCAGAAGGGGGAAGGGAGTACAGTAAACTTATTTTATTATGGTTATATTTAGCTGAAAACAGTTATAATTGTTCTGAAATTTTAAGGATGCTCTATCTGTACCTTTCCCTTTTCTGGGACTGTATTCAGTCTCATAGGAGAATGGAGAAATCATTCTGTAAATTTGTAACAAAGATTGTTACCAGTATCTAGGAAATGGAGCTGACTGCTTCTCTCCTATAATAGCACAGAACTATCTTCTTTTCCTCCTCTCTGCCAAAGTTTTTTTAAAATGTAGGAATGTGTCGGAGTGAAAATCATCTTTAAGTTCACAGGGCTGATTCTAGTGACTTAGAAGTGAGGGACAGCTACTTTAATTCTTAAACTCTTTCTCTTCTTTTATCAAACCACATCATGAACATGCCATAGCAAGAGTTTTATACTACCATGATGTTATCTTATTTTTAATCCTGATCCATGAATGAGGCAGACTTAAATCTTTCTTAATGTGAGAAATTGTGGGGAGCCTAGAAAGAAAGAGCACAGACATAAACAACCAAAAGATAGCCTGTAATTTTCATAAATGGCAACTTAATCTGGGTGATCAGAAACCTGGGAAGAAGCATTTCAAGATGTTCAGGAAACCCTCCATCCTAATTGGCTCATTATAAATAGAAAATTATAGGGACGCGGTGGCTCAGTGGGTTAGGACGCTGAGCTTCTCGATCAGAAGGTCGGCAGTTTGGCGGGTTGAATCCCGAGTGCTGCGTAACAGAGTGAGCACCTCTTACTCGTCCCAGCTTCTGCCAACCTAGCAGTTCGAAAGCACGTAAAAATGCAAGTAGAAAAATAGGGACCACTACGGTGGGAAGGTAACAGCGTTCCGTGCGCCTTTGGCGTCTAGTCATGCCGGCCACATGACCACAGAGTCGTCCTTGGACAAGCGCTGGCTCTTCGGCTTTGAAACGGAGATGAGCACCGGCCCCTAGAGTCGGAAACGACTAGCACGCATGTGCATGGGAACCTTTACCTTTACTAAATAGAAAATTCCTTTTACAGTTTACAAGATTTTATAATTACCCCAGACTAACATTGAAGTTCCTGAAATATATGTAAGTCTTGCTTCCTTGATCTTGTCTAGCCATGTGGGAGTTTGACACTTAGCTATTCCAGTATTAAAAAAGTATTTTGACTTGTCCATGAAATCACTAGAAGTCAAGGCTGTGAAAAAGACTCCAAAAAACAAAACACCATAGTAAGAATCAGCAATGGAAACAACTAATTTTAGATTGATATAGCTTTCTGCCCTAACTTGTTGATTAAGCCACAGTTGGTTGGTTCACACAACACGTTTGAGTTACAAACAATGCCTTGATTCACATAGCACAACAACAAACATAATATCTGAAAACAGTCTAATATGATATAAGTAGCTCTTATTTGAAAGAAAGTCTAATAAAGGCTTTCTCTCTCTGTGTTATTATTGTTTTCACCCTTCTTGTACTGACCAGATTTTATTTCTTCTTGCTGCAACTGCAGTGGTTCAGCAAAGTAAGCAGCTGAAGGCTTAAGCTCATAGACTAAAGTCTCAATTATTCAGTTTGCAAGATACAAATATTTGGCTTAGCCCTTTGCCTGCAGTAGACTAGAATAATGGCAAAACAAGCTGCTTATTTCTTTCCTTCTCCTTTCAACTTTTCCTACCCTTCTGCACACAAGGTGTTGCTAGGCTTGCCAAGATAGTTCTTTGAAAAAGGCTTGGAAAGCAATTGAGGATAATATATGTGGTTGGGCAGCCAAGCTTACTTCACAAAAAGAAAAAAATATATAGCGGTTTCTTATTTCCCCCTCCAAACAATGGTTCATTGTCTGCTGTAAAACTGCATAAGCCATTTGTAATCCAGATAGCCTGGTTGAGAAGGAGCTGGGAAGGATGTAGGGCAGTGTTTCTCAACCTTGTCAACTTTAACATGTGTGGACTTCAACTCCCAGAATTCTCCAGCTAGCACCAATGTGAAACACTGGTGTAAGATAAGTGTTATTTCTGAAGATTAGCTGGTTTTTTTTAAAGCTGATATTGAGATGGGAAGAAACGTATGGTCCATTTAATGCCTTCCCATCTTGCCAGCATAGTAAGTTAATTTCACAGGAAATGTAAAGTAGGACAAGGATTTGAAAAGCTGTGAAGAAAGTTAGGAAAGCAGGAAATCATTGAGCTTTCTCTAAGAAGGAAAGAAAAGGAGAGATAACTGTGGATTATTTTACTTGGGGTAAACTAGACTTTTTCAAATATAGAAAACGATAGAAAGAGAAATTCTACAGTATGAGTGAAGCATATTGATGCTGCCTCCCGGGTAAAGCAAATTTGGTATTAAAATACAGTAAATCCTTGATTTGGTGGGCTTGGTATACGGAGAACATTTTTGTCTTGTTTTGACTTCACTGTGGCTCTGCCCATTAAATTGAAAACTTCAAGATATAACAGGATGCTTGTTTTGTCAATTACAGAGTTACAGTATGTGAGTGAGATAAATCAAAGCAAATGAGGTAAATTTGGATTTGATGGACATCCCCTTTTCCTGAATGATCCATTCAATCCAAATGTCTATATTTTGATGCTCTATAATTCATAAAAGGGTCAGCTCTTCTCTTCCTCTATATATAATGCCTAGAGCAACTGGGGGGAGGACAGTGTACAGCTGTCATGGCTGTCCAGCAAAACAAGCAAACATGGCACATTATGATATCACAACCCAGGTTCATGTGGAGAAAGAAGTATAAGGAACCAGCATGTATCTCTTTCTTAGATTCACATTCTGCCTTTTCTTCTGGGACTAAGGACTATCTTTTTCACCATTCCATCTTATCTGAGCTTGGCTTTATTCTCCAAAAGTGTGAATTAACCCTCATCTCTCTGATTTTACTAAAATCCCTTTCCCTTTATTCAGCTCAACTTCCCTGAGGCAATCCATTCCCGCTTTAACTATGTCTGTTTTTTCCAGCCTGCTGCCTCTTCCTCTCATATTTCCATGACATCATCCACCTCAGCAGAAGTTGCAGAAGGACTGTAAGAGAACCATACTGGTGACCTCATAGTCCTGCTTTAGGAATGCAAAACCGCCTTAGGCCTGCTGTGCTCCGCGCTACCCAAAACTATTTTGCTGCTTTATCGTTTTATTCTTTTTGCACAAATTGGAGTGTGAATTGGAATTTCCACCAAAGGCTTGCTCACTGGCTTCTGCATATTTTTTTATAACATGCAGACTGGCAAAGTGGAATATCCTCACCCCCTATGGCACTCATGAATAAAGACCTGCCAGGGATCCAACGTGTTACAATGGCAAATGCGTATGCCACTAACAAATGCACTCCAAGCTTATGCTTCATATGCCAAGATGGGATACTTACTCATGAGTAGTTCTGCATATCTATAAAAAGCAATAATTGGTTCTTCTACCCAAAGACAGTATAGATTCCCCCCCCCCCCGCCCTTTCCAAAAACAAATACATGTGCAATACTTCAGGAGTTCCAAGAGCTGCTTATGCATATTTGCATAAAAATGCATCTACATACCATATTTGTGCTGGCAATTTGGTGCACTGCTCATCCACAATATTTAGTGCATGACTCTGGCCTTACTTTGTACTCCAGTAATTTTCTTCTAGGTCTGAGTAATTCTGTTATCTCTTTGAATTGGATATATTTATTCCTATGACTGCTTCTGGTGCCAAGATAACAGAATGAGATGTCTAACAAAGCAAACTATTAGTGAAATCTCTGCATGAGTCACTGCGTTGAGAGCTTGCTTTGTTTTAATGAAATAAATGCAAGAACTTAATGACAGCAGTTAAGTTTCCTAGTCCAGTTTTCTTTTATCAGACCTGCTACCTTTTAAAGTAAACTTTTTTAGATATGAAGATTAAGTAGATTTTCAGTTTTATTCTGAAGAGAATGCTGCATCAATTGCTTGGGATAAATTGTAATATCTCTTAGCAAATCCTATGTATGTAACACTTCAAGTGAGTAGATTACAATATATGCCGTATATGCAGATAGTCCTTGACTTACGACCATTTGTTTAGTGACTGAAGTTATAAGTATGTAATCAAAGTAACCTATGATTGTTTTTCACATTACAATCATTGCAGCATCCCTGTGGTCATGTGTTCAAAATTTGGATGCCTAGCAACTGTCATGTATTTACGATCACTGCAGTTTCCTAGGATCATATTTTGCGACCTCCTCACAAGTAAAGTCAATGGGGATGCCAGATTCACTTAACAACCTTAACAGAATTTTTGGGTTCAGTTGTGGCTGTAAGTTGAGGACTTGGAAGACTACAATATACTGAAATAATTTGCATAAGTATATTCAGCAGAGATCATTGGAGATAGGCAGTCCTTCAAATAGCGCTATACCATGAAGGGACTTACAAGTCATAACCAGCATCATGAATTGCATCCATAAATCTATTGGACACAAACATAGCTTGCAGAACATAACATGTGTACCCTACATTGCAGTGATGCATTCTGGACCACCTACAGTTTCTCAGTAGTCTTCCAGAGCATCCCCATGTAAAGAACATTACAGCTGTCCAATTGGTAAATACAATAAGGTCAGAGAAATATTTCTGCCTTATCGCCAAAAGATAATCCTGGATATGGACTCTTACCTATTTCATTAGTTTGCTTCTCTAAGTTCCTCCAATGGGGCTCCAGCTATCTCTTTGGGAGCTTTATCTCCTGGCATTCCTTGGTAAGCCAAGGTGCAGTCCACAATTGACAGACAAGAAGAGGCCACAAAGAGCAACATGGTCCAAGATGTAGTCATTACAAGCTGTGACCAAGGCCTCTGCCAAACTGCCCACTCTCGTTCTGGAATCTGTCTGGACCCATAAATTGCTTTGGGCAGACCAGTCAAATAAGCTTTATCTCCCTACAGCACAGGAGGTGGAGGTGTAGCACCAGTAAGCCAGAAGCCAACCAGAGAGGCAGACATTTCTTCCAAATTGTTTTACAAGGAGAGGCCTCATTGATTCTTGAGCTAAAACCATACAGAAGTGGAAAAGATGATTAGTGAAAACAACGGCTGCTGTTTACAAGAGATGGCTTGATATTCTCATTTGCTGGCATATTTTTCTAAGCAGTGATTTTCCAAATATATACTTTAGGATTCTCAGCATTTTAGGACTCCTAATTGAATAGATAACAGATAGTGTGGAGACTATACAGACACATGTCTGAAAAGTTCGTCTATCATCAAGTTTTTCTTGCACTGTACAACCAGCCAGATGAGTGTATAGCACTTCAAGGACGTGTTTCCATGAGACACAACTGGTAGAAAATTTCCATAGCCCTCATTAGTACACAAAGCAAACGAAAAACAAGGCATCAAACCCATTGTAAGATGTGCTGTAATAGATTCTATCCCTCTTCTGGGATATTGCAAGACACCAATTCAACCTAGTAATGTTTCTTTAAGAAACTTTAATTGGGAAGTCATAGATTAGAAACTAAAAGAATACTTTTTAATTATTTTGATATTTTAAAAAATATATCTGACTGCATTTTTTAAAAAAATATACAAAGTTTTTTTTTAAAGATACATTTCAGCAAGACAGGCAGACAGACAGATCCTTTGTAACTGAACTGACCCTGAGCTTTTTGCTGCTTGTTAAAGAACTCCAGGAGCATGATCGAAGCTAGTTTTTATAATAAAGCAAATTAAATACATAGATATTTTATATAAAGAGAAAACAATTTGTAAATGTTGTGTTCTCCTGAATCAACAAGAATACAGCTCATTCCATCATCTGCACCCTAATGAGTACTGTTTGGGATTGTGGTCTTAGTCATTCAAGCAATAACTGAATATTTTGTTAAGGATTTACAAAAATTGTAGTTCTTTAGAAAAGAGCCACTTAATTTTCACTCAAATGCAAGTCTGGAATGCCTGCTCTAACATGGTGCTGATTACAACATATACCGTACGTATATACAAATAACTGGCTAAAAATATGCAATTATCACTTGTGGTACTGCAGAACTTACTATATTCCTAACAAACAGTTGCCATCAAATGTACAACTGTCCAGAATGTTGCATGTTTCCTAATCTAGGAGTGGATGTAGCTTTATAAGATATTATTTTTGTGTGTATGTTATTGAAAGCATGTCAGAATAAAATGCTAGGTGTGGACTAACTCTGTGAACAAATAAGCTTTTATTTATTCTGAGAAGAAAAGGACAACTTATTGTATGTGTGTATTTCTTTTATTCAGTCATGTCTAATTCTTGGAAACTGCCAGGTCCGGTCCCAGCAATTTTCTTGGCAAGGTTTTTCAGGAGTGGTTTGCCATTGCTTCCTTCCTAGGGCTGAGAGAAGGCAACTACCCGAAAGCCACCAAGCTGGCTTTGTTAGAGTGAGACTAGAACTCATAGCCTCCTGGTTTCCATTCCAATGCCTTAACAATTACACCAAACTGACTATATATATTAAGCCCTTGCAGATTTTGGCAGTAGCTCAGATTCTACTCATTGTGGAATTAGAGGACAGATGCGACTGAGGCTTTGCTAAATGGTAATGCATAACTGCAAATAGCTCACTTGGTAAGAGATATGATAGCAACTTGCCAAGCAGTGAAGAGAACTGCATTCATCTCAGTCCTCTTTCCCATAGTGGGTGGATGTAGTGAAATTCTCTGACATTTAGAAGGATATGCAGGTCATTGTCATGTCAGTTAGGAATCCAGTGATAGTGGATGATTAACTGATTATCCAATGTAGCATGCTGCTCCTTACTTAAAAAAAGCCCTGTCTAATTAGCCAAAAAGGGACGCGGTGGCTCAGTGCGTTAGGACGCTGAGCTTGTCGATCAGAAGGTTGGCAGTTTGGCGGGTCGAGTCCCGAGTGCCATGTAGCAGAGTGAGCGCCTGTTACTTGTCCCAGCTTCTGCCAACCTAGCAGTTCAAAAGCACGTAAAAATGCAAGTAGAAAAATAGGGACCACTACAGTGGGAAGGTAACAGCGTTCTTTGCGCCTTTGGCGTCTAGTCATGCCAGCCACATGACCACAGAGATGTCCTCGGACAAGCGCTGGCTCTTTGGCTTTGAAACGGAGATGAGCACCGGCCCCTAGAGTCGGAAACGACTAGCACGCATGTGCAGGGGAACCTTTAATTAGCCAAAGCATCAGGAAGCATATCCTGTTTGAACATACAAGTTGTGTTGAACTTCAATGGATCTTCTCAATATTCTCTTTCAAAATAAATATTTTATCATTGTTATTTCACATTTTTTTCTAGGCTTCTGAGTGTCTTGGCCAGATTATCACTTTCTCAGGAATGACTAATCTATAAATTTATTTAACTTTTGTTTTCTTTGTTGTTGTTTTTCTTCTTCTCTCATGTAGCTATTCTTGGCATGCATACGTTGATGAGTAACCAACAATATTATGAAGCACGAGGGACTACAACTATAGTGAACAAAGAAGGATTGGACAGTAAGTAAGGTTTACAAACACTACAATAATCTAACAAAGGGAGTCAAAACCAGCAGCATTATAATTATAGTTAATAAGACAATACAGATTCAGATTAAATCCAGATTCAAGAGAGGAAAGCAGATTCTGAATATGTGAGAGTGCTCTGGTCACAACTCCTGAAGAAGTCTCATTAATTCAAAAGGTGCCAAAAGGTATGATGCATGATTCCACACTGTTCAGAATCACTTTTTATAATTCCGTGTGTCCTACATTGGATGATAAGAGCAGAAGGTAGTAAAAATAAAGGAATAAGCATGAGTTGCAAGTGGCTCCAAATATCACAGAGTCCTTTTGAAGATGAGTCTAATTAGCTGTTGTTTGGGAGGGCTTTTCACCAGTTGATTTAAACTTTTGTAATATTAAATAGGACTGCTTTTCTCCAAGCCTTGTCTCCATACCTACCTTCCTTCCTTCCTTCCTCTTTCTTTCTTTCTTTCTTTCTTTCTTTCTTTCTTTCTTTCTTTCTTTCTTTCTTTCTTTCTTTCTTTCTTTCTTTCTTTCTTTCTTCCTTCCTTCCTTCCTTCCTTCCTTCCTTCCTTTCTTTCTTTCTTTCTTTCTTTCTTTCTTTCTTTCTTTCTTTCTTTCTCTTATTAAGCATCTCCAGAATCTAGTGCTTTTATCAGAATTACAAAAGCTGTGTTGTGTTGTTTGCAAGGCGAACTCTGCCCTTTTGTATGCATTTGTGGAATCACAACATGGGCATAAAAGCGGTAGAGCCTTTGTGGACCATACCTTTTAATCACTGAATCTTCTTTTTCCTTCTCAGAACAACTTTCCTCTTGCTCCAGTTCTATTCTAGTTGTTTTTTCTTTTTCTCTTTTTGGTGTGTGTTTCTATTGGAGAAAGGAGAATGTGTCTGCATATGTTTGTGAGAATGATTTGCATTTCTGGGTAAGAGTCAGAGAATAGATGGTATCTGGGGATAGTGTTAATTAAATCTGTGAATACAGCATCTGATCTGAAGACACTCTTATTTGAACAAGCCGGCCTGGCCTGATGGGGGATGGGTTGGGTTTTATGGTCATTTTTAATATTTGTATTTACTGTTTTTAATCGGGCATATGTTTAATTTCTTTTTAACTTTTGTATTTTTGTATTTTTTATATATTTGCCCTGTTCACCGCCCTGAGTCCCTCGGGAGAAGGGCGGTATATAAATAAAATTATTATTATTATTATTATCTTATTTTACAAGCAATAATTTTAATTAGTAGTTCTTAATTCAGTTAACACTTTTTTTTGCTCTGTTTTTTTTCCCCTGCTCTGTTTTGAAGTTCTGGCAAATATTTGTACACAGAGAGAGAAAGATTGAAGTAGGTCAGTGGCTTATTGTCAGGACAGTAAGAATCTCCAGATTTGGTTTCAACTGGAGTCAGAAAACCTAGCTTAATAAGATGGGGAAGCTGGGCATTGGATATGCTTGAATTATAAGTTTTTTTCTCCTTAGTTTTTCTTTCAGAGAATTATCTTTAATTTTTAGGTAAGGATATTAATGGTAGTTTTGTAATGTGTTTCCATAATCTGAATCCATATCTCCATCTTTGGGGTCATATGCCCTGGGAAAAGTCATTCCTTTGAAATAATCTCCAGGGAACGTTACTGATTAGTGCTTTCTATCCAGGGTTGATTATAGATTATAGATTATCTCCTCTACAGAGCAGATCACTTGAGAATGTGGAATTATTAATACTGTAGAAATGTTAAATTTATTTGTACTGGAGTTCCAGAAAAATACATTGATGAAAGAGATACTTTTTCTAAATACATGCTTATTTATTTATTTTTTTATTTTAATTCCATTTATATCCCGCTCTTCTCCGAAGACTCAGGGTGGCTTACAAGCTTAGCAATAGCCTTCATTCTATGTATATGCCTGCTTATTAGGGCTTGCACACACACCCCCAAGCAGCATTATTACAAAGTCAGTTTAATTGCCCCCAACAATCTGGGTCCTCATTTTACCTACCTCGGAAGGATGGAAGGCTGAGTCAACCTTGAGCCTGGTGGGATGCGAACCTGCACTGATTGCAGGCAGCTGGTGTTACTTAAGGAGGCATTAGCCCACTGCTCCACCAAGGCTATAATATGAAAACTTTTTCTCCTATTTTCTTTTTTTCTTTTTCTTTTCTGATGAGGGTGAGTGTTTTTCATGATATAGAATTTGTTATTGTTCACTAAGGAAGCAAATGCACTGTCAATGTCTACAATGAACGTATATTTCAACTTTAAAAAGAAAACAGTTACGATGAAGTACAGGGGGAAAAAAGGTTTCCTTCTCGGCATGCAGTTTATGCACCAAAAAATTTCTAAGCCTGAATTTCAGAAAACAAGGCATTCCAATGTATTTTCCCCTTTTCTTTGGTTCCCAAACTGAAAAAATTAAATCTTAAAAACACAGTCCAAACAAAATCTATAAATCATATTAGTACAGCTGCTAAGCGACATAAGACATCATTATTGTACAAATTTATAAATTTATTTAAATTCAAATTCTTCAACATGGGTTGAAAAGATATGCTTGCATCTGTCTATTCTGTGCATCTGTAAGAGGCATATGAAAGCATTTTTAAAAAAAAAAATAGAATAAAAAAGCAGCTTAGTTATCACACTACTAACGCTGAGTCTGTTCTGTGTGTTTCTATGCAACGTTGTAGACATTTTCATCACCACTTGGCCAATAAAAATTTAAAACTCCTATCAGGGGTTGGTGCTGAACTTATTTTAATTTATTTTCATAAGAATCCAGCATCAGAGAATCAGATTCTTCCATTTGTACCCCAAGTGAAACAAATGCTGTTAGAAAAGCTTTAGGAGATCAAGGTTGAAACCTACAAGATGAGTTAAGGTTGAGGTTATTACTCTTTCTTCATTGTATCACTAATGGCTGGTCAGAAGCAAATGGGCATAATAGATCTTTATCTCTTTCACTCATGTAGGTATAATTAAGCCTACACAGTACAAACCAGTTCCTGATGAGCCAAATTCAACCAATGTAGAAGAAACTTTGGAACGAGTAAAAAACAATGATCCAGAACTTCAGGAAATTAATCTCAATAATATTAAGGTACGGATTCCTTTCTACCTGGGTTTGCCTTGAGTAGGCAGAGGGGTCAAAGGGAGCTAATTTGTACTATGGTCTACGTAATTACTGTGCCAAAAAGATCATAAAGTCAGGCGTGACTCATTCAATGACTGCCTTGCGTAATAACAGAAATTCAGGTTCTAACTGTGGTTGTAAGTCAAGGACTGTCTGCACAGAAATACACTCTTTTGGGGTTTCTTCACAATAAAGAGGCTCGCTATTGACTTCTTCCAAGATTTTTTCAAGACATCGTTGACTAACCTTGAATGGTCTCCCATTCAAGTATTTATTTATTCGTTTTTATTTATTTTATTAAATTTATATGCCGCCCTTCTCCCTAAGGACTCAGGGCGGCGCACAACAATAAAAATTAAAAACATGAAATAATTTTTTTAAAAAAGAATTAATAAATACAATAATTATATGACAATTTAAAAACCAGTAAAAAGCTAATTAAAACCGTAGTCAGTCCAGGCCCGCTTGTTGGAACAACCACATCTTCAGGTCACGGCGGAAGGACCGAAGGTCAGGGGTCGTCCGCAGCTCCAGGAGCAATTCATTCCAGAGAGTTGGCGCACCCACAGAGAAGGCTCTCCTCCTGGGGGTCGCCAGCCAGCATTGCCTGGCCGACGGTGCCCTGAGGAGGCCGACTCTGTGGGAGTGAACCAGGCGATGGGAGGTTGTCAATGGAAGCAAGTGGTCTCGCAAGTACCCCTGTGCGAAGGCCCCCCTGGTCACGGCCGTTAGATGATCATCCAAGTTGAGCCGTGAATCCAGGAGGCCACCCAAGTTGCGAGAAAAGGCTTGCATGCCTTTTCTCAAGCTAAATCAAGATTTGCTATCTGCTGCCATCTGCATTCCCCTTTCCATGACCCGGGAAGCTCTAGTCTAGAGAATAAAGAAAATGACTTTTCCCTCCATTGACTTCTTGAAAAGGTATCTTTTTCACACCAGAACCACAACTGAATCATGAAATAGAAATTAAACTGAGATGGTAGTTCTAAAACAATATACCTAGCATTCTTTCCATCAAAAAGCAGCCAATCATTTCAGAGAAAGTATAGATGGCATTAAAGTGACAGATGCTTTCCCCGTCTGTCTCTCTGATATTTAACATATGAAACAAAGCTGATGCTGCAAAGAAAATCAAGTGACTGCTGTTATTTACACATGTTTTGTTCAAGACACATTTTGGAGAATAGTTCTAAATCAAGGAAGGGTTATGGCAGAAGGACCAAAAGGACATACTACTTTCCAAGTGCGGTTGCTTGATTTTCTTTGCAATGTATTTTATCACAGCTTTATTCTGCCTGTTTTTAAAATGAAATTGAGGTTCTTACCTTCTGCTCCCACTCCTCACCTCCAGGCAAGATTGGTGGTTATATAAATTGAATAAATAAAAAAAGCATTTATTTTCTGATTGAGATCTCAGCAGAGGAAAGGTAGCATAATAGAATAGAACTGGCATGTTTGAAATGGTTTACACTGGTATTACTGGATTTTGGAGATCCATGATTCCTTGGAATCGGTGGTTGTGTCCCAGTAAAAATAGCTCATCTAACCCTTGTCTGGTGTTTCTCTTTTAAAGGATATTCCTATACCTATTTTGAAAGCTTATGCTGAAGCTCTGAAGACTAACACCTATGTGAAAAAGTTCAGCATAGTAGGAACAAGAAGCAATGACCCTGTTGCTTTTGTAAGTGTCAGATGACTTACACCTAATCTTCTCAGGAAAGTTTTATTGGGATTGCCTCCTTTAATGACATTCTATTTGGTTGAAATGCAAATCTCATATAAGAACCCTGCCTTCTCACAAGTGAGTTTAGAAGAGGGTGATCAAGATGGTGAGGAGACTGGAAACCAGTTCCTTGAGGAACAGTTAAAAGAACCAGTACTTTCAGCCTGGAAAAGGGATGATTGGAAAGAGGATGTGATAGTAGTTTTTAGAAATAGACACAAAAAGGGTTGTCATATAGATGAGGGAATGAACTGGAGGAGAGAGTGAACTGGTTTTCTGCTAAAAACTAGGACCAGAAACAGTGGGTGGAAACTATAGAGAAAGACATTTTGGTGAGGCATAGAATTTATTTATTTTAAAGAATTTCCAGGTAGCAAAAGTTATCAACCATTGGAATAAGTTGCCTCATGAGGAGTATATTTTTCTTCACTGGAGATCTTCAAATAGAGACGGAGTAGCCCCCTGTCCAGAATGCTTTAGCAGTTCCTTCAACAGAGCAAGAATTTGGGACTGTATGGCTTACGAGTTACACAGCTCTTTGAAATACACTATTTGTTACTCAAATGGTTGTGGCTTTGTTCTAATGAATCATACGTGTCATAAGCTGTTTAAGTTATGACAGACGTGGTTGACAGAAACAGAAGAAATTGGGGCAACGGTTAAAGAAGTAAGGGGACTGAGTGCCTTAAGCTTCCCAAGCTGTCAACCTCTGAGGAACTCATTCTGTAAATTTTACAGTTGAAAAATCCACTGAAAGACTGCAGGTTCTTAAAAGAATACAAATTCCTAGAGCTAGAACATGGTTCCTTTAAGAAGGTAACTTATACTCTTCAGGCTTGTCATATGTTCAGTCTTAAACTGATTTTAGGTTCTTTGATAGCAGAGCTGTACTCTTTATAAAGAAATCTCTATGGCTGAATTCTCAGGTTAATCATTATCTAAATTTGAAGACTTCTATTGTTGCGAATGAAGGTAAATATATGTGTCCCAGGATAATGTTGCAGGATCCAAACTAAGTCAGTCACCAGGACCAAAGCTTTATTCTTACAAGCATTTTGGCTCTCTCTGGAGAAAGAGAGAGAGCTTCTCTGATGATGACCTCCAGGACAAGCCCAAAAGCTTGGAACAATAAAGTTTTGGTCCCAGTGACCGGCTTAGTTTGTACCCTACTATTTTCATATGTAATATAATCTTATGTTAATTTGTTCGTTATTAGATATATATCCTGCCTTTGCTTTGTACAATTTCCTTGGGTAGTTGGTTGGCAGCTGTGAGCTGAACTAGCTAGGGATCTAATTTAGCAGGGCACCTAATATTCCTCACAACAACAACCCTGTGATGTGTCAGAGCTTCCTTGTGGGTTTCTCAGAGTCACCCAAAAGATAAAATAGAAAACTCTGGTTTGAGTCAGCAGAGTGGTTAACTTATGACAAAAAAGCGCTCTTGTATTAATGATGCTATCATTAAATCTTTGCTTAAAGTTATTAGCAACAATAAGTATTCTGCTTTTCTCTTCATTTTCTCTCTCATTGGAAGGCATTGGCAGAAATGTTAAAAGAAAATGGCGTATTGAAGAGCTTAAATGTGGAATCGAATTTTATTACTGGATCTGGAATCCTGGCCCTGATAAAAGCACTGCAGAACAACACAACACTAATTGAACTCAAAATTGACAACCAGGTAACCTGTGTAGAATAAGGTCAGCTTCCACCAGATTTTACAGTCTAAGCATTAACTGCCTCTTCCATTTTGATGCCGGGTTTTGTGTTACAACACTGAGATGGGAGGACATTTGAGGATTTTGGGGGAACAGCCAATGAGCATTACATATGCTTGGCTTTTACATTCAGCCTAGAGATGAAACAGGTCTGTCCAAATCAGTATTTCTTAATCTTCGCAGCTTGAGGCTGTGTGGACCTCAAGTCCCAGAATTCCCCAGTCAGTATACACAACAAGTCCACACACAAGGATGATGGATGCTTCCAGGTGGCTACAGTGCTCTAGAAATGCCAGGTGTGCTTTCACTCTTTGATATCCTCAAATCAAAGGCTTCCTGTTGTATGGGGGTGGATTTTCACACGTGGCATAAAATGTCTTTTATTCTATCATGTAATTCCTTAAATTGTTGATTGCTAGAGCAATATATTATTAGAGCACAGGTTCCAAAGAATTTTTGGTCTAGCTTCCTTTAGGGCAGGGGTGTCAAACTCGCAACATCATGTGACGTGTCATGATGTATCACGACTTTTTTTCCATTGCCGGCAATGGGGTGGGCGCAGTTTCGGCATGAAGCATCCGGGGAATGGGATGGTTGTTTGACACCCCTGCTTTAGGGTTTAACTTCTCTAGGTCTTAATTTTTCCCCAAACAAACCTGGGACTCCAAGATTACAAATAACCTTTTTAGCCTCTTTCTTTATATACTGCTCAAAAAAAAAATAAAGGGAACAAAAAATAAGACATCCTACTATTAAATACAGTACATTGTGTTGTTTAAGTGTTCCCTTTATTTTTTTTGAGCAGTATAGTTTGGTACGTTATCATTCCTCCCATCCCAGTCACAGGCAACTCTTCCTCCTATTGTATCTTCCCCTTTTGTAGCATAACAGAGGGGGGGGCATTCTGCTCTCTTCTGATGAACTTTCTCCTCTGCACTGCTACATCATGTAGGCATAAACCTGCCAGATAAGCAACTAAAATTAAAAAGTGCTTCTATGCATTTTTTTCTCTATTTTTCTTTTAAGTGCCAGCTTTTGGGCAACAAGGTAGAAATGGAGATTGCCAGTATGTTAGAAAAAAACACCTCTCTCTTGAGGTTTGGTTATAACTTCACTCAACAGGGACCCAGACTTCGGGCATCCAATGCTATGATGAACAACAATGACCTAGGTGAGATTTATTTTTTCATAGAAGTAGGGGTACTTGGGGTGGTCATGACCATCCTTCCTGATCCGTTACTCCAAAAGATGGCATGTTTATATGTTACTCTTCTTAAACTGGTCACCTCTGGTTGAATATTCTAGGAGTTACAATCCAGCACTACTGAAGAACATCAGGTTGGGAAAGATATTGTTTATTTGGCTCCCTAGTGGTCAGAAGAGTTTGCTTTCTTCTTATCTTTTTTTTTAGTTGCATCAATTTTCCTTCATTCAATTTTTTTTGGGGTGCGGGAATGCTGGATTCATACGTGGGTAGGGTTTTTGTGAGGAATGGAGGGTGAATGTTGCTTGAGGTCAGATTTTCCAAAGGAATATCACAGATTGGCCATATTAAAAGGAGGGAGGCCAAGATTCTACCTAGAAATATAAAAGAACAAGCAAGCAAATAAATAAATACAAGAAGTGGACTCCTTGATTAAAGTCGCAGCTAAAGTTCCTGTTTCAGTTGGAAGCTTCGGAATATGTGGAAATGTAGATTATTATTTCTGATTATTATTTTTTAATGAAAAAGTATCAAGACTTTTAAAATGTGATCTCTTTGCCTTAACTTCCTGACTGCTATTCCTGCAGTATTCAAAAGTGTGAGTTTGGGATTGATATTGTTTAGTTTTTTTGATGTTGCCAAACTTTTCAGGAAAAAACAGCTTTTGCCCAGGGGGATGTAATCAGTGATAAATAAACCTGCCTTCAGTTGATTCAGGGGGTTGGTCTGGACCAGGGGTAGGCAACCTTGGCTCTTTTGTGACTCGTGGACTTCAACTCCCAGAATTCCTGAGCCAGCCATGCTGGCTCAAGAATTCTGGGAGTTGAAGTCCATGAGTCACAAAAGAGCCAAGGTTGCCTACCCCTGGTCTGGACCAATATTATCTGCTATCTTAACTTGCAGTATTTCTTCATGGACTTGGGAGATTCTTTTATAGAAATTATTTGGGTTCAGTCGAGAACAGTTTGCATGTAAAGCATGCAGCATATATAAAGAACATACAGAGAGATTACAAACTCTGTAACCCACAATGGAAAATCTTGACCTGTTGTAGAACTACAAATTAGCTTGAGCAATTCACTGGTGCTCATGGAAGATCAAGCCTGTTAAAAAGGACCTGCACTGCAAAATATGTTGTGCCTGTGTTATACTGCACTCATGGAAATGTGAAGAAGAGACTATATGTAGCTCAGGGTTGAACTGTGGAGTCCTTGGTGCTCTCTGAGCTTGGTTCTTTGCTTGCAGACATTTCATTACTCAACTAGGTAACATCATCACTGATTATCATCACTGATGATGTTACTAGTTGGGTAATGAAGTATTTGCAAGCAAACAGCCATTCTCAGAGAGCATCAAGAATTCCACAATCTATGAAGCTTCTGTCATTGATTGGCTGAGCATACGTAAATAACAAGGAAAACTCCTATGCATGGGGTGGACCAAGCTGTCACAACTGTTTGTAGTACAGATTTTGTAAGTCAAAATAGATGTCAATTGGCTGTGGGACGTCTCAGTTGAGCTCCTTGGCGCAGGAGCTCTACATAAAATATCTGACTTAGTTCTTATTTGCAGCTCGCATACATCGATGTGATGGTCCCTGACATAACACCTCAGCCCTGGAACTGGAAGATGTATAAGTATAGATATCCTTGCAATCCTCTTTTGGCAACTACTTTACTCTCCTTCCCAGATTGGGAACCAGGAGTGCTTCTCTGCTATTCCACTTGGTTCTGACTGTCCCCTTGCACTTCTGTTCATAGATTTCTCTAGGATGTCCTTTTATTCTTTGGAAATAGCTCTCTTATTGGAAGGAAAATACCTCCTATCTTCATGGTTGAATTGATGTGATTCACTCTTTCATTCTGTCCTTGTTCTTCCTTTGCCTTCTGCTTATACATATGTGATTGACTTTTGCAATTGAGTATCATGTGATTTCAGCTAGAACAAGAGTTGCTTAAAAACAACCTTCCTCAATGTAGACAGTCCCAAAGGTTTTTAGCCCAAGCACAGAACATGCGGCTGTCCGACCAGGCCCAGGCCAGATGAGGTTATATGATGTTCTCCAGACATCATAACCTCTCTTAAAGCTCATTTGTCCATTAGGGTTGCCCTTATTGTAATGCCAGCAATTCAATCTGATTAAAAACAGGGCAGTGCTTATTTTTGTTAGGAAAAAACACTTGGTGTGTCTGTTTTGTGAAGAGCTACTTCAACAGCTGGCATTTAACTTGATTTTTCCAACTAGGTGAAGATTTTTAAAATGTTTATTCCCATGCACAATGTCTAGACCTTCTGTGGTGGAAAAAAAATTAAAGCTGTTGACCCTTTCAGCCCTAAACCAGAGCTGCCTTTTGTACCATTTCCACTCAGTAGCAACTCTTCTAACTAGAGTTGATTTTTCCCAAACAATCATAAAAATGGGAAACTGCAACCAGAGTTACTTAATTAAGAATCCAACTTGAAGTAATTTCTGCAGAAATTTGGACGGGGAGAGAAGGGGTAAAACAAACATGCAGAGTCTGGAATTCTTTTTAGTCTAATTGCAATGGACAGTTACATATTCTAGGCCAGGGTTTTTCAAACTGGGTTCTGCAAGGATGTAAACTGAGTTTTGTGGAACTAATGGGATAAAAAAAAACTTTGCAAGGAGCAAAGGAAAAAAAAGCTTTTAATACAGTGGAGACTAAAACATACAAAGAACAGCTGCAAGACTTGAGTTTGGCTAAAGAAAAGAAGAAATAGGGGAGACATGATAGCAGTATTCCAGTATCTGAGGGGCTGCCACAAAGAAGAGAGAGTCAGGTTGTTCACCAAAGCACCAGAGGGAAGGATGAGAAACAATGGTTGGAAACTGATCAAAGAGGGAAGCAACCTGGAATTAAGGAGAAACTTCCTGACAGTGAGGACAATCAACCAATGGAACAGCTTACTTCCAGAAATCATGGGTGCTCCTTCACTGGAGATTTTTAAGAAGAGGCTAGACAATCACCTGTCTGATACGGTATAAGTTCTCCTGCTTGAGCAGGGGGCTGGACTAGAAGACCTCCAAGGTCCCTTCCAGCTCTATTCTATCTGCTCTCACCTGGACAATGCTCTTCAGAGGCAGCAGTAGCAACACTGTCAATAGGACAGGGCTTGTCAGTTGACATGCAGAAGCTCTTTTTGATCAGGGATTCTGATTTTTTTTTTTAGGAACAGGTTCTGCAGTCTGAAAATTTGGAAACACTTGCTCTAGACAGAGGGTATAGTCTTGTGTGTATTTGTTTGTTAGTTTAGCTAACGTAAGGATTACTTCTGATTTGATAGCTATAGCATTGCACTGTTAAATTGACATTTTAGAAACCTAGGAATTCCAGTTTTAGTCTTGGAGAAAGGATGTAATAGTCATTAGTACTTCACAAAAATGTGTTTTCCAAGAAAATTGATTAGCCACGATAAGGGCACAAAAGGAACCCTGGTAATTAATTCAGCTTAGGGTACAGTGTTTTCGGATCTTTGATTTCTCTCTTTAAATATCCAACAATAAATTGGTGAGGTTTGTTCAAAGATGATTAGATGTTTAGTATTCTAATTGTTACACCTAGGGTTACTTGCCCTTCTCTCTGGTCTTGTAATTCAAGAATTTAGAGTATTTATGGACCTCCCCATTTCTATACATAAGAAACGTATCCTGACCTCAACTGTATTTTTTTTCCTCAGTGAGAAAAAGACGACTTGCAGACCTGACTGGACCCATCCTTCCCAAGTGTCGAACTGGGGTGTAGTTTTGGTTGTACAGATGGGTCTGTAAGCTTGCCCTGGTTTATGAAGGCTTACGGAAGCAGAGCAACTGTGCGGTGATTTAATGCAGCTTGTTTTTTATATGACACCTTCGCACATGATAATTTTAAATTAAATAGTGATTATAGGCAAAGGTCTTCACTATCAATTTGTAGAATATAACATCTTTATTTTTAAAGAATAATTCAAAGTTTTACCCTGTTAACCATAAAGTGCAATTTTGGATTCTGGTGAAATATATCATCGCTCGGAAATAGCTTGAAGTTATAATTAGATTACAGCCTAGTTTTTGTATGGATTTATTTGTGTGTGTGTGTGTGCGTGCGCGTGTGCGCGCTTGGATATGCATGAGTAGTAACAATAAAAAGATGCAATACTGCTCTGTAAATGTAGCAGAAATGTTAAAAAATATTTTATTTTCATCTTGAAAGAATTAGAAAGATTCTGCTAATCAAACAGCATTTTTATTATCCCAATATATATAATCACTTTAAAGACTTGAAAATTGCAACCAGCCAGCAACATCCAGAACCCTAAGTTGGAACTGAGTATTAGAATCATCTATTAAACTTAAAGCAGTTCACAGCCCTGCAGCACAAAAATATGTAAGGCCACTGTTTGCCTAAGCCAGGGTTTCTCAACCTTGGCAATTTTAAGATGCTGACTGAGGAATTCTGGGAGTTGAAGTCCACCAATCTGAAAGGTGCCAAGTTGAGAAACACCGTCCTAAGCAAGAAAGGCAGCTGCTGAATGGGATGTTGGTTATTTCTAATTTTCCTGAAGAACTGAAGTTAAAATATAGATTAAATCTGATATTACACATAAGAGTGCGTCAGGCCTCTTTATGCTTGCAAAGTGAATGTTTTTTGTATCGTGTTTCTGTTTCGCTATCTCTTAGCGACAGTCTCCCTGATCTAACAGGCTTTTGCAAAAAGCTGCATGGGATATAATGCTCAAAAGCTTTATTTGAGGTTTTCGATTCATTCCAGTCCATTTGCTCTGCAAGAGCAAAGTAATTAGTACCTAGGCAAGATTTGCTAATCTCCCTGCACTGTTGATGGGGATACCTCTACTCACTGCACAAGTCTTCTACACTCCCTCGACAGAGGGTGACCTTACATTCTGCACAGTGGCTGAAACAGTTGACGCCATACAAATATGATTTTGCCTCTCTCTTGCCAAAAGAGGGTACCATTTCTTTTTATGTCTCCCACTTTACAGTGTCATGTTCTGCCCTCCTCAAATGGAGATTACAATTCCACAGCTAAGGGACATGGGGAATTCCCATCGATGCTCATGGTAGCATTAGAATCTGTAATGATTCAGAGCAGCAAGCATCCAGGAACAGGCATGGCTTTAATCTTTGGACTCATTGTTCATCTGAAGAAAGATTGGGGGATTTAAAACAGCACAAAGGATGACATTATTATTAAATTATTATTATTATATCTTACCTTTGTGCAATTTAAGGCGGTATACATAAAGCTTCCTCCTATTTACAGATAGGAGATCTTTTAAATGTTTAACATGCCCTTTAAACTCTGAAACATCTCTTCCCTAAAACTGGGGCAAGTTTGACTTGGGAATTGAGCAAAACAAGCACCTTATACTTCTGTCCCTAACACTCCTGAAAATGGATCAAAAGGTTAAACCCCTCTTTGTCTAATTATATAATATTAGCAATCCTAATTCCTATGTCCCAAAGTGTAATCCTCGGGATGAAAAAACTTGTCTAACGCTGCAATACGGCCCAACTCACAGTCATGAGATGATATCCCATTAGTTCTGTTACTGGTAGTCAGCAACATTCATAACTGTACAGAATTCTATGCAACTTGTTAAAATTAATGGCGAATGCATTGTAGCCTTCCCTAATGAGTTGAGACCCATTTTTCTATTTTTTTTCACTGTAAATTAGGCCGTCCTAAAGCATCACATATTAGAACTTCAAGCTGTCTCGTGAAAGACTCTAAATATGGTCGAATCTTTCCCCTCCATGCAATTTCTTCTGAGAGGAATCCAATCACACACTGAAATTTTGACTGCAGCTGGAACTGAAGATTTGCTCAACCGCCCCACACAATTAACTCCCTCAAATCCCATTAAAACACATCTCAGAACTGGCATCTCAGGCAATCATGAGGGAGTGTAACTTCAGGGGTTGTCAAATGGCGTTCCACGGGTACCTGCTGCCGGGTCTCTGTACATTCACATTCCTCTTTGAAGCTTCGTTCTGAAGGTGCTGAAGCCAGTGCTACACCTTTCTCCTGGCAGAGAGGACAACAGGCTGTAAACCCTTTTTGTTGGCATCTCTGGCATGTCAGGACAAGTTGACGGCAGAGCTGGGTAGAGCAAAGACGGTACTGGTCCCAGAGTGTCCCACAGTAACGGCAAGCTGGAGGGGAGGAAAGCAAGCTTAGATTGTTTATGGTTACTGCTGACCCTATTTTTCCGATGATCTTAGGCAGAGCATGATAGGACTTACAGAGCTACCATTTACTATCCATGGTTTATTCAGTAATCCACAATGGATTGGAATTAGTTGCGACAGCTAAATCATAAGTTGTGCTTTATGAATACAGTGGTTTGGATCTCACAGCACATTTAGCTTAAACCAAACATTCCACATTAGTTATGTACTGCATTTATGCCCCATAATTACTCTGCAAGTTCACGCTAGTCACGAGAGGCTCCTCCTTTTACAGTAAGCCCTTAATTTAATTGACTATTCAAAAGGAAGTAGACCTGTTAAATCCAAATGTCCGTTAAATCCGAATATAGGTCATCTGTATCGGCATACGTCATTTGTGTAGTGACATAATTTTTTAAAAATGGCAATAAGACCTCAGTGTAGCAAATTAACATTAAATGAAACTGAAGAACAAGTACAAAAATGCCCATTGTTTCTGAAGTCCATTAAACTCAGTATATTAAACCGAAGGTTACTATATTCCTACAACCACAACCTTGTAATGTAAATTAGTTGAAAAAGTATAGCTTGCCTTCATCTTCCAGCGATGGAAGGGCAGATACTTGAACTTGAATTTCTCTGGTCCAAATTCAACATTTTAAAACACTTGGAGGAAGAGCAGTGTCCGACCTATGATGTACCGTATGTTCAGCCTGGGCTTTAATTGTGACTGAATTAAGATAAAATATATGCCAGCATAGGAGATATAGGCAGCGAGTCAGTGTCTCATTAAAAAAAAACACAACCTAAGTATGAAGGAAAAAACTCTTGGTGTTTCCAAATAATTTTCCCCAGCTGGATGAACTGGACTACAGCCTCTCATTAGGCCCAGCCATCTTGCTCTTCATACAGAGGGCAGCTAATTGAAGAAGGCTGAGCAGGAGACGGCCCCATTCTACAGTAGTTTGCAAACTACTGGGCTTACAGGATGCATGCAGCAAAAAGTGCTGCTCAGACTGGAAAGAACATACTTTACCTGAAATGACATCGCTGTTTGAGGAAATGGCGTAACGTTCATCAAAAACAAAAAGCTTCCCTCTGTAGAACCCATCAGGAAATTCTTCTAGGTACTTGTGGATGCCACCTTTGAGATGATACACTTCTGTGCAGACACCCTGGTTGAAAGCAATACCGCATCCAATATTATTTTAGAACTTCTGAAAAGCCAAGAAAAGGTTCTACAATCTACAACCAGTCAGGTATCAGAACACGTGGAGTATATCGCTTTGCTGCATTTATTTCATGAGCAGATATAAGCCAAGCAAGATGTGAATTTTCTACTCCTTTCTTCCTTTTTCAACAACAACTAAGAAGTATTGGATTCTATATTAACTGACAGCAGAAGCCAACCTGTCTCATATCCTGAAAACTAACCTGTAGAATCATGCTAGGCCAGGGGTAGGCAACCTTGGCTCTTTTGTGACTCGTGGACTTCATCTCCCAGAATTCCTGAGCCAGCATGGCTCAGCTTGGAAACTCTCCCTTTCCCCTCAGCATGGCTGGCTCAGGAATTCTGGGAGTTGAAGTCCACGAGTCATAAAAGAGCCAAGTTTGCCTACCCCTGTGCTAGGCCATTACGTATGAGCTCAAAGGCCTAGCTCTAGGCTAGAGCAATGTTGGCGATGTGTAGACTTCAAATTACAGAATTGCTAGCAGAGCCAGTCTGACGTAGTGGTTAAGGCATCAGGCTAGAAACTGGAACAGCCTGAATTATAATCCCACCTTAGGTATAAAGGAAACTGGGTGATTTTGGGGGCCAGTCCCCCTCTCTCAGATCTAAGAAGCAGGCCAATAGCTAACCACTTCCAAAAATTTTCCAAGAAAAGCACAGGGACTTGTCCAGGCAGTCTCCAGGAGTCAAGACTGAACCTGAAGGACAAAACTGCTCTGTCAGTGTGTGGGTTGTGTATATTTGTGACCTCACAAGAGTTAGCAATTCAGTTGCGTCTGGATTTGTTTTGAAGAGCTTGTTTTTTCAGAGGCTGACCCAGGAGTGAAAACAAAATTTTAAGATTGAACAAGGTGATGAAACTGCCAGAACAGCCTGGCTATTAATTATAAAGATCTTTGAATCAAGCTCTAACCCTAACCCTCCTATCTAAAGAGAAAGGGAGACTGGGGAGCACAGATCTCCATGATATAAAACTCTCCCCATTTCTATTCTTAAACATCTTCACCCCAATTGGTGGAGCAGTGGGCTAATGCCTCAAGTAACACCAGCTGCCTGCAATTAGTGCAGGTTCGCATCCCACCAGGCTCAAGGTTGACTCAGCCTTCCATCCTTCCGAGGTAGGTAAAATGAGGACCCAGATTGTTGGGGGCAATAAGCTGACTTTGTAATAATGCCGCTTTGGGGGGGGAGGCGAAAGCCCTAATAAGCAGGCATATACATAGAATGAAGGCTACTGCTAAGCACATTTAATTTGTGCTTAGATTGTAAGCCGCCCTGAGTCTTCGGAGAAGGGCGGGATATAAATGGGATTAAAATAAAAAAATAAAATAAAAAAAATTTCCCCAAAGCATAAAAAAGGGCCCTAAACATTTCAGCCCCATTGCATCATTGGAAAGCCTACCAACAAAGTAGGAGGCTGAATTGCCCCCATCCAGAACTTGCCTCCCCTTGAGCAGAAGAGTTCTCAGACACTAAATTAGACAAGATCCCAATTAATGAGCTAGAAGGTCTTCTAGGACAGGTCACCCAACTGTAATGAAGGTAAACTCTGCATTACGTCAAAGAAGGCTGGGTGATGCTAAACAATACTATCTTTTACAAAGGGTTCTGGTTCAGCTGTTTGCTCCTTAGCATAAGGGCCACATGCAGAACACATTTTGCAGCAAAGGCAAGATTTACTCCATTTGTTTATCCTGTATTGAACAAAGGCATCTGTTTAGTGCACAGCTGGATCCACAAAATTATGAAAGGATAGCTTTGATCTTTATCTAAACTGCAATGATTCATCCATTACAGGTTGTGAAAGAGCAGGTGTTCTTTTCCAGCTCTTTTTGAACAGTTAATTAATTTAAATACTTCCGGCAATTTTGTGCAGGTTAAATCTGTGGTTATCTAGAGTCTGACTTTGTTCAGCATTATGTAACTGCCAGAAGATTGGACCTACCGTGTTTCCCCAAAAGTAAGACCCTGTGGTACTTTCTTTTGGGCTCTGAAGTAAGCACTAGGTTTTACTTTGGGCTGCTGAGTGCCAGCCTGCATGCCTATTCGGTGCTGCAGGCCCTGGGCTATGGGTGGGTGCTGCAGCTCTCATGCTGGCTGGGCGCTTTTAGCCTCTACCAGCTGCTCCTGCCGAATCACCTTCCGCCTGGCTGGCTGCTGCCGCCACCACGAGGTAAGGAGGCGAGGCAGGTGGCGGGTGTGTGTGTATGTGGAGTTGCTTCCTTCCACGTGCCAAAGCCGTGGAGGGTAAGGTTTCCGCACCCTCCCCGCCCAGATGCCCTCACCTCCCCCAAGCACTTTTTTACTAACCTGCCTTTCAGCTGCATTGCATTTCTCTGTTCGCTTCTCAGCTTTTGTCGCGTGTTTGTGGGACTACCGGTTTAAAAAAAAAACAGTTCAATCAGACTTTCTAACTTCTTGAGATCTCGCCAGAAGTTAGAAAGTCTGACCGAACGTTTTTTTTTTAGTCCCACAAACATGCGGCGAAGTAAGCAGACAGTGGGATGGAGAGGGTGGAGCTAGTGGTAGCCAGTTCCACCGGCGACCGCTGGCAAAGGGCCCTGGCAGGCCGGTGGGGGGAGGCGCTCTGGCTGTCACACAACTCTGGGCTGACTCGCCCCACCCCAAGCTAGGGCTTATTTGGGGGTAGGGCTTATATTAGCCCTCCCCCATCAGCTGGGGCTTACTTTTGGAGTAGGGTTTACTTTCAGGGAAACACGGTAGTAGATCTGCCAGGGAAACTATGAAGGCCTTGTGCAAATCCTGCTATTTCCTACATCTGACCAATTCCAAGTTAAGTCCTCTCCCCTGAGGTGACTCACCTTAGACCTGAGGTAGGCTGAGCTCCGCTCGCAGCGGATACCTCCCGTGCAATACATCAGGACGCGCTTGCCCCTGAAAAGGTCCAAATTCTCATCGATGTAGATGGGGAAATAGCTGAACTTCCTAATGTTGGGAGCCAGACAGCCTTGGAAATGCCCCTGTAATTTTTTTTAAAAAAAAGCATTATCTAACCTTTTATCTAAAAGATAAAATCAGGAACAAATGCAGCTGTCATGGTACCATATTATCTCACTGCTGGATTTCTTCAGAACATAGAAAAAATGAGTTGGAAGGATATTATAGGACATCCAATCCACTCAATGCATCCCTGACAAGCAGCCATCCAGGCCCTGGTTGAAAAGCTCCACTTAGGAACAAGCCACAATTGTTCTAGACCAGACATGTCAAACACAAGGCCCGGGGGCCGGATCCGGCCCGTGAAGTGGTTTCATGTGGCCCGCGAAGCCATCCTGGAAACAATGAGGGAATGGCCCCCACTGCCTTGGCCCTGGCCCAGAGACCCTCCTTCTGCCAGAGACCCTCAGATCTGTGCCACTCCTGCCCAGGCCACCATAGGCACCCTTGATGCGAAGGATGTAGAGCTGGCCACGCCCAACCAGTAGGCCATACGCACTCTAGCCACGCCCACCCAGTAGGCCACGCCCACCCTGGCCATACCCACCCGACCCCCTGAGGGCAACTACAGTGCTGATGCGGCCCTCAATGAAATTGAGTTTGACACCCCTGGTCTAGGCAGGTGATTCCATTGTTTAAGAAGAAACTGAATCACTTTCCTAGGATGCAGATTGATCAAAGCATTGAATAAGGTCCAGAAATAAAGTGACAAATTGCCCTGGATTGCACAGCAATGATAAACATGAATCAAGTATGGAAAAGCAAGAGACCTCATCCTGGCAACTAAATGCAGATTAGTCTGCATAATTTTGTTTCCCATAGCTACCTATAGTCCGGCTACCTTGGACCATGAAAAAAAATTTAGACAAGAGGAAAATCAACGTGATCAAGCTGTGGTGTTGGACTAGGCTCCTTGGAAAACAAAGGAGACAAACAAGTGAGTGTATAAAATCAGATGTATCACTGGAAGGCAAAACCCACAAAATTCTACCTTACTTTTTCAGCCAAGTAATGTGCTCAAACTCACTGGAAAAGGCAGTTATGCTTGGAATGGTCAGTAGTAAAAGGAAATGAGGAGGCCAAAAGCCACAGTGGCTACAACCAAAGAATTCCTTCTCTTGTAATGTGTTGGCTCTTTCTTGTCCCCAGTTCCAATACAGGTCCACTTTCTCTTTCTTTTAGGGATTTGTAGACCACAAGCACAATGATTCTTTTAGAACATTAGCATGCATAGCTGCTCATCTTAAGTACATAGTTCCCAATTGATTACAATAGTATTCTATTGATATGTGCCATCAAGTTGGTTGTGACCAAAAAAGGAAGACCGTCTCCAGGATGATCTGTCCCCATTCCAGACTTCCAGCAGTGCATCTATTGCTCGTGTAATCAAGTCCACCCTCCTTGCTGATGTTCATCCTCTTTCCCTCCACCTTTTCCAGCCTTACAGACTTCTCAATAGTATCCTAACTGTGGTTTAACCAATGCGGAGTTCAACAGAGCACTCGCCTATCATGTTCTGCACGTAATGCTATTATTAATGCAGTTCAAGGTTATAATGGTCTTTTTAATTGCTATATAAGACTGGAGGTCTACTACTATTCTGAGATGCAGCTCACATACACTGCCCCGAATCCTGTGTTAATGCATTCAGTTTTCCCTACCAGATGCAGGTTCTCTCACACTACTGCTGGATATGACTCAATGTTTAGACCTAACAAGGGAATTTTGTTTTGCCCGGTAAACAGTTAGCCAATCTTTCTTACTCGGTGTCATCTACACAGCTGATAACTATATATTTTCTTTCATCTTCAAGATTATTTAAAAGTTCAGTTTTTAAAAGATAGCTTATCCATCTCAAAGTTTAAAAGGGAGGAAATAGACAAGGTACTACTGAATCGGTGTTTAAAAGTCTCTTAACATGGACATGTATGTGTCATGCATGTAAGTTCCTAGTGTGCATTCTTACAATGTCAGGTGTGTAAATCCAAAGGAGGCAACAACAACACACCCAAATTAAAGCTACCTACTATTTTACTTTCATAGAAGTTCCTACAGTCCAGCAAAATCGTATCCATCTGGGCATCGTGACTCTGAGAAAGGTATTTCTCAACTTCTGCATGAAACTCCTTTGGCGCCAAACGGATTCCTACCAAGAATTAAAAGAGAGTAAGAAGATACTGTAAGTCAGTACAGTGAGCCAAATGTGCATACACACACCTCTCCTTGGCAAATCCTACTTTATTCTAGAAAGTTTTTTTCCTAAATAATTGTATACTAGACTTCAAACATGAGTGTAATCCTGTTCTGCAGCTGCTATTTTGGTTCCTTGAGGTTACGGCCTTCCATCTGATTCGTGTAAATCACAGTAGGCTTAGTTTCAAAAGGGATAAGTTTGGATTTCCAGCAAAAACGTTCTGCGTTTTCCGTGTCAGCTCATTGGCTGGGAGGAAAGAGGATGGACAATAAAAAGGAGCGGGAGGAAGAGAGAGACAATACAGTGGCCACACCCACTTTATACTTTTATTCTACCTTTCGCCAGCACTTTTCCCCCCAAGAAATTACTCTGGGGGAATCCAACCCTTGACATTAAAAAACAAAAAACTGCTCATCTATGATCAGTTCCATACCAGTTTCTTTGTAAGAGACTTTTTCTGGGTGAATTCCCATAGGCACTATTTCTTCAAACACGCCAATTCGAAGATCTGGAAAACAATGGGCTCCTCCTACACTGGTCTGAGGAATCAAGGGAAGGAAAGAGGCAGTTGCAAAGAAATGTTAGTTTCCATGTTGGCTTAAGAGGGTCAATAATCTTTCCTGCCCCATCATCCCTCTCTCTCATCTGCCCCAATCCCCTGGAAATCAAAGGTGGGGAAACCAGTGTTTATGAAGTCCACCTGTAGCTTAATTTAGTCAAAAAGATTTAGGAGCAACCCTGTTGAATAAACCTTTGACAAGGTTTGATTTTTCCAAATAGTTTACTCATCCTGTTTGAGAGTGACGACATTTAATAGGAGCTTTCCTGAAGGGCACAATTGCCCTGGGGATACAGAACATGCTTCCCACAGATCTAGCACAATCCACTAAGCCCAGGGGTCAGCAACCTGAAACAGTGAAAGAGCCACTCGGAACCGGTTCCCTCACAAAAGGAAAAACTGGGAGCCGCAAAAAATGTGTGCACATGTTCGTACATGCGCGCATGCGCAGAACAGGGTTTGACTGAAGAGTGGAGCCAAGGCGAGATATGCACCTACCCTGCATATTTGAATTGATTGGTTGAACTTTTTTAGTCCCACTTTTTTTTTTTTGGACTGCACATGGCAAAGGACTGGGAGCCGCAGGAGACGGCTGAAAGAGCCGCATGCGGCTCCGGAGCTGCGGGTTGCGGACCTGTGCACTAAGCGGTCAAGTAGCTTTCCCCACTCAATAAGGTAAGTTTGCATGCATTCCAGATGAAGTTATCTTAGCAGTTTGGCTGGCTCCTCCTTTTTGCCAAGGTAGGGTGTCGAGTGGGTGAAACCAGGAGGAGCACACTTGGGAATGATCCAATAGAACACCTACACACAAAACTAAACTTTAGGTCCATATTTCTTACATAAACCTGCGCTCTGTTTTTGTTTTTTTCTCTTGAAGATGAAGGATAGCTGTCTACCCAGGAAAAGGAAGAGGGAGGTCATTGCCCTCCTCCTTTTCACGTCTGCAGAGAAACATCACACAAGATGAAATAAATCATAAGGTAAAGGTAAAGGTTCCCCCGCACATGCGTGCTAGTCGTTTCCAACTCTAGGGGCCGGTGCTCATCTCTGTTTCAAAGCCGAAGAGCCAGCGCTTGTCCGAGGACGTCTCCGTGGTCATGTGGCCGGCATGACTAGACGCCAAAGGCGCACGGAACGCTGTTACCTTCCCACCATAGCGGTCCCTATTTTTCTACTTGCATTTTTACGTGCTTTCGAACTGCTAGGCTGGCAGAAGCTGGGACGAGTAACAGGCGCTCACTCTGCTACGCGGCACTCGGGATTTGACCCGCCAAACTGCCGATCTTCTGATCGACAAGCTCAGCGTCCCAACCCACTGAGCCACCGCGTCCCTTCCGAAATAAATCATAGATGGAGCCAAAGGCCTTCCTCCATTGATCCACCTCAACAGTAAGAACATATGTGGTCAGAGAGCAGTAGTTCCCTTCCCCCAAACTCCACCTGCTGACATCAGCCTCTTAGCATATAAAGAAATATATCCAGCCCTTGGACCTTATTTGATAGAGGCAGAGGACTCAGATATGAGCCTTTCTATTGAAGAAAACAGGTGGGATTTCTTTTGACCTCTCTTGGAATGCTATAGGACCTGGGAGAACTCTACATTCATGCTGCATAAAAAAAAATTCACAAAGCGAAAGTTTGTGGGGGGAAGAAAGGTCTTTAATAAAATGGTCACTGTTGGGTCACCAGGCAGCCAGACTGCTTTGTCTGTCTCTCACCTTGAAATCTTCCTTTGTCAAAATGTCTTTGAAGAGGGGATGAGATAGCATTGCATCCATATATAGGTTAGTAGATGTCCTGCTTCCACCTACAGTTCCATTAATTCCTTCTGAAGCAATTCGAACCTAGAAGCCAAGTAGGAAGAGTCATTACAAGATATGCAACCAAGGTCTATCTGGATACAGGTAGTCCTCGACTTACGACAGTTCATTTAGTTATAATGGCACTGAAAAAAGTGACATGACCGTTTTTCATACTTACAACCATTGCAACATCCCCATGGTCACATGATCAAAATTTAAATGCTTGGCAACCGATTTATATTTATGACGGTTACAGTGTCCCAGGGTCATGTGATCCCCTTTTGTGACCTTCTGACAAACAATGGGGAAGCCACACTCTCTTAACAACTGCAGTGGTTCACTTAACAACTGTGGCAAGAAAGGTAATAAAATGTGGCAAAATTCATTTAAAACTTGTCTCGCTTAGCAACAGAAATGTTGGGCTCAATTGTAATCATAATTTGAGGACTACCTGTGTATTCAGAAGGGATCTTAACAGAATCCACTAGGACTTACCCGTAGGAAAGTATGCACAACATTTCAATTATGCCCAACCTACAATTTGTTCTTGTTCAACTGCATCTAAATTTAATTCAAACCAAAGGCAACATCAAAAAAGGGAGAGGCTTAGCATGTTCTTAAGAATTATCTTGGGATTGTTCAAATGCAATCTGCTCTGAATCTGTGTTGGAGATGCTGGCTGATATTTGCTTCTGAGCTTGATTTGTAGGAAATACTTTAAAAACAAAAAGAGCTCTCTTCCCACCCAGCATAAAAAGCTTGTTTTGAGGCAGCAAAATAATACCCAGGAGTCAGGGCACGCCTTAAGTTGCCCAACAAACAACTCTGCTTCACTCTGAAAATGAAACATTTTGAAAGCTGCAAAAATCCTGCAAGATCTTGTATTATTTATAGGTTTGTTTAGACAAATCCAGTGCCAGAAAAGACTGTGAACCTGTATGTCTCAGCCCATGGAGAGTTAAGCAATGCCCTGACCTCTCTCAGTGCCTGGAGGCTGTTAGGGGCTGGATGGGGAGCAATGGGTTGAAACTGAACCCTGGCAAGACCGAATGGCTCCGGGTTTGGGGTTCTTTGGACCATGGAGAATTCCCTTTGGTCTTGGATGGAGTGGCACTGCCCCAAAACAGACCCTGTGTGTAATCTAGGGGTTCTCCTGGACTTTGTAGCCAGGGGGGCCTTTGCGCAATTGCGGGTTGTGCACCAGTTATGCCCTTTCCTGGATCAACAATGCCTACTCACGGTCACTCATGCCCTAGTCTATTGCAATGCGCTCTACATGGGGCTGCCCCTGAAAAGCATCTGGAAGCTCCAGTTGGTGCAAAATGCAGCAGCCAACATGGTTTTGTGAAGACCTCAGTGTGCACATGTATCCCCTCTCCTGAGGTGATTGGTTGCCGATTTGCTTTTGGGTGCAATTCAAGGTTCTGGTTGTCACCTTTAAAGCCCTTCATGGCTTGGGACCAGGTGATCAGGTCTCTTGCCGGTCACATCTACCCGACCCATTAGAGCAGGGAGGCAAGGAATGTTGTGGGTTCCATCCCCTAAGGAAATACATCTGGCAGGACCCAGAAGAAGGGCCTTTTCCGTGATGGCTCCCTCCCTCTGGAACATCATCCCTCTGGAAATTAGACGGGCCCCCACTCAGAAGGCCCTGAAGACGCGGTTCTGCCAGTAAGCCTGGGAGCCCAGAGCAGAATGGAGCCCATTAAATAGCTGGTATGAATGCATGTTGTCGCCGGGGTGGGGGGTTATTATTTTTATTATTTTTATTTTTCTTTTACATTGTGCTTTTATGTCCTTTTAAACCACCTTGAGTTGCCATGTGCGGGTATGCGCCAATATAAATGTTCTAATAATCTTCAAATAATTTAATAAATACCGTATATACTTGAGTATAAGCCGACTCGAGTATAAGCCGAGACCCCCAATTTCACCCCCAAAAACTGGAAAAAGTTATTGACTCGAGTATAAGCCGATCCGCCGTTCTGCAAGCCTCTGCCGCCAGCAGAGGCTCGATCCGCCATTTTGCAAGCCTGAATACACAGGAATACCCTGTGTGGCCGCGGCTCGTCGGCAGGTCTCCGTTCCTCCTGCCGACCTTTGGGGAGGTTTGGGCGCCTCCCCAAACCTCCCCAAACCTCGGCAGGTCTCCGTTCCTCCTGCCGACCTTTGGGGAGGTTTGGGCGCCTCCCCAAACCTCCCCAAACCTCGGCAGGTCGACCTTTGGGGAGGTTTGGGCGCCTCCCCAAACCTCCCCAAACCTCGGCAGGTCTCCGTTCCTCCTGCCGACCTTTGGGGAGGTTTGGGCGCCTCCCCAAACCTCGGCAGGTCTCCGTTCCTCCTGCCGACCTTTGGGGAGGTTTGGGCGCCTCCCCAAACCTCTGCAGGTCTCCGTTCCTCCGCGCAGACCTGCCGACCTTTGGGGAGGTTTGGGTGCCTCCCCAAACCTCGGCAGGTCTCCGTTCCTCCTGCCGACCTTTGGGGAGGTTTGGGCGCCTCCCCAAACCTCCCCAAACCTCGGCAGGTCTCCGTTCCTCCTGCCGACCTTTGGGGAGGTTTGGGCGCCTCCCCAAACCTCGGCAGGTCTCCGTTCCTCCTGCCGACCTTTGGGGAGGTTTGGGCGCCTCCCCAAACCTCGGCAGGTCTCCGTTCCTCCTGCCGACCTTTGGGGAGGTTTGGGCGCCTCCCCAAACCTCCCCAAACCTCGGCAGGTCTCCGTTCCTCCTGCCGACCTTTGGGGAGGTTTGGGCGCCTCCCCAAACCTCCCCAGGTCTCCGTTCCTCCGCGCAGACCTGCCGACCTTTGGGGAGGTTTGGGCGCCTCCCCAAACCTCGGCAGGTCTCCGTTCCTCCTGCCGACCTTTGGGGAGGTTTGGGCGCCTCCCCAAACCTCCCCAAACCTCGGCAGGTCTCCGTTCCTCCTGCCGACCTTTGGGGAGGTTTGGGCGCCTCCCCAAACCTCCCCAAACCTCTGCAGGTCTCCGTTCCTCCGCGCAGACCTGCCGACCTTTGGGGAGGTTTGGGCGCCTCCCCAAACCTCCCCAAACCTCGGCAGGTCTCCGTTCCTCCTGCCGACCTTTGGGGAGGTTTGGGCGCCTCCCCAAACCTCCCCAAACCTCGGCAGGTCTCCGTTCCTCCTGCCGACCTTTGGGGAGGTTTGGGCGCCTCCCCAAACCTCCCCAAACCTCGGCAGGTCTCCGTTCCTCCGCGCAGACCTGCCGAGGTTTGGGGAGGCGCCCAAACCTCCCCAAAGGTCGGCAGGTCTGCGCGGAGGAACGGAGACCTGCCGAGGTTTGGGGAGGTTTGGGGAGGCGCCCAAACCTCCCCAAACAGGAACGGAGACCTGCCGAGGTTTGGGGACGTTTGGGGAGGCGCCCAAACCTCCCCAAAGGTCGGCAGGTCTGCGCGGAGGAACGGAGACCTGCCGAGGTTTGGGGAGGTTTGGGGAGGCGCCCAAACCTCCCCAAACAGGAACGGAGACCTGCCGAGGTTTGGGGAGGTTTGGGGAGGCGCCCAAACCTCCCCAAACGTCGGCAGGTCTGCGCGGAGGAACGGAGACCTGCCGAGGTTTGGGGAGGTTTGGGGAGGCGCCCAAACCTCCCCAAACAGGAACGGAGACCTGCCGAGGTTTGGGGACGTTTGGGGAGGCGCCCAAACCTCCCCAAAGGTCGGCAGGTCTGCGCGGAGGAACGGAGACCTGCCGAGGTTTGGGGAGGCGCCCAAACCTCCCCAAAGGTCGGCAGGAGGAACGGAGACCTGCCGAGGTTTGGGGAGGTTTGGGGAGGCGCCCAAACCTCCCCAAAGGTCGGCAGGAGGAACGGAGACCTGCCGAGGTTTGGGGAGGTTTGGGGAGGCGCCCAAACCTCCCCAAACGTCGGCAGGTCTGCGCGGAGGAACGGAGACCTGCCGAGGTTTGGGGAGGCGCCCAAACCTCCCCAAACGTTGGCAAGTCTCCGTTCCTCCGCGCCCTGCCTGCCTGCTTCTTTCCGCTGCGGAAAGAAGCAGGCAGGCAAGGCGCGGAGTTTGGGGAGGTGCGCGCGCACCTCCCCAAACCTCCCCAAACTTCGGCAGGTCTCGGACGGCGGTGGCTTGGGAGAGGTGCGGGCGATCCCGGAAGCACCAAAGCCTCGGCCGCGCACAAGTCCTCGGTAAGTTTTTTTGTTGACTGGAGTATAAGCCGAAGTGGAATTTTTCAGCCCAAAAAGTGGGCTGAAAAATTCGGCTTATACTCAAGTATATACGGTACATTTCCTACATAATGTCTGAAAGTGAACGAGATGATGTTCCTCCAAAATTGTTGTCAGGGATGATTCTATTTAGATTATTTAGATATTATTAGATATTATTTAGATAGGCCAGGCTGCCTATCATGATGATGATGATGATGATTTATTGAAACTATACCTGTTTTTTCTCCAAATAATGGTGTTTAATATAACTAACATTGTTAATATATACGGGCAGTCCTCAACTTACAACCACAATTGAGCCCATCATTTCCATTGCTAAGCAAGACAGCTGTTAACTGAATTTTGCCCCATTTTACGACCTTCCTTGCCACAGTTGTTAAGTGAATCACTGCAGTTGTTAAGTTAGTAATACGATTGTTAAGTGAATCTCGCTTCCCCATTGGCTTTGCTTGTCAGAACCTCAGGGCAGTTCAACTGTCATAAATACATGCCAGTTGCCCAGTGTGTGAATTCTGATCATGTGACCACAGGGATGCTGCAATGGTTATAAGTATGAAAAACGGTCATAAGTAACTTCTTGCAGAGGCGCTGTAATTTTGAATGATCAATAAAAATGGTTTTAAGTTGAGGACTACCTGTACAAGACAAAACAGAAATAATTAACTAAAATTTCAATTAAAACTCAGATTATAGCAGTTATTTCAAAAAGGGGACCGTGAGGGAATCACTTACCTTGCCAGTGAGATGCAGATGCTGACATAAAGCCTTCTGCCACATACAAAGTCCCACAGGATCTGCTACCTCACAGTAGCAATAGTATAGCAAAACTTTCCCAACTTCGCTAAAAAGAGGGGAGGGAATAGTTAGTGTCCAAATTCTATATCTGCATGACTAAATGTACAAGCTTGGCGCTAGCTTGGCGCTAGTTTATTGCCTTGTGTCTGCTTTTAATTGTTGTCTACCCTCTTGATTTATGCAATGAAGATTTATGCAATGAAGAGAGCCATGTCATAAGCATTGAATTATTTTTTTTTACTTTTGTTTGGGTATCATATCATTCTGCAAAACTGTATTTGTGTGCACGAAGGCATATGCATGCGCACGCACGCACGCACACACACACACACCTCGTTTTGAACCATTCTGCCTCTCCTTCTCATACCTGCTTTGAGATTTTACAGCAAATCATAAACAAGTCGATACACACTAATTATAAACTTTATGATTACAGAGAGTTGGAGAAACAAAGAATGTAATCTCTCATTTAGGGAAAGTATCTGTGAGAAGTTGTTGTCACCTCCTAAGTTTTTAAAAAGAGAAGAAAATTGTGCAGTTCACCTCTCAGGTCAAACCATCTTGTTGGCCCCTCCTCCAACTGACTTTGTCTCTGAGAAAATGATAATGGATGGTAAACCAAGTATACCAGGAAGACCTTAAGAGCCTATTCCTGCTTCCATTCTCCCATCTCCACCTCTGTTTCCTTAAATGAAGAAGCTGAACTTCATAAAACGCCAGAGTTTAGATGTCCAACTCTTAAATTACCGACCAAATGTTAGAGGTTCAGTTTTGTAACCACTTGTCAAACTCAATTCAAGAAACCATCTCTAACCCTTTATAGTCATCCATTACATTTTAAGTGAAGAAACAGTTTCCTTAAGGAACGTGAAAGGGATATAAATGGGACGTGTAAAAAGCCTAGCCATGACAGCTAAACTGGAGGGCAAGGGCATCTAAATTGGTCAATGGAAGGTAAAAATACTACCAGTCTTTTGGTGGCAGTGATCATTCCCAACAACATGGAACTGATGCTCCTCAATCATAGATCATAAGTCTCTCTGTGATCAGAGGTTTCCTAGATGACAGATGATTGATAATCACCAGCAGAGCAGAAGACCATCAATCGTTAGGAAGTGGGATGAGTGAAGACAGAAGAAAGTGAACAGATTCACCCTAGCTCAAGATAAGGATAATTCTTTCTTACCTTTTCATTTCATTAGTATCAATGTGACTTATATCTGGGAGCTTGTAGATCACCTCCTGGTTTCTGTCTAGAGTCTTGCTGGGCCTAGATGTTTCATCCACAGAAGCAGGATTGATTCCAATGCCGGCCATCTGCTTTAAGATCACAGATGCTTGCTGCCCAACGTCACCTGAATGTTGAGAAGCCACATGTCTGTGAATGCCAGTCAGATCTTTGAATGTCTGTTGGCAGCATCTCCAGGAAATTGCCCTTTGGCAAGCAGGCATGTCAACTTCCACTTCCTTGGCTTTCACAAAGAGAGCAAACGCCTACAACAGCAGCAAAGGAGGCAGAGGGGCCAGAAGTTTAAGAGCAAATATAATTGCGTTATCTGAGACTCAAAACCTACCGGATGCTGACTAAGCAAACAGATAGATTGCAAGCCTTTTGGTTGCCTTGCTTTACCAACGCTTATAGTTATGAAGTTGTCTAGTTAACTTAATTAGTGTAATATCTACTTATGATGTCATTAACAAACACAGATAAAGATGTTGGTTGGAAAAAAAGTGAAGAACCCAATTGGTAACTGACTAAGCAAGTTGATTTCCTTCTGTCCTGGCAAGCAGCTTGTACTTATTTAAATGTATTGTATTTAAATACAATTTATTTATTTTAAAATTAAAAACTCTCTTTTTAAAACCCTGTAGTCACTATTCAGGAAAGAGTTGAAAGCGTCGTGGTGGCGCAGTGGTTAGAATGCAGTTTGGCAGGCTAATTCTGCCGATTGCCAGCAGTTCGATCTTCACTGGCTCAAGATTGACTTAGCCTTCCATCCTTCCGAGGTCAGTAAAATGAGGACTCAGATTGTTTGCGGCAATATGCTGACTCTCTAAATCTCTCAGAGAGGGCTGTAAAACAGTGCTAAGCGGTATATAAATCTAAGTACTATTGCTATTTATTTAAAAGACAACCCATACAATTATTGTTTATACAAGGCATTCATGTATACCACACAAAATAATACATCTCCAAATCTTGCAAATTCCAAAACTTCTTTGGACTGGAATCAGGGGAAAAAGGGAAGGTGGTGAGTTGGTGAATTAGTGATCATCTTTAATGAATCAATATCCCTGTCCAGTTATTTGTTTCAAATTGGAGTACTCTAAAAGGTATAGAACATGGTCCTCCTACCGATTCCCCCAGCAAAGACTTTTTTTTTTTTTGCAATCAGCCTTCAATAATAACTCTGGGTCATCTTGTCTAGATATGAAACACAGATTCCTGAATAGGCACAATGAGTTGAGGTGATACAGTATGCATTCTTTTTAAACTAAACTTGATTTAGTGTATGGATGTGTGGAGCCAGGAGGCAAAGCTTCATTTGCTGTAGCCTTACCAGCCTTAACTTTTTCAAACCTAGAAAGAAAAAGCATTGAATGTTGCCCCAAGAAAGTAACCACTTATGCTCCATGGTCTGATACCTTTTTCAGACAGCAAATGGGATAAATATAGAAAGGATGAACCAGGACCCCAGGGCAAGAGGAAACAGATGAAGCAGCAAAGGTGATACGTAGATAATCGAAGGGTGACAGATAGTAACTGGAGAAATCAAACAAAGTCATAGAACCAGGGGGGGAAAATAGAGAGAGTAGGACGGACTGATAAGAATCAGTTTGGGGGGGCGGAGCCAACTGTCAGAGCGGGCGGCTGTGTGAACGGAGCTCTCTCCACGCACAACCTCTCACCCAGTGTTCGCGGGGGCTTTTCGGAGCTTCAGGAGGTCCTGTAGGGACATCCGAAGTTGCAGGCAGCCCGGAGAACCTTCATGAGCGGCAGTTCGTGTTGAAGATCCGGAGAAAGTCTGATGCGAGCGAACCGGGGAGAAGGAGGCCAGTAATGGCCGACATGAAGATCTGACAGAGGGACGGAGCTAGCACGTAAGCAGCGGGACAACGGTAGAGCGGAGCTGACGGAGAGTGTATCCGAATATTAAATAGGAAGCGCTTGTGAAAGAGGTACTGGTTCGAAGTGGGAGCCTCACGGAGAGGGAATAAGCGGCGATAGAAGTCTTGAGGGAGGCGTTTGGCAAAAACAGCAAGGGAAAGAAAGCCGAAGACTATATGACTGTATTCTAGCTGGAGAAAAGCTACAACAGGTCAAAGTCTGAGCTTTGGAGCCTTAGAGACTGAACTCTGGATTGCCGGGCGTGGAAAGCGATCAGCTTGGTCTAGTCTGGTCTATCCTGGTAAATTTTGAATTTGTGAACTTTTGAAACTTTTGAAATTCTACTCTACTTGTCACGGGCGGCCATTTGATATAGCAATTTAGTAACTGGAGGTTTGTTTAGTGGGACACCTACTGGTCTTTGACAGCAGAGGAAGACGGAAAAGGTGCCAATTTCTGCGCCGGAAACGGGGGGGGGGGGGAAAAAAAAAGAAGAAGAACGTGACTTTGATTATATTCATACTATAGAATTCTATTATATAAATTGCTTAGTTGGTAATAAGTATCTGGTGGTAACTGTTTTATATATCTTTTGTCATAGAGTTAAAAGGTTTATATAAGACTCAGGGTATTTATACATTGATAAAACGCTGTTATAATTGGGGAAACATGACAAGTATCTCGGGAGCAACTAAGCCTAGCGCTGGCAAAAAGGCGGCAGCACAGGGACAGGGGATGGCCTCAAGTCCCTCCAATCAGAAATCTATAGAGGATATGCTGCAAAGGGAAAGATCTAACTCGAATTCCTTTAAAGATTTACATGCCCTTTTGCAAAACCTACACGAGGCAATGGCCAAAAACCACGAGGAGATGAAGAGAGAAATAGGCCAAATAAGAAACGACACTGGTGAATTAAAGGGGAAAATCCAAGCGATAGATGATAAATTTGAAGGGATTCAACAGCAATTAGTCAAAAATGAACAAAGACTTCAAGATATGGAAGCTAGAATGGAAAAAGAGGAAAAGAGAGTAGATGATTTAAATGAAACACTCCTTCAGGCTAATAAGGAATTAGAAACAACAGTCATTTTTCTGGAAGCAGAAAAGGCTGCTCATTATCTACGCTTCCAGAACGTTCAAGAAAAAAGAGGGGAAGATCTGTTGGTCATGATGGCAGAACTGATGGCAAAGGCACTCGGTGTAGGGAAGGAGGAAATGCTGGCGGAAATTGATGAAACATACAGGGTCCAAACTAATTATGCGAGAAGGCACAACCTCCCAAAAGAAGTACATGTAAGGTTAGTTAAAAAATCAATTCGGGATGAGCTTCTGCATAGATCTAGAGAGGAACCATTAGAATTTCGGGGCCAACCAATCACCATCCTTAAACAGATACCTAAAAGGATGAGGGATCTGAGACGCGGCTATCAATTCTTAACATCCAAACTAATAAGAGAAAATGTAAACTTTAGATGGCTAACTCCAGAGGGTATTCTAGTTACGTGGCAGGATAGAAGGCATAGACTGGACACGATAGAGAAGGCAGAAGATTTTTACAAACGCCACTTCCATAGCCAAGAGGAAGTAGATTTAGAAGATCAAGATGGAAGGGAGGTAAGAGAAAGAGATACAATACGTGTGGCAATGGATGGGAAGATCTTAGCTACAGAGGATAGAAGGAACAAATCCGGTGAGTTAACAGAGAAACATGGAACTAGAGACAAGGAAGAGAGAGAGCCCCGAATCACGAGATCCACAAAAACCAGAAATAAGTAAGATGAAGGGAGGTGAGTGTAGTATTATGTCTGTGAATATTAATGGATTGAATTCGCCAGTGAAAAGGCGGAAATTTTTTAATAGGCTTATTCACCAACAATTGGATATCGTGGCAATACAAGAAGTCCATATAAAGGAACAACAAAAATATTTGTTAGTACAACCAAGAATAGGGAACCTATTCGTTTCCTTAGACCGACACAAGAAAAAGAGAGGAGTGGCACTATATGTAAACCCAAAATTGACTGCAAAACAAATTTATAACGATAAAGAGGGTAGAATACTGATAGTCGAGGTTATAATAAATCACAGGAAGGTCATGATGGTAGAGATATATGCCCCAAACCATAACCAAGAACAATTTTTCAAAACACTTCACAATAAGATATGTAGCATTGATTATGAGGAGATTTGTTTAATAGGAGATTTTAATGCTATCCTAGATATAAATTTGGATTATATGGGAAAGACGCTTAGGAAAAAGAAGAGAAGAACTCTACCGAGATCTTTTCTTAACTTGGCTGAGGAACTAAATATCCAAGATGTCTGGAGGGAAAGAAATCGTAAGGCTAGACAATATACATATTACTCCAACCGACATAACTCATGGTCTAGAATAGACATGGTATGGATGACGAAAGAAATTAGTTCAGAAATAGACGAGGTACATATAGCGACAGGTACTTGGGCAGATCACAATCCTATTAAACTTATCTGGAAAGGTTCCAAAAAAATACCCAGATGGACGCTTCAAAGAGCAATTTTAAAAGAAGACGAATTCAAATCTAAGATGGAGAGAGAACTAAGTTTTTTCTTTAAGGAAAATAAAGCTATAGACACCTCAGTACAAAACAATTGGGATACAGCTAAGGCAATGATGAGAGGGGCAGCGAGGGCATATATGGTATATAAAAATAAGGGGAAAAGACAACAACGGGAAAGATTAGAAGAGGAATATAAGAGCTTAGAAGTTACACTCCAACAAGATCCACAAAAAGAGAATATCAAGCAATCTATGGATCTGATTAAACACAAACTTAACATTCTAGACAAAGAGAAATTAGCACAACAATTGAGAAACACGAAACAAAATTTTTTTGAAAATGCAAATAAACCGGGCCGGTGGCTCGCATACAAATTGGGAAAACAAAAGGGGAAAAACTGGATTCACGAACTACGAGATGAGGAAGGGAGAATATTCCACCAGGAGGAAAAAAAAAAAATTATAGCCCAGGAATTTTATGAACGTTTATACAAAGAAGATAGTCAGGCAAGTGTGGAGAAAATGGAGGAATATTTTCAAAGAGCCAAACTACCTAAGGTCACAGAAGATACCAGAAATATGTTAAACGAGGAAATTCGACTATCTGAGGTGATAAAAGCTATTAATGCACAAAAGAATAATAAAGCATCGGGACCCGACGGTCTTCCATCAGAAATTTATAAAGAATTACAAAATATCCTAGCTCAACCCCTAGTGGAGGTATTTAACGCAGTATTAGAAGGCGCAAGGACGCCTAAATCTTGGCTAGAGGCAAACATAACCCTTATTCCGAAAGATAACACAGACCATACATTAATCCAAAATTACAGACCCATATCACTTCTTAACTCGGACTACAAGATATTTACATCAATTATAGCGGAACGATTGAAACGATTTCTGAATGATTTCATACACGCAGATCAAAATGGTTTTCTCGCTAAGAGACACACTAAGCACAACATTAGAATAATATTAGATACATTGGAGTACTATGAATTACATAGCGAACAACAGATGGCATTACTTTTCTTAGACGCCCAAAAGGCATTTGACAATGTTAAATGGTCTTTTTTGTGCCAACAGCTTAGCTTTATGAATACGGGAGAAAAATTTATAAATATAATTAGGGCAATTTATGACAATCAGGAAGCAAAAATAATTATTAATGGGGAAGCATCTAGCAAGTTTCAAATTCAAAAGGGAACACGGCAAGGCTGCCCCTTATCACCGTTGCTGTTTATATTGACTCTTGAAGTATTAACGAGAACTATAAGAAACGACCCAAAGATAAAAGGATTAACCATTAAAAAGGAAACCTTTAAATTGCAAGCTTTCGCGGACGATCTGGTTTTTATTATGGAGGATCCATGTCAGACGGGACCAAAGCTATTGGAAGAATTATCTAAATATGGTGAGGTTGCCGGACTGCGAATAAATAGAAATAAGACCAAGATGATTGTTAAAAATATGACCAATAAACAAAAAGGTAATCTGGCCGAAATCACGGATATAGAAATAGTCAAGAAAATAAAATATCTAGGGATTAACATTACGGCTAGATGCACTTCACTCAAAAAGGATAATTATGATAATGTAGTGAACCAAATAAAAGGTGATCTGGAAAGATGGGGAAACCTAAAACTCTCATTATTGGGAAGAATCGCTGTCATTAAGATGAATATTCTGCCTAAAATCCTGTTTCTGTTTCAGAATATCCCAATTCAACTCGACTCTAAATTTTTTCGAAATTTGGATAAATTATCACTAAATTTTATTTGGCAGGGGAAAAAACCAAGAATTAAATTGAAATATTTACAAGACACGAAGGAAAATGGGGGTTTTGGATTGCCAGACTGGGAATTATATTACCACGCCGCGGCCCTGAGCTGGATTAGAGAATGGGTAATCTTGAGAAATAGAAGACTATTAACTTTAGAGGGTCACGATTTGCAATATGGCTGGCATGCTTTCCTATGGACGGAGAAACAAGGTCTTTTCTCGCATTTTCAAAGACACCGGATCAGGCAAGCGCTACTTAATACTTGGAAAAAAATTAGATCTCACAATTACACCAAAATACCGGTCTGGCTATCCACCCTTGAAGCGATAGTTTACCCAAATCTGTTTGATTTGGGTAACATAATCTCATACAAGGATATTCTGAATGAGGAGGGGGAATTGAAACTTAGGAATGAACTAGAATTACAAGGTATAAAACTCGATTGGTGGGCCTACTTACAAATCCAATCGAGATTTAGGAAGGATAAAAATGAATGGGGGATATATACCTCTGAAACAGCATTGGACAAAATATTATTGGGACCGGACTCTAAACAAATAAGGAATTTTTATAAATTACTTTTGGGATATAAGCTGTTTGAAGAGCAAGTGAAAGACCCCATGTTGACCTGGGCTAACAATTTAGGACATAACATCGACCTAGATACTTGGCAAACAATTTGGGATAGGAATAAAAGGATAACACTGGCCTCATCGTATAAAGAAAATTTATTTAAAATGTTTTACCGATGGCATCTTCCCCCAGCCCGCTTAGCAAAAATGTACACAACAGCATCTCCCAAATGTTGGAAGTGTTCTGAAGAGATAGGCACATACTTCCACACGTGGTGGTCTTGCAGTAAAACACAAAAATTTTGGAGAATGATTTGGATTTGGCTGAAAGAAATATTGAAACAAGATCTGGAGTTTAGTCCAGAACTTTTCTTGTTGGGAATCACGAAAGAGAAATATCCTAAAGATGTGCTATACTTAACGATCCATATTATCACAGCAGCTAGAATATCATTTGCGCAAAAATGGAAAAAGAATGAGATCCCAGGACAAAAAGAGGTTATTAGGAAAATTTGGGATTGCGCTGAAATGGACAAATTAACTTTGGAATTAAAGAATAAAGATCAATCAGACTATTATAGAATTTGGAACAAATTGTATCTTTGGATGGATAAAAAGAAAGGTCTCTATTAGGTTTTACAGACTAGCTCACTGTTTTAAATATTGTGGTATTTCACCGATTTGTAATCTAAGTGTATTTAAGTGTATTTTTGATGTACATATATACATGTATATATACATATTTAAACATTGTAGACAAAAAGGTTTGTCAGCTCGCTGTTACTGTGTCCAATGTTTTTAAATAATAAATTTAATAATAATAAAAAAAAAAAAGAATCAGTTTGGTGTAGTGGTGAAGGCACTGGCCTAGAAAAACTGTGAGTTTTATTCCTGCCTTAGGTATGAAAGCCGGTTGGGTGATTTGGGGCCAGTCACTTTCTCAACCCACTTCTGTTGTGTGTGTGAAAATAGGAGGAGGAAGGGCAGTGGTGGGATTCAGCCAGTTCGCACCAGTTCGGTAGAACTGGTGGCTAATTTTTTGTTGCCCAGGCCCAGAATGGACTTCCGGAAGCGGCATCCACACACAGAACCAGTTTTTCACATATCTGGATTCCACCAGTGAGGAAGGGGTATTAAGTACGTTTGCCATCTTGAGTTGTAGGTAGGTAGGTAGGCAGACAGACAGACAAAATATTAATTTTAAAGAATAGACAAAGAGAAGAAGTAAATGAGGTCAGAAGCTGCATGATGAACTTCATTTGAAATAGAGGAATCAGAAAAACATTTTGCTACACAAGGTTATTGTGATACCAATTCTCTTTTGTAAATTCTGGTCATGAACTTCTCTCCATGTACCAACCAAGAAACAGAAATCTATGATACTGTACTACCTGTCTCCATTCCTGGTTTTGTTTTGTTTTTAAACCACATCACTAACAGGACTCTTTAATCCTGGCTATAAAAGGAGGGACGCGGTGGCTCAGTGGGTTAGGACGCTGAGCTTGTCGATTGGAAGGTCGGCAGTTTGGCGGGTCGAATCCCAAGTGCCGCGTAGCAGAGTGAGCGCCTGTTACTCGTCCCAGCTTCTGCCAACCTAGCAGTTCGAAAGCACGTAAAAATGCAAGTAGAAAAATAGGGACCACTGCGGTGGGAAGGTAACAGCGTTCCGTGCGCCTTTGGCATCTAGTCATGCCGGCCACATGACCACGGAGACGTCCTCGGACAAGCGCTGGCTCTTCGGCTTTGAAATGGAGATGAGCACCGGCCCCTAGAGTCGGAAAGACTAGCACACATGTGCGGGGGAACCTGTACCTGTACCTGTATAAAAGGAGGATTGCAGTGAAGGTAGAGGGCAGCACATCCCTCACTTTTACATGCAAAACTCCCCCTTGCAACCTCCTCCTGCTGCTTTGCAGTCAAGAGAATGCCCAGTTTGCCAGATACATTCTGGTTACTCAGGATTTACTAGTAAATGGATTCAGATCGGTAGAGCAGAAATTGGAATGCATCTGAAATAATTTGGCACATCAGCCGTAACACTAAAGTCAGAATGACCATTTAAGACTGGAGTGCAAGTGGGATGAACAAACTCAGCTGCACCACCATTTTCCAGTGGTAGCAGACACAGTCAACAACGAGCCAAGTACCTTCTTCTTTGCAGAGGCGTATTTCTTTTTGGTGCTGCAGTCTACTTTGGTCTTGAGATGGCTTTTGGGTGGGAAAGCAAGGTGGTCTTTCAACTGAAGGTCTGCAGAGGTTAAGATGCAAACTTCCACCGCATCGTCTCCATCAGGCAATGGCAAAGAGATCATTTCTATGTCACAGCAGCCCGGCATGCGTTTTTCTCGGTATCCTAAGGAACATCGTTCCAAAATAGGGATTTAATAACAAGACATGCAAGGAAAATAAAACAAAACCAGGAAATAATAGACCTGCATGAGCATTTCCACACCAGGTCTTAAAACTGGAACTGGGATCCGCTTCAGAGCTGCCTGATTGCAGATCAGTAAGAATCTACCTACAGGTAGTCCTCGACTGACAACAATTCGCTTAGTGACCGTTTGAAGTTACAAAGGTACTGAAAAAAGTGACTTATGACCGTTTTTCACACTTACGACCATTGTAGCATCCTTGGTGGAGCCTTGGTGGAGCAGTGGGCTAATGCCTCCTTAAGTAACACCAGCTGCCTGCAATTATTGCAGGTTCGCATCCCACCAGGCTCAAGGTTGACTCAGCCTTCCATCCTTCCGAGGTAGGTAAAATGAGGACCCAGATTGTTGGGGGCAATAAGCTGACTTTGTAATAATGCCGCTTGGGGGGGAGGCGAAAGCCCTAATAAGCAGGCATATACATAGAATGAAGGCTATTGCTAAGCACATTTGATTTGTGCTTAGATTGTAAGCCGCCCTGAGTCTTCGGAGAAGGGCGAGATATAAATGGGATTAAAAAAAAATAAAAAATCCCTTAGTCAAAATCCAGATACTTGGCAACTGGCATGTATTTATGACGGTTGCAATGTCCTGGGGTCATGCGATGCCCTTTTGTAACCTTCTGACAAGCAAAGTCAATGGGGAAGTCAGATTCACTTCACAATGGTGTTACTAACTTAACAACTGCAATGATTCACTTAACAACTGTGGCCAGAAAGGTCATAAAATGGGGTAAAACTCACTTAACTGTCTCGCTTAGCAATAGAAATTTTGGGCTCAGTTGTGGGCGTAAGTCAAGGACTATCTGTATCTATATGTATTGCTAAATCTGCTGCAATGTATACTAAATCAGAGCGAATCTACTTTTTTCTCTTGCAGCATGCATTCTATTGCCCCATTAATAGGAATTTTGACCTACATCTTCAGTGACCCACAAATAGAACACCCTGCCTTCCAGCTTTTTCCTTTTGTTGTAATATGGTTTCCTGCATTTGAGGTTCAAAGCTGAAAAGATTCCTCAATATTATCTGAAGGACCGAGGACACGTGAGGCTAATTCAGGAAGCTGAGAACCCAGTTGTGAATCTATTCCGAATCAGCCTAAAATTACTCCTACTATATTTATTGGGAGGGGGAGAAGAGGAGGAATAGATTATTTCCCTAATAATTCATTTTCAAGTGAAATCCTTTACTGTAAGTCTGAACAACACAAAATACGACTTGCTAAAGTTTAATAATTATTATAAGCTACAGAATAGAATATGCAAAACAAGAATTATGCTGAAATAAGAATCATTTTCATTTCTAGTAAATATGATCTTTTTTTTCCAGGTAGAAGCCAAAAATGGTATGTGGTACTTTCCAAAATTAAAAGGTAGAGCATCTGCAGAAGCCTCAGACACAACCTGAAATTAGACCTACTTGGTAGCTTAAAATATGGTCTAATTTCTCTAATTAGCACTTGCGATTTTACTGCACATCTGTGAATGCTGAGCTATGCCCTCTGTTTGAAATACTCATATTAGTCACAAGGGAGATTTTTTTAAGCCACAGTTGGTCAAGATCAATCTGTCCTCTGAAAATATAGGCCTTACTTTTAAACCTTATTCATCTGCCTTATTATTATTATTATTATTATTATTATTATTATTATTATTATTATTATTATTATTATTATTATTATTATTATTATTATTATTATTATTAATTTTATTTGTATACCGCCCTTCTCCCGAAGGACTCAGGGCGGTGAACAGGGCAATACATGTTAAAAGACAAAATACAAAAATTAAAAGAGATTAAACAAAATGCCCACAACTCTTACAATAGGTTAAAACACATTAAAAGTAATAAAAACCCAACCCCATCCCATCAGGCCAGGCCAGCTTGTTCGAAGAGATACGTCTTTAGATCGCGCCGGAAGGAGCGCAGGTCGGGCGCCATCCGGAGCTCAACCAGAAGACGGTTCCATAAATCCGGCGCGCCCACAGAGAACGCCCTCCCCCTGGGGGCACCAGTCGGCATTCTTTGACCGGTGGCACCCTGAGGAGGCCCTCTCTGTGGGAGCGTACTGGGCGGAGGGAAGTTGATGCCGGCCGCAGGTGCTCCCCAAGGTATTCCGGACCCATGCCATGTAGGGCTTTGTAGGTCAATACCAGCACCTTGAACCTCACCCGGAAGACAACTGGGAGCCAATGCAGCTTACGGAGCAGAGGTGTAACATGGGAGTATCGGGAATATCATGGTTATCAAGTGGTACTGATAAAGTTACTGGTCTGCTTTACAGGATTAATGAAGAATACTATTATATTAATATTTAATTCAGACACAAGTTGATACACGGTTTCCCCAGCTGTGATAACTTATATTATTCTTTATCTAACATCTTATGCAGTCAAGAGCTGCATTTTTGCTCCTTCATGTGCTGGGTAAATGTAGTTTCTGATGGTAAATATCTTAAGAATATTGTCAGTCACTAGTCTGAGTCACACCATTTGCTAAGCCATGCTGAAGTTAGTTGAATCTGAGTTTATGCAACATATTAAGCAATAAATGTTTTCTTTTTCTTAACACCATATGCAATCTCAGCCATTCACTCATAATTTTGGTTTACCTATTCTAATATTATGGCCAGTAGACATTTTGCATGATATCCTGAACTACAGAATCCTCAACTTATGACCACAATTGAGTCCAAAATTTATGTTACTAAATGAGGCAGTTGTTAAGTGAGTTTTGCCCCATTTTATGACTTTTCTTGCTGCAGCTGTTAAGTGAATCACTTCAATTGTTAACGCAGCTGGTGAGTGAATTTGGCTTCCCCGCTGACTTTGCTTGTCAGAAGTTTGCAAAAGATGATTGTATGACCCTCCCAGCCCCCCCACACTATGACCGTCATAAATATGAGTCAGTTGCCGAGCGTCTGGATTTTGATCACATGGCAATGGGGATGTTGTAATGATCGTAACCGTGGAAAATGGTCGTAAGTCACTTTTTTCAGCGCCTTTGTAATTTCAAATGGTCACTAAACAAATGATTGTAAGCAGTGGTGGGATTCAGGCAGTTTGCACCACTTCAGCATAAGCGGCAGCTAATTTTCTGTTGCCCAGATCCAGAATAGACTTTTAGAAGTGGCATCCACACAGAGAACCGGTTGTTCACATATTTGAATCCCACCACTGATTGCAAGTCAAGAGCTAGATGTACAAACTATCAAATTCTATTTTACCCTACCATGTTGTAAAAGCCCAGCCTATGATGAGGTGTGTACACTCAGAAAATGAATGGCAATTCTGAATGTTAAAGCTGAGTTTATCTCATTGCATTTGAAGATTCTAGGAAACGCACTTAGGAGTGGCTGCATATAAACCAGACCAATTACTTTTTACAAGTAACACTTGCACTTTTCACCTCAGTCCAGATCTCCTGAATCTATGAAATAGCTGGAAAAGCCATCTTTAGCTTTTCAAGCAATTGCTGTTTACTTCCTTCAGCACTGACAAAATACAATCCAAAAAGTTCATTTCTAGAATTGGAATTACAGTGTAAGCAACTAGGAATGAAAGTAGTAAGAGTCATGAAGTCCTAATCCAATTTTTGTTTGAAAGACACTCATTGTGAGATTCAATCTGACTCTCTTCTGTGACACAGAAATAAAAACTCTATGACCATAATAATACCTTCCTTTTTATGGCTATTTTAAGAGTATGTTCATCAATGCCTTGGATTTACTTATTAGACTTGAACAGCCACCCAACTCGCATATGTGATGAATTCTTATATGATTATTACCACACTGTATTGTCAACACTGTAGGAAGACTGTATTACCGTTTATTGTAGCAAAAATAAGTTAGGAGGCTGGGAAACTCTATTCAAGACTACTGTAGCCAATTTCATTAAAAAGCACATTTTTGTGTGTGTGAGCTGTAGCTCTCTACCTCAGATGCAACTTTTGAAAAAGGGGCTACTAGCTTCCGATTCCGTGTTTTTCAACCTTGTGAACCGCCCTGAGTCCTACGGGAGAAGGGCGGTATATAAGTTTAATAAATAAATAAATAAATAAATAAATAAATAATAAATCTCGGCAACTTTAAAATGTGTGGACTTTCACTTCCAGAAATCCCCAGGCAGCATTCTGGGAATGGAAGTCCCACACCTCTTTAAAGTTGCTGAGATTGAGAAGCACTGTGTTACGTGGCTTAGAAATGCGTTTTAGGAGACACGTGTGCACTATACGTTTGCCCGGTCGCCTGAGCAAGAAAGTTAACTGCGGGGGCGCGTATTCCAGATTAAATTCGTAGCTAAGGACTCCTTGGTTCAGAAGGGAAGAAGGCAAAACCAAAGGAAGGAGGCGGAGTACATGTTTGGGACTTTTTCCCAGTTGCAAGCTATTTACTGGTGTCCCGTTCAGTTCACTAGGAGCCATTAAGAGCCCAAACCAGGGGTAGGCAACCTCGGCTCTTTTATGACTCGTGGACTTCAACTCCCAGAATTCCTGAGTCAGCTATGCTGACTCAGGAATTCTGGGAGTTGAAGTCCACGAGTCATAAAAGAGCCGAGGTTGCCTACCCCTGGCCCAAACCAAGGCAATCGCCTCCTGGGCTGTGCTTCTTCTTCTCGCGGTTTCCTTGGCATGCAACCCCGCTAGGTTTCTGCCTCCGTTGCTTCTTCTTCCCGCTCTTCCCCCAGTTGCCCCCCTTTTTTTTACCACGGCAGGCGCGGTCGGTGCGCAGACCCTCCCTGTCCCTTTCCGTCGCGCCTTCCTCGCTTCCTTGGCCGGCAGCTGAATTGGCTGACTCTTCGAAGCAAGAGCATGGCTGGCTGCTGGCTCCCTTAAGCCTTTACTCCGCCTCCTCCTGGAAACGCTTCACTTGAGGGACTGCCTGCAATTCTCAAGTCTTTTTAGACAGGACTGCAAGGAAGGCAGAAATGGTTTGGGCGTCCCAAAGGAGTATTTCGTACAGCCGGTCCCTGATATGATGATGATGATGATGATGATGATGATGATGATGATGATGATGATGATTATTATTATTATTATTATTAATATTATTATTTATTAATTAATTATTATTATTATTATTATTTTAATTCCATTTATATCCCGCCCTTCTCCGAAGACTCAGGGCGGCTTACAAACTTAGCAGTAGCCTTCATTCTATGTATATGCCTGCTTATTAGGGCTTTTCACACACACCCCAAGCGGCATTATTACCAAGTCAGCTTAATTGCCCCCAACAATCTGGGTCCTCATTTTACCTACCTCGGAAGGATGGAAGGCTGAGTCAACCTTGAGCCTGGTGGGATGCGAACCTGCACTAATTGCAGGCAGCTGGTGTTACTTAAGGAGGCATTAGCCCACTGCTCCACCAAGGCCCCTTACGTGGGTAATCTTCCTCTTCAAGCACAGCTAGTATTGAGATTTTACTAGAGAACTAAAATATCACACAAGCATTTCAGTGATTAAAGTGTTGTAGCGATTAGGAGGCATGAGATACTAATAATGCTTGTTCTTGGACCAGGAGGCCCTGCTCATTGTCACTCAATCACTTCTTGATTGAACTACTAATGCAACAGACTCTACTCTGCCCTTGAAGGCTAACTGGAAGCTTTGGTTCAACCAGAGTGCATCAGTATAGGCGTGTTGTTTTGCCCATGTAACACCACTGCTGCACTTGTTTCCAGCAGGTTTCCAGGTGCAATTCAAGGTGCCAGTTGTCACCTTTAGGGCTCTACAGGGCCAGGATCCCTCAGGGAATCATTTTCTACCAGGTACATCTGTACCTCCCACATGCTCCCATAGGGAGGGCTTGCTTCAGGCCCTGTCTTTGACATTTTCTCATCTTAATAGGACCAGGAAGGGGCTTTTTCTGTGGCTGCCCCCATTTGAATGATGTTCAAGCCCACTCCCACCCCACAGCCAGAAGCCTAGTGGGAGCCAGTGCTGCTCACACAACAATGGTGTTGCACAGATATACAAAGTATGTCCACTACTGCCACGCCGCTACTACATTCTGGACCAAGTGTAGCTTCTAACTGTTCTTCAACGGAGCCCCCATGTAGAGTTCATTGAAACAGGGGACTAAGGCACGAGTGACTGCGCAGTGTCCCCTATCTAGGAAAGGGTAAAACTGGAGCACACGATGTACAAAGGCCCTCCTGCCTTTGAGCACCTGCTCTCTGAACAGGACCCAAGATTCCCAGAGAATTCCAAATTGCACACCAGCTGAGACTAGGGAAGTGTCAAAGATCTCAACTCACCAGATACGGGTACCTTAAAACTCAATCTTGTCAGAATGAACAAAAGCCAAATCTTCCTATTCAGGTTCAGATAGCCTCCAGGAAATGAGAAGCACTTCAACAGCATCACGTGATTGGCCCAGAGCAGAAATATACTGTATAGCTGAATATCATGAACATGCTGATGGTATGTATATATTTTTAACATTCCCTCAGGACAAAGAATTCCAGAATTATTTGAGTATATTCCTCAGGAAAACTCCATGAACATGTCCATATAGTCCAGGGCTTTTCAACCTTTTCACCCATTGTACAACTTTTAGGATATGGCAACATCCGAGTACCACCAGTCGCCTAGCAAGGTGTCAAAAACTTGATGACCACCCCCCCCAAAAAGGAAAAAGGTGATGAAGTACAGGTAGTCCTCGACTTACAACAGTTTGCTTAGTGACTGTTCGAAGTTACACTGGCACTGAAAAAAGTGCCCCCCAAGCCACAGCCGAGCAAGACACCTGCCTGCCTGCCCAGCGGCACTCTTCCTCCTGTCTAAGATTTTCATTGTTGTGAGCATTTCTGTTGAGGATTGGCAGCGGGGGTGGGGTGGGGTGTGTTTGGTTTTTATTTCCCCCCCCTCTGCTGGGTGGTTGCAGCAGGTTTTGGTCATTTCACATGACCCTCATAAACATGAATCAGTTGCCAAGCATCTGAATCTAAATCACAAGACCCTGGAGATGCTGCAACATTCCAGCTGATCGGCGCTTATTTTGGGCTCAGAAGTGAGCTGGATCAGCGCTGAGCTCCAGCTGGATCCTGCTGCTGATCCTGGTGCTTCCACTGAGCCTTGACAGCCCTGAAGAACGCTGATCCTGGCGCTTCCGCTGAGCCCTGCAGCTCCAGCCATCTCTCGCTCAGGCTTGTGCAGTGCTGCCACTGTTTCAGCTTATTCCCTTCCCCCCCTACTTTTCTAGGATGGTCGTGTACCACCTGCCAGGTGCCAATGTACCACAGGTGGTACCCGTACCACTGGTTGAAAAGCCCTGATATAGTCCAAGGAGTTGAGCTGAACATTTAGGAATCATTATCTTCCACTCGTTTAATCTAGCTTGCTGTGATCCAAGGTGTTGGTGTTCAATAGGAAGTCAAATGTCATTGTGGTAGCGTATTAATATGCACAGAGAAAATATAAGACACAATCCTTGTGGCTGGTAATAAGTCTCCCACAGAGCTATAGTATATCTCAAGATAAGATTCGAAATATACAGGATTATGTTTCTTTTAATATTCTTCATAGTGCATTTATATGTGTATTAATATGTGAGCCTTAGCACTCCTCCAGCAATAAGGATTAAAGAATCGATGAAGATCTCTAGAATAAGATACCTAAGGTAAGTCATTTTGGTAACATGCTGCCTCTAGCTTGATCAAGGACTTGATCAGGTAATGTAAGTAAGAATAAAACTGGTACCTGGAAAAGTCCATAACAGACAGCAGAGGATTTGACAGGTATATGAAAACAAACTAGAATAATAAACAGTTTAAGGAACTATTGAAACAAATGTCTAATATAGCTCAAACAGCTATCTAAGCATATATTCTCTCATACAGAGTGTATTTGACATAGAAATTTAAATAGAACTTTTGTTTATTTATTTGTCTATTTTATTCATCACATTTCTATACTGCCCATCTCATCTAAGTGACAAAGATACAAAGACACCAGAAAAACATTTCTCAGGCTCCCATGAGAGACAACATTATTCAAAAGGCACATTTGCTGGAAGAAATAAATTGGGAAGGAAATAAAATGGTATTATATCAGGATATCGGCCAAGCTACTTTATCAAAAAGAATGTTCAAACCCCACAGCTGACTAAACAAGGAATAAGATAAATAGAGGGGAGGGTGGTATGTGTGTGTGTGTGTGTGTGGTTATTCGGGCCTCAAGCAAATAAAATAATTTTTATTTTTTAAGAAATGAACAGAATTTGGGGTGATCTGCAAAACCACCTGCACTGTTAACATAAAATTTACCTTTGAACTCCTAAAAGACATATGCTATAGCTGTAATAAGGAAATGGAAAAGTTAGCAGAAACAATTAGGGGTATGATTCCTGTAAGCTCCCAAAATACATGTGGGGAAGGGGGAGGAGAAACAAAAAGAACTCAGTTGTTTAGAGACAAATAAAATGTCCAGGAAGCTTTAATTTCTCAGCCTTAGGAAGAAGACAATGGCAAAGCACTTCTGAATAACCTTGCCAAGGAAACTGCTGGTACTTGTTCTGGTGTCTCTGAGAGAATTGGACAAGATTGAACAGAGGGGGTGGGGGGGAATTGCATAGAGCTTGTAATCATGACAAGTTTAGAGTATAAGAGATTCTCAGAAAACGCAAATAGCAGGAGAAACTAGTATACAAATGAAGGAGGAATAAGTTAAGGAGGCAGCATTCTTTGGGTTGGCATGTAATAATCCCAGCATGTGCATTAAATGACTTCAAAAAAGTATATGGACAACTGCAACCATGAAAATTCTTCACTTTGACCTATTAATGCTAAACCAGTTTTCCAAATAAGCTACAATAACAACAAACTTAAGGCAGATTGCATGGTACAAAACACAAGACACTCCACTCCGCTGACACATAGTTAAAAGATAAAACCTATTCAAAACACATATTAAAAAAATCATTTTATTCAGAAAGCTAATATTTTTGTCTTTTATCCTTTTGAATGTACACTTAATGTTTTGCCTATTTTTCAGTTTTGTTTGCAATGATTTTATTTTTTTTAGAAGAGATGGAAAAAATTATGAAGTAAGGCAATCTGACATTCAAGTGTATCAGTCATGGCCGCAACTGTTTTCTGTATTTTTAACTACAAAGTAGACATTTAAGGCTTATATTCTGCCCTTTCTCGAAATCACTTTCACTGCAGAACGTAGGTTGAGGTCACAAAGATCTTGAGAAGATTCCCTATGGGGAAAAAAATAACAAAACCACCTTACAGAATTTAATTATCGCCCCATAATAAAGAATAACTGAGCGATATCTTGGAGATTGACTCTGAATTTGTTTCCGTTGGTATAGGTCAGGGGTCTTCAAGCTTGGCCCTTTTATGAGTTGTGGACTTCAACTCCCAGAATTCCTCAGCCAGCATGACCCCTGGTATAGGTATCCCCGCATCCTTTCTTTAAAATATCAGGAGCCTACATTATCGGTTTTGTTTGTTTTCCCCTAAAGAAGCACAACAAAGACGCCTCGCGCGCTACGGGAGGGGAAGGGGACGGGGAGCGTTTTGTTTGTTTGCGTTTCTCAGGAAGTCTCCCAAGTGGTAGATCGTCCCTTAGCCTTGACCTGACCCGGAAGTGCTGCCACTGTTCCTATTCCGTCCCACTCCCGAACTCCTCTCTGGTTTCCCCGCCAGAGGCGACCGGAAGAACCTGCCGGCAGGCCGGAAACAACGAAGGGCGGAGAGAAGCGGAGGTCCGCGCTCCATGCTCGCTCGCTCGCTGTGTTTCTCGTGGGGGTGGGGGCGTTTGCGCGGCGGCGACGACGACTTCCGGCGAAGGCTCCGAGTGTCGGTTGCTGCCGTCGTCGGGCCGTAGCGCCGGCAGCCCCTTTCCGCCCCGAGAGCACCCCTAAGGTCGTCCGCCGAGCCGGAGGGAGGGTCGAGCCATGTCGCGCAGGCGGCACAGGGACGAGAACGACGGTGAGCCGGAGGGGAGGGAAGCGGAGGGCGAAAGCCCTGCAAGGCCGCCTTCTCCTTGCGCCCGCGCCGTTGCTGCTCCGGAAGACCTTGGCGCTCTCCAGGTGCGCTTCTGGGGAGGAAGTGCGGTAAATCATGGGGGCCTCCCCCATAGCCTCGGTCCAGCTCAGGGGTAGGCAACCTCGGCTCTTTTATGACTCATGGACTTCAACTCCCAGAATTCCTGAGCCAGCATAGCTGGCTCAGGAATTCTGGGAGTTGAAGTCCATGAGTCATAAAAGAGCCGAGGTTGCCTACCCCTGGTCCAGCTGTTTGACAGTGCAGGTTCGCATCCCACCAGGCTCAAGGTTGACTCAGCCTTCCATCCTTCCAAGGTAGGTAAAATGAGAACCCAGATTGTTGGGGGCAATTAAGCTGACTTGGTAATAATGCCGCTTGGGGTGTGTGTGTGTGAAAGCCCTAATAAGCAGGCATATACATAGAATGAAGGTTACTGCTAAGCTTGTAAGCCTCCGTGAGTCTTCGGAGAAGGGCGGGATATAAATGGAATTAAAATAAATTTTAAAAAAACTTCTGTGCTTGGATTGGCCAAGTCAGAAGAAAAAAGCTCAGCTCGCTGGGTCCTGAGATCTGAAGTAGACATTTATTTATTTATTTATTTATTTATTAGTTTTTATAAACCGCCCTTCTCCCGAGGGACTCGGGGCGGTGTACAGAGGAAGGAAGGTATACAGATTGAACAATAAAAAACAATAAAAAATAGTAAAAACAAAACTGTGACCCCAATTAAAGCTATCATGCCAGGCCGGACTGCTGGAACAGGAAAGTTTTTAAGTCGCGTCGGAAGGTACGGAGGTCGGGGGCCATCCGGATTTCGGTTGGCAAGCTGTTCCAGAGGGCTGGTGCACCCACTGAGAATGCCCTCCCCCTGGGGGCCACCAGCCGACATTCCTTGAGCGGTGGCACCCTGAGGAGGCCCTCTCTGTGGGAGCGCACAGGACGGTGGGGTGCTGACATTGGCAGAAGGTGCTCCCGTAGGTAGTCCGGACCCATGCCATGTAGGGCTTTGTATGTCATTGTTAGCACCTTGAACTTCACACGGAAGGCAACCGGAAGCCAGTGCAGCGCACGGAGGAGAGGTGTGATATGGGAGTATCGGGAGGCTCCCAAGAGTGTCCGTGCCGCTGCACTTTGCACCAGTTGAAGCTTCCGAGTGGATCTCAAGGGCAGCCCCATGTAGAGAGCGTTACAATAGTCTAGGCGAGAGGTCACAAGGGCATGGGTGACTGTACGTAAGGAATCCAGGTCCAGATAAGGCCGTAGTTGGCGAACTAGTCGAACCCGGGAGAAGGCCCCCTTGGTCACAGCTCCTATGTGGTCTTCCAGGGAGAGCTGCGAGTCTAGGAGGACACCCAGGTTGCGGGCCCTATCAACAGGGGGTAGTAACTTGTCCCCGATGTTAAGCAATGGGACGTTCTGAATATCCTGGCTTGCCGGTACGTACAGCCATTCAGTCTTGTCCGGGTTCAGTTGAAGCCTGTTTCTCCCCATCCATTCCCGGACCGCTTTCAGGCAGCGGGACATCACGTCTAGGGCATCACTGATATTGTTTGGAGTTGAGATAAAAAGCTGGGTGTCAGACATGCCACTGCTCTTCAATCGGGAGTTTCCAGGGTATCCCAAGATTTTGTCCTGGGGGCAAAAATCTTGGGTCTCCTTACGTTACAGGTAGTCCTCGACTTACGAGCAGAGTTGAATCCCAAAATTTCTGTTGAGACATTTGTTCAGTGAGTTTTGCCCCATTTTACGACCTTCCTTGCTAGAGTGGTTCAGTTGAATCGCTGCAGTTGTTAAGTTAGGAACACGGTTGTTAAGTGAATCGAGCTTCCCCATACACTTGGCCTGTCGGAAGGTCAGAAAAGATGATCACATGACCCTGGCACACTGCAGCCGTCATAAATATGAACCAGTTGCCCAGCATCTGAATTTTGATCATGTCTCTGTGGGGATGCTGTAAAGGTGGTAAGTGTGAAAAATGGTCATAAGTCACTTTTTTCCAGTGCTGTTGTAACTTCGAACACTAAAGAAACTGTTGTAAGTCAAGGACTATCTGTAGTGAGATGGAAGAGATTATTTCCACCCAGGATTCTATTTGCATACAGTTTTAAAAAATAGCTAGATTAGTTAGTCCTTTGACAATATTTGTATCCAGGCTAATTCTGTAACATCAGAAACATGGATGCAAAAAATAAAAATATGTGGCAGCGTCCTGGGTGGATATGAAAGATTTTACTCTGGAATGGTTTAGAGGCCTTTTTTTACTTCTGTCTTACAACATCCCAGTTTCAGTTTTTTGAAATGTTTATATTTATTTATTTATTTATTTATTTTATTTTTGGGACTTATATGCCACCCTATCTCCCGAAGGACTCAGGGCGGCTAACAACAATAAAAAACAACAATACAAAAATTAAAAAAGAATTAAATAACAGCCCCAAAATAAATTAACTACACAGTTAAAAATTAAAACATACCGTATTTTCCGGCGTATAAGACGACTGGGCGTATAAGACGACCCCCCCAACTTTTGAGATGATTTTCAGTCTTATAGGCCGGAAAATCGCAGGGCAGGCTGGCGGGAGCCGGCAGGGCAGTCCTGCGCACGCGCGCACTCCCCGGCTGCTCCTTAGCAGCTGGGGAGTGCGCGCGTGTGCAGGACTGCCCTGCCGGCTCCCGCCAGACGCTCTTCCCTCTTGAGGCAGCATCGCTCCCTGGCTCCTAAGGAGTCCTCGGGGATGCTGCCTCAAGAGGGAAGAGCGTCGGACGGGAGCCGGCAGGGAAGTCCTGTGAGGGTTTGCGAGACAACCAGCAGCTGCCGACCCGAATTATTTCCTGATGAAGACAGAACAAACCCCCGAAGTGGCAACAATGGGCGCTTCTCTTGAAACGACCATAATACAACGGCCAATACCAAGTATGCGCGGGGGGAGGAGAGGAGAGGAGAGATAAAGAACGGAAGCCGAGCGTTTGTCTAGAGCTTAAAGCTTCTTAGGAAAAGAGGGGAGAGCCTCTCGCCGAGTACACGACGGCAGCGCCCTCTCACCTTCCAGCGTACAGGCATGACTCTTCGCCTGCCTGGAACTAGACGTGGACAGCGAAAACATGCAAGTCTTCTAAGGGGAGAGAAAAGGCGGTTGCGGTGGAAGCAGAGAAGGATGCAACAACTGTAAACAGGCGTTTCCTTGACAAAAAGCCCCGCGGCCTACTTGGCTCCGGCCTTCGGGCGCCTGCGCGAGAAGTCACCAATCAGAGCCTGCACGCGCGTTTGCCTTCGATGCCCCTCTGACTCTTCCCTTTCCAACTGCCGGCGGGCTTACTTGAGCAGGAGCCCTTTCTTTGCTAGCGGGGGAAGAGTAGTCGCGCGTCCGAGGGGAGAGGGAGGGGTTAATGTTGCTCTCTTCCCTCTTGGAGAGATCTCTATAATCGTTGTTGAATTCCTCCTTTGGGTGCTTGTAACTGCTGTAGGATAAGGTGGGTTTATGTTTATACGAAGATTCGTGTCCAAATAAACCATTGGTGAATGGGATGACCTTTCGATACTTACCCCTCCCCCCCAAACAGATTGTTGAAATAAAATGAGGCAGAGACGAGCATCACTCCGGGTGCCTTAATGTGTAATTAATACCGCTTCCCTTCCACGTTGCTTAGCCTTAATTCATGAAGCAAAGGAGGATTTGGAGAATTGGAAAGGAGGACGAATGGGGGCAATGCAGGACAGTTGAGGCAGCATCCCCGAGGACTCCTTAGGAGCCAGGGAGTGATGCTGCCTCAAGAGGGAAGAGCCTCGGGCGGGAGCTGGCAAGGCAGTCCTGCACACGCGTGCACTCCCCAGCTGCTAAGGAGCAGCCGGGGAGTGCGCGCGTGCGCAGGACTGCCCTGCCGGCTCCCGCCAGACGCTGATTTTCCAGCGTATAAGACGACTGGGTGTATAAGACGACCCCCCAACTTTTGAGGTGATTTTCATGGGTTAAAAAGTCGTCTTATACGCTGGAAAATACGGTATTTAAAAACCCATCGTCAATCCAGGTCAGCCTGATGGAAGAGGAAAGTTTTGAGGTCGCGGCGAAAGGACCGGAGGTCCGGGGCCATCCGAAGCTCAAGGGGGAGTTGGTTCCAAAGGGCTGGTGCTCCCACAGAGAAGGCCCTCCCCCTGGGGGTCGCCAGCCGACATTGTCTGGCCGACGGCACCCTTAGGAGACCCTCTCTGTGTGAGCGCACTGGGCGATGGGAAGTCGTCCCCGGAAGCAGACGGTCCTGCAAATATCCCGGGCCTAAGCCATGTAGGGCTTTAAAGGTAAGTACCAGCACCTTAAATCTCGCCCGGAAGACAACTGGTAGCCAATGTAGCTCACGCAGGAGGGGTGTAATATGAGAGTATTGGGATGCTCCCATCACTACCCGCGCGGCCGCATTCTGCACCAGCTGAAGCCTCCGGGTGGTCTTCAAGGGCAGCCCCATGTAGAGAGCATTGCAGTAATCTATCCGGGAGGTAACGAGTGAATGCGTGACCGTACGTAGGGCATCTCGGTCCAGATAGGGGTGCAACTGGCGCACCAGGCAAACCTGGGCAAATGCCCCCCTGGCCACGACTCCAATATCTTCAAAACTGAGTCGTGAGTCCAGGAGGACGCCTAAATTGCGTGCCTTATCAACGGGAGGCAACACCTCTTCTCCCATAACCAAAGATGGAACCTCTTGGACAAGTCGAGATGCCGGTACGTAGATCCACTCAGTTTTGGCCGGGTTGAGCTGGAGCCTGTTCTTCCCCATTATATGTGCAAATAGATGTCACTGTTCCAGTGCAGAAAATCCATTGCAGGTTTCCATATGAGATTAGGAACAAAAAACAATTATGTTTAGTCACACAGGCAGATGTTTAGACTGAATTTGCCATTTTTGTCCTCTTACTGACTCTTCCCAAGAACCTGTTTGCTTAATAATACTAAAAGGTATCATCACAAACTATAAGCTATTCCATGTAAAACTGCTTTTTGTAATTGACCAATGGAGATTTTGTCAGTATTAAACTGGTGCTCCAGATATTTTAAAATTGCATCCAAGTTTCCTATTGTTAGTACCAGCTTTGCTTTCTTTTGCCATAGTCTTTCTACTTGTGTTGCAGGTCTTTTTTTAATTTTTCTCAGTTTCTTTATGTATTGCAGTGTCCAGTACCCAGACATTTTGTCTTATCAACAACTGTTAAGCCTGGGTTATTGTATGGCAGTTGTTATGGTTGGTTGCACAGTCAACCAGATGCTTAGATTGGTTGTTATTATTACAGACTTTTGAGCCTGGGATTATTAATGTGAATATTCTGGAAAAAATTGAACTGGAGAGAAAAATTGCTTAAGAGAAATAAATCTTTATTGCACAATTTTCTAATCAACTATATATACATTTCTTTCCCAATTGATAAGCCCCTTTGGTGGAAGTACACAGTTTTATACTATTGTAACAATAAGTATGTTAGTGTCACAGATCTAACTGTCCACACCTTCAATAGACACTCTAGGTTTGAGAATCAAAGAAAGGAATAACCTTTAGCATATAATGGCAGCCAGAGGCCATATTTCACACACTGGGTTCTTCCTGGTGTGGGAAGTCAGCCCCCCAGAGAAGGAAATAATAAAAGGGCAGGAAAATATATTTCCTCAAAGGATCTTGGAAGAGGCAGGAAATCAGGCTCAAATCAGGCTCAAGGTCTGCCAGACCATCTTCCTGTCTAGCTCACCTCTTCAAAAAACTACAACCTTCTTCCTAAAGCAGTCGCCATGTTTGTTCCCAGCCTGGACTGAACCACAATGAAGACTTTTCTTCCAACACTGGCATTTGGATCATGATTTCTCATACAATTGATTTTCTGGCATTAGTTATGAAGAGGAGAACAGACACTTCCATTTCTGAGCACATTTTAGGATTATATCTAAACTTAACTTTCATTCCCAAGTGAGTACAGCCATAATTTGTTGTTGGCCCTTTTTGCAACTGTGTGTTGGTGCTTTGTAGTACCCATGTTCAATTGTTAGCACTCCCTTCTCTTAAGTACGCACATACAACCTGACATGGAAATGAATTGCAAGACAGATAACAGCATAACTATTCCTGTAGTACCAGTAGTAGACCTGTTGTTGTTTTTTTTGTTTTCTTCAGTTCTTTCTGGGTGTGGGTGGCATAGCTGATTTTTCAAAACAAATGAGCTGAATGAAAGAGTTTGATTTTCCATCCCATTTTATGGTTGAGATCCAAGGAGGCCATTGTGTACTTGCGAATAATTGCAAAAAAAGTTGGCAAAATCACAAGTTTGGTTAAGCCTTCTCCCACTTAATCAGCTATATAAAGGTAGCAGATTCTATAGACAGAGCAGAATTGTATGTACCTAGATATCTTCAGGGCATCTCATGGATAAGTTGATACTAATTTCAGGTTTATTTGGTCCAAGGTAAGGTATCGCCTTTTGTAGGGAGGAAATGCATAATATATATCATGTGGCTAGATATTCATAGTATAAAACCTGGGCATATTACTCATAAATAATGAGATAACCAAGAAAGTCAGCTTCTGACCATAGAGCCAGATGGTAAATTTTCCCAACTTGTCAAACCTATGAAGATGTTGCTAAAATGAAGGGAAAATATCTTTGTTGTTTTCTGAGAACTTATTTAAGTTACAGCCCTTGTGCCAAAAAGCTGGATGAGTCGTAAAAGAGCCGAGGTTGCTTACCCCTAGCCTAGACTAATCCCTGCAGTTTTCTTGGCAAGAGTTTTTTTTCAGAATGATTTGCCATTGCCTCCCTCTTAGGGCAAAGAGAAAGTGACTGTCCCAAGTTTGCTCAGCTGGTTTTATACCTAAAGCAGAACTTCTGTACAATTCATAGTCTTCCAGTTTCTAACCTGATGCCTTAACCATTATACTAGGCAATCTAGGCAATCTCTGAGAATCATATACGATTGGGTGGAAGAAAAAAACAATTAGCATTGTTAGACTGCAAATGAAATGTGGGTAGAATCCATGTGATTCACATGGGTTGCCTCATTTGTTACACAGATATAGCGGAAGACTAAGGGATCTTGGCAGCTAGCATTTTCCTTTCCAGGTGGCTAGACTGATTAAAATTTTACATGTCCTACTTAGCTGTTGGGCCTTGAAATGAAAAGCCATACGAATACTTGCATATTCCTCAATGCTTTCTTGTAAACAGAGAACTTTAAAGTGTGTTACAGGTAGTCCTCGACTTACAACAGTTCGTTTAGTGATCCGTCAAAGTTTCAAAAAAGTGACTTGTGACTAGTTTTCACACTTAACCTTTGTAGCATCCCGGTAGTCATGTGATCAAAATTCAGATGCTTGGCAATTGACTTATATTTATGACGGTTACAGTGACCCAGGGTCATGGGGTTCCCTTTTGCGACTTGCTGACATGCAAAGTCAGTGGGGAAGCCAGATTCACTTAACAACAGTGTGACCAATTTGACAACTACAATGATTCACTTAACAACTGTGGGAAGAAAAGTCGTAAAATGGGGACAAACTCACTTGACAAATGTTTCACTTACCAACAGAAATGTTGGGCTCAATTGTGGTCGTAAGTCGAGGACTACCTGTATATAGGTTTAGATATTCTTCCATTTTCACCTTAGCTTGACTGGGTTTTGGCTCCTTTTCTCCTAGCATTAAACCAAATTATGAGAGCTGTGAATGGTTCCTTAGCTTGTATTGGCTTGCTTAATTGTGTGCACACACACACACACACACACACACACACACACACACAAGAAATCTCCTTTTTCTTTGGAGTGTGTGTTATTTTATATGACTGGCACAAAATGTGTTGGTTTTTACTTTGGCTTTACATTTTAAAAAAAAATTAGCTTGACTTGGTTTTAGGAGATCTTTTCCTGTGAATTACTCCTTTTGTAAAATTTTGTTTCTTTGTTTCCCCAGTCTGGGATTTGATTCCTCCTTCAAAAATGCAGAATACATAGAATTAGAAGGGGACATCATGGTGGCCACCCATCTACCTTCCGCCACTTCATTTAATAATAATAATAATAATAATAATAATAATAATAATAATAATAATAATAATAATAATAATAATAATAATAATAATACTCTGACTTGTACTTTGATTTGTTCAATATTTCTTACCTCTTCAGTTGAAAGAATTCTGATGCAGCTTATTATAGGTCAATTAAAGAAAAATAAAGGAACAATTGGTTCTTGTTTTCATCTGTGTAAAAAGATGGAGGGGGAGGAAAACAACAGACTTCTGTTATTATTAATTAACAAATTATTCTAGTCAAGATTCCAAAGGACAAAACTGTGCAACTGAACTGTGGGGGGAAAAAATCTTTTTTTTTCTAGGTAAACAATGGGATCATTGCAATGTACCATCAGATAATATGTCATTTTACTGGAATAAATTGTGGAAATATGTTTGAATCTTACTACTGTATTATAATTGAGACAGCCTCTCACACTTTACTGGCACCTCATTTTTCCTCCTGAAACGGTGTTTCTATTTTGTCTCACTGAAATAGAACTACCGTACAAGAAAAGGAAAGTATCTATTGCAGAACGATTGGAATCTCTAATAAGCAAAGTGGGAGAAAAGGTATGGAAGACTAGCATCTTCATGTTTTTGTGGTTTCTTTATTGAGCACAATACAAATACTGAAATTTTGAATGGATGGATGAATAATGTTCTGTTTCAGCAGTCAATTCCACTCTACTTGATTTTTCAGTTTTCTAATTAATAGTAAGAAAACATTACAGTGATATCACAATACTCAGCGTTAATTGGTTCCGGGAGGCATGATGAGTACCTAACAAATTTTTCCCATAAGGAATAATGTAGCGAGTCACAAGGCAGCTGACACTGACAAGTTCTAGCTTGTGTGTTGAGTACCAAACAAATGATGAATACTGGGACAAAATTTTCACATCAAAATGTGTTGAGTACCAAATTTGATGAGTTTCAAAGCAGTTGAGTACCAAGGTAGTGTTGTACGTGGCTGCTAAGTTGATCAGTTGTTCCTGTTGGACTGATTAGAGTTTTTCAGTATTTTTATATTAGAAACACTCAATCATATAGTTATTACTCTGTGGCCTTGTTAGACTGCAGTCCTCTCAATGCTCACTGTATATGAATTTCTATTAATAATGCACTTTATCCGTATAAAATCTCAATAATTATACGTTTTGCTTCAGTGGAGAAAAAATAGTGACTTAAAATAGCCCATAAAACGAAAAGAAACAGAATATGACACGGAGCATTGTGCCAGCATTTACTAGTGAGAATAAGGAAATGAAAATAGCGTCTACTTGTTGACCAACCAAACACTAAATTCTGCGTGTTTCCATTAGGCAAAAAATTAAATATAAAGTAATAATCAGCAAGGCAAATAAATCTGCTATTATATTTAGTGCAATTAAAGTTTTTAATTTATTGAAGTATTTATTGAAATTGCTGTGAGATCATTTTGTTGAAACACAATGAACTCATTCCTGAAGTGGATAACACTAAGCTACAAGACTAAAATAAAAATGTGTAAATCAACTTACAGTTATGAAATTTCATTTCCACATTTTTGCTACACAGAGGAATTACTGCTGTTTTTGAAATATGTAAAAATAATGTATAAGGTCACAGTGGTATGAATATTAGCCATTCAATTCCATGGCACTGCAGCTATTGTTTATCATCACTATTGATAAAATATGTGGTGATTATATTAATATCTTTACATTTCCTTAATAAAGGAATTTTATTTTAATGCACAGTTTAACAAGTTACACTTGTATGACTTTTAACTATGAATAAGGGTAACTTGAGTTCATCAAAGTTTGCTGATCAGTTTATCAAGTACCAATGAAAAGGAATCTTTATTTCTCATTATTCAGAGCCAGCATCTCTGCAGGGTGGCCTTCAGAAATATTAAAGATGAAGCCATTTTCCCTAAGAACAGAAGGGAGCTAATTTTTTGGGTGCCCAACCTCAGAGCACTTATTTTTTCTTAACCATTGGAACTAGGAAAGAAATGCACACATTTTATATTATATATTAAGCATGAGCAAATTTTTATTTATTCACTGGTCAAATGACATATTCACTAAAGGGCAATATGTCAAGTTGAAGGGATGTGCTTCCTTTTCTATTACTTCCTCCTTGAAAAAATTTTCTACAACTGGGGCAATAGCTTCACAAGCTTAACGTGTGATGAGGTGACCCCTCCAGGGGTCATGTAGTCCCACATCTTAAGTTCAGAGCCCTTCCAAGATTAAATTTTAATGAGATGCTACTTCATTATTTTTTTTAAAGAAGCATCCCAAAAACTTGATGCAATCATTTTTTCTAAGAAAACCTTCATCTCCTTAAATGTGGGAGAAGTAGAATTCCAAAACTTTCTGGTGACATGGCAGAATGACTGCCGTAGCCACTGCAGTCCAGGGAAGGAAAGAAAATCTTGATATATTATGCTTAATAATGATTTCTTAAATATTTTATTCCCTTCAGAGTCTTTTCTCTTTGGAAAGTAGAATAGAAGGCTTGGCTGGAGTTTTGGAGGCAGATCTACCAAACTACAAAAGCAAAATACTGAAACTCCTTTGCACAGTGTATGTATGCAAAAGATTTATGGATTTAGGTGATAATACAGTACTTAACAGTAAAGGTTTTTAAATACTTTTGCAAAAAGGTCACCTTTCCAAAACATTTTATTGTATATATTGTATGCCTGCATATTTTATCCTGTTTAAAGCATTTTTGAAACTTGGATGCAATATGGATAATTAGGAAGGAGAGCAAAGAAGGAGCAGCAGTGTCAAAATGATTCCCTATTGCTGATCATTCGGGCTCAGTAACAGCAATACAATTCTCTTAATTGTCTTCTGCAGCAATACGTTGAGATGCGATTCGCAGTGCAAGCTTGCTCTGGACTTTTCATAAGAGTTCAAAGAAAGGATTACATTTTTGTCTGATTTGTTGCTCATTACATCTTCTCCTTTCAACTAATGACCTCCTTTGCAAGGAACATATTGCCTTCTCATTCTGAAACTGAATTAAACTTGGGATTGGGGGACAACATCCGAACAATGGAGGATTATGCATATTACGTATGATTTGAGTTTGATTTTCCAGTTGGAATTGCAGTATTAACATTGGATGAAAACTGAATTGACTCTAGCAGTATCTTTATTTTTTAATGGGGTATACTGCTTCTTCTCAAAAGGTATGCATCCCAAATAGCTTGAATTAACTATAGATAGGAGTAATGAGATCACAGTTTTGGTCAGAGTTATTGTCTGATACTACTTTCTCTCTCTTTTGTGAAAAAAACTTCAGTGCACGTCTGTTACCACAGAAGATGACCATTTACACAACTCTTGTTGGCTTGCTGAATGCCAGAAACTACAATTTTGGTGGAGAGTTTGTAGAAGCGATGATACGTCAACTGAAAGAATGTTTGAAAGCCAACCTATACAATGAAGCTGTCTGTTTAGTAAGTTGTTTTCATACCTTAAGAACTTTTGCACATTACCTTCGACATATATCCACAACTGAGACTAGAATTTCACTCATCACATTTCTCAAGTGAATCATTTGATGTGATGATTTATTAAAACATTAACAGAATCAGGACTGGAGGTTAAACATATAAAGAACGGTTGCTGGAATTGGGTATGTCTAGTTTAATGAAGAGAAGGATTATGGGGTTGACATGATAGCAGTGTTCCAATATCTCAGGGACTGCCACAAAGAAGAGGGAGTCAAGCTATTCTCCAAAGCGCCCGAAGGCAGGACAGGAAGCCATGGATGGAAACTAATCAAAGAGAGAAGCAACCTAGAACTAAGGAGGAATTTCCTGACAGTTAGAACAGTTAATCAGTGGAACAACTTGCCTCCAGAAGTTGTGAGTGCTCCAACACTGGAAGTTTTTAAGAAGAGATTGGACAATCATTTTTACCTTAGCTATTAAGCAAATCATATGGTCATTAAGCAAATTGTGTGGTTAACTGAAACCAGATTTCCCAATTAATATTGCTTGTTGGAAAGTGGCTAGGGAGATTACAACTTGCAATCACGTGACTGCAAGGTGTTGCAGCTGGTCGAAGATGTGAACTGATTGTCAAGTGCCCCAGTTGCAATCCTGTCATCAGCGTGAGGATAAATGGCAAATCCCTTTTTCCAAGGCCATCATGATTTTAAAATATCATTAAACAATTATAAGTCAAGGGCTACCTATAGTTAGATTGGTTTTCAGTAAATTTGAAGAGCTCTCCATGTGGGCTGTAAAGGTAAAAAAAATGTAAATTCATGTAATCATACAATACAGGGAGTCCTTGACTCACGACCACAATTGAGCCCAATTTTTTTGTTGTTAAGTGAGACATTTGTTGTGGGTTTTGCCCCATTTTACGACCTTTCTTGCCACAGTTGTTAAATGAATCATTGCAGTTGGTAAGTTAGTAGCCCAGTTGATAAGTGCATCTGGCTTCCCCATTGACCTTGCTTGTCGGAAGGTCAACAGTCATACATATGAACCAGTTGCCAAGCATCTGAATTTTGATCATGTGACCATGGGGATGCTGCAAAGGTGGTAACTTTGAAAAACCATCATAAGTCGCATTTTCAGTGCCCTTGTAACTTTGAACGGTCATTAAATGAACTGTTGTAAGTTGAGGACTACCTGTACACCCATCCAAAGCTTTCCATTGGCTTATTTCTTCCGACTTTGTCACAGCAGCTCTGTAATGTGAACGGTGCCAGTTTTTGCAATCTCCTGATCTAGACTTTTGTTACTTCGATAATAAACCAAGTTTAAATGTCTATTCAGTTGTGTCTTGGCCCTGGGATTCCTCTTACCCCACTAAAAGATGCTGAAGCAGATACAGCCTAGGCTTCTGCAAGGTTCTTACTTGGCCTTATGAGAACTCTTGCAGATCCATGCTTGGGGGAAATACAGAACTGATAATTGGCAAAATGTTCTCTTTCTCCAGGTGCGCTTTCTTTCTGATCTTGTGAATTGTCACGTAATAGCTGCTCCCTCAATGGTGGCCATGTTTGAGAGTTTCGTTAATGTGACGCAAGAGGAGGATGTACCTCAGGTAAACAATAATACTTTTATTTCATAGGTAGAGAACTAAATTGCTGAAATTTGTTACTGTGATTATTTTACTTTTTTGTAATGTGTCCCAAAGGTGCTTTCCCCCCCCCCCCAAAAAAAAGACAAGTGGACTTTGTTTTTCCTTGAAGACTTCACTTTTCATCCAAGAAACTTCTTCAGCCAGAACTGAAGAATCTTTTAGTCACCTTTTTTTTGGGGGGGGAAACACCTTTGGGACAACCATGACTTGGATGACAGAGAAACTCCATAGACGTTTTTTGTAATGGCAAGCTTCTTCTCAACTTGTATTGCAAAAAAAAAAAGCCTGAATAGTAAGCTGTAACATTTGGCCGTATGCCTTCTGGTACATTGTCACAGGCCTCCGTGGCCTTCAGGAGGAACGTAAATAAAACAGAATAAAAATGGGAGGTGGCCATGATTTAGACAGGCAAAAGGAGTCCTCACCATTGTATCCTATCTCATATTGAAAGTCTGCAGTTCAAAAGATCTGCAATGTAGCTCCTAACGTTTCTAAAATCTAGATTTGTAGAAGGCCTTTTAATCATACCTGTTGGGTTGATGCCTGACAGATGTTTGCCAGGACCTGGCTGATGTCATTTACTCCAGAGAGTAAGTCTACATTTTAAATTCAATTTATTTATTTTTTATTTTATTTTTATTTATTTTATTTAGATTTATATACCGCCCTTTCCCGAAGGACTCAGGGCGGTTTACAGGGCATTTTAAAAACAGTCAATACAAATGTTAAAACAAATTAAAAGAGATTAAATAGAACCCTGAGAAAATTAAAACCCAGTTAAAATTAAAATTAAAAATATTCTTAGCCTGGGCCAGAGAGCTCGAAGAGCCAGGTCTTCAGGTCCCGGCGGAATGAACGGAGGTTGGGGGCAGTCCTAAGCTCCGCAGGCAGCTGGTTCCACAGGGCAGGCGCACCCACTGAGAAGGCCCTACCCCTGGGTGTTGAGAAGCAATACGTGAAATACCTCCTTGAAGAAGCTTATGTAAATAATAAAGCATCATCGTGACATAAGTAAAAAAAAATTGGGGGGGTTGTCCTATATTTTTTTCATTGCTTTGTGCAGATTCAGTGCGTAATCTCCCGTGCACCTATGTGCAGGATGTTTTAAAATGATTAAAATCAACCATTCATGTTCAGAGACTTGTAAGCATATGAACCTGGCCCCTAGAAGCTTTGCACCTGAAGCATCATAACATTAGAGTTAGAGATGTGGAATCATAAATACAGTAGTGCTTCCTGTAAATCTCAGATCTTTGACCTGATTTAGCTTTTATGGCAAAAACCAGAAGTATTTTCTGATTGTGTTGTGTCCGTATTTCTACTTAACAGGTGCGACGTGACTGGTACGTGTATGCGTTTCTGTCGTCCTTACCTTGGGTGGGGAAGGAGCTCTATGAGAAAAAGGATACAGAAATGGAGCAGATCTTGTCTACTGTCGAAAACTATCTGAAGTAAGAAAATGTTTCTTTCTGTCATTGGAGCATGAACACAGAACTTGTAGACTTCATAAATTTGCAGGGAATTCTATTTCTTGACTGTTAAAATCTAGAGGTAATATCTTCAGACTTTTAGGAGAAAACCAAGTTAGTTTTGTTCCTTTTTCAAAAACACACACACACACACACACACACACAAATAGTTCTGCATTCTTAGTATGGAGAAAGATACTCAAGAAGAATGATAAAATCCTCAAATTTGTGAAAAAGGTGCTCTGCAGAAAACATAATTGCTTTCCACTGATCTTGAAGTCAGTACTAGAACAACTGAGTGGGAATTCCTGGAAAACACTAAGCAGGTTTTGCTACTTAAAAAGGGATCTGAAGTGATCACAGGGCTGAAGAGAATTTTTGTAAGTCTTGGACTCTTTGATTCTACAAGTGTCTTTCAACATAGTAGTCAAACTAACTCTCCTACATTAGTTGGGAATCCGGTCATTGAAAGTGCATACAGTCGACATACGACCGATCATTTAGCGACTGTTGAAGATTATTACAGATCTCTCTGGGAGAACTTACAGCCCACTTCCCTGGTCACATGACTGCATGTTGGGCATTTATGGCCATTTGCGGTGTCACACACTCACATGACCATAGTTTTGCTGAAAACTGGCATTTACTTTTAATATCTACCACAGAAGAGATCATAATATACTTTTCCCAATGCCTCCTGCCCTTTGAGATGTACTGTCTGGTTTGAATAAAGTGCTGTTTGTTTCGGTGTCTTAAAGTGCAAACCAATTATCCGTGGTCCTTAAAATGATTACGCTCTTTTATGGCAGACGGCGTCAGAAGACCCACGTGCCCATGCTACAAGTTTGGTCTGCTGATAAACCACATCCACAAGAAGAGGTGAATATGATTAGGGTTTTGAATTCCTGCCCTCGCATCCATCCGAACAAACAGTGGAAATGCATATTTCCCGTTTTTGGCTGCATGAAGTTGACCCTGTTCTAGTGAGAAAGTCTTCCCAATGGCTTTTCCTTATTCCGAATTTTCCCCTTGAAATGGTTCCTAAGGAAACTGGGAAGGGTGATTTCCTACAGCACGGAAATCAGTCTTGCTTTGGGAACATCCTTGAATTCCGAATATGAAAACGTCTGACGGATGCTGTTGCCTTCCAGTACTTAGATTGCCTTTGGGCTCAGATTCAGAAAATGAAGAAGGACCACTGGCAAGAGAGGCACATTCCGAGGCCATACCTGGCGTTCGACAGCGTGCTTTGTGAAGCGCTGCAGCACAACCTGCCTCCTTTTACGCCCCCACCCCACACGGCAGATTCCGTTTACCCGATGCCAAGAGTCACCTTCCGAATGTTTGACTACACTGATGATCCTGAAGTAAGTTAATGATGTGGGGCAACATCCCTGTGGTGCGTTGTCTGTTGGGAAATGAAATGTTTTCGTCTTTGGTGGGTTCCACATAATATATATATATATCCCTTCACCTTTTGACTGTTCGGTTTGGGTTGTTATTTGATCTGAAACTAGTTGAGAATTTGCTTCAAATTCTTTAGCAGGGTTGAAATGGTTCAGTGTTTTGTCTTTCTTACTCCATGTACCACTGCTTTTTGAGGTTCTGTCCATTCTGTTTCTCAGAGTAGGAAAAGGCTGCTTCTAAATGAAAATACTAAGTATCCTTGTGCTTATAGAAATAGTTTCCGGCTGACTGACTTCTCTGTCAAATAATTTTATTGCATTTTAAAAATCATACACATTAAAAACCACACATACTAACCATCAAAAGAAACGATAAAGAGTAAAAGTGAATAGGGATAGAAGTGTGAAAGAAGTATATAGAAAAAAAGACAAATATATACAAAGACTGATTTCTGACTTCTAAGGATATAGAGAACACTTACTTTCAACTTTTAGTTTAAGACTGTAATAAAATGTCCATTTTACCCCCAAAAGATCAGGAGAAATTTTAAAAAGTGTTTTCCCCTTTTTAAATTTTAACAATTTAAATGTCTGATTTTTCTGCATCTCCTGCAAAGAGTACACAAAGGGCTTCCATTACAGATGAATTGTCTTCAATGATTTTTCTCTCAGGATGGTTATTAACTGAGCCACGGTTGCTAGTTCTGTCATCTTTATTAACCATTCCTCTACTGTGGCAGGGATGCGGTGGCTCAGTGGGTTAGGACGCTGAGCTTGTCGATCAGAAGATCGGCAGTTTGGCGGGTTGAATCCCGAGTGCCACGTAGCAGAGTGAGCGCCTGTTACTCGTCCCAGCTTCTGCTAACCTAGCAGTTCGAAAGCACGTAAAAATGCAAGTAGAAAAATAGGGACCACTACGGTGGGAAGGTAACAGCGTTCCGTGCACCCTTGGCGTCTAGTCATGCCGGCCACATGACCACGGAGTCGTCCTCGGACAAGTGCTGGCTCTTCGGCTTTGAAACGGAGATGAGCACCGGCCCCTAAAGTCGGAAACGACTAGCACGCATGTGCGGGGGAACCTTTACCTTTTTACTACTGTGGCTACTGTAGGATCTTTGCAATGCTGAGCCTATAAAAGTTGTGCTGCTATTATGATATAGAACAAGGGTCTCCAAACTTGGCAACTGACTTGTGGACTTCAACTTCCAGCATTCCTCACCCAGCCATGCTGAAGTTGAAGTTCAGAAGTCTTAAAGTTGCCAAGTTTGGAGACCCCTGATATAAAACAATATAACACTGTATTTTTTTCACTTTTTATCCATATATCCCAACAAAAAAAGTTTCTGGTCTAAACTGTATATTAATTTTGAAATTTCTTTTTGAATTATATTATTAATTTCTCTTCAGTATTGTCTAGCCTTTTGCATATCCACCCAAGGTGATAAAAGATTCCTATTTGAGTCTTTCCAAAACTATTTGGGTAACTTTTATACCATACATTTTAGACAATTTATCTGGGTATAAATACCATCTATACATCATTTTCTAGAAATTCTCCTTGAGGTTAGAGCATAAGGTAAATTTCAATCTCTTTATCCACATAGTTCCCAATGGATCAATTTGTATGTTTTATTGAAAATTGTTCACCCAGCTTATCATACAATTTTAACTACTTCATCTTCTGCTTCCAATTTTAACATTTTAGCAATAAGATATTCATCTTTTATACATGGCTCCATTTCAGACAATTTGATCATGTTCAGAATGTTATTGTTCACTGGTGTCTGACCCCCTCCTATTCCCTCTCCTCTCGTCTCCTCAAAAATCAGAGTGGGGCAACTGAACTTTCTGTATGCTGAAAAGTACATTATATAGATTACATCCCCACAAACTATTTTATTAAAACTGTAGGGGAAATGTTATAATGCCAATATGTGATCACACATCATGCCTTTTGGGATGAAGATGGATTTTTGGGCTGTGCCAATAAATTAACCTCTGTTGTTTTCTTTTGTCAGGGACCAGTTATGCCCGGGAGCCACTCTGTTGAAAGATTTGTGATTGAAGAAAACCTCCACTGCATCATCAGATTATTTTGGAAAGAGAGACAGACGTGGTAAGGCTCTTTGCTTCCTTGGGTAAATAATTGTCAACAATTTCAACCAGATTGGACACAGTGGCAAAAATTTTATTATAATTCAAAATATTTTTTGCAATATCCTAAAAGTATTTTTGCATAAATCAGCTATAGTTTTATCCAAGCAATATTGTTGATAGGAAGTCTACGTTTCAGGGTATAGCACGGAGACGGCATTGGTCGCGCTGGTGAATGATCTTTGGTGGGCCCGAGATAGGGGTTATTCCTCTGTCCTGGTCCTATTAGATCTCTCAGAGGCTTTTGGTACCATCGACCACGGTATCTTGCTGCGTCGTCTTGAGGAGTTGGGAGTGGGAGGCACCGTTCTGCGGTGGTTCTCCTCCTACCTCTCGGGCCGTTCGCAGACGGTGTTGGCAGGGGGGCAGAGGTGAACCCCTAGGCCCCTTAGTTGTGGGGTGCCTCGGGTCGGTGCTCTCGCCCCTCCTGTTCAACATCTATATGAAGCCGCTGGGAGAGATCATCCGTGAGCTGCATTGGTTACCGGTTGCCCTCCGGGTGAGATTTAAGGTGCTGGTACTTACCTTTAAAGCCCTACATGGCTTAGGCCCGGGATATTTGCAGGACCATCTGCTGCCGGGAACGAATTCCCATCGCCCAGTACGCTCACACAGAGAAGGCCTCCTCAGGGTACTGTCGGCTAGACAATGTCGGCTGGCGACCCCCAGGGGAAGAGCCTTCTCTGTGGGAGCACCAGCCCTGTGGAACCAGCTCCCCCCTGAGCTTCGGATGGCCCAAGATCTCCAGTCCTTTCGCCGCAGCCTCAAAACACTCCTTTTGCACCTGGCTGACCTGGACTGACAGGGATTTTAATTATGTTTACAATTTTTAACTCTAATCTTTAATTTATTTTAATTTTTAATTTTAATTTATTGTACAGAGACCTTTAATTTTGTTGTTGTTAGCCGCCGTGAGTCCTTCGGGAGGTAGGGCGGGATATAAGTCCCATTAATAAATAAATAAATAAATAAATAAATAACTGGCCGTGTTGTTGCACTGTTGTCAGGAACAGAGGGAGGGAAGGAGAGATGGAAATTAAATGGATACAAATGAACTGCCATTAGCCATTACATATAAAAATTGAGTATTAGTGGAGGAGAACAGCCTAGAAAAGTGATATTGATCTGTTTTCCCTACATTGAGAAGTGCTCTTTAAAACTTTGTGTGTTAAACTAATGCTTTAAAATGCAGGTTTACATCGTGTTTGTTAACTGTGAATATTGATTTTGAAGGAGCTTCTTCCCTGGTTATTAATGGCATCTGGAGCTGTCATATCTATTTCTATATCAGTCTGTTCAAAGAGGAACTGACACTGCATGGTGACAGAACCTTTGGCAACTGTTTCTAAGACTTGCTTCCTGCAGGGAAATAGGTTTTTTTGAAGGAGTGGGTCCCGGCACATATCACTAAAAAGTAGTTTTTTTGCAAGGGGTCTACCTACTTCCTTTTTTGTTCTGAATTATACACCTATCTTTTTCTGTAGTGCTACCCAATTAACAAGCTATCCAGGAAGCAACAAGATCCCTCTGAATTACCACATTGTTGAGGTAAACACTATATTTATCATGTCACTTTTTCTTATTTAGTGCCAATGATCTTCCTCTCTGCAAATAGTTCCTCATCTCACAATGGACCTTGAAATGACCTATTTTGAGTTCAAACCATTTCTGGTATACCTAGAAAGTCCATTGTGGGTTTGGCATGGGGCATTTTAACATTGGAACTTTCTGACAATGAAATATTCTGTACACCTCTGCTTTTGTGAAACTGGTTCATTATATTGCTTTCATATTTTCCCCAGGTAATTTTTGCTGAGTTGTTTCAGCTTCCTATTCCGCCTCAAACGGAAATCATGTACACTACGCTTTTTATTGAACTCTGTAAACTTCAGCCTGGATCTTTACCTCAAGTTGTATCCTTTTCTCCAAAAATCTCTTGTAACAATATCTTTTGATAATGTTCTGTTTTCAACCATATTATAATTAAACAACATAATACTGCTAAGCTTGTAAGCTGCCCTGAGTCTTCGGAGAAGGGCGGGATATAAATGGAATTAAAATAAAATAAAATAAATAAAATAAATATTTTAAACCTTAATTGAAAAACGATAGCTTGCACAAGCTACAGAAATGCTGTACATGCGCTTAGATACAATGAATACCATCTGCATAGATCGGTGAGTAAGGACATTCTCATCTAAATTTTCTGGAGACTTAGTGACATGGGCTTATTTAGCGCAACAAAATCTAGTTATAAATGCTCCTGTTTCACAGGTCTTCTCTCATTTAATTAGTATTGGAATAAATTGTTTCTTCTATTGGCTGCTTCTGGAACTTTCTTATATAGCATTCATAGTCAACTAGTTAGAGCTCACTGCAAAGTTAGATTGCTATATTAAAATCTAGAAGAGAGCTACCCAATTATTATTGGATGTAAGACTATGAAGTCTTTGAAAATGATTCAAAATAGGTACTTTAGGATATGCAAGGTCTGAAGGCATTTGCAAAGCATGCAGATACCTCTGAGATAACTCTCCAAAAGATTCTGTTACTATAAATATATTGGACATTTTCTGTCTTGGTTTTTAAGAATTTGCATCTCCTCAGACTTGACCACCAGTTATTTTATATATTTGGATGTAATGTCAGTAATAGCACAGCAAAACAAAAAGGGTTTGATGTAAAAGTCTGAGGATATTTTTTTTTCTCCCATCAAGATTTATGAATTGGTTTTCCCACCATCTTAGTAATTTTGAGTTCCGTTGGAGCTGGGAAGATTGGTAAGTGTTTGATTCCATATATACATGTATGTTGAACATGAGTGTAAATATATGTTTGTGCATATTCTCATTTCTGACAGCTATCTATTTTGTTTGGGTTATGTATGCTTGGACTGTGCTGTGCCTGAGATTCCAGTACAAAATTGTATTTTTAAATATTCTGCAAAATATGTTTATGTAGCAGCACTTTGTAAGTCTCTAAAGCACTTGTACCAGCCATCCTGGATGGCACAATTGCTGATTTTCTCCCTCATGATAATGAGTGCTACATTACAATTCACATTAAAACCTCATTAATTCCTGGATGAAAAAGTCAACTTGGCTTGTATTATTGAAAAACAGGTGGTTGTGCTGGATGGTACAGACATGCAGCATGAAACCAGGCTCTGGAGTTGAGCCTTCCTTTAATCCATAGGGATATCATGTCACTCCTCAGAAAACCTGTTTGATCTCAGGAAGCTATGAGTTTTTTTCCTGAGCGCTATTTAGTAAGATGGATCGCATCTTGCTATCTAATCGTGCTGCCCAGCTTTCTCTTTGAACTGTCAAAAATGCTCTCAGGAATGGGATTGGAAAAGCCCAGAGGTCCACCACTTTCAACTAGTTATAGATGTTCATAATCTAGGAACGTCACATTTAAATTACCCTGATGCGCTCTATGTGGTCCTGCCCTTGCACTCGATCTGGTTGCTGCCATTGATCTAAATGCAGCAGATTGCTATATGTGGCATCTGATTGTACACATTCTAGTCCTTTGCTGAAGCTACGCTGCTGCCATTTAGCTTCCGTGACAGGCTTTGGTTATGACCTCCAAGGCTTTTAGTAATTTGAGACCAGAACACCTGTACAATTGCCTCAGCTGTCAAAACAAAGCAAATCTTTATTACAGACATAGACCAGGATAAGAAGGGCGGACAATAAACAGTAATTTTAAAAGCTAAAAATTGTAAAATACACAAAGTTAAGAAACATTTTAAATATGTAGACTCAATACACACACATATATACACATCTAAAAAAAACCTATAAAAAGGGATAAAAACATTTAAGTAAGTAAAAAATATACAATCCCCACTGTTGTAGAATGAGATAAGTCATTGGGATCATCAGGGACATCCTACTACATCGACTGAGGCTGCATAATACCCTCAGGCAGCTTATTCACGAAGCCCTTCAGTGTATTTCTGTCCATGCTCCAGAGTGCCATATTTTAGGATGAGTTTGCAATTCAGTTTTTTACCCGGGCCTGATCTGTATAAATGCTGAACGAGTACTGTCTACTGTCAGGACCCACCCCAATCCACATCTTAGGAAAGTTCTAGTCCAAAAGGAATTTTTACTAGGACATACTTGGTTGTGGAAATACAAGACAGGACTTAGTATTGTTTTACAAATTGAAACTTTATAAAGGGTTCCCGGTTCAACCCCCGCTTCCCTCAACCCCATTTGGTCAGCCCCCATCATTTTACTTCATGTCATCCCTTTCGTGGGGAAAAAGGAACTTCGAATCTTTATGGTTATTGCCTTCTTCCTCTACAGAATTAAATGAAGACACAGGCCAGATGCCTTCTTCTCTAACCCTCTCTTTTGTTCCCCCAGTTCAAAAGATTTCCCTTGGTCTTTGAAATAACCTAAGGCAGGCTGAATCCACATGCGCTCCTCCTTCCTCGGGAGATGTCAGAATCCATGGGGGGCGGGAATAATGTTTTAAACATACATTTATGAATGTGATATAAATGGATTCTGACAGTTTGATTTAGTGAGATTTTACAATATTTCATTATATTATTTCTACACATTTTATTACAGCTTGTATTGCAAACTGTTGTGGGATATTTTGGCACATAGTGAACAGAAACCTAGATGGATAGATGGTTGGATGAATTCATGAATGACTAGAAAAGTAGATAGGGTAGCAGATAGGAATACAAGTAGTGGGAAATCCTACAGAATAGTTTCATTACAAAGTGTATTTTCTGACCTTTTAAATAATTGAAGATAGTTTTTTAAGTAGTAATTGTGGGTTATAAGTAAAACTCCAGTTCTGCATAACCTTAGTATCCTAGAAATTGTGATGCTATAAAAATTTAGAAAACTATGTTATGAACATGAAAGTATCTAGTTGCCATAGAGTCTTTCTTTTTTCTGAATACCATCTTTTTTTATATGTAGGTCAGATTCTGTTTCTGAGGTTTTTGACAGACCCAAGCCTAAGTTTGTAAGAGAAGTACTGGAAAAATGCATGAGGTGAGTGAGAGATAGCAGCATTTGTATACGTTATCCACCACGCTATTTCTGTCAGTATAAGCAGTGTTATGCAAGTACTGAAAAAGAGTAAAATAGAAGAAGCAAAAGAAATTAAAGACATGGAGGAATAAAAAGAAGAGGAAAGCTTCATGAATGCACTACACCGCAGAGATCATTTTTGATCGACCGTATCAGCTTGCTCCAACTCACCTAGCTGCAATTACTCAGCCTTCCTGTTGTCACATTCACTTTCGTTGCCTAGACTTTTTTTGCTGTTCAGACCTCATTTATCATTTCTCTTTGTCCAAACCCCCTCCTTACATTTATTTTGCAATTGGTAGGTTTATTCTGTCTTGGAAGTCTGTCTGCATTCGTTCAGCATAGAGCTATTTGTGACCCTATTCTTGCTTTGCCACATGCACACTTCTTAAACAACCATCTCCACTGCATTATTATCTTCACTACCCTGATCTCCATTCTTTATCCCATCCTGTCATCCGTTTCCACTATTCTCATCTACTGATCCTGCATTCTAAGACATATTGTCTATTTCATATGCATGTTTGCATCTCCCTGTTAAATTGTTACTTCCAAATTCTGAGGGATGTTTGGCAGAGTCAGAATAGACAGAGAGAGATCTTTCCTTGACCAGCCTTTACAACAGAATAGTACAGTAAAAGAGAAGTAGTTTAATATATTAATTACTTATTGGGGAAGGCAAATAATAATAAGACAACAAAATAGCATATCTAATTTAAAATTTTTTGCAGTTATATAACTTGGTGAAAATATTTGGTCACCTGTTATATGAGAGGAGCCCTGATGGCACAGAGATTAGAATGCAGTATGGCAGGCTAACTCTGCCCATAACCTGTTGTTGAATCCTGATGGGGCTCAAGGTTGATTCGGCCTGCCACCCTTCCAAGATCTGTAAAACGAGCCAGATTGTTGGGGACAATATGATGACATTGCAAACGGACCAGAGAGTGCTGTAAAACACTGTGGGGCAGTATACAAGTTTAATTGCTATTGCTATTGTAGGATTGGTATCCCTTAAAATATAATAAACATAAATTTTATCTGTATGGGCCTCATATTTGGAAGTGTTTGGGACAATCAGAGCACGTCTTGGAGCATCAAAGAAAGGGCCCCATATGAGGACATGGGCAAGAGTTTCTACCTTCCTGGATCCATATGGTCAAACTGAGCAATCCCATTAAATTGTATCAACAGAAGGGCATTAAACTAGGCTCTAGAAAAGACCCATCTGTATTTGCTTAGTGTTAAATTGTATAAGTCAGAGGTCTACAACTCTTCCGGGCTCACGGCCCGGAGGGAAGGAGAGCAGCTTCCAAATTGGTGTGCACGCACACAAACTGGGACACGTGCACTGGTGCAGTACTAGCGGCCCCGTTTGTGCATGCGCAAATGGGCCGCACAACCCACACGGTGCTAGCGGCCACCTTTGTGCATGCGCAAACGGGCCATGCACACCCACCCAGGGCTAGCGGCCCTGCTTGTGTCCGTGTGCATGTGCATATAGGCCGCGCACACCCACCAGGGCTAGCGGCCCCGTTTGCGCCCACGCACATGTGCAAACAGGGCCACGGGCACTAGTGCGAGTGAGGGGAGTGTGCGCACACCGGCCAGCCATTTCTGCAGCTCGCTGGCCAAGAGCCCATGGCCCAGTTGTGGGCCACGGCCCATAGGGTGGGGATGCCTGATATAAGTATCCCACAATAGAGAGCTTGCATCTGTCTGAGAATTGGCAATAGACTTTTGGGGCACTGGTGATACCATTTTAGCAATCAGTGTCCTGATTCTCTTTTATTATTAGTTTGGCCTTTTCCAGGTTAATTGACCTAAACATTCAGGGGAGAGGCTAATACTGCAAAGTTGTGCTATGCAGGTGTGCCAATGGGATTGGTAGTTGTTTGACAGCAGCAAAGGAATCAGGAATTTAGGATCAACATGATTTTAAAACCTGATATTAGAATCCTGTTCTGTCTATTCCCATTTGTTAGCTAATATAGTATACATCCACATTCTTTAATTCGTCTCCATAGTGATTAGTCCTGTTTTAGCCAAAAATGCAATACTTGATTCCCAGCAATCCCTATTCTCACATGGAATTAGCAGGCAGGAATGCTCTCAGTTTCTTACAGCAGGGGCTCCATTCCCATAATCACTGCCTCACCTAGGAAGGTCTGTCTCATCTCTAATTAAAATCTTCAGTCCAAAACCATCATCCTGTGGTCCAAAAACTATGGAACCTATTTGAGATATATATACAGAAGAAGCATACTGATCCTTTGACCATTTCTTTCCTGTTTTATAAACAGGGCATGCCTGTTTAGAGTTAGTTTCTAGGCACTAGATGCACTAGCTTCTAAGAGTTTGGAAAACATGATTCATTTGAGGACTAACTTAATTAGCAAGAAAATAAAATTAAAATTGTAGAAGACTAAGTGAATTGAAAAATATTAAATAATTTCCAGAATTTTAGAGGTTCGGATAGATAGAGGGCTTCACTTGCAGGTAATCAAATTACTAGCAAGACGAGGAGGAATATTTTATCCCTAACTTTCTCTGGTGCCCTTATTTGAGCACTCTTTCTCCATGCAATATTAGCTTACAAAATGTATTTTGCTCTTAATTGAAATTTCTTGTCCCTTTAACTAAAATTCTCTTCCACTTTTGCAAGTTCAACAGACTTTCTCTTTTTAAGCAGAGAAATTGGCAACAAGCTTTCTTCAAACAAAGAAAAGGAAAGAAGGTAGCCTTAAAATCCCAAGGAAGCTTATCATTTCCCTACTTCTGACAAATTATAGTTCAGGCACAGTCCTAGTTCTATGAGGAACTTTTCCTGTGCATTCAGGATCAGGGTGTAGATATCAGCTCTGGGGTGTTTTACCAGTGCATGTATGTATGCCAAGTAATGAATGATTGGTTGGGTTATATCTGTAGTGTAACCATAATCATGTGACATAATTGTGGCAAAAAAATCTTTTTTTTTCAGGCTTTCCTACCATCAGCGAATAATAGATATCGTTCCGGCTTGTTTTTCAGTCCTTACTCCTGCAAATCCAGCATGTATTTATAAATACGGAGACGAAAGTAACAGTATGTAGAAGATGATATTTATATAATTTACACTTTACAAAAAACACCCTTGGATTGTGACAAGGAGTATTTGTTACCGTTGGAGGGAAATGGTATTTTGTCTTATTAAAAGAGGTGGGGGATGGGGGAGGCAATAAGAAACTCCATCTAAAGCAGTGGTGGCGAACCTTTGGCACACGTGCCAGAGGCGGCACTCAGAGCCCTCTCTGTGGGCACGCCTGCTGCTGCCAGCAGCTTGAGCAGGTCCATTAGGCTGCTGCCGCCACCCGGAGCGGCAGCCCCGCCCAGCACAAAGAAGGCAAAGCAGGCAGCTAGCAAGCTTGAGTAGAGGTGGTAGATCATGCCCCCATGCGCTCGCTGGCCTCTGTGTGCAGGGGCCGATGGTATCAGGCAGCATCTGTCCCTGCCTCGCCTCGCCTTGCCTTGCCCCACAGCAATGGTACCCCCACCCTACCCCCTGCCTCACCCTGCAGGACAAGCCTCCTGCCCACCGCTCCATCACCAGAGACCCTCTGGATCTCCCCCAATCCTGCCCAGCCCCCACAGGCATCCCCCCATGAGCAGCATCAAGGTGGCCACGCCCACCTAGTGGGTCACACCCACCCACCCACCCTGAGGGCATCACAATGCTGATGCAGCCCCTGACACTTTGCGATAAATAAGTGGGTTTTGGGTTGCGGTTTGGGCACTTGGTCTCTAAAAGGTTCGTCATCAGTGATCCAAAGAAAGCTGCTGCAGCCATGGGCAGATATGAGATGGTGCCACCCAAGGACCATCCAAAGTCTAGTGGTCATGATGACACAAGGGGACATTACTTAAGGGTGTGGCTTCTCTTCTGGAACGCTCAAGACATGTAAAACCCTCTAATATTTTTATTCAATCTTATATATCTGGTCTGATGATTTCTCTGAGATGGTTGATTTCCAAGCAAATTTAATGCGCTTTTAAAATGTAAACTTGTAAAAACTTGTGTGTAAAGAAATGTTTAAAAAATGCCCAGTTTTCAAAGCTGGAAACTTTGCTTCTTCTATCTTTGGATGTAGAATCTCTTCCTGGATACAACGTTGCACTCTGTTTAAGCATTGCCATTAAAAACAAAGCAAGTAATGATGAAATCTTCGCCATTCTGAAGGATGTGCCCAATCTTAATCAGGATGATGATGATGGTAAGCCCTTCTGATATTTACCATGTTCTGTTGCTAATTTCCAGGACTTTTTTTCTCATAGAACGCTCAGAATGGCGTTCCGGCACCTTTTTTTTTTTTGCAAAAAAAAAGCTCCCTCTGAAAGCCTATTGCTAGGCAATCTTGACTCTTTTATGACTCATGGACTTCAACTCCCAGAATTCCTGAGCCAGCCATGCTGAGGGGAAAGGGAGAGGTTTCCAAGCTGAGCCATGCTGGCTCAGGAATTCTGGGAGTTGAAGTCCTTGAGTCATAAAAGAGCCTGCACTAGAAGAGGACATTAAAATTATTTACAGGATTACTTCTTTAGGAACTAAACTTTTACAATGTAAAACAGCTAATTCAAAAAAGCCAGCAGGAAAGAACCTCACATTTTTCATCTGCTTCTGTCTTTCGGAAGGTAAAATTAGATAACAAAATAATCTATTTCCTATGTTAACATCTCTGCAACAGTATAACAAAGTTTTGGATGATGGAATTATTTTTTATCTAAGGATAACTAATGATAACAACTCTTATATCTGTTATTTTGTTTTATTTTTGCACAAAAAATTGTATAATTTGCATTTGCATTCATTTACAAATAGAATATGTTGTTAAAATGTATTGGTGTTGAAATAATTAGTGCACACATATACCTAAAAGCAGTTTATTGCATTTGGCAATTATACTAAAAAAAATCTCATTGTCAACTAATATAATTCATTTAGTTTGAAATCAAGTGAAAAATTGATTTAAATTATTTTATTAAAACAAATTAATGGCAATTCTTTTGTAAGAAGTTGCCTCAAACAAAATTAGTTCGACATGCCTGCTCTAGATAGGTGAATGCTCCAAAATAAATTCTAGACTAGGCCTGTACATGCAGCCTACCAAGCACCCTTGGACAGAGCACAGACTTTTTTTTAAGTAATAAAATCACCACCACTGCCGTGAAAGTCATGTTGCCTAGTGCCTCCATGGCTTACCATGACCATGAACTCTAGATGCGCCTCTAGTCACCAAATCATTAATTAGCCCACCAGCATTCCTTTGCAGACCACAAAGATTTTTAATTTATCAGTGTTGGACTTTCCCTTCTACAAGTTGCACAGACCTCTTCTAGATTTTCCTCTTGTCTTTCCGAGTTAACTCCTTGGTCTGTCATTGAGCAAGAATTGACTTTGTAGGGAAATATATTATCATTTGATGTATATTTAACATATGTTCTACCTTTATTTACCGATTATATAATATTTGTAGTAAATCCACATGGCGAGGTTTGGGGCAACTTACAATATTTTTAAAATAAATATTTTTAAAATAAATATTTTTAAAATAAATATTTTTAAAATAAATATTTTTAAAATAAATATTTTTAAAATAAATATTTTTAAAATAAATATTTTTAAAATCATAAGATTAAAACAAAAGCAGGGCTTTTTTTCTGCATCGCCTGGCCCGCACTGCCTCTGCCGCCCGCACCGCGCAGCCCTGCCGTATAGAGCGGGCCCCGCTGCTCCCACAGCACCAGCCGTGCTGTCTCCAGCCCCAGGGGGCAGCCCGCCACCAACACCCCTCGCACCCGTGACCGTAGCAGCGCCACCTCCCCACCCCGTCTCCTGTGCCCACCAAGATGAGAGTTCCGGCACCTTTTTTTTTTTTTAGAAAAAAAGCACTGCTAATTTCATTTATGGAAACATTGCAAAACCTCAGGGAAGTTAGTTAGGTTTTAGTTAAATGTAGGATGTGGCTCCAGTTCTTATTTTCATACAGCAATTTCTACTAGCTCAGTAGAATTGTATTTACCTGGGACCTGTTGATATCCAGCACCACTCCATACATCCAGCACCACTCCGTATATACAAACCCTTTACATTTATGGTATTTTAAACAGAATGACACTATAGAATCAGAATGGGAAAAGGGAAATGCTTCAAGTCAGATAGGAGGAAGAAAATTGCCACATTTTGGATAAAATAGGAGGTTGAGACTAGGAGATTGTAGGAAAGACCATGCTTTTTCAGATACTAGTTACTATATACTAAGAATTGGCTTCATCCATGAGTTTCAATTCAGTTTTATCTTAGTATATGTCTGAAATTCATTCATTCATATATGTAATTTAATTTGTATTAATGTAATTGTAAGAAAAGCCTAGTATGAAATTTCCTCTCCAGTTTATTTTTTAAATAGAAAAGTAAAAATTCTAAGTCCCTCTCAGCCTTTAGTGAATGCCTACATTGCTTACAGGGATTCAAATGTATTTGTAACTTTGTTTTCCAGATGAAGGCTTCTCAGTCAATCCTTTAAAAATAGAGGTTTTTGTCCAAACATTATTGCACGTAGCGTCAAAGTCATTCAGTCACTCTTTCAGTGCTCTGGGAAAGTAAGTGTTTATCATTAAGTATATTAAACTGTCAGTGTGTTCATATTGTTGCCATTTTATTTTTATTTGTGTTGTAACTATGAAAAGAGGGACGCGGTGGCTCAGTGGGTTAGGACGCTGAGCTTGTCGATCAGATGGTCGGCAGTTTGGCGGGTCGAATCCCGAGTGCCGCGTAACAGACTGAGCCCCTGTTACTCGTCCCAGCTTCTGCCAACCTAGCAGTTCGAAAGCACGTAAAAAATGCAAGTAGAAAAATAGGGACCACTATGGTGGGAAGGTAACAGCGTTCCGTGCGCCTCTGGCGTCTAGTCATGCCGGCCACATGACCACGGAGACGTCCTCGGACAAACACTGGCTCTTCGGCTTTGAAACGGAGATGAGCACCGGCCCCTAGAGTTGGAAACGACTAGCACGCATGTGCGGGGGAACCTTTACCTTTACCTTTAACTATGAAAAAGAGGATAGAAGCACGTGTGTTATGTTCTTTATTTTTTATTGTGTTTTAAAAATAGTTATATTATCTATTTTTCTTTAATCTACTATTTAAAATGGATTGATTCCTGTATAGCAGGCATGTCAAACTGCCGGCCCACGGGCTGGATGCATCACGACAAGACCGCATCCTCGCCGGCAATGGGGAAAAAGTCACGATACGTCGCACGATGTCATGTGACATCGCGAGTTTGACATGCCTGCTGTGTAGTGTATGATTCCTGAGATCTTTGGTCTGGATCTGTCTTGCATTCAGCAGCTTTCTCCCACACCGCAGCATAGACAAAAAGTTCATCAGTCCTTTCTCACCTGGACAGCAGAACATTGTCCCTTTAAGCCCAAGATACAGGCTAATAAGAATGGCCAAAGAAGGTCTGCAGGGAGGCGGGAAGTTAAAAAAAACTTGCTTGTCCAGAAGAAGCCTTTCTGCATTAGATTGTGAAGTGGTGGATAGAGCTTGGGCATAGGCAAAATTAAAAGCAACCTCTCCAAAGTAAAATCTGATGACTGATCTAATTACACAATGAGAGAATGTCAGCCCCATAATTTAATTTAATTTAATAATTTAATTTGTATACCGCCCTTCTCCTGAAGGACTCAGGGCGGTGAACAGGGCAATACATAATAAAAACCAGAATACAAAAATTAAAAAGTAATTAAACTACAATGCCTGTAATAAATTAATACATATTAAAAGTTAAAACCGATTATAAAACCCAGCCCCAACCCATCAGACCAGGCCAGCTTGTTCAAAAAGAAAAGTTTTGAGATCACGCTGAAAGGAGCGAAGGTTGGGGGCCGTTCGGAGCTCAACCGGCAAGCGGTTCCAAAGGTCTGGCGTGCCCACAGAGAACGCCCTCCCCCTGGGGGCCACCAATCGACATTCCTTGATCGGAGGCACCCTGAGGAGGCCCTCTCTGTGAGAGCACACTGGACGGAGGGAAGTTGACGCCGGCCGCAGGTGTTGCCGTAGGTAATCCGGATGTAGGTAATGTAAACCGAGCTAAGAAATCAACTCAATCAGAAGACCAAGCTACTTTTTTAAAGGTTGGCTATAATAACAGAATCTTGGAAGTGTCTGGCTCTGCTTTATGCCCTCTGCCTCGTATCATCCTGTGACTAAGGGAGGTGTCTCTCTCAGACATTTTTGCATACTGTATAATCAGCTGTGACAATCCTGAGGGAGAGCTGCAGCCAAGCCAGTGGTCGAATAAGAGAAATCTGAGCCCCAGAATGGAACATCTCAGACTTGACCCTCCCTGGTTCTCTTTAGGAAATGTCAGGGAGGTAAGATTCTATTGCTATAACTCTATAATGAAAGTAGTATTAGCATTTATTTCCTTGGCATTCGAGTCTCATCTACCTCAAAGGGTTGGCACATGCCTTCTGCTATGGCTTGGATTTAAGGCATGGTTTTCTCTCATTGCTTTGGCAAGAAATATCTCTTACCTCTGTCTCACATACGGGGGTGTGTGTGTTGGGTGTTTAATGTTGGCACTGATTTGGGGGAAGAGATGAGTTCCATAATTGGCTTGCTGAATATTCCTAGGGTACTGTCATGTGTAGCTAGCCAAGGTAGCAGGAAGAACTGCTGTGTTACAGAGCTCTTTGTCAACACGGCAATACTGCTAGTCTCTCAAACTAGAAATCCAGACTTCAGAATCATCTTGGGAGACTAGACCAGCCCACGTCTCTTTCCTTTCCCCTCCCAATCTGTTTTTGCCATTTTTGATCCCAGCTGACTCACAAGGGTCCGTAAGAATTGATCTATAAGAATCAAGACATGTTCTATTCTTTAACACCCTTGGCATATGTCATTTCTGTTTTTATAAGATTTCGAGACGTCCTCAGAACTTTGGCTGAAAGTGACGAAGGGAAGCTTCATATTCTCAGAGTGATGTATGAAGTATGGAAGAATCATCCTCAGGTAAGAATGAACATTTATATAGTCCCTCCCTCCCTCCCTCCCTCCCTTCTTTTTCTTCTCTCCCTGCTTCCCTCCCTCCCTTGGGAGTTATGATAAGAGGCTCTGCTAAGATAAATAACTGTGGCCTGGACAGCTTAGGCAGTCTGTCCGCTTAAGAGAGGCAGTGCTTTGAGAGATCCTGTTTAGTTTCAGTCTGTGACTTTGTATTGAAAGTTGTGTCCAGATGGCAATACACAGTACTGATGAACTGAGCAAAGTTTCTGCATTTGCACAGATGATTGCTGTACTGGTGGATAAGATGATTCGAACACAGATCGTGGATTGCGCTGCAGTGGCAAATTGGATTTTTTCTCCAGAGCTATCTCATGATTTTACAAGGTAAATAAATTTAAACTAATTTTTTTTAAAAAAAAATCTTCAGGTTATGCTTCAAATATCTCTCATAGAAGTATAAGTGATCTTAATAGGGGAAATTTTGTTTAAGTTAAAAATATTTACTTTTGGAAGACTAAGGAACATGATTAATCGCAAGTTGCGTGCGATTATTTTCTCGGAACTTCAGTAAAATGCACTGTTTTCGAATATCAGAAAGCATACAGGCAGAGACAGGTAAATATTTCCTGAAGGTAAGTAACCTTTTGTATATCTTGTTGAAAATTTGCATGCTTTTTTTTTACAGAGAATTCTGATACTGAAATTTCTCCTCAGAGGGAGGAGACGAAGATGAAAATTGCACAATTGTCCATTTCACTCATTGTCTGAGAAAAGCTTAGATTCACAAGTGTGTATCAGCCTTTTTACTGCCCAAAATCAGAGTGCTCTTTGCTTTTTTTATTGCTAGATTTTATATTTGGGAGATCTTACACTCTACCATTCGTAAGATGAACAAGCATGTGATGATGATCCAAAAGGAGCTAGAAGAAGCCAAAGAAAGATTAGCCAAGCAACAGAAAAGAGTAGGTGGCTTTTTTCCATGACTGTATGAAGAAATGAGACTTAAAATACATTTCATCAGCTACAAGAACATAAGATTTGCTTTGTTTTGCTGAGCTAGGCAGAGATGTGCAGCAGGAGGGAAAGATGGTGATGGTCATCCTTCTGCTGTGCCTATGGCTCAAGCGTTCTTGCCTTCGGATACTTTTTATTGCTGGATAACTGTCAGAATCCATTTATATCACATTTCATAAATGTATAGGTAGAACAATGTGCTTATTCTGGGGATTCTGCCATCTCTCCGAGGGGGGGGGGGAGAGGATAGTTACTTAAGGCCATCTTCAAACAACAGGGAAATGGTTGAACTGGGGGAGGGAGGGGGAGACACAGACCTGGATCACATCTTCATTTACAACTGAAAAGGAAGAAGCTGTTGTGACTCAGGGCCAGCCTGTGGGTCCGGCAGCCGGCTCAGATGTCTCGGATGACTCAGATGAGGGGGAGGAGGAGTGTGTGGGAGACGAACCGGATGATGATGGTTTGGAGGCTTCGCAGAGCCCCCAGCCGGGGCCCTCTTCTCAGCTGCGTGAGCCCGATAGTGCGGAGGATGATGACCCACAGCTGGCCCTGTTCAAGGACGCCCGACGCAGGAGGCAGTCGAGCAGGACCAAACAGAGAAAGGCTGTGGGACTCCTCGGGAGGAGGCACAGGGAGGCCACGCCCTGATCTCTAAATAAAAGGAGTGTTTGGGGAGGGGCTGGTTGCTGAAAGCAACCCTTCCGTTTGAGGATTCAAGTTCCAGTGTTTTTGTTTCTTGTTCTGGTGTTTGAGTAATAAATCTTGGCAGACGCTTTTCAGCCTCAGACGCTCTCCAGTCTCTACTGTTTGAACAGGGGTTTGCCTTATTGCAAGGCCGGTAGCAGGCTGGTTCAGAACAGAAGCAATAACAATAAAAACAAGGAGAGTTTCCCTTTCCCACGGAAGGGCCTGACACCTAAGCAAATGATGAGAGCCTGACCAAATGGATGAGGGGAGGGGCTGAAATGGGAATGCTTTATATGGGATTGAAATGTAACTTTGTTAGATTCCGTCTTGTATTGCCACAATCGATTCCATCCTAGTAAACATTTTCCTTTTGGACTAAACTTGCATCCAAGAGTTCTTATTTCCTAAGATGTGGATTGAGGTGGGTCCTGACAGTAGACGGAATTTGCTTGATAACATGTGATCAACTCCCCTATATAGTTGAGTATGAATGATTTATATCATCAGTTTCTATCTCATAGACTTTCAACATTTTGAAACAATAATAAACAAAATCTAAAATAATAGCTGAGGCACCAAACCAATCTAGATAAATAAATGACTTTATTTGCCAGTTCAGTGTGCAGCAGAAAACTGCGCTGCATGCTTTCAAGCTATTTTTTTTCCCGACTGTACATGCAACAGTGCCTTTTTGTTTTGTTTTGTTTTCCCTCTTGATTATTTTTAAAACATCTTAAAATCAGTTAAATTTCAACTCTCTCCCTCCAGCATGATGATTCTCGAAAGAATGAGAGGGAAAGTTGGCCCCAGGAAGAAAAGATCGAACGCTTGCAAGAAAAAGTTGAATCAGCTCAAAGTGAACAAAAAAACCTCTTCCTTGTAATATTCCAGGTAAAAGCAGACATATTGATGGGCCAATGAAAAGGGCAATCTTAGACTTACTAGTTAGCATATGGCATTGGTACATGAAAGTCAAGACATCTACAGTATTAATATAGAGTAGTAGTTTGGCTGCCTAAGATTGCTAGTTTGTTCAATTCAGGCTTGCTTGGTATCCAGGGTACACCACGGGAATGAACTAGTTCCGCCATCAGACTAACAGTGTTCTGCTGGAGTGTCAAGTGTTATCCAGGCCTTTTCCTCTGCTGGTTTTCGCTTTGCATTCGGGCTGAGCCAGTGTCAGTTGGCTTCTTGCTTCTTCCGCTAGTCCCACCAGAGTGGTATCTGTTTATCCCCTTACATTTGTATGCTTTTGAACTGCTAAGTTGGCAGGAGCTGAGGCAAGTGATGGGAGCTCACTCCATCATGCGGTGCTAGGGCTTGAACTCCTAGAATGTAAAGAGTCAACCTTCTCCGCCCGACAAATCCACTGTCTTTAAGCTGCTGAGCCACCACTCCCCTTGCAATCTTAGAATCTTCATGTGACTGCAAAACTCTGGAACAACTTCATACATTTCTAAATTAAAATTCTGTAGATTTGACAACAAGTTCTGGAAATAGCAAATGGTACCCCGCTAATGCTGATGTTCTGTACTAAATTATATCCTACTTAATTCAGAGATGCTGTTTTTCATGTGTGTTTTAACCCCTGCTCAAAAAAATAGTTATCTCGTCTGGATCTAGCACCAACTATTTCCCTGTTTATTCCTTCCAGCGTTTTATTATGATCCTAACTGAACATCTAGTACGATGTGAAACAGGAGGGATTGATGTAATTACACCTTGGTACAGGAACTGTATAGAGAGGCTGCAGCAAATTTTCTTACAGGTAAGTCTTATAGATGTCAGAATTCATGCGGTTATTGAAAGTGAGATTATCCTGATACAGCCTATCTCGGTTTGCACCATATTCAGAAACTGAAGAGAAGCCAATGAACCTTTCTGAGATAGATCAAATATTTTTCAGAGGGTAATTATGTGTCCATCTGGGTTTGCATAATTGGCATGTTGTGTCTGTTGCTAATTAAGTCACAGCACTTCCTAGATTGACACTGGGTACTTAAGACTTTTCCTTTCTTAAAACCTCAGTGATCTAAGTAGCCATGATTTCTGCCATCAAATTTTGGGCATAGATGCGACCACTGTTGTCTCTAAAGCCTTTAATTATCAGGACTGCCTTTTATTAAATATGCCTCCCAATCCTTGGTCTTTCATTGAAGATTCTAAGTAAGTAACTAAATAATAAGAACAAGATTCAAACCTTCTTATCAAAAAATAGATACATGGTCAATAGAGAGTGGTGCTGGCATAATTATGGAAAGCCCTCTCAAAAAAGCTTGCCTGGGATCAAAGTTGAAACTTTATGATTTATTTGTAAGGTTTGTAACTGGAGATGAGCTGTTGGAATTAAAAAATTATGAATATTTTATACAGTACTTTTATTGATTTGATTGATTTCATTGTCCAGTGCTCTGGAAATTGCACAGTAATATGTATAAAGAAGATAATATTTTACAATCACCACTTAACCTTTCCTGTCTATGTAAAACAGTTGGCATGATGAAAATCTCCTGCTCCTAATTTCATAATTAAGATTGGCCACCTTCTAAGAGTTCAAAGGCTGGTTCTGTTTTTCGTTTTGTTGGCAAGAGTTGCACATAGTGTATAGTATAGTTGTAGCTATCATAGATATCATAGAGTTGGAAAATATAAATAAGAGATTATAATTTTTAGATAGATATGTTTTTTATTTAAGGTGCTACGTCATTTCCAAACTTAACCGAAATGCTTTTTTGTGTCTTAGCATCATCAGATCATCCAACAGTACATGGTGACCTTGGAGAACCTTCTATTTACAGCAGAATTGGATCATCACATACTGGCTGTATTTCAGCAGTTCTGTGCACTCCAGGGCTAAATAACATGTTTTTTTTTGGTATAGGACTTAATTTCATCTTGTTAAGTTGAAGATGGATTCTTTGATAATAAAGGAAAGAAAATGTTTTAATCTGAAAATACATTAACTGTGCTGTCCTAGATAAACTACGCAGTGCTTGAATGGGATGACTTGGGGCAGTAGGAGCCTTATGCTAGTTATGATTGCCGGGTGATTGGGATGGAATAATGCGTGGATTTCTAATTTTGAAATGGTTTGAATGTTGACTCTGCCATAGCATCTGCTTTGTTCCCTCCTACTGTTTGTATAAAAATAAAAAATAGATAATAAACATAATTGGCTCTTTGCTTGCTTTTTGTATATGAGCAAATTCTATGATAATATAAAACAAATGTCATTACATATGAATTCAGATTGTCTTTCCCTAATATTCAATATTCTATAAAAATGAACGTAAAGTATAGGAATACTTAAACGATCAGATTTATAAAGCAGCCTAGACTTACATTGACCGAAGGGGGTATACAACATATCACTGGTTGTTCCCTTTGAGATTTATCAAATATATGAAACATTCTACCTGGAATTGAACATATAATTACTAAAGATAGTGATTTGTACTGTTCATTGCAAATTTAATTGAATTAAGCAACTAAGATTATCAAAAACTACCCAGGCAAACAGAAGTAGAAGTAGAGAAGGGGTTTCCTAATATAAAGAGGTTGGTGGCTCCAGCTAATTCTATCAATCTGTAGTTCACTTTGGGAGAAAAGCAGTTTTGACTACAAGATGCTTCATAGAACCAGCACATTTCATGCAATTTAGTGGATGCCCTCATTACTGCTTGCAGTGAGCAGGCAATAGGGAAGCAAACTCTGTGCAGGCAAATCTTGTAGAGCGTCATGGTTTACTGAACGCATGGTTTACTGAGTGGCTCTAAAAAATGAATAGACATGGGATGTCTAGAGTGCTGCTTGGGGAAGACAAATCAATCAAGCACTTATTAAGAGCCTTTGTTAGAATATATTTGTGTTGATAAGGAGGGAAACATCTGCAAATGTTTCACCAAGCTAGGTAATATAATACAAATGTTCCCTGCCAAAGACTTGTACCTCTAAGGAGAATTGAACTGAAAGACTTCTAGCACCATAGTAGGTTAAAATTGTATACTGATCTGCACCAAGACCTGGTTTCTGGAGATTTGGTGGCTCTGGATTCTGCTGCTTAATGCCAAGTAGACCTATAATAAAGCTCACCTCTTCCACATTCTGATTGTGGATACAAGAGCCTTCATTAGGATGCACCTTGTTTTGATAAGGGCAGCAAAGCATACTTATCTCCATTAGGACAGACATGTCAAACACAAGGCCCGGGGGCCGGATCCGGCCCGCGAACTGGTTTCATGTGGTCCGCGAAGCCATCCTGGAAACAGTGAGGGAATGGCCCTCACTGCCTTGGCCCTGGCCCAGAGACCCTCCTTCTGCCAGAGACCCTCAAATCTGTCCCACTCTTGCCCAGGCCCCCATAGGCACCCTTGATGAGAACGATGTAGAGCTGGCCACGCCCACCCAGTAGGCCATATGCACTCTAGCCACGCCCACCCAGTAGGCCACGCCCACCCTGGCCATACTCACCTGGCCCCCTGAGGGCAACCGCAGTGCTGATGCGGCCCTCAATGAAATTGTGTTTGACACCCCTGCATTAGGAGATAGCCACCTAATGGATCTATTGCACTTGATTGGATCCCTCTTGGGTAAGGAGGAACTGCCTCTTGCAGGGCCACTGTGAGGAATATTCTCAGCATTTGTCAAAGTTGCTCAGCTTCTCTCAGAGATGGACTCCAGCTGGGCAGATCTTTGCAAGTGACCAGGACTCATTTGAGTCCTGTCATCTGGAAGGAATTTCAGATGATTGATCCTGAGGAAGTAGATAGAGTCCTTGTGGCTGTGGACTCTTGGCCACCTGCATTCTGGATCCATGCCCACCAGATTGGTTAAATCCTCCCAGGAGGTGGTGTGTGGTTGAGTACAAGCAGTGGTTAATCTCTCTTTGTAGGAAGGATAGGACTGTCTACCTTGAAGCATGTCGTGGTACATCTGCTTCTCAAGAGGCCATTATTGGACCCAACAATCATTCCTAGCATATCCTCAGAGCATCAGCCCTCCCAGTAGCATCCTCCATGGCAGGCACATGGCTCCAGCTGAAATTTTGAAGCTTTTCAGGTCTGTGGCTCTATTGATGCAACATTATATCCTATAATATATATGTATATATTATATATATATATATATTACATATATATAATATATATATTACATATATATTATATCCTATAATATATATATATACACGACAACTGGACACGGAACCACTGATTGGTTCAAAATTGGAAAAGGAGTTCGGCAAGGCTGTATACTGTTGCCCTGCCTATTTAAGTTATATGCAGAGCACATCATGAGAAAGGCAGGGCTAGATGAATCAAAAGTTTGAATTAAGATTGCCGGAAGAAATATCAACAACCTAAGATATGCAGATGATACCACTCTAATGGCAGAAAGTGAAGAGGAACTAAAGAGCCTCTTGTTGCGAGTGAAAAAGGAGAGTGCAAAACCTGGGTTGAAACTAAACATTAAGAAAACCAAGATCATGGCATCTGGCCCTCTCAATTCCTGGCAAATAGATGGGGAAGAAATGGAGGTAGTGACAGATTTTATTTTCCTGGGCTTCAAGATCACTGCAGATGGGGACTGTAGCCAAGAAATTAAAAGGCGCTTGCTCCTGGGGAGGAAAGCCATGGCAAATCTAGACAGCACACTAAAAAGCAGAGACATCACCCTGTCAACAAAAGTGCGTATAGTCAAGGCTATGGTTTTCCCAGTTGCAATGTATGGCAGTGAAAGCTGGACCATAAGAAAGGCTGAGCGCCAAAGAATTGAAGCCTTTGAACTCTGGTGCTGGAGAAGACTCCTGCGAGTCCCTTGGACTGCAAGGCGATCAAACCGGTCAGTCCTAGAGGAGATCAACCCTGACTGCTCTTTAGAAGGCCAGATCCTGAAGTTGAAACTCAAATACTTTGGCCACCTAATGAGAAGGAAGGACTCACTGGAGAAGAGCCTAATGCTGGGAAAGATTGAGGGCAAGAGAAGAAGGGGGCGACAGAGAATGAGGTGGCTGGATGGAGTCACTGAAGCAGTAGGTGTGAGCTTAAATGGACTCCAGAAGATGGTAGAGGACAGGAAGGCCTGGAGGAACGTTGTCCATGGGGTCGCGATGGGTCGGACACAACTTCGCAGCTAACAACAACAACACACAACATTCAAAATACAGTTGCTTGTAGGTTTTTCTAACCTACAAAGAACTGTAGATACATATGAAAAACTTTTAAGTATGTGTGCAATACGATCTTGCGTGTGTGCGATACGATTGCGTATTAAACAATTTTATTATTCAATAAATGGTTTATAAAAGGATTCTTTTCTAATTGATTTTAGTGTAGTATTTTACTTCCAGATGCTGTAAAAAAAAAGAAGAAGAATTCACGGAGAATGGGATGAGCTTCATCCATCACCAGAATATTTTAATCTTGCCACTGTTCAGCAATGCGTATAATCCAGGATCTCAATCATGCCGATTGAGTTACAAAGAAGGTATTTTAACCTTTGTATTCAACCCGTCTTCCAAATCAGGCACTCACTGCCGACTTTATAGCGAGGCAAGGATCAGCACTATCAGGAGAAGAGTCCCCATGTTCAAAAAAATTAACTTTGCAAGGTTTAGTTACGTCCCCATAATAAGGAATTTCAGAGCGACGCATCGCGGATTGACGCTGGATTTGTGCTCGTTTGTACAGCTATCCCCTTCGTTCTTGCTTTAAAACATCAGGAACCTACATTACCCGGGGAGTTTTGCTCCCAGCCCCACCCCCCCCACCCCCCCCAAAAAAAGCACAGCAACAAAGATCAGTGTTTCCCAACCTTGTCTGCTTTAAGATGGGTGGACTTCAACTCCCAGAATTCCCCAGCCATTTCCCCTGCTGGCTGGGGAATTCTGGGAGCTGAAGTCCACCCACCTTAAAGAAGACAAGGTTGGGAAACACTGTTTGACAAAGATGCACGAAACCTCCCGACTGATAGACCGTCCCTCAGCCTCGACCTGCCCCGGAAAAACTCCATTCGCATCCTGTCCTCTCACCCCCAAAGCTCCTCTCTGGTTACCACCACTTAGAGCCCACCGGAAGGACCAGCCGCCGGGCCGGAAGGTACGAAGAGCCGAGAGGAAGCAGACACGCGTCTTCGCCGCTCGCCCGCCTCGCTGTTTTCTCTCGGGGAGGGGAGGGGGGGCGGTTCGAGGCGGGCGGCTTCCGGCGAGCGCCCCGATCATCGGTGTGGCTGCTGTCATCGGGCCGTGGCGCCGGCTGCCCCTTTCCCGCCCCGTGAGCGCCCTTCGGCCGTCCGCCGAGTCGGAGGGAGGAGAATCGAGCCATGTCGCGCAGGCGGCACCGGGACGAGGACGACGGTGAGCCGGAGGGAAGCGGAGGGTGAGGGTGGGAGCTCCGGGATAGGCTGTTTTCCAATCAGTTGCATACCGATTTCTCTCCCGGGGGAATAATCTGAAAACATTTATTTTATTTTTATTTATTTATTTTAATTCCATTTATATCCCGCCCTTCTCCGAAGACTCAGGGCGGCTTACAAGCTTAGCAGTAGCCTTCATTCTATGTATATGCCTGCTTATTAGGGCTTTCACACACACACCCCAAGCGGCATTATTACCAAGTCAGCTTAATTGCCCCCAACAATCTGGGTCCTCATTTTACCTACCTCGGAAGGATGGAAGGCTGAGTCAACCTTGACTTGAATTTGAGTTTCAGATGGCATCTGGTACATCAAGCCTAATAATGTAACCCCTGGGAAATCTCCATCCCGTCTTCCAGGTCTTTTGTCTTCTGCTAAAAGTTGAGCAGTGCCTTGTAGTTACGGAAGGAGCTCGACAGATTCCCAACCCGTTTTTTTTTAAAAAAAAATTTTAAATTGATATATTTTTATATATATACGATCCTATTTTAAATTCACAGATTTTGTGCACCCGCAGGGATTTTCTTCATAATCACCCCCCCATCTGTTTAGATGAGTGGAAAGAAAGAATCCATTATGTACCTGGTTGTATATTGTTATAGCAAAACACTGTTGATATCACAGGTGTGTAACTATGCACAGTTTAATTTTGTCTATTTTAAAGATTCTGAACACAGAGACACTTTTTCTAGGTTTGAGAATTGAGGAAAGGAATAACTTTGGGCACATGTATATATGTATATATATTTGGGCATTTAGAGGCCACGTTTCATACATCGGGTTCTTCCCAACATTTGAACTGTGATTTCATATTTTCCTTCTATACACTTAGTTTTGGGGCATTGGTTGGAAAACTTCCACTTTTGATGACATTGTAGGATTATAGCTGAATTTAAGTTTTATTCTCAGCTAAATGTAGTCAGTGATCAACCTGTGGTTAGCCTACCACCATCCCCCCCACAACCTGATATAGAAACAAATTGCAGGACTGGAAAAAGAATGAATCCATTCCTGTAATAGTGGACCTAAACTTTTTCTTTGTTCAGTTCTCTGTTGATGTGCTGACACAGCTGATTTTTCAAAAAAGAAAGAAAGAAAATCAACTGAGAAAGTGTTGGTTTATCACCCCCTGTTTAATGCTTGAGATCCAAGTGGGCTTCTGTATACTTGAGATGCAAGCATATCCCACACACCTTTCTCCTCCTATTTTCCCCACAACAACAACCCTGAGAGGTGAATTGGGCTGAAAGACAGTGACTGGCCCAAAGTCACTCAGTTAGCTTTCATCCCCAAGTCAGGAGTTGAACTCACTGTCTTTGTTGCTCTTTGGAAGAAGCTATGTTACATTATAGCCCTTGAGCAGACACGTCTTTTTATCTATTGATTCTATGTAGCCTAGAAGAAAAAAATATAACAATATTGGTAAGTCTTTGCATAAAGGTATTATTTTCTTTTTATATCAGGAAAAGTGAAGCAGAGATATTGGTCTATTGATTATTTGTGAATTCTTGGTCAGTGAACACCAGACCAGTGTAAACAGATGAAAACTCTACTGAAGTACTCTTTAAATTTCTGGACCACGCTGGTCAACAATTCTTCAAATATAGGGCACTTCTTATGATCAGCACTTCCTTGTTTATTTCTGTATGACTATAAGAAAGTTATTGTGTATTTCCCATCCTTTGTAACATAGTAAAAAAATTATTACTGTTAATTAGTAGTATACTAACCTATTATTTTTAGCACCATGCCCAGTTACCACAGCCGTTCTAAATTCTTCCGATTGCCATCTTTAAGTGAATCCTGTGCAATTGTTAAATGTAATGTCCCGTGGTTACCATTTTTGACCACCTGCTGTCTTCCCCGTTGGTTTTCCTTGTCTAAAGTTATATTGATAGTCTCAAATGGTGATTGTAGGATACAGCAACCATCATAATTGTGCACTGATTGCTAAGTTCCCAAATTGCAATCTAATGACCACAGGGATGCTGCCATGGCTAGAACTTTGAGGACTGGTTGTGAGTTCTAATTCATTCATTTATAACTTTGAACAGTTGCTGAACAAATAGCCATTAAGCAAACATTTATTTGTATAATTTTGATTTTCTTCTACTTTCACCTTAGCTTAACTGGATTTGGTCTTTCCCAGCATTGTATCTCATATAAGTAGATATGAATGGTTCCTTAGCCTATATTTGCTTGCTTCATTCAAAACAATAATACTAGATTATAAAATGGACATAAAATGGGTTAGAATTGTTTTTGGTATTCCTTTGTAAAATTTTGCTTCTGCTTTGGCCCAGTCCAAGAAATGAGCTCCCATTTCAGAAATGTGGGAATAGAAGCAAAGATCATGAAGGGCATTTTTTAACTTTCTGCCACTGGATTCTGCCAAAATAATAATATGCCTTGTGCTTTTTTCCCCCAGCCTTTCTAATCTCTTCAGTTGAGGGGATTATAGTGCAGCCTCTAAGGTCAACTTAAAGAAAAAGGAAGATGGTTCTTGTCTTCAAAACAATGGAAGGGAAGGATGGTTAGAATCAACTTATTTTAACGAAATTCAAAAGAAATAGAATTTGAAGGGGATTTTTGTTATGAGTATTTTGTTAGATTTTTTTTTCTAACATCAGTATCATAAAATGTCAGTGCAGTGCCTTATGATATTTTCCTAGAACGAATTGTGAAAATGTACATATAGATGTCATGTTTTTGATATTTAATATTACAATTCCACCATATCTCCAACCATATTGGGACTTTCATTTTGGCATCTGATGTTTTGTCTCACTAAAGTAGAGCAAGAACACAAGAGAAGAAAAACATTATTGGAAGATGAAGAGGAATTGGAATACTTACTAAGCATATTGGGAGAAGAGGTATAAAAGGCTAGAAGCTTCATTTTGACCTCTTTGAGGTTTCCCTGTCTGAGAATAACATAAATACTCAAATACAAATGAGGTATCATAAGTATATTATATTTAGAAATGGAATAAAGTTACTGTGTATTGTGTCATTTTTGTTATTTTTTTAAAAAAGGTTCTCTTTTATATATTTTATATGTTTTAATTGTTTTTAATTTTTTGTATTCATGGTTTTAACTGCCCTGTAAACCGCCCTGAGTCCTATGGGAATAGGGCGGTATACAAATCCAATAAAATAAATAAATAAATAAATATTATCCATCAGAGTATTTGCCTTAATAAGTTCAAGGACCATAAACAAATACTCCTTAGCAGTTATGTGGAATGTATGCCCCCTCATTCTACAATGGGGCCTTAACATTTGATATATTCATTTACAAATTGAGCCTGCAATAAACTATTACACTACATTTACAGTTTGTAAGAATATTGTGCTAACCAACTTTCCATGCTGGGTTTCAGCATACCATTCCAATTACTTAATAGTAAGAAATGTTTTATGATTACTGATCTGATCAAGCTGTCCTCATTGATTTGATTGAAAACTGTAAAAAAAATTATGGATTATGGAGTTTTATTACTCAGTGGTCTTGTTTAATTGCATTGCTATCACTGCTGACCCTTTCTGAATTCCTAATTAGTCCCTCTTTATCTATGTAAAGACTGAATTATTATAAAGCTTTATTTCATTGCAGAAATAAAACTAGTTTGCAGATGAGGCTGTTATTGTACAGTGTTTTAGGATGATCAAGAAGAGTCATTTATTTTTAATTTTCTTACATTTCCCCTTTTTGTTTCTTTGTCTATGTGTGTTTCAATAAAGAATTTAGGTAAGGAATGCAAGATAATAGCAGTAGAGTATCCTTTAATTGATAGCTTTTGGAGTTACTGTAGCTGTTGTACTGAGAGGACATTTTAATGAGAAGTATCTTTGTAACATGTACTGTATATCAGAACAAGACAATAACTTTCTAATATTTTATCCCCTCAGAGTTCTTTTTCTTTGGAATATAACTTAGAGAACACAACTGAGGTGTTGGAGGCAAATCTGCCAAACTTCAAAAGCAAAATAATGAGACTCCTTTGTACAGTGTATGTATGCAAAAGATTTATGGATCTAGGTGTGATGCATTAAATGTCAAGGGCATGAAATCAAGAGTCCAGGCAGTTCAACAGAATATAGGCTTATTGTATGCTAGAGCTCTGTACAAGAATCTGAAGTACTAATGGTCGAAGCCAATAGGTGGTAAATAAGAGAACAAAATTCAAGGTGGGCTGGACATAGATCTCTTGTGGGCAAGAAGGTCCTTGAGACGATGCATTTGACCCCTCCCTCAGACTCAACCTGGTCATCTCCTACATTAGCTCCAGTAAAGGCTTTTAAGTAATTACTTTTGAAAAGTATTTCTTTTCAAAGCTATTTATTGAATATATTGCACGGCTACATATTTTTTCCCCATTTAAAGAATGTTTGAAACTTAGAGACAATATGGGATAATTAGCAAGGTAACTAATTAGGAGAGTGGAGAGGAGGTAAGTGTCAAAATAGTTCTCTGTTGCTGATCATTGGTAACTGCAATGCAGTCCTCTTAATTTAACCTGTTTTCTGCAACTGTGCATTGAGACGTGATTCGCAGGGCCAGCTTCTGGAATTTTCATAAGGGCTCAAAGAAAGGATTACATTTTTGCCTGACCTGTTACTCATCAGACGTTCTCCTTTCAACTTTGCAAAGAACATACTGACACCTGAGTCTGAAGCAGTATAAATGCTGTGGTTGAAACATTGGAAGATATATATTGTTACATACATAGTAGAATGTTTCCCATAATTTTACACATGTCTTATGTAATTTCCCACTGGGATTTGAAATACGTAAAGAGTTAAATGAAGACTGAATTGACTCTCATGTTATCTTTTTCGCAATATATAGTAGACTTCTTGTCAAGGAAGACACTGCTTTTCAAAATTTAGTCATTCTAGGTAATTTGAAAATCACACATGGGGTAATGAGATGGCACTTGTGATTTGAGTTAATAATTGAGGCTGTTTTTTCTCTCCTTTATGGGAAAAAAATCAGTGCACGTCTGCTACCACAAAAGATGACCCTTTACACAACTGTTGTTGGCTTGCTGAATGCCAGGAACTACAATTTTGGTGGAGAGTTTGTAGAAGCGATGATACGTCAGCTGAAAGAATGTTTGAAAGTCAACCTGTACAATGAAGCTGTCTATTTAGTAAGTTGTTTTCATACTTTAGAGACTTTACTTAGTTTGGTTTTTAGCATATTTAAAGAGCTCACATTTTACCTTACAGGCTGTGAAGATAAAAAAATGTAATTCCGTGTGATCATTTGATATCCCCATCCAAACCTTTTCACAGGCTTATTTCTTCTGACTTTGTCATAGTGCTCTGCAGTATAAATGGTGTGCCAGGTTTTGTGATCTAGATTTGATAGTTTATATACTGCCCCATAGCATTTTACAGCGCTTTTGAATGGTTTACAATGTAAACATTATTAGCATACTGCCCCCAGCAATCTGGGTCCTCATTTTATAGATCTCGGAAGGATGGAAGGTAGTCAACCTTGAGCTCCATCAGGATCGAACTTCAGGCTGTGGGCAGAGTTTGCCTGCAGTACTGCATTTTAACCATTGTACCACTACCGCTCCTAATACATGAGGTTTAAGTGTCTATTCAGTTATGTCTTGGCCCTGGGATTTCTGTGACCTTGTAAAAAATGCTGAAGCAGATACAGCCTAGGCTTCTGCTGTGTTCTTGCCTGGCCTTATGAGTACTCTTGATGATCCATGCTTTGAGGAAAAACGTGATTGAGAAAGGGCTGAATGTTCTCTTTCTGCAGGTGCGCTTTCTTTCTGATCTTGTGAATTGTCACGTAATAGCTGCGCCCTCAGTGGTAGCCATGTTTGAGAATTTCGTTAGTGTGACGCAGGAGGAGGATGTACCTCAGGTAAACAAAAATACATTTGCTTCATAGATAGAGAAATAAATTGCTGAAATGTGTTAGTGGTTTTTTTTTACATTTTTGGGTTGTGTCTGTAAATGTGATAAGCCTCTCCTCAGCTTGTACTATAACAAAAGCCTAAACAGTAACCTGTAAGATTTCGCTACGTGCCCTCTGGTGCTCTTGTCACAGTCTCTTGTGGCCTTCAGACAGAACATAAGTATGACAAAACAAAATGGTATCTGCCCATGATTTAGATGGGCAAACAGGGCCCTTAGCACTGTATCCTGTCTCATATTAAAAATCTGCAGTCCAAAAGATCCACAATGTAGCTCCTTGAACAGAGGTCTTCAAACTTGGCCCTTTTATGACTATGGACCTCAACTCCCAGAATTTCTCAGCCAGGCATGCTGGCTGAGGAATTCTGGGAGTTGAAGTCCATGAGTCATAAAAGGGCCGAGTTTGAAGACCCCTGTCCTAGAACATTTCTAAAACCTAGATTTGTAGAAAACCTTTTCATCATGCCAATTGCTGTTGATGACTTACAGACGTTTGCCAGGCCCTGGCTGATTTCATTTACACCAGAGAGTAAATTTTACATCTTAAATACAATCAGAAGGAATGTGCGAAATAGCTCCTTGGGTGGGGGGGGGATGGTAAATAATAGAGCATCAGCACAACGAAAGGAAAATGTTGACTTTTCTGTCCTATATTTTTTCATTGATTTGTGCAGATTTAGTACTTATTCCCCTATTCACCTTTGGGTAGAATTGTTTTAGAAATATCAAAATCAACCATTCATGTGCACATATATGAACCTGGGCCCTTGAAAGTTTGTACCTGAAGCATCGTAACATAGAGCTAGAATTGTGGAATCATAAATAGTTCTTCTTACGAAATTCAAGCCTTTGACCTGATTCAGCTTTTATAGCAAGAACCAAAAGTATTTTCTGAATGCTTATTGTCCATATTTCTACTTAACAGGTGCGATGTGACTGGTACGTGTATGCGTTTCTGTCGTCTTTACCTTGGGTGGGGAAGTTGCTCTATGAGAAAAAGGATACTGAAATGGAGCAGATCTTGTCTACTGTCGAAAACTATCTGAAGTAAGGAAACGAGAGAAAACATTATTTATTTATTTATTTATTTGTTTGTTTTTATAAACCGCCCTTCTCCCGAGGGACTCGGGGCGGTGTACAGAGTAAGGTAGGCAAACATAATGAAACAGTACTGAAAAACAATAAACAAAACAAACTGGGACCCCAATTAGAGCTATCAGGCCAGGCCAGACTGCTGGAATAGGTAAGTCTTCAAGTCGTGCCGGAAGGTGCGGAGGTCGGGGGCCATCCGGATTTCAGTTGGTAAGCAGTTCCAGAGGGCTGGCGCACCCACTGAGAATGCCCTCCCCCTGGGGGCCACCAGCCGACATTCCTTGAGCGGTGGCACCCTGAGGAGGCCCTCTCTGTGGGAGCGCACAGGGCGGTGGGGTGTTGACATTGGCAGAAGGTGCTCCCGTAGGTAGTCCGGACCCATGCCATGTAGGGCTTTGTATGTCATTGTTAGCACCTTGAACTTCACCCGGAAGGCAACTGGAAGCCAGTGCAGCGCACGGAGGAGAGGTGTGATATGGGAGTATCGGGAGGCTCCCAAAAGTGTCCGTGCTGCTGCACTTTGCACCAGTTGAAGCTTCCAAGTGGATCTCAAGGGCAGCCCCATGTAGAGAGCGTTACAGTAGTCAAGGCGAGAGGTCACAAGGGCATGGGTGACTGTACGTAAGGCATCCAGGTCCAGATAAGGCCGTAGTTGGCGCACCAGTCGAACCCGGGAGAAGGCCCCCTTGGTCACAGCTCCTATGTGATCTTCCAGGGAGAGCTGTGAGTCTAGGAGGACACCCAGGTTGCGGGCCCTATCAACAGGGGGTAGTAACTCATCCCCGATGTTAAGGGATGGGATGCTCTGAGTAACCTGGCTTGCCGGTACGTACAGCCATTCAGTCTTGTCCGGGTTCAGTTGAAGCCTGTTCCTCCCCATCCATTCCCGGACCGCTTTCAGGCAGCGGGACATCACGTCGAGGGCATCACTGATGCTGTTTGGAGTTGAGATGAAAAGCTGGGTGTCATCAGCATACTGATGGTACCCTACTCCAAAGCTACGAATGATCTCACCCAGCGGTTTCATGTAGATGTTGAACAGGAGAGGCGAGAGGACCGACCCCTGAGGGACTCCGCAAACGAGAGGCCTCGGAGTCGACCTCTGTCCCCCTGCCAGCACCGACTGCGAGCGACCCTGGAGAAAGGAGGAGAACCAACGCAGAACCGTGCCTCCCACTCCCAGTCCCCTGAGGCGCCGCAGCAAGATACCATGGTCGATGGTATCGAAAGCCGCCGAAAGGTCTAATAAGACTAGGACAGAGGAATGGCCCCTGTCCCGGGCTCTCCAGAGATCATTCATCAGAGCGACCAATGCCGTCTCCGTGCTGTAGCCCGGCCTGAAGCCCGATTGGCACGGGTCTAGATAAACCGCTTCATCCAGGACCTGAGGAAGTTGGTGCGCCACCACGCTCTCAACAACCTTCGCAAGGAAGCGAAGATTGGAGACTGGACAAAAGTTATTCAATGAGGATGGGTCCAAGGTGGGCTTCTTGAGGAGAGGTCTCACCACCGCATCCTTCAAGGCGGTGGGGAAGTGACCCTCACTCAGAGAAGCAGAGATGACCGCCATAATAACTTTGTGTTATTATGCTTTCATAGAGCATGAACATAGCACATGTAGACGTCATAAATTTGCAGGAATACAACCCATTGGCCGTTAAATGGAGAGGTAATAAATAACTTAAGACTTTTAGGTTCCTTTTTTAATCATCATCACCTGACTTTACACATTGAAAGACTCAAACAACATTCTTAGTGGGGACAGTGATGCTGCAGACCAATAACGATAAAGTCTCAAAATTTGGCTGAAAGGCACGTGCTCATAATTGTTTTCCGTTGACTCTGAAGACAGGACTAGAATAAGTGAGTGTGAATTCCTGGAAAGCAAGTAGGCAAGTTTGCACTTAAAAAGGGATCTGAAGCGATCATAGGGCTGACAAGAGAATTTTGTAAGTCTTGGGCTGTATGGTTCTAGAAGCATCTTTCTACATGGTAGCTGAGTCAATTGTTCCCAAAACCTACAGTATAGTTAAGAATCAGGTCATTGAAAGCACACACTTTTTCAGCCAGATGCTTAGTTTTCCCAATGCCTTCTGCCAATTTATTATTTATTTATTTTATTAGATTTATATACCGCCCTTTCCCGGAGGACTCAGGGCGGTTTACAGGGCAGTTTAAAATCATACCAATACAAAATAAAAGTTAAAAGACAAATAAAAGATTAAGTTATCCCTGAAAATAAAACCTCTCTATTGACCATGTATCTAATTTTTGATAAGAAGGTTTGAATCTTGTTCTTATTATTTAGTTACTTACTTAGAATCTTCAATGAAAGACCAAGGATTGGGAGGCATATTTAATAAAAGGCAGTCCTGATTTTTAAAGGCTTTAGAGACAACAGTGGTCGCGGCTGGTTTGAATAACGTGCTGTTTGTTTCAGCGTCTTTCTGAGTTAAAGTGCAAATCAATTATCAGTAGCCTTGAAATGACTTATGTTCTTTTATGGCAGACGGCGTCAGAAGACTCATGTGTCTATGCTGCAAGTTTGGTCCGTTGATAAGCCACATCCACAAGAAGAGGTGAATATGATTAGGGTTGTGAATTCTTATCCTCACATCCATCTGAAGAAACATTAGTGCAAATGCATAATTCCAGGTTTTGCTTCATGAAGTTGACCCTATTCTAATGAGAAAGTCCTCCAAATGGCTTTCTTTGCATTTTCTTTATTCTGAATTTCTCCCCCCCCCCCCCCCGAAACGGTTCCTATGAAAATTGGGTAGAGTGATTTCCTACAGCACAGAAATCAGTCTGGGTTTGGGTTTGGGTCCTTGTATTCCGAATATGAAAACGTCTGACGGATGCTGTTGCCTTCCAGTACTTAGATTGCCTTTGGGCTCAGATTCAGAAAATGAAGAAGGACCACTGGCAAGAGAGGCACATTCTGCGGCCATACCTGGCATTCGACAGCGTGCTTTGTGAAGCGCTGCAGCACAACCTGCCTCCTTTAACACCCCCACCCCACACGGCAGATTCCGTTTACCCGATGCCAAGAGTCACCTTCCGAATGTTTGACTACACTGATGATCCTGAAGTAAGTTAATGATGTGGGGCAACATCCCTGTGGTGCGTTGTCTGTTGGGAAATGAAATGTTTTTGTCTTTGGTGGGTTCCACATAATATATATCCCTTCGCCTTCGGTTTGGGTCATTACTTTGTCTGAAATTACTTGAGACTCAGAATGCTCCTTCACATTCTTTAAAAAGGTAAAGGTTCCCCCACACATGTGTGCTAGCCGTTTCCGACTCTAGGGGCCGGTGCTCATCTCCGTTTCAAAGCCGAAGAGCCAGCGCTTGTCTGAGGACGTCTCCGTGGTCATGTGGCCGGCATGACTAGACGCCAGAGGGGCACAGAACGCTGTTACCTTCCCACCGTAGTGGTCCCTATTTTTCTACTTGCATTTTTACATGCTTTCGAACTGCTAGGTTGGCAGAAGCTGGGACGAGTAACAGGCGCTCACTCTGTTACGCGGCACTCGGGATTCGACCCGCCAAACTGCCGACCTTCCGATCGACAAGCTCAGTGTCCTAACCCACTGAGCCACCGCGTCACATTCTTTAGGAGGGTTGAAATGGCTTAGGGTTTGTTTTGTCTATCTAATAGTTCCATCTACCCTATGCACCACTGCTTTTGAGGGCTCTGTCTGTTTGTTCTTCAGAGCAGAGAAAGCTGCTTCTAAAAGGGGCAGCTGAACTTTATGCTGAAAAGTATGTTGTAAACATTAAATACCTACGAACTACTACTCTATTGGAACTTTTGGAAAATGCTGTGATGCCAGTGGTGTAATCATATTAAGCCTTTTGGGATGAAAATGGAAGTTTTGGACTGTACCAATAAATTAATCTCTGTCGCTTGTTTTCTCAGGGCCCAGTTATGCCTGGAAGCCACTCTGTTGAAAGATTTGTGATCGAAGAAAATCTTCACTGCATCATCAGATCCTTTTGGAAAGAGAGAATAACATGGTAGGGATATATCAATGTCCATATCAATCGGTCCAAACAGGGACTGACACTGTATGATGATCGAGCCTTCGGCAGCTACTTCCAAGACTTGCTCCCATAAGGAGAAGAAGTTCTTTGAAGGAGTGGACCCGGCACATATCACAAAAAGTGTGATTTTGGTACTTCCTGCTTGCCCTTTTAAACGCAAATCACATGCCTTTCTTTTTCTGTAGTGCTGAACAGTTAACGAGCTATCCAGGAAATCACAAGATCCCTCTGAATTACCACATTGTTGAGGTAAATATTGTATTTATCATGTTACCTTCCTCTCTGCTAGTAGTTCTTCATCTCAGAATGGAGCTTGCAATGATCCCTTTTGAATTTGAACCATTTTTGGTACACCGGTGTGGGATTGGAATGGGGCATTTTAACACTGAAATTTTCTGACAACGAAATATTCTATGCACCTCTTTTTTTTTGGCGAAATATTGCTTTCATATTTCCCCCAGGTAATTTTTGCTGAGTTGTTTCAGCTTCCTGTTCCGCCTCACATGGAAATCATGTACACTACGCTTTTTATTGAACTCTGTAAACTTCAGCCTGGATCTTTACCTCAAGTTGTATCCTTTCTCCCGAAGGTTTCTTGTAGCTGTTAATACCTTTTGATAATAAAAGGAATGTTCTGTTCTGCAATTAAAGATTATAAAAAACAATTTAAACCTTAATTGAAAAATTGACAGCTTGCACAAGCTACAGAAATGCTGTACATGCGCTTAGATACAATGAATACCATCTGCATAGATCGGTGAGTGAGGACATTCTCATCTAAATTTTCTGAGGACTTATTGACTTGAGATGCTTCAGGGCAACAGAATCCATGATGTTTGTAAATGCTTCTGCTTTTATAGGCCTTCATATTTTAGGTGGCTCCTCTCATTTAATTAGTAGAGGAATAAGTGATTTTTTTCTATTAGCTTCTTCTGGAGCTTTCTTACATGGCATTCATAATCAACCACTTAGACTGCCATGTTAGATTGTTAATAAAAATAGGATTTAATATTAAAAACTAGAAGAGAGCTACTCAATTATTGGATGTAAGGCTGTGAATTCTTCAAAAATGTTTCAAAAATTATACTTTAAAATATACTGAGGCTCAGTTCAGCCACATCACTTTTGGGTCCCAGGTTTTTTTGCAGCATCTGCTGTATGTCAAAGCTTTTGCAAAGCATGCCGTCACCTCTGGAATGGCTCTTCAAAAGACTAATTTACTACAGAATAATTGCACATTTTCTGTCCTCCAGTTTCAAAGAGTTTACAATCCACTATATTTTGTCTTTCTGTCTATTTGTATATAATGTCAATAGTAGCAATGCAAAATGAAATGTTTTTAATATAAAAATATTTACAGATTTTCTTTTTCCCATCAAGGTTCATTAATTGGTTTTCCCACCATCTTAGTAATTTTGAATTCCGTTGGAGCTGGGAAGATTGGTAAGTGTTTGATTCTCTGTACAGATAGTCCTCGAATTACAACCGCAGTTTATGCCCAAATTTCTCTTGCTAAGCAAGACAGTTGTCAAGTGAGTTTTGCCCCATTTTGCAACCTTCATTGACACAGTTTTTAAGTGAATCGCTGTGGTTGTTAAGTTAGTCACACAATTCAAGGTGCTGGTCATTACCTATAAAGCCCTACATGGCTTGGGTCCGGGGTATTTGAGGGAACACCTGCTGCCAGCATCAAATGCCCTTCGTCCAGTGCGCTCCCACAGGGAGGGTCTGCTCAGGGTCCCACCGGTAAGAGATTGCCGGCGGGTAACGCCCAGGGATAGGGCCTTCTCAGTGGGGGCGCCTGCCCTCTGGAACCAGCTGCCAGTGGAGCTGAGGACTGCCCCCGACCTCCGTTCATTCCGCCGGGGCCTGAAGACCTGGCTCTTTGAGCTCTCTGGCCCAGGCTGAGGATTAATCTTATTTTAACCGGGGTTTTATTTGCACAGGGTTAAGTTTAATCTTTTTTAAACTGGTTTTAACTTTTGTATTGTTGGTTTTTAATTCCCTGTAAACCGCCCTGAGTCCTCAGGGAAAGGGCGGTATATAAATGTAATAAAATAAATAAATAAATAAATAAATAAATAAATAAAATTGTTAAGTGAATCCGGCTTCCCCATTGACTTTGTTTGTCAAAACGGCTGCAAAAGGGGATCACATGACCCCGGGAAACGGCAATAGTCATAAATATGAGCTAGTTGCCAAACGTCCAAATTTTAATCACATGACCATGGGGATGCTGTGTTATGTCATAAGTGTGAGAAATGGTCATAAGTCATTTTTTTCGGTGCTGTCATAACTTCAAATGGTACTAAATGAATGGTTGTAAATCAAGGTTTATCTGTATACATGTATGTACATAGGTGTAAATATGTTAGGACTGTGCAGTAGAGCATTCTGCAGTGCTCATGTAATAGCACTCTGTAAGTCTCTAAAGCATGTGCTTGCTGTCCTGGATGGCTTCTGATTTTTCACCCTGGTGATAATCAGTGCTATATGCCATCACAAATCACATTAAAATCTCATTAATTCTTGAATTTATTTTGTGGGTTTACTGCTTTATTTTGCTGTTGAGAAGCACTTTCACTTTCTCCATATTGAAGTTGATGGCCATTTTCTGGGTACTGATTTGATTTACATTTGATTTACATACAGCTGGATTTTCACTACAGGGGTTCTGCATCTTATGAATTTTTAAAAGCTATGATGATGATGATGATAATAATAATGATAATAATAAGTAGTAGTAGTAATAGTAGTTTGGAAGGGACCTTGGAGGTCATCTAGTCCAACCCCCTGCTCAGGCAGGAAACTCTGTACCATTTCAGGCAAATGGCTGTCCAGTCTCCTCTTAAAAACTTCCAGTGTTGGAGCATTCACAGCTTCTGGGGGCAGGTTGTTCCACTAATTGATTGTTCTAACTGTCAGGAAAGTTCTCCTTAATTCTAGGTTGCTTCTCTCCTTGATTAGCTTCCATCCGTTGCTTCTTGTCCTGCCTTCAGGTGCTTTGGAGAATAGCCTGACTTCCTCTTCTTTGTGGCAACCCCTGATCTTATTCTTAACCCCTGGTCTTATTCTTTTTTTAAAAAAAATTTGATGGAATCTCCTCCCCCCCTCCTTTTCATTTGTGTTGTGGGAAATGCTATCTCAAGGTTCTCTGCGGTTATTCTGGTATGCTATATCTAATTCCCCCATCCTTAAGAAAAAATGTTTATGCTTCATTGTGAAAGCTCAGTTACAGGCTGTCCTGGACTATACCAAAAATGCAAACAATGCATCAATTTAAAAACAAAACCCTTTGGGAAGCCTTCAGAAAAAAGCTCTTTAAACTTACAAGTTCAAATTGAAAACTTAGATTAAAAAGTTTGATAAAATAACAACAGTTTTAAATCAATCCAAAGACAATACTCAAGTACAAGCAACAGCAGCTAAACCTGATTTACAGTTAAATTCAACTTATTGCTGGTGGATTTGAAGGAGTAGTTTGGCTTGAAAAGGGTTTGTTGTTTTTTTTGAGAAGAGGTGCATTTGAAAGACTTAAAATTGACAGAACCAATGAGGGATGAATTGGACTTTCTCAATAAGATGGAGATTGGGGAACAGATTCATTTATGGAAAAAAGTTTTTTTGAACAACAAAGGATATGGATATATTTATGTGAATGAGGCTCAATTGTTGGGGAAGATCCTGGCTAAAATTAAAATTTTAAGAAAAAGCTTTATCATTAAGAACCAATCAAGGATATTTGATCCTTGATAGAGCAGAGACAACAACTGTGGTGGTATCTGGTAGATTAGAAGCTGTTGTGGACTTTCTGCAAATGATACACAATAATAGATGGTTAATGGAGGATTTGAAATATCTTGTTTTTTACACACACACACGTGTGTGTGTGTGTGTGTGTGTGTGTGTGTGAGGTGTGTAAGTAGTTGTCAGATGTGTAAGTAGATGCCAGATGCGTACCGGTAAATAGAACTGTAGAAATACATAAACTGTAACCGTATTTCTCAAGGGGGAATCATTCTTGAAACATATATCAATATTTAACTAGGGAGAACAATCTGTATATATGTGTCTTTATCTGTTTGTATGCACAATTATACAGTTTTTGTTTTATTTATTTATTTTATGTCTTGTTTAGTTCTCTTTTTATATTTTTTTGTTTTTGTTTTTTGGAATTGTATTTTAATGTTATATGAATAAAATAAAAATGTGTTGAATGAAAAAAGTATCCCTCTCTGATCTCAGGAGTATTGATGAACATGAAAGGTATTATTTATTATAATAGTCTTGTTTTTCTTTTTATAGGTCAGATTGTCTTTCGGAGGGTCTTGACAGACCCAGGCCTAGGTTCGTAAGAGAAATACTAGAAAAATGCTTGAGGTGAGTGAGAGTTATCAAAATTTGTATACATATGTACCCATCATGCTGTGTCCATTAGGATAAGCAGGAACCGAGAAAGCAGAAAAAAAGAGTAAGCAAAAGAAATTAAAGACATGGAAGAATAAAAAGAAGAGGAAGGGTTCCTAAACATATTTACACCAATATTCACTATTTATTTATTTAATTTAATTTTTATACCGCCCTTCTCCCGAAGGACTCAGGGCGGTGTACAGGGCAATACAATAAAATACAATATATAAAAATTAAAAAGATATTAAATACAATAGCCCAATTTAATAAATTACAAAACGTTAAAAAACCCCAAACCCATCAGACCAGGCCGGCTTGTTCAAATAAATATGTTTTTAGGTCACGTCGGAAGGAGCGAAGGTCGGGAGCCGTCCAGAGCTCCACCGGTAAACGGTTCCACAGGTCTGGCACGCCCACAGAGAATGCCATCCCCCTGGGGGCCGCCAGTCGACACTCTTTCACCGACGGCACCCTAAGGAGGCCCTCTCTGTGGGAGCGCACTGGACGAAGGGAAGTTGATTTAGGGCTTTATAGGTCATAACCAGCACCTTGAATCTTACCCAGAGGGCAACTGGAAGCCAATGCAGCTCACGGAGTAGAGGTGTTACATGGGAGTATCGGGAGATTCCCACCACCACTCGCGCAGCTGCATTCTGCACCAGCTGGAGCCTCCGGGTGGTCCTCAAGGGCAGCCCCATGTAGAGAGCATTGTAGTAGTCCAAACGGGAGGTCACAAGTGCATGAGTGACTGTGCGCAAGGCATCCCGGTCTAGATAGGGCCGCAACTGACGCACCAGGCGAACCTGGGCGAAGGCCCCCCTAGTCACAGCTCCTATATGATCATCCAAGGAGAGCTGTGAATCTAGGAGGACACGCAAGTTACGAGCCCTATCTACGGGGGGTAATATCTCGCCCCCCATAATTAACGGTGGAATATTCTGAATTTCCCGAGACGCCGGCACACACAGCCACTCAGTCTTGTCAGGGTTGAGCCGAAGCCTGTTCCTTCCCATCCAGACCCGGACTGCCTCCAGGCAGCGGGACATCACGGAGAGGGCATCACTGGGGTGGTTTGGGGTGGAGATAAAAAGCTGGGTATCATCAGCATATTGATGATACCCAACCCCAAAACCACGAATGATCTCACCCAGCGGCTTCATATAGATGTTGAATAGGAGAGGTGAGAGGACCGACCCCTGAGGCACTCCACAAACAAGAGGCCTCGAGGCCGACCTCTGCCCTCCTGCCAACACCAACTGCGAACGTCCCAGGAGGTAGGAGGAGAACCACCATAAAACGGTGCCTCCCACTCCCAACCCCCGAAGACGCCTCAGTAAGATACCATGGTCGATGGTATCAAAAGCCACTGAGAGGTCTAATAGGACTAGGACAGAGGAGCAACCCCTGTCCCGAGCCCGCCAGAGATCATTCAACAGCGCGACCAATGCTGTCTCCGTGCTGTACCCGGGCCTGAAGCCCGATTGGTACGGGTCTAGATAATCAGCTTCCTCCAGGAACAGAGGGAGCTGCTGCGCCACCACACTCTCAACAACCTACGCTAGAAAGCGAAGGTTGGAGACTGGTCGAAAGTTGTTTAAAACAGCTGGGTCCAAGGCAGGCTTCTTGAGGAGGGGTCTCACCACCGCCTCCTTCAAGGCGGCGGGAAAACTACCCTCATTCAGAGAAGCAGTTATCACTGCCTGGAGCCAGCCTCGTGTCCCCTCCCGAGCCGAATAAACCAGCCAGGAGGGGCACGGGTCCAATAAACGTGGTAGAGCTCAGCCTCCCCATAATCCTGTCCACCTCTTCCGGAGTCACAGGGTCGAACTCCTCCCAGATGACATCAACAAGATCACCCATGTTCTCACCATCAGACTCTGCCCAGTCGGAGGCCAGACCGGTCCGGATCCGAGTGATTTTGTCTGACAGATGCTGGCTAAACTCCTCGGCACGACCCTGCAAGGGCTCCTCCCTCACCTCCTGATTCAAGAGGGAGCAAGTCACCCTAAACAGGGCGGCCAGGCGATTATCTGCGGACGCGATGAGGGCAGCAATGTAGTTTGACCTCGCTGTCCTCATCACCATAAGACCTTGTGAAGGACCTTAGTCGCAATCGGTCGGATTCAGACCGGCTAGACCTCCAACAGCTCTCTAGGCCCCGTCTCCGATGCTTCATCTCCCGGAGCTCCGCGGAGAACCACGGAGCCCACTGGGATCTGCACCGGGTCAGGGGCCGCATGGGTACAACTTGGTCGAGTGCCTCAGTGGCTGCCTTTTCCCAGGCTTCCACTAGGGCCTCGGCCGAGCTGTGAACTAAGGCGGCAGGTGGGGACCCAAGAGCCGCCTGGAACCTCTCAGGGTCCATTAGGCGCCTGGGGCGGAACCATCTAGTTGGTTCAACAGCCCCACGGCGGGGATTGGCAAAATGGAAGACCAGCCGCAGGAGATGATGATCGGTCCATGACAGGGGCGTAACAGTTGGAGAGCCCCCACCCAGATCATCCAACCACCGGCCAGATAGAAAAATCAAATCGAGCGTGTGACCCCCCCTCATGAGTCGGGCCCTGGATTACTTGCGTCAGGTCCATGGCCGTCATGGAAGCCATGAACTCCCGAGCTAACTCAGATGATCCCCCAGGGATGGCAGATTGAAGTCACCCAAGATTATAAATCTGGGGAACTCAATCACCAACCCTGAGAGGATATCGAGAAGCTCAGGCAGGGCTGCTGCTATGCAACTAGGCGAAAGGTACACAAGCAGCAAGCCCAACTGAGCCCTAGGGCCGCATCTCATGAGGAGAGACTCACACCCGGCTATTTGGACAACGGTGGCCTCCCGCAGACATAAGGTCTCCCTCACGACTACCACCACACCCCCGCCCCTACCCTGAGCCTGAGGCCGGTGCAGCACCCGGAAGCCCGGTGGGCAAATATCAACCAGGGGGACACCTCCCTCTGGGCCCAACCAGGTTTCCGTGATGCAAGCCAGGTCCGCACGCTCCTCCTCAACCAGATCACGGATGAGCGGAGCCTTATTAGCTACGGACCTGGTGTTAAAATACACAAGCCTGAGCTCGGGTGGCTGCTCATCCCTGTTCCCGGAGGGTCGGAGCGCAGAGCCCACTTTCAATCTATCAGCTTGCTCTGTCTCATCCAGTTGCAGTTACTCAATCTTTCTGTTCCTGTTGACACATTCACTTTTCTTTCCTATATTTTTTTGCAGTTCAGACCTCATTCATTAATTCTCTTGGTCCAAACCCTCTCCACACATTTATTTTGCAATGACTAGTTTTGTGTTCATTCTGTCTTGTAGTCCGTCTGCATTCCTTCAGCATACAGCCATTTATGACCCTATTCTTGTTTTGCGCCGTACACACTTCTTATACAATCAATTTTCACTGCATTCAACATATTTTTATGCTTCTCCTGAATGGGCCAAAGCCATTTAAACATGTTTTGATATTATCTGACACAAATGTAGTCTTATTTTAAAAACGTGCACTTGTCACTCTAGTCATGTTTTTGGAGAACGTATGCTGAAATGGCTACAAAAACAAAGGAATGTATGAGATGCAGGAAACAATGTCTGTGAAAAAAGCTCAGAATAGCTCCAGCCTAATTCACTGGGATGTAAGAAGGAAGAGAAAACATAGTCAATGTTTTGCTACTATAGCTTATATCAGTGTTTTTCAACCTTGGCAACTTAGCTCCCCATCCCCCATCCAGCATGGAATTCTCTTACCAGCACAGCTTCCCATAGCTGACTGGGGAATCCTGGAATTGAAGTCCGCATGTTTTCAAGCACCCAAGGCTCAGAAACACTGGCATATATCAAAAATGTATAGTTCGAATCAAACTTTTGGAGTTGGCTTCCTGACCTCGTTTAACTCAAAGGACATCGGCTTGAAAACTTTAGAAAGAGAACAGTCTTACCTAGGATTCTAGTAATGGCATCCAACTCTCAGGGCACCCCACTGTCCACAGCTTGGTTGAAGTATCACCAAGTGGATTTGCAATGAACTGATCTGCCCAATACCATGATAAAACTAACCTGGGATTTAGGTCAAGAGTTGTCTCAGCCAGCCATAGCACAGCAGCTAGCAGCTCAGATAATACTTGTGCACTCGCTTGGGAATTTAAGAGAGATATGGAGGAGACCAGAATTTAATTCCTGACTTTCAAAAGTCAGTGTGAGTTCTTTCTGGTAGATTGACCAGTTGAATTTGAGTTTGCCAAAAGAAGGGGTGGCCAAAATGCGGTAGCCATATTGAAGCCAATAACCCAGTACTGAGCAGTTAAAAGAATTATAATGTTAAATTATAACACAGGCACAGCCCTCGTTCTTCTGAAGAACTTTTTATGAATGTTGCTCAGATTCAGTGAACAGACATCAGCTTTGGGGTGCTTTACCAGTGCATATATCTTTTACTGAATGATGAGCAAGAGCAACTTTCTTCAAAATAATTTTTCTTTTCTTCTTTTTTTCAGGCTTTCCTACCATCAACGAATAATAGATATTGTTCCTGCTAATTTTTCAGTCTTGACTCCTGCAAATCCAGTGTGTATTTATAAATATGGAGAAGAAAGCAACAGTATGTTGAGAGTATATAATTTACTTTTTAAGATATAAAAGAAGCATTTGCTGCTGTTGGTGGGAAATGGCCTGTGTGTGTGTAGGTGGGGGGGGGGGAAGCAATAATAAATCCCTTTAAAGAAAAGAAACATCCAAGAACCATCCAAAGCCCTAGTGGGCAAGATAACACAAGGAGACATTGCTTCAAGATGTGGCTTCTTATCTTCTGAAACGTTCCTCAATATATGTAAAACCTTCTACTATGTTACATGCAGTCTTTTATATAAAAGTGTCCAATCTTCAAAGACGGTAACTTTGCTTCTTCCTATCTTTTTAGAATCTCTTCCTGGATACAATATTGCACTCTCCTTAAATGTTGCCATCAAAAATAAAGCGAGTAATGATGAAATTTTTACCATTTTGAAGGATGTGCCCAGTACTAATCAGGATAATGATGGTAAGCCCGTCTAATATTTACTGTGCCCCATTCCTAATGTTTATTTATGGAAACATTGCAAAACTTCAGAGAAATTAGCTATGTTTAAGCATATCTGGTACATGTTTTTGATTGTTACGCACTTAGACGGAATATGTACTAACTCAGTGGAATTTCTTTCGTCCTTGACTCTCAGCATCTACCCCCACCCCATATATGCCAACAAGCAAATATTCTTTTCGTTTGAAACTGGTATATAGTATGCCTAAATATATGAGATGGCATTATTGTTGATACTGTTAATATCAAATTTATTCCAAACATCATACTTATAGACAGAATTTCTGTAAGATTCTTTACTACAGGTTATTATTCCAGACTTAAAGCCTGGATTAATACACCAGTAGTAAAGCATCTTACAGAAGTTCTATCTATAAGTATAATGTTTGGAGTAAAATTTGATATTAATACAGTATATTATAATATTAATATTAATTATAGCAATATATTATATTAATAATAATAATTGATATTATTCCAGACCTGCTAAAACAGGGGGTCCAATGGCTCAGCAGTTAAAGACACTGAGTTTGTTAGCTGGAGAGCTGACAGCCTGGTTTTGAGACCCGAGACCCGCGCAACGGGGTGAGCTCCTGTTACTCGCCCAGCTGCTGCCCACCTGGCAGTTTGAAAGCGTGCAAATGCGACTAGATTAATAGGTACCACTTTTGTGGGAAAGTAACAGCATTCTGTGCGCTTTTGGCATATAGCCATGCAGGCCACATGGCCATAGAAAATGTCTTTGGACAATGCTGGCTACCTCGCCAAGAAACGGAGATGAGCACCGCCCTAGAGTGGGACACGACCGAAAGGGAAAGTTTTTACCTTTTTTTTAATTGCTAAAATGAGTAATTCTTTTTCAAAAGACTGCTGGAAAGTAATGAGCGTATTGGGTTGCTCTTTTTAATGTTGTGGAAAAACTTTAAAACTTAATAATTCTGGAAAATGGTTTATAATAGAATGGAACATATATATTTTTTCTCTTTGGTTTTCAAATTTATTTGTGAACCGGTAATACTGGTAGTGTTAAATTTTCAAAACTTGCCCAGAGCAGCTGGTATTTATTTTCAAAGATGCATTTCCACCTAAAATACTTTATGGATAGTAAAAAAAAAAATTAATTGCAAATTTTATTATTTAAAATTTTGGACAAGGTGTTAACGGTCTGACAATCCTTCTTGTCTTACATCATTTTTGTGTTTTATATACATATATACACTTTATGTACATATCATTTATATACAGTTATAGAATATTCAATCTTATCAACTACCTTATTCTAGTAATATGTGAAATCATCATCCTGTGTGTTTCTGTTGTGACCTTCCTTTCTGTTCCCACCATGAGTAAAACTTATTCCAAATTTTGTAGTAATCTGACTGATCTTTATTTTTAATTTCCAAAGTTAACTTGTCCATTTCTGCGCACGCCCAAATTTTATTTATCACTTCACTCTCATCCAGTATTTCACTGTTTTTCCATTTCTGGGCGAACGTCATTCTCGCTGCTGTGATGATGTGTATCATTATATATAACTCTTCTTTGGTATGCTTCTCTGCTATTATGCCTAGTAGGAAAAAGTCTGGTCTATAATCTACACTCCATCCTGATATTTCTTCTAACCATATCCGAATCCTTTGCCAATACTTTTGCATCTTATTACAGGACCACCAAACATGAAAATGGAATGGAATGGAACATTTTTTGAAACTCATAATTTGACTTAATATTAAATTGAACTAAACTATATATCCTTTCAAAAAACAATATTGAATCGGCATTGAGTATATGAACAGCTGAATGGATCTGAGATGTTTTTATTGGAAAAGATCAGAAGCACAGCTAAATAAATTATGAGAGTATGCCTTGACGTCCAGAATAATCTCATATTTGAAAAGTAAATCTGATGTAGAATTGATGTAGTATTTAATTATAATTGGAAACCCTTCTTGGATTGTAATTTTACACATGGATTTGTTCCACATCCAAATTTTTCATATGCATAGAGTTTATGTCTTACTCTATCTGATTTTTTATTACGGGGCATCAGGTCAGTGTTAACTTTAGTGACCATATACTATAGGGAGATTTTATCCAGGATGATCTGTCCCTAAGATAGTTCTTCAAGTTTTGAAATGGTGCATCCACCACCATTATAACTGAGTCCATCCATGTTACTTCTCTCCATCTTTTTCCTTTCACCTTCCTTCAGCCTTAAAGTCTTAACCAGAAGACTAGGTCTTCGCGTAATGGATCCAAAGTATGGATATGATCTTTAACCAATATTTATTAATGTGCTTATTGTTTTGTTAGCTATTAGTACTGTGCTAACCAAGCATTTTCAACTTAAAACCTAATAGGGAGCTTTGTTTTTTTTAAAAAATAAATTTATTTATTTATTTATTTAATTTTTATACCGCCCTTCTCCCGAAGGACTCAGGGCGGTGTACAGGGCAATACAATAAAATACAATATATAAAAATTAAAAAAAAATATTAAATACAACAACCCAATTCAATAAATTAATACAAAGCGTTAAAATACCCCTAAACCCATCAGACCAGGCCGGCTTGTTCAAATAAATATGTTTTTAGGTCACGTCGGAAGGAGCGAAGGTCGGGAGCCGTCCGGAGCTCCACCGGTAAACGGTTCCAAAGGCCTGGCGCGCCCACAGAGAACGCCCTCCCCCTGGGGGCCGCCAGTCGACACTCTTTGACCGAAAATGGATATGATAAGAAAAAAAGCCCTTTATGAAATTTCCTCGCCATTTTACCTTTTTTTCCAAAAAAGACAAATAAAAATTCTCAGTCCCTCTCAGCCTTTAGTGAATGCCTACATTGCTTTACAGGGATTCAAATGTATTTGTAATTTTGTTTTCCAGATGAAGGCTTCTCATTCAATCCTTTAAAAATAGAAGTTTTTGTCCAGGCACTATTGCACTTAGCTTCAAAATCATTCAGTCACTCTTTCAGTGCTCTGGGAAAGTAAGTATTTATCATTAAGTATATTAATCTGTCAGTGCATTCATATTGTTGCCATTTTATTTTTATTTGTCTTGTAATGTTAACGAAAAAGAGGCCAGAAGCAAATAAGATTTTTATTTAATGGCTGTTTTAAAAAAATAGCTATATTATCTACTTCTCTTTAAATGTCTGTGAAGATTCTCAGTCATCCAGGTCATGGTTGTCCCAAAGGTGCTTTTTCAAAAGACAAATGGGCTTTCTTGGCGTTTTCCCTGAAGACATTTTGCTTTTCACCTAAGAAGCTTCTTCAGCTCTGACTGGTTCAGTTGAAACCGAAGACACTTCTGGGATGAGACCTGAAACGACTTCAAGGAAGAACAAAGAAAGTCCAGCTACGTTTTGAAAAAGCACTTCTCTTTAACTTGCAATTTAAAATAGGCAGATTCCTGTATAGTCCCTGATACCTGGGTACTTCTGCTTAGTTTTGCATGTCAGGAGCTTCCTCTTGAACTGCAGCATCCAGAAAACGTTCATCAGTCCTTTCTCACCACCTTGTGATCTGCAGTACAACATTATCCCTGTACACATCTAAGTCTCAAGACACAGCCTAACAAGAATGACCAATGGAGGCCCAGGAGAAAGAGAAGGGAAATCCAAAAGTTTACTGCTGGAGGAGAAGATTCCTTCGTGCGTTAGATTTTGCAGTGGTGTAGTCAGCCTGGACATTGGCAAAGTTAAAAGCAACCTTTCTGAAGAAAAATGTTGATGACTGGGTCCAGTTGTACAATGAGAAAATGTCAGCCCCTTGACGTAAACCATGATGAAATCAACTCAGTCAGAAGACCAAGATCCTTTTGTTAAAGGTTGGTTAGAGTAACAGAACCTTGGGAGTCTGCTTGTACTTTACCTCCTCTGCCTCTTAGCCACCTGTGACTCAGGGAGGTGTCTTGACTGTGTCTAGTTCACTTTAGGACAAAGGCAGGGAGGTAGGGAAGACAAGATCCTGTTACTTTAACCCCATAACAAAAGTAGTATTAAGATTCATGACTTTGCATTCAAGTCTTGACTACCTCAAAGGGTTGGAACAAACCTGTGAGACTTGGGCTTAAGCTAGGTTTTTCACCTCATTGCTTTCTCTTATCTCTGACTCAACTACAGTGAGAGAGAGCTGGGGGGGGGTGTTAATGGTGGTATAGATTTTGGGGAAGAGGTGGGTTCCATAAATCACTAATCCCCAACTAAATATGTGGCTAGTCAAGATAGCAGGAAGAATTGCTGTGTTACAGAGCTCTTTGTCAACATGTTGACACTGCTAGTTTTTTTAATCTAAAAATTCAGAGTTCAGAATGAATCTTGGGAGACTAGACCAGTCCACTTCTCTTTCTCTTCAGTTTTGCCATTTCAATCCATGTTGCATTATGAGATTACGTAAGAAGTGACCTGTAAGAATGAAGTGACCTGTATTCCTTAACGTTCTTGGTTTATTCATTTCTGTTCTAATAAGATTTCGAGAAATCCTCAAAACTCTGGCTGAAAGTGATGAAGGGAAGCTTCACGTTCTCAGAGTTATGTATGAAGTATGGAAAAATCATCCTCAGGTAAAAATAAATATTTATAGACTTCCTTCCTTCCTTCCTTCCTTCCTTCCTTCCTTCCTTCCTTCCTTCCTTCCTTCCTTCCTTCCTTCCTTCCTTCCTTCCTTTCTTCTTCCCTCCCTCCCTCAGCAATTCCTGCTTTAGATAGGAGAAAAGTGTGTTCCCTCTTTTTAATTTAAACCTCCTTTATTGAGTTAATTCAGTTTATGTTGTTGAACAAGACCTGAAACTTTTTTTCTTTTTTGTATCTATTGTTTCATAAGATTATAACCAGAGAAATTGTAGACATCTATTTGGCAGTTCTTCATCTCCTCCCAAAGCTAGCTCAGTCATGGACAGTCATTCTCTGGGCTCCATCAAGGAAAGAGTGGACAGAAACATTGACAGGAATCTGTGCCTTTTAGCAGGAATGGAGGTTGCATTCCAATGTTCCAGAGTGTCCTTTGTGTCTTTAGGAATGGTCTTCCTGCTCATGGGTTGGTACAGAGATGCAGTCCTGAGCTGATGGTTTCCTCTTCACATCTTCTCAGCTTTGACATGAGAAAAAGTTAAAAAGTAAATGATTTAAAGGTCCTCCATTGTTCAGATTTCCCCAGAAAATGTGAATGTGATGGAATCTGTGATTCTTGATGGGAAGTTATGATAAGTGGCCCTCCCAACATAAATAATTATGGTCTGCACAGCTTAGGCATTGATTTTATAGAGAGGCTGTGCTTTGAGGGATCTTGTGTAGTTTTCAGTGAACTGGGATCTCGGTCTGTGAGTTTGTGTTGAAAGCTGTGTCCAGATGACACGCTACTGACGAACTGAACAAAGTTCCTGCATTTGCATAATTACACAGATGATTGCTGTACTGGTGGATAAGATGATTCGAACACAGATTGTGGATTGTGCTGCAGTGGCAAACTGGATTTTTTCTCCAGAGCTATCTCATGATTTTACAAGGTAAATAAGTGTCAACCATAACTCATAACCTTTCTTAAAAAAAACCTTCAGATTATGATTTGAATATTCCTCATTGCGAATGACCTTAATAAGGGGGATTTTGTTTAAGTTAAATATATTTGCTGAAAGTAAATACACTTAATGTATCTTACTGAAATTTGCATCTAATTGAAATTTTACAGCCCTAGAGAATTATGATTCTGAAATTTCTGTTCAGAGGGAAGATTAGGAGGTGCAAGTTGTATAGTTGTGTTTTAACTTTGGGGCCATTTCAGTTATCTGAGAAAAGTCCAGATCTACAAGTGTTCGGCCTTATTGCTGACAACAATCAGAATGTTTTCTCTGAACATCAGCGGTTTCTTTGCTTCTTTTATTGCTAGATTTTATATTTGGGAGATCTTACACTCTACCATTCGTAAGATGAACAAGCATGTGATGATGATCCAAAAGGAGCTAGAAGCAGCCAAAGAAAAATTAGCCAAGCAACAGAAAAGAGTAGGTGACTTTTTCATGCCTGTATGAAGAAATATAGCTTGAAACAATATTTCATCAGCTACAAGAACATAAGATTTGCTTTGCTCTTCTGAACTAGAGTCGGGCAGCAGGACAGAAAATTGATGGTGGTCATCATTCTGTTGTGTCTATGGCTCAGGCCTTCTTATTTTTGAATACTTTTCATTGGATAATTTAATTTTTTTTGCATCCCCATGCTATGATAAAACCACCGTTGATAAAATGTAAAATCAACTTCCCCATATAATTGAGCACGATTGATTTATATTTCTGATTTCTGTTTCATAGTGGAGACTTACAACATTTTTAAACAATAGTCGATATAGTCTAAAACAACAGCTGAGGCAGCCAACCGTAGACAAAGCAGTCATTTTTGGATCATGCTAGTTTAACATTACCCGAAAACTATGTTGTGCGTTTTGAAGCCAATTCTGATAACATACGCAATAATTGCCTTTTTATTTTTGTTTTGTTTTCAATCTTGAATATTTTTAACGTGTCTTGAAATCTGCTTATGCCTGTAACGGATTTAAAATTACAGATACAAACTTACATCACGTTCTCATTGATGTCTGCCTCCTTAATGTCTCCTATTAACAAAAGTCCCACCCTTGATGTTTTTGCTTTCTCTTCTTTTGTGCTCTTACTGTTTACATTTCAACCCTTTCCCTCCAGCGTGATGATGTCCGAAGCAATGAGAGGGGAAATTGGCCCCTTAAAGAGCAGATCGAACGTTTGCAAGAAAAAGTTGAATCAGCTCAAAGTGAACAAAAAAACCTCTTCCTTGTAATATTTCAGGTAAAAGCAGGGACCATATTGATGGGCCAGTGAAAAGGGCAATCTTAAAATGTTAGCGTGGCTGCAAAATTCTAGAACAAGTGTTTCTGCTTCCTAAGGTTCTAAATTCAAATTCTGTGCATTTGAGGGCAAGTTGTTGAAAATAACGGCAGGTAATCCTTGACTTACAGCAGTTCATTGAGTGACCGAAGTTACAATGTCACTGGAAAAAGTGACTTGTGAATATTTTTCACGCTCGCAATCATCGCAGCATCCCCCGTGGTCACGTGATCAAAATTTGAATGCTTGGCAACTGGTTCACATTTGTGACGGTTGCAGTGTCCCAGGGTCACTGTGATCACCTGTTGCAATCTCCTGACAAGCAAAGTCAATGGGGAAGCCAGATTCATTTAACAACCATGTTACTAACTTAACTGCAGTGATTCACTTAACAACTGTGGCAAGAAAAGTCATAAAAAGGGGCAAAATTCACTGAATCACTGTCTCACTTAGCAAAAGAAATTTTGGGCTTACTTGTGGTTGTAAGTCCAGGGCTAGTGAGTCCACGTTTGCCAATGCTGTCATTCTGTACTCAATTATTCCCTGCTTAATTCAGAGACGCTTTTAACCCTTACTCGAAAGAAAAGTAATCTTGCCGACTGTGAATCCAAGGTCAATAATTTCACCTTGTTTATTCCTTCCAGCGTTTCATTATGATCCTAACAGAGCATTTAGCACGAAGTGAAGCAGGAGGCATTGATGTAACTACACCTTGGTACAAGAACTGTATAGAGAGGCTGCAGCAGATCTTCTTACAGGCAAGTCTTACCTATCTCAGAATGCATGTGGTTGTTGAAAGTGAGATTATCTGGAAATCCATCTTTGCACCGCTGATTGGCAATTTCTTCGTAGCGGCTTGATTCAAAAGCCTGAACAGGATCTTGTCATATTGTAGCATTCTTGTTCACTATTGGCACAAATTGAACTTGGATTTTAGCTATACTATTTTTGTTGTTTTCTTAGATAAAGTTGTTTGTCCGTGTGCTAAGTGATTTGTAGAATTATTTGCTGCATACAGATACCGAGGAGAAGCCGGTGAATATCTCTCTGAGATGAATGTGTCCAGCTACTAATTAAAGTCATAGCACTTTCTAGATCGACATTGGCATTTAAGATCAGACCAAAGTCCTTTTTCTTCATTAGAAATTCAGTCAACGCAAAATATATCTGTTATTTGGGACATTTTAGTAATCTCATTTTGCTAGTATTTATTTAATCAATTTATATATATTATATTATATTATATTATATTATATTATATTATATTATATTATATTATATTATATTATATTATATTATTATATTATATTATATTATATTATATTATATTATATTATATTATATTATATTATATTATATTATATTATATTATTATATTTATTATATTATATTATATTATATTATATTATATTATATTATATTATATTATATTATATTATATTATATTATATTATATTATATTATATTATATTTATTATATTATATTATATTATATTATATTATATTATATTATATTATTATATTATTATAATTATAGCCTTGGTGGAGCAGTGGGCTAATGCCTCCTTAAGTAACACCAGCTACCTGCAATTAGTGCAGGTTCGCATCCCACCAGGCTCAAGGTTGACTCAGCCTTCCATCCTTCCGAGGTAGGTAAAATGAGGACCCAGATTGTTGGGGGCAATAAGCTCACTTTGTAATAATGCCGCTTGGGGGGGGGGCGAAAGCCCTAATAAGCAGGCATACACATAGAATGAAGGCTACTGCTAAGCACATTGGTTTGTGCTTAAATTGTAAGCCGCCCTGAGTCTTCGGAGAAGGGCGGGATATAAATGGGATTAAAATAAATAAATAAATAAATAAAAATATGGCTGCCCATCTCACAGAAGTGACGGTATGCAGCTAACACATTAGAAAAGAATACAAAGAAGAGTAAGTCAACAAGACATCAGAAACCTATGATAGTAGGGAAGACCAAACCCAACAGAGGTAGTCCTTGATTTGCAACCATTCATTAATTGTTTGAAATTACATTGGTACTGAACAAAGGGATCTAAGACTTGTACTCAAAGTTACAGCTGTTGCAGCATCCTCACAATCACATGATTAAATTGGGGACACTTGGCAATCCGACCAACAGCAAGGACGCTGCAACAGCCTCCATCTCCCTATGTTCCCTCCCCAGTCCAGCCTCCCCAGGTCTCAGAGGCTTTGGGCCTCCCCCCTGGCCTCATTCCTTGCTCCATTTACTTTTCCAGAGATTGATTTTCTGAAAGAGTAGCAATAGCAACAGCATTTAGACTTATATACCACTTCACAGTGCCTTACAGCATTCTCTAAGCGGTTTACAGAGTCAGCATATTGCTCCCAACAATCTGGGTCCTCGTTTTACTGATCATGGAAGGATGGAAGGCTGAGTCAACCTTGAGCTGATGAGAATCGAACTGCTAGGATTCAGCAGAATTAGCCTGCAATACTGCATTCTACCCACTGCGTTATCAGTACCCAGTGAGGCAACACGTGGCCTACTGAGGCTCTTCACGCAATCCTGGAAGCGGGTCACATTCTGGAAGCAAGTGCCCCTCTTGCAATCTCTCAGAAGGACGCTATAAGTTCTGGGAAACAAAATAGTGTATCGAAGCAGCTCAGGACACTGTTCCCTGATTCAGTGGGAGGGGCCCAAAGGAAGGGAAGGAAAAGCACAATCAGACTTGCAAGATTCAGTTTATAGTGTATCTATCTAGTTCTAGTCTTCATGTGGAGTCTGTTTCTTGATCCAAGGGGCCTGAAGACTCACAGCCATTTAATGTTGCCAGGGTTGAGCCAAATCTTATTCTTCCCCAGCCACAGCCTCCAGACTCTCTGATAGAACCACCAGTGGCATCCGTTGGTAGGCCAACAACAGAGGTGTGGAGCTGAGTATCCTTAGCACACAATTTGATACCCCAGACTGCGCTGTCAGATGACCTCACCCAACAGCTTCACGTAGATATTAAATAGAAATGGGGAGAGTGCCAAATCCTGAGGAACCCTGCAGATAAAATGCTGTGGATTAGATCTCTCTCCCCTGACTGAAACCAAGCTTGGGAGGAAGGTGGATGAGCAAGGCGGAACTGCCTTCCACTTCTAATCTCCGAAACCTAGAAGAATTCTGTGATCAAAGGTATCTATGAAGCTGAAGTAGAACCACTTTCTCGACAACCTTCCCCAAGAAGAGAAGATTGGAGACAAGTTTAAAGTTACCCCAAAACAATCAAATTCAGCAGTGGCTTCTTGAGGCAACATTACCTTTTTTTTTTCGTCAGTGGTTCCACCACTTTCTTTTGAGAATGGAGTCAACCTTGCCAGGATCCAACCACACACCATCTTCTGAGAAACCTTAGCTAATCAGGAGCACGCAGGTAGCCTAGCTAATAGTTCCAAACTTTCTGTCAAGTCCCATGCTGGGCCCAACTGCGATTGTTACTGTCTCTAAAACCTTTAATTACCGGGATTGGCTTTTATTACATATTCCTCCGAAGCCCTGGGTCTTTCATTGAAGATTCTAAATGACCAAATAAATGCAAGATTCAAATCTCTCATCTAAGATTAGATGGCCGTCCCATAACCATTAGACAGTGGTAGTGGCATGGTTACAGAAAGCTCTCTTAGACAAAGTTTTACATGGATTAAATTAAGACTTGGTTTTATTTGTACAGGTTTGTAGCTGGAGATGGATTTCTGAAGTTCAAGTTTATGTATTTCTGTTTCTAATTTCTGTTTATTTTATACGGTATTTTTATTGCCTTCATTTTACAGTGCTCTGGAAGTGGTGGGCTGATAGACATTAAGTAAATCATATTTTGTAATGACCATTTAATCTTTCATTTCTGTGTAAAAGCAGTTAGTGTGCTATAAACCTACGGCTTCATAGGATGCTGGATTTCACATTTAAGATTGTCCACTCTGGTTTTTTCTGATTGTTCCAGACCAGGTTCTGTTTTTAGTTGTGTTGACTTGAGTTGCACATAGCGTATAGCATACTTGTGTGGTACCAATCATACAAATCGAACTTGCAATATTAAGCCACAGGTGGCAAGTACAAACAAAATATTAAACTTTTAGAAAGATGCAATGTGTTTTTTTATTTAAGGTGCTACATCATTTCCAAACTTAACCGAAATGCTTTTTTGTGTCTTAGCATCATCAGATCATCCAACAGTACATGGTGACCTTGGAGAACCTTCTATTTACAGCAGAATTGGATCATCACATACTGGCTGTATTTCAGCAGTTTTGTGCACTGCAGGCCTGAATATCTTTTTTTTTTTGGGTGTAGGACTTAATTTCATCTTGTTAAGTTTAAGATGAAAACTTTGATGGGGAAGAAAGGAAAAAAATAATAATCTGACAGTGCTGTGCTAAATTAGCTACACAGTGCTCAAATTTTCAGCGGTAGGGGCCTTATGCTAGTTATGACTCCTGGAGGTTTGGGATAGAATAATGCGTGGATTTCTAAATTTGAAATGGATTGAATGTGGACTCTGCCATAGCATCCTTTTTGTGCCCTCCTATTATTGGTATAAAAGTTAAAAATAGAAGACAATAAATAAACGTGGCTCTTTGTTTATCCCTTGCACATTATGCAACGGGTTCCATAATAATGTGAAACAAGTCTCAAAACATACGTCTCTGTCTGAAGATGTCCTTTCTGGTGGTAATGCTCAAAGCTCCGTAAGAAACTGAGGTCTCAAATATATGAATATTTAAATGGCCAGGTCTGCAAAGAACCTTTGGGCATGTTTGCTATCAAAATGAATTATCATGGTTGTGTGAAACATAATTGAAATACAACATGTTTTTTATATTGGTCTAATGTGCTTATTTTGGGTCACACAGTATAGAAACACACTTAATTACTGAAGCAACAATTTGTGCTGCTCATTTGTAATGCAGATATAAGTTGCATTAAGTGACTTAATATCAAGCTATCAACTAGCCTGATCTGCCTTCCATAGCACAAAGATTGTCTGATTACTATGGAGAAAGTGTATTTTTGTTTCATCATCCAAGAAGACAACCAGGACTGTTGTGCTTCTTTTCATTTATTTGTGTTGACTCATAAATTGGATGAGCCAAATCATTAGATTAAGGCTGGCTTTGCCAATATTGTTATCAATGTCTTGAGAGTAAGAAACTTGAGAGTTACTTAAGGGCCTATTCTTAATAGTAGAAAATATATACAGCTCAGAGCTGTATTACTGGGTTCTTGGTATTCCCATTTATTGTTACTAGGCAAGACAGCACAATGAATTGCTAATGACATCCAGCCAGTAAATGAAAAATAAGTTCACAGACTACTAAAGTCTATTCATTTACCAATATATCCAAGGCCCAGATGTTTTCCCTCCAAATAATGTGTTCCTTTTAACGACCTTAATAAGGGGGATTTTGTTTAAGTTAAATATATTTGCTGAAAGTAAATACACTTAATGTATCTTACTGAAATTTGCATCTAATTGAAATTTTACAGCCCTAGAGAATTATGATTCTGAAATTTCTGTTCAGAGGGAAGATTAGGAGGTGCAAGTTGTATAGTTGTGCTTTAACTTTGGGGCCATTTCAGTTATCTGAGAAAAGTCCAGATCTACAAGTGTTCGGCCTTATTGCTGACAACAATCAGAATGTTTTCTCTGAACATCAGCGGTTTCTTTGCTTCTTTTATTGCTAGATTTTATATTTGGGAGATCTTACACTCTACCATTCGTAAGATGAACAAGCATAATATTAATACCGTGTTTCCCTGAAAATAAGACCGGGTCTTATATTTATTTTTGCTCCAAAAGATCCATTAGGGCTTATTTTCAGGTGATGACCTACTTTTTTCATGTACAGGAGGCTGTGAGCACGCAGGAGCTAATGGTGTCAGGCAGCAGCTGCAGCCTGCTGGCCCCTTGGCCAGTGCACTGTTGGGTTGTGCAGCCTGTGCAGTGCAGATGAGTCAGAGAGCTGTGACTGCTGGGCCAGCCCTCCAAGCATCAGGCAAAGGCAGAGGCGTGGGGGGGAAGGCACGCAATCCGGCCCACCAGATGCACCAGGGCACATCTGGCGGGCTGGGTCACCGGACCTCTACCTCTGCCTGCTGCTGGTGCCGCCACTGTGAGGCAAGGCAGATGGTGGGGTGGGGTTGGCCTGGCTGCAGGGCCCGCTCACTCACCTGCCCATCTCACTCCACCTGCCAGGTACCCGCTGAAGCCACACAGGGCAGGGTAGGCGTTGCCGCCCGATCCTTCGGCTGCCCCCACCTGTCTGCATTACTCTCTCGTGTGAAGGGCGTGTTCTGCCAGCACTGCTGCCACATCCAAGCAGCTGTCCTGGTAAACCCATGGGGTGAGGGGGTGGTGATGCTGATGCCGGGCTCTGAAGCCATCCCCACTGTTACCTTCCCTGGTGCCATCCCCTGTCCCTCGTCCTTGCAACTAGCCTGCAAGAGGCAGAAGGAAGTGACAGTGGTGGAGGCGGCAGCTTCTGAAATTGATCCAGGGAAGAACAGATGGCTGAGGAAGCCCTTCTGCAGTCCGCGAAAGAGCCAAATGGCAATTGCTCAGGGAGAAAAAAAGGCAAGGGGTTATGTGTGAAGAAATCTTCCTCTGGTTGGTTGTTATGGGGAGCTTCTGGCTGCACAGGTCACAGCGAGAACTCAGAAGTCCCGGGCTGGCTTCCGAAGGCACAGGGCTGGCTGTTGGCTGGAGCTGAGGCATCTTAGGGAAGGGTCCCAGCCCCCTCCCCCAGAGACCTATGGATCCCGCACCCGGGCCCCCACAGGTGCCCCCTCAGATGCAAGCAACATGGAGCTAGACACACACACACACACACACACACACACAAACACACACACTCGCAATCACAATACTAAATGCCTCCGTCTGGCTGTCAATCTTAACTGGGGCTTATTTTGGTTGTGGGGGCTTACGAGCATCCTGAAAAAATCATGCTAGGCATAATTTTCTGGTCGGGTTTTATTTTCAGAGAAACACGGCAGTTTAAACTCTATACTGCTCTATCCTACAAGGCCTCAAATAATTTGGTCAGCTGTACTGTACATTCCTAGCAAATCTTCAACCCTCCCAGTAGCATTCTCTATGGCAATACATGGCTCGATTTGAAGTTTTGGGGCTTAAGAGGTCTGTGACTATGTTGAAATAAACACTAAATCAAAATGACACAAACCACACTATGGTGTATTATGTTCTCTGTACGATCTTCAAAATTGGAACGTGTTTTTCTAACCCACCAACCACTGTAGATATATATATGAAAAATGTTAAGAATGCATGCAATGATAACAGATAAGCATTTAACTGTGTAAGTATTATGCAGTTAAATATTTTTATTCAATAAATGTAACATTTTTATAAAAGGATTATTATTATTTCCTCTTTTCTACCAGATTTTCAGTTCTTATTTCTGGATAATGGTTAGGGTATGCAAAGTAAGCCAGAAAGAATATGCCATTATCAATTATATGATATGCCATATCAATTATATAAACACTTGAATACAAAAATGCATTGAACATAAATCCAAATCGTTCTACATCTTTTCATAGGTTAATTCATGACCACATGTGCTGCAGATCTTTCTGTACGTATCATCATCTATCGTTTCTTCAGCTCCATAGTCATGTTGGTGGATACTTGTGTCTTTTTTCCATAAACTACTTCTTACAGCTCGCCGTAATTCTAATACAATAGAAATAAGGAGCACAGTAATTAAAACACACACACACACACAAACACACAAATAAAAAAATGAATCCCAGTGACACTCTGTATGTGCTCTGAATGGGAGTATTGTATTGTATTCCAAAACATTAACTAGGGAGTAAATCCTAATTATTTTCATTAATGTTCTGTTTTTGAAAGGGAATGTGCAGATGGAATTGGAATGAATCTAGAGTGATTTTTAAAGTCCATTAGACAAGATCAGAGGTCCCCAAACTTGGGCACCAAGAACTGGTTCCGTGGAGTTTTTTCCACGGACCAGAGGGTGCATGGTTTTGTGGGCTGCCTGCATCCCTCAGATGCGGCTTTGCTTGTTTGTGTTGACCAGTTGCTGGCATGTCGTGGCCCGGTACTGGTCGACGGACCGGGAGTTGGGGACTCTTGAGATGGATGATAGTGATCATAAAAAGCAGTCACAAAAGGATGTAACTCTTTCTCTGGATTTCATACATTAAGCCCCTCATCTTTCAGCCAGTGGGGCATCAGTCACCAAGAGTATGATGAGTGCAGTAAAGCTGGCTGGTTGTGTGTATGTGTGGGGTGGGGTGGGTGGATTGGCTACTTGCAGAATTCCAATTTACCTCACAGTTCTGCCATCTTTTTTAAGCGCTCCCCCGCCCCCCATTAGCTTCCCTTTTCCTTTTTGAAAAATAAGCACTAATATGAGACTTGAGTTCTAGTTTGATTTAGACACAAAGGCAGCTGGGTGACCTTGTGCCAGTCTCTCTCACTCAGCCATGGGAAGGAGGCAATGGCAAACCACTTTTGAAATCTTTGTTGCAAGGGCTTTTCCGGGCAATTGCCAAGAGTCAACATCGACTCAAAGGGACTAAGAAAAGAAAAGAAAAGCACTGCTGTAAACAGTTGCATCAACCCGACATTTTTACTTTTGAGCCAAATATGCTGGGTCTGAGTGGAATCCAAGAACGTTGTTTGAAAGAAAGCTAGTTTGTGGAGACTAGTGCATTGTCCTGCAGGAGGGAGGGACAGGGAGGTTTACATTTACCTTTAACTTTTTTATCAAATTTTTTCTGCTTCATCTTCTCTCTGCTATCTTGGCGGTTTTCTTTAGCTTCTTCCAATGCTTCCTCACTACCCCAAACTTCAAGTGAGCGTTGAATTACCTGTAAATACCAAGCATCATTTGAATAAGATTTAGGGGACTAGAAAGAAATGGTTAGATCAGCTAGGGCAACTGTTTCTAGGCTACAAAAGCCTGGGGAGACATTAGGTAAAAGGTAAAGGTTCCCCTGCACATGCGGGCTAGTCGTTTCCAACTCTAGGGGCCGGTGCTCAACTCCGTTTCAAAGCCGAAGAGCCAGCGCTTGTCCGAGGACGTCTCCGTGGTCATGTGGCCGGCATGACTAGACGCCAGAGGCGCACGGAACGCTGTTACCTTCCCACTGTAGTGGTCCCTATTTTTTTACTTGCATTTTTACATGCTTTCGAACTGCTAGGTTGGCAGAAGCTGGGACGAGTAACAGGTGCTCACTCTGTTACGCGGCACTCGGGATTCGACCCGCCAAACTGCCGACCTTCTGATCGACAAGCTCAGCGTCCTAACCCACTGAGCCACCGCGTCCCTTGGGGAGACATTAGCTGGTAACAAAAGATTTTCTGTATGTGTTGCCTCCTGGAATTTTGCAACCCTGGGAAAAAAAGACCATCTTAAGGAAAACCTTATACGTCGTAATGTCCCAGCCCCATCTTTGGGTTGGCTGCAGTACAACCAACAAGGGCTCTTGTTCTCAGCTAGCTCTCTTCAGCAAAGAATATAGTGCTATCTTCTTTTGGTACTAATTTCATTCGTTATCTGTGGGGAAAGGGTTGTCTTATTTAAGAAGATTCTTTTCATTGAAGAATAGCAATTTATACAAAGAAGCAGTCCCATTTACTTTTTCTGACGATACAACAATAGAAATGAATGCTTGTGGGAAACAGCATGGCAATCTGTGCAACAGATTCAGAAAGACCGTGGAAGTAGCAATGAGATTAGTTTCACAGAGGCTGGACCTTTTTCTTTTAGGAAATAGGAAATGAATCCCTCCTTAGTATATATATTAAACTATATTGGTAATTTAATGGTAAATTACAGAGGGTTATCTCTAATGATGTCTCTCAGCTGGCACCATTTGCCACACTGTTTCAAAGAGTTCCTCAAATTTTTGGTACACCCCTTCCCTCCCCCATTGATAGAAAACTACACTGAATCAAAAGGCCTTCCCTCAATAGAAAGGCACACTCTGATATAATTCAGGTTCCTACTTGTAACCTACCAGCAACAAAAAATATATATATCAAAGAGACAGTTGGATCATATAGCTGAATCATAGATGTCCAACTCCAGAGAAAAACTGGAATGTCGTTAGAATACAGGGAAGTCATACCGTTGGAAGAAAAAATATTAAGAGGACAAGATTCAATACCTGTAGTTTTAAATAAAGTTTCATGTCACCCCAGTGTGGATTGTGAGGATTTTTCTTCAGAATGAATCTAAGCACTGGTTCTCTCTTGTCTAAATCACAGTCCTTCAGAAGATACTCTTGCTTTGCTTCAGTCCTTGTTAAGAGTTTATGTTTGTTTTCAACATCTCTGAAATGAGACCCCAATCCAAACTGAACATGCATTCTATGTATTTGCATATATCAAATAATATGCAGGTTACACCACTAACTAATGCTTAACATTGTATTTTTATGTTCAGGGGAACATATTTTAAGATAAGAACACTGGATATCAGGTTGGTCTGTGCCAAAAAAAAAAGCCTTGAAAATTATTTGGAAAAAGAGCTTCAAAGTTTACAAAAACAGAGTTCTTTTTTCCGACTTCCCCATGAACCTGAAAATTTTTTAAACTGCTTTAATGAACAGAACATTTAAATCAATTCCTAAGCCACACCTTTTTTCAAGCCTTGTGTGGAAGCCTGTAAAAAGGGGGGCTGGTATATATTTAAAATATTTTTTGATTGTTCTTTTTTGATTATACAAGTCATATTTTTTAATTGATTGATTTGATGCTGCACAACTCCAATGACTCTGGACTTAAATTAAGTTTATAATATTTATTTTTTTACACCGAGCTAGAAAGTTTTGCAATACTAAAAGAAAATGAAGCACTAAATCCAGTTATTTAGTCATTCTTAATCCACACAGTTGCCAAGAGTCAGAACTGACTTGAAAGTAGAGAAACAAAATCGCTATACCTGCAATTATCACATGTTGCCAGGTCAAAGTGGTTCATGAGATATGAGTCCATGAATTCCTTCCCACATTCTTCGCAGATTAGATAATCAAATTCTAATACCGGCCCTATTAAAATAAGAACGGAAGCACAATAATGACAATTCAAGCTGTTAAAATTTATCCAAAATAGTAAAGGAGCAATAATAGCAAATGCAAATACAACAACAACAAAAAAAGCTTTGGAATCTTGGAAATTACATTTTATTGTGTTTTATTGTCTATAAACCTTGATGAAAACAAGCACTACTTACTAGAATTAAGCTTTTCCAGGTCAGGTGAGCTGTGCTGTTGATGTGGTTTTATGATACTCTACCTTGGTTAACAAGGCTTATTGTTCTGTAACTATTGATTTCAATCTTTGTATGCTGCCCAGAAATTTAAAGAAATTCTTGACTCAATAGTGCAACTTATTCCAATCTGGTAATCTCTAGATCTGTTGTCTCCATCCGTACTCACTGTAATTATCAGTCAATTTTAGATTAAGATTAGCAAATTTATATTCTTATTCAACCAATGCTGAACCTAAAATAAGAACATATGGCTCTTTTTGACCAAAATGTCCTATGTCTTGCTTATTCAGGCACTTATTAAAATAAAGCAAATTACCAGGGGGATGCACAATTTTCTCAGTTTGGTGTCGATTTTTCTCTTCTTCCTCTTCCTCCTCCAGAAAAAACCCTCCTCCTGTATCTATTGTCTTTGGAGGTCCTTTAACTTTTGAACTGCCTGTAAAGATAAATAACAATTTGTGTATCTGTACAGATAAAATGACTTTATTTTGAAATGACTCCATAACATTCATTACATAAACTACTTTCAGTCACTGAAGAGACTGCAACACTTCAACATTTTTAGACTTCAACAGCTTCAACACTTTTAGATCAGTCTTGAAATATATACATTTACACATCTCATATCCATCTCAAACTGAGATGCAACAGATATAATTCATAAAACACACTGGGAAGATACGAATGAGTCCATATATTTACCAAGCCACTGTTTATGTAATTACATTTCACTGAATGAAGCTCAATTGGCTAGGTTTGCCCATCATGCTAATAATATAATACAGAATGACAACAGCTTGGTTTAGTCAGCGCATTAAGCCAATAACGTCAATGTGCATTTTTTTCTTCATTTTGAATAAAATATCCCTCTCCGTAGCTCGTTCCACAAACCTCCTTCCTTATTATTATGCAGGAATGTAGGGTGTGAATGCAAGTCCAATGAAAGTAGAAGCTTTGCTTCTCTGTGCACTCGCTACAAAAGAAGGTGGCAACCCTTTTTACAATAAACTTGTTTAATTTCTCAGAATGTACACTTTATTAGGGAAAGTCTTTAAGAACATCCCTACATCGTCTTCTTCATATGACTTCCTTATAAAGTGCACAAACTATTATTATTTTAATTCCATTTATATCCCGCCCTGAGTCTTCGGAGAAGGGCGGGATATAAATGGAATTAAAATTAAAAAAAAATAAAAAAAAATATTGTCCCCTATATGACACAATAACAGGATACGGCAAACCTTCGCCAGGAGAAGGGTAGGGCCAGTTCGCCAGTCTAGCTTGCCTGAGCATCAAAGCCCGCTGGCGGTTCCTCTCAATCTTTGCCCTCATGGTCTCGGAGAGTGCGTTTTTTTCTCCTTTGGCAACACTTGGATCCATGGCCGGATTCAGAACCACTCATCTAAAAATGGGAAGAGGTAGTTGAGTCATAAATCGATAGCCACTCAATATCAATTTTACCATATTTAACAAAACGTCGAAGGAGGTGAGGATGGCATTAATGCTTGGATGGGTGATTGATGGGCTGCTCGACTGCAAGTCGAATTTCCCCCCCCCCCAAAAAAAAGCAAAACCTGACCATCTATTTCAGGGGTCTTCAAACTTGGCCCTTTTATGACTTGTGGACTTCAACTCCCAGAATTCCTCAGCCAGCAAAGCTGGCTGAGGAATTCTGGGAGTTGAAGTCCACAAGTCATAAAAGGGCCAAGTTTGAAGACCCCTGATCTATTTCTTAAGAGGCGGCACTACTGATAACGTGGGCTTCAGCGCACAAACTCAGTTCAGCTCCCTTTATCACTTTGGAAATGTCACCGCTCTTTGTTGTTTCCCCTTGCTAGCATCAGCAAGGGAGATTTAGCAACTCGCCTCTCAAGCAAAGGCGCCGCCCGTCAAACACGGTGACAGACGCGAGCAAGGACAGAAATTGGTTCCTTCTCGGCACAACCCTACTTTGACCACCATCATCCCAACCCGCCAGTTTATTCACTCCGCGGGGCTCCTTTCCCCACGTAAGTTTGGTCCCGCGGGACCTTCGCTTCGCGCGTCCCGCTTGGGAAAAGCAAGAAAATCCGAGAAGACCCTTCGACCCCACAACCGCCCGCGGCCACCGTACTTACACGAAACGCGAAGTAGTGGCTTCTTTCACAGAGTGCGCATGCGCTGATAAAGGCGCACACTCACTCACTCACCCACCCACCGAGATCCAATGGGCTGCTTTTGACCATAGATTTAAAAAGAAGAAAAGACCATCCTTCCGTAAGTGGCGGGTTTTTCAATGTTTTTTTTTTCAGGGCGACAGCAATTTTTTTTAAAAAAAATTATTCTCCATTTTTAAAAATGGTCCTGTACAATTATCTTTATAGTGTGCGATATAAAGCCGGGATGAGAAAGATAAGTTTGGTGTTGTATGATCTCAAGGGCAAATCGTAGCTGCGCTAAGAGAGTAGTTTACTTTACAGAACTGACTGAGCATGTAACCAAGATCAAAGCCAATCTCTTAGGTCTCTGTAGAAGACTCTTCCTCTACGGACGTGTAGGCATGTCTTCAAAAATTAAGGCAACTCCAAATTTGAAAAAAAAAATCGAAGGATGATTTCGAAAGAGCAAGAACTCCGATTTTTCTAATTTTCTGCTGTGCAACATGTGTTTGGTGGCCAGCCACTTGGATTGCTGGGAGTTGTAGTTCGGCCACATCAGCTGTATAAATTGCTCAATACAGAAAATAAACCAAGCACGTGGTGTTTTGACAACCGACAGCAGAGTGCGCTGAAACCTTTGCAAAATTAATATCTTCTACTTATGTACAAATTGCTTAGTTGGCATAAACCTAACAGAATTATGGTGGCAGTAAACATTACAGAAATACAGCCTTCAATCTTTTGATTTTATTTTAAAATTGAAATAATTAATTGCATGCCACCAAGCCCAATAGATTTTTTTCCCCCTAATCTGGTCTTTCAGATCTTCCAATGGTGCACGCATTACACTAACTGAATCCTTCCAGCTCCCCGGTGACCATCTTCTCTTTCCCTCCACCTTTCCCAGCATTACAGTCTTTCTCAGAAAGCGAAGTCTTTGCGTTATGTATTCAAAATAGGATAATTTGAGACTGATTCTCTGGATTGATTTGTTTGATGATCCATTTCTTGGTATTCTTGGTTGCCCATAAGATTCTCTTCTCCCATACCAAAGCTCAAAAGCATCAATACTCTCCCTGTCCTGTTTCTTCAAAGTCCAAGTTTCACTTCTCTAGAGTGTCACAGGGAATACCATGGTTTATGTAATTATGTAATTTGTAGGTGTAATCACATCATGACATCTGGATATCTTTCTAAGGCCTTCATGGCTGCCCTATTGAGGACTAGTTGGCAGGGTGTTTCTTGACTGCTTATTCTTTTACTGTGCTGTTGGTGGCCTATCCCAAAAGGCAGAAGCTACCTGCCATTTCAGTATACTCTGTGTCAGTTCTAAGGTTGGTTGTACTTATTTTAATATGTTTTGTCTTGGTGAGTGGCTCTGCCCACGCAATTCTCAATAGCCCAATGTGGTAGCTGAATACCACAGAGGGATAAAGAGGTCTACATGGAAGGCAGTACATCTCACTATGACAATCACTGAAGTGCCATTGGGGATTTGTGCTTTGGCAAGAGTAATAACATATTCCTAACCAGCACCACTTGATGGAAACTTCTCTGCACTCAGCTAACTGGCCAGAAAGAAGAACTTCAACCTGATGATTAAAACTATTTCCAAGCAAGAAAATATGCCTGCCTCAAGAGCAACAGAGTGCTCTGGTTGAGTTAGAGACAGGACATAGAAAAGTCTCTGCTGTATATTTTACTGTGGAATGAGAAGTCTCGTACCACAAAAACTCATATCAAGGGTTTTTGAAAATTAGCCTTGCAGATTTTAACAAATCCCATTTCAACTAAATATTCAAAATCAGGACATGATGTTGCAACACCACGGTATCTGTTACTTTCACAATCAGAAATCTGATTGTGGTTATTTATTTTGCTACTTTTTAATTAATAACGAAAAGAAAAAAGAGCCAAATATAATGCTAATTAATGTTGTCGGTAAGGATAAAAAAGTGCATAAAATTGCTCTAAGAAAAAAGTGGGGGGGGGGGGAAATACCACAAAAGCATGCCATTATTAGAATTTACAATTCTATACATTTTATTTATTTATTTATGTCTCCTGTCTTTATTATTTTACAAATAATATACCTTCCTCCTCTTCTTTTGCCCTCAATAACAATCTGTGAGGTTGGCTGGATTGGCCCAGGGTCAGTCTCTCTCTCTCAAGACAATATAGACTTGCTAATGCAAACATTTATACAGCTGTCTTTTGTTTTAACCTACCATATTCTTTACAAATGAGTCATATTTCATTTTACTTGTCTATACAAAGTATAGATCTATAGGCAATCCTCTTATAGGCAGCAAGTGCAATTAGGTCTTTGGTCCATTGAATAAATGGAGCCATACATTTATTTTTCTAGTGCTGCACAATCAGTTTTTTAGTCATAGCAAGTGCACAGAAAATCCATTTACACTGTCTAATTGTCTAATCTTAATCGTATTTCAGGATTCACTTGATCAGGAACAGTTCCCCTCTACTCCATATTCCGTATTACTTCTTTAGCAAAATAATCCACTTTTGGTGGGAGGAGACCTATCGAAGACTGAGCCCCTTCACAGGGGATAGCTGTTGGGTTTGTCAATATCATTTAATTACTGTCTATGCTATGGTTGCGTAGGTTTTATTGTCTTATGTGTATATGTGAAAATTTATGGAATGCAGATAGTCCTTGACATACAACCATTTGTTTAGTGACCATTCAAAGTTAGAACAGCACTGAAGAAAGTGACTTATGACCATCCTCATGGTTACATGTACAAAATTCGAATGTGTGGCAACTGGTTCATATTTATGATAATTGCAGTGTCCTGGAGTCATGTGATCACCTTTTGCAAACGTCTGACAAGTATAGATAATGGGGAAGCCAGATTCTCTTAACAACCGTGTTACTAACTTAACAACTGCAGAGACTGACTTAATGACTGTGTCACTAAAGGTCGCAAAATGGGGCAAAACTCACTTAATACATGTCCCATTTAGCAACAGAAATTTGGGGGTCAATTGTGATCCTAACTTGAGGACTACCTGTTTGTGGCTTATACAAACGTATGTAAGCATGTATGTATATATCAATAAATAAAACATAGGCAAGACTATGAGACTTTCAAAACTATCTCAAGAGGCACGTGGTGTGGTGATGAAGATACTGGCCAGGAGCAGGGAGACCCAAGGTCTAGTCCACTCTCATCCATAAAAGCTCAGTGGGTGACTTAGTCAGTTGCTCTCTAAGTCCAACCTACCTGACAGGGTAGTTGTAGGAAAAAATAGCAGCAGAAGCTCTGTGCATGTTAACTTGAGCTTCTGTACAAAATGTGAGATATAAAGCTAATACGTACATGGATTTTCCAAATACATTTCTGAGATGGTGTGTTTAGTATAAGGCTTGTGAACAGTCCTTGCATGTACTACAAGTTGATTTAGGGAAATATGTGGTAAAATGGATGGGCACAAATTGCTGTACGGAATGTTTAGCATAAATATGGATTTCAAGGCTTGTTGCTGAATATGACAACTGTGAGTCAAATGAAAGAAATGTATGAATAAATGGCAAGGTTAGGCAATGGTTCAGCACTGACCAGGAATTAAAGCAGGGATGTATGATATCTCCATGATTCTTTAATGCATTTATGGATAAATATATAAAGAATACTTATGGTAACACTATAGGTCTGTTGTATAAGAACATAAATGTGCATGTGTCCTTTTGTATATACAGATGGTGCCGTTTTATTGTTTCGGAACTTGATTTGCAGAAAATATTAGATTGTACGATACAATCTGAAGTATAGATCTGAAAACTAATATATCAAAGACAAAGTAATTGCATGTAGTATGGAAAGTGGAACGAACAATTAACGTAGTATATATAAATGGCAATAAAATTAGCAGGCAGATGAATTTGTTGACTGAAAGTTAATTAAAATGGAAAAGAAATGGAAAATATTTTCGTATGTAAATGCTGGTAGAAAAAGAGTGGTCTATTGTTGGTTAAAAGAAATCAAAAGCCTGAAAGTCAAATGTAGTATGAGTGAATAGAATAGAGCTGCAAGGGACCTTGGAGGTCTTCTAGTCCAGCCCCCTGCTCAAGCAGGAGAACCTATACCATTTCAGACAAGTGACTTTCTAGTCTCTTCTTAAAGACCTCCATTGATGGAGCGCCCACGATTTCTGAAGGCAAGCTGAGTGGATTATTTGTGTGGTAAAATGAGGGTGAAAATAATGAATGGCTGATGAATGAATCTGAACTTAGCAGAAAATGAGTAACCATTACATAAGGAGCATGTTGGCTTGGTCATGTCACCTGAGGTGGCTGGTTGAGAATCAAATCACAGAACAAATATATAAAGGAAGAATAAATGTCTCAAGAGAAAAGGGAAGACTGAGAAAAACATGATAGTATGGTATGTATGACACACCCTTTAAAAAACTGAGGTAAAATGTATAAATGGAAAGAGAAAAGCTCATGTGAGCACTTGGTGGAAGCTAGGATGATTTGCCAAGAAAGAACTGAATGGGGGATTGTAATGAATTGTATTGGGGACAACTAAATTTAATTTGACTACCTCCTGCCTTTTATTTCTTCTATCCATTACGTCTTCTTCTTCTTCTTTTTTTTGCATTTTACGTGATGCTGCTTTTCCCCAGAAGGGAATTTTGTGATGGAATTATATTTATAAGTGGGCTAAGCACAAAAGACTTAAGTCTTTATCCACAACTGAAACCAAGCCAAAGTGGTATTATTCTTAACAGTATTTACGTCATCCTTTTCCAAGCAATGGTGCAATGGTGCTCTCTCTGTTTTTCTTTAAGAGGAGGGACTGCAATACTTCTAGCACTTTGTGTAATATTTGTTTTCTTTATAACTGTATTGCATGTGTGTGTGTCTGTGTGTCTGTGTCTGTGTCTGTGTGCATGCATGCGTGTGTGTGCCTCTGTGTGCGTGTGTCTGTGTCTGTGTGTGTGTGTTGAGTATACAGGATGTACCAAACACCAGATCTCAAGACAACTTTCTGTGAAAAAAGAAATTAATAAAACATATCGTGACTGGCCCATGGAACCCAATCTTTGATGCTCCCCATTTACCCACCTGAAGACATTCTGGAGGTCTGCTCTTCAGAGAGGCCAAGTAGTCTGTATCAGCTCCTGAATATCTAGAGCAGGATTTCTGAAACTTTCCTCAAAGGACCCTTTCCCACTTTTAAAAATTATGGAGAACCTCAAAAGAGCCTATACATGATAATGTTTATCCATATTGACCTATTGAAAATTGAAATTGACGCATTCACTACTACTTCTCACAACTGTTTGATGGGATTTTAACATTGTATTATTTTTCATCATGGGCTGGCAAATAATTGTGATATCATGGAACTCTGAGAGGGTCTTGGGGGATTCCCACACACAAGTCCTAGGGCCACACTTGAAGAAACCTTGTCTTAGAGCAGGGGTGTCAAACTCAATTTCATTGAGGGCCACATCAGCATTGCGGTTGCCCTCAGGGGGCCGGGTAGGTATCGCCAGGGTGGGCGTGGCCTACTGGGTGGGTGTGGCCAGCTCTACATCGTTCTCATCAAGGGTGCCTATGGGGGCCCGGGCAGGAGTGGGACAGATCTGAGGGTCTCTGGCAGAAGGAGGGTCTCTGGGCCGGGGCCAAGGCAGTGGGGGCCGCTCCCTCACTGTTTCCAGGATGGCTTCGCGGGCCACATGAAACCACTTCGTGGGCCACATCCGACCCCCGGGCCTTGTGTTTGACATGTCTGTCTTAGAGGAAGGAACATAAGAGGAGCAAGGGGCCTAAGCTTTGTGGGAAGAATCCAGAGAAAGAAATATTTTGGGGAATATTAAAAAGACAGAATATATTTCCCCAAAGGTTAGGGTTAATTTGATTTAACAGATTTGTAGTGGGAATGACCAGTGTGTGAAAACCAAGAGTTCTGTTTCCTTTTTCTTTCCTCTTTCCTTGTCTTTGTGTGTGTGTCTGCGTCAAAGTCTTTGTGTATTATGTAAATGTTAACTGTTAAATGTCCCTAATCCCTAGAGGGGGAAAAAATATTCTGCCTTTTTAATATTCCCCAAAATATTTCTTTCTCTGAATTTTTCCCACAGTTTTTCCTCATTTCTCCTGGTATCTAGCGAGAGCCCTCTAAGACTATTAGGGGCTGAAGAAGGTGCAGTGATGTTTCAATAAATACATTTTTGCCAAGATTCACCTTTTTTCAAATGATTACGATTATATATTGAAACAAGATATTAACTGACTAGTATAGATAGGTAAGCAATTATATATGGTCCAATAAAAGATCAAGTACTAGATTCAAGATTTTGCAGGATTCGAGAGAGTAAGGTAGACCAGCGGCTCCAAACATTAAATTGTACTCCCATGTGAGTTATTTCACATGGATTTCAGAATCCATTGTATTTCCTTATATTTCTGCTGCTTCTATGGCATGGCCAAGAGTTTCAGATCGTTTTTTTATTTTTATTTTAATCCCATTTATATCCCTCCCTTCTCCGAAGACTGAGGGCGGCTTACAATTTAAGCACAAACCAATGTGCTTAGCAATAGCCTTCATTCTATGTATATGCCTGCTTATTAGGGCTTTCGCCCCCCCCCCAAGCAGCATTATTACAAAGTCAGCTTATTGCCCCCAACAATCTGGGTCCTCATTTTACCTACCTCGGAAGGATGGAAGGCTGAGTCAACCTTGAGCCTGGTGGGATGCGAACCTGCACTAATTGCAGGCAGCTGGGGTTACTTAAGGAGGCATTAGCCCACTGCTCCACCAAGGCTCCAATTTACAAGAGACCATGCAATGCGGAATAATGTAACAAAATAGATGGGGCAAAAAGAGCAAAAGACTAAGTCCAGGGTTTTCACCTTCGATATTAAATGCCTATTTTTATGAAGAGAAGGACATAAAAAAATGTGCACAATGGAAAAGCAATCATTCATTCAGATTGCAAGAAGATGCAAGATTGTTAAGGAGATGAAGGTAGTTTACTGTAGGTTCCTTCCAATAAGTAGTTCAGCATGAAGAAAATGGCAGAAACAAGGGAAAATTCACCATTCTTAGATTTAACAAAATTGAAAAATCTTATACAGCTAGTCCTTGACATACTACTATTGTGTAGTGGGTTCTGGAACACAGGAAAGACGCCAGGCCGATGAGTACAGCATAGCGGCTCTTTATTGGTGATAGAAACTGTACCTGTACCTTTATATACCTGGCCAGGTACGCTCTCAGCCAATCAATTTAAACCTTAGTTTCCCGCTGAAACTAACCGGCCACAGCAGTTTCGGTACAGCGCCACCTGGTGGTATCGGCTATGCCTCGGCTTACTGTATCTCTTAAACCCCCATACATAACAACTACCATTCTAAGTTATGAACATGCTGAACAAATGGTGGTTATGATTGGTCCTTGCAGTTCTAGCCGTCCCAGCATTCCCATGGTCCATAATCATGATTTAAGTGCTTCCCTGGATGCCAGTCTTCTTTGGTAACTTCCTGCCAGCTTCTTCCCTGACTTATTGTGGGAAGCTGACAGAGAGTTACCTGGCTTAACAACAATGGGACTTGGTTAACAGTTGTAACCAGGACTGCGGGGATTGCTTTACAACTGCATCACTCTCTTATTCTGGTCCCAATTGCCATTATAAGTTGAGGATTACCTTTAATAGGTTATTTAACAGGTGTTTTTGCTTTAATTTATCAATTATTAGTGAAATTCAATACAGAGCAGGTCAGAAACTGTGTGATTAAATGGATGCAAAATTTGAGTATAGTAATAGAGGTGCAACAAGGAGAATTTCAATGGAATAAAAATACTACATTTACTCCAAATATTATATTCAGAGAAAATTGGTGCTGGTATGTTACTCCAATCTTAACTGCTAAAATTAATAATCCACGATACTATTGCTACTATATTGCTGATATAATGAGCAAGTTCGATCATTTTTTTCACACTGGTGGCAATGCAATAAAACTCAACAGTTTGGAAGAAGATGCATATTAGAAGGTAACACATTTTGAAATTGAATTCTCTTTGCAATTAGAAATATTTTAATTAAATTTTATTAAATCACACATTCCTTCAAATAACTATTCTGTATACGTTAACTTCATGATGGATACTATATGCTTCTAGCATATTTAAAAAGTAAATCTAATGTAGAAATCAATCCTAATCAGAAACCATTCTTGGACTTCAGTTTATTACTATACCATATGTCATATTTGGGGGATGTAAAATAGAGAGTTCAGATTTCAACTTTATAAGAAATTAGATAAATTAGTGATCTAAACTGTGTTAACCAGATATTTTTAGTTTAAATCTAAATAGTGACTTTAGACTACTCTTTAAAAAGTAATACATGTTGTAATCTTATAAATAACCAAGGGTATATTGAAAAATTGTAACCTCCATGATATTTTAGGTTTAATGTTTAGTTACTTGTATTTCAGTCATTGTATTTTAGTTTTTTATTCTTTTCATATAACTTCCACATTTTGTGTTTTCTATTCTTGTCTAAAAAAATTAATTTAAGAAAGCTTATTTTTTAAAAAAACATGTGGCAATAAATAATAAAATGTGGCACCTTGAGAGAAGCAATTGCATCTTGGCTTTCAATTAATGCTTAACGCCTTCTGAGATATAAAGATGGTGTTCAGAGTAGCCTATATCCTTGTGGAGCAGGTTTCTAACCTTCTGGAGAGGTTAGAAACCAATGTTCAAAAGGAGACTACACAAGCCTCTTGCATTGGCTTACCATGTGGCAAAATCTGGATCTACACAGATCCTTTGGTAGTCACATATGAGGGTGGGAAATAAGCAATATTAGAGAGAGAGAAAAATGAAATGAGAATAATCAGCCTGTCCTTGGTGACACTGTAACTGGCTAATGAAGTTTACTTTTTTATATAATCAAGAACTAAGGAGAAACTTCCTGACTGTCAGAACAATTAACCAGTGGAACAACCTGCCTCCAGAAGCTGTGAATGCTCCAACACTGGAAGTTTTTAAGAAGAGACTGGCCAGCCATTTGTCTGAAATGGTATAGGGCACAGGTCTGCAACCCGCGGCTCCGGAGCCGCATGCGGCTCTTTCAGTCTTCTGCCATGTGCAGTCCAAAAAAAAAAGTGGGACTAAAAAAGTTCAACCAATCAATTCAAATATGCAGGGTAGGTGCATATCTCGCCTTGGCTCCACTCTTCAGTCAAACCCTGTTCTGCGCATGTGCGCATGTACGCGCATGCACACACATTTTTTGCGGCTCCCAGTTTTTCCTTTTGTGAGGGAACCGGTTCCGAGTGGCTCTTTCACTGTTTCACGTTGCTGACCCCTGGTATAGGGTTTCCTGCCTGAGCAGGGGGTTGGACTAGATGACCTCCAAGGTCCCTTCCAACAACTTCTTCCTCTTCCTCTTCTTGTATTATTAATTATTATTATTATTATTATTATTATTATTATTATTATTATTATTATTATTATTATTATTATTATTATTATTATATGGAAAACTGAGCATGTAAAACATGGCCAAGGGCCCCGAACACTGACCTAGGCCATTTTTCATATATGAGTCAATGTACAGATTTCAAAAGAGAAAAATAAAGCCCAGTGAGTGTTTGTTTCACCGGTTTGCAAGCTTTGCAGTCCCAAAGCTGTAGAAATAGGACTATATGTGGGATTTCATTGATTGAGCTCAATATTTTCAGTATAACATCTAAATTGTGCCAATACCTGTCTTTTATGTGGTAGTCATTTTCCCTGGCTAAATTCCAGTGGGTTAGCAACTCTGAGGCAGCTTTCTGGAAGAGTGTATTAAAATTGTTTTTTAAAAAAATAAAAAACTATTAATGATAATAAAAACAATAGCCTTTTAAAAACAAAAAATTAAATAGACTAGAACCATTTTAAAATTGTCTTGCCATCTAGTGACGGATTTTGGGTAGTTTGTGCTGTCTCTCTCCTTCATTTGTTGCCTCCTATTGTCTGAGATAGACTATTAAGAAAGCATATAAGTGTGTTGAAAGCTGCTGCCTTAAAATTGAAAAGTGCAGGTATGTGAACAGATCTGAAATGCAAATATATAAGGGAAAATTGGCAGCCTTCCCTAAAAGGCAATCTTAATGCACATTTGTTATTTTTGTTATTCTCACAAAAGAGAGAGGGAGGGTATGACAGGATGTGAAATTTTTTGTGGTTGTTTTTGGTTGTTCTTTTTCTTTTAAAAAGCAATACTTACCTGGCTTTCATTATAGCTGTTATTCAACAAAATTTTAGAACACAGTGCAATCACTTTGCAATATCAGGAAATTCATAAAGCTATCTTTTAGACAAGAAAGTGGCAGGAGGTGAAAGCTAGACTTGTCTTCTCTTTTGCTTTATACATATTTTTGTTGTCTGTCACCTCCCTCCCTCCCTCTCTTCTTTCTTTCTTTCTTTCTTTCTTTCTTTCTTTCTTTCTTTCTTTCTTTCTTTCTTTCTTTCTTTCTTTCTTTCTTTCTTTCTTTCTTTCTTTCTTTCTTTCTTTCTTTCTTTCTTTCTTTCTTTCTTTCTTTCGTCAGTTTATAATCCAGAAAATTAAAAAGCTATAATTTACTAGTCAAACCCTTTTGCTGCTGCCAAAGATCACTTTTCCGACTCCCTATGCCCAGTGTCTTTGGGCACGATGACAAAACACCACACATTCACCATTAAAAAAAAGCATTCCACATTTTAACCATTTAAAAGCACAGCTTTTGTTTTTCTAAGTGCAGGAACTTACAAAAACATTTGCCTATAATTCCTGCAGCAGAGGCCCTGCTTATCTGGACACTCTCTAGCCATTTCCAGTCCATCATTGTAATCTGAAAATTCCTTAGTGGTGTGGTGTGTGTTTTTTTTTACTGTCTGTATGTAACTCATTTAGTTATCATTTTATCATACTTATATCCTGCCCTAATAAGCATTCTGTGGATGGTTTATTATCAGATAACTAAAGATAACTAAAACAATCCTTAACTCCTTACAACTCAGAATCTAAAAGCAAGGGTTCTAGATAAACAGGCTAAAATAAACAAACAAAGAAAAATAAATAATAAAACCAACCAAAATTTAGTGACAACAACAAGAGCAGCCCAGTAAATATTGACTCACACTTACTTATGCACCAAACAAAATGAAAGTGTCTTCATTATCTTCCTGAAAGAACTGGGGGTGAACTGGTCTCTTGGAAGCAAACATTTAGCAGGCATTCTACTCATTTTTAGGGACACTTTACTTCCTTTGGTGCACTGGTTTGATTACACTCAGTAACTCACCTTCAATCCATATTAACATAAAAATTCCACAATTCAAGCTATTCCTTTCATCACATGTTTCTTCTAAATCAGCAAAATGTGCAATAAAATATCATTTCATACATTTCTCAGTGACTTCCTAAAGAGCAATAATCCTGAGTCACCTTGAACAGCAACATTGGCGGCAAATATTCATTCAAACAAAAAGCTGTATTGCACTTTCCAAATTCGGTTTATTGTAACCTTTTGTGCTCTTTCAATCAGACCTATAAAATAGTTTTCCAGGGTGTTTTCTGTGGGTGTGCCTGCCCTATGGAACCAACTACCCACAGAACTTAGGACTGCCCCCGACCTTCGCTCATTTCGCCGGGACCTGAAAACATGGCTCTTCGATCTGTTTGGTCCAGACTGTGGGGTTGTTAATTTAACTGGGTTTTAGATTTACTCTTGGGGCTTGAATCTAATTTAATTGTTTTAATTGTTTTTAATTTTTTGTATTCATGGTTTTAACTGCCCTGTAAACCGCCCTGAGTCCTACGGGAATAGGGCGGTATACAAATCCAATAAAATAAATAAATAAATAAATACTCTTCTTAACAAACTAAGCCACCATTTGTAGTTTTTGGATACTTGCTTATTATCATTATTTTGTGTAAGGGAATAGTGGAATTGTTTAGGCATGGATGCATCTTTGCCCACTTTAATCAACTCCATAAGCTTTCATATTTTAAGAGTTCTCATAACTGTTTTACATGTGCAACCTTGCCTCTTTTTTTAAACATTCTTTCAGCACTGATAACTCCCTTTTCATTATTTTTTTCTTGTATAGCAGCATTTATTTTAACTCCATTTTTTAAAAAACATTGCTATCATCCCCCTGCAAATCATTAAAAAAAATTTCACCCGAAAGAATTTTGTTTGCTTTTATTCTTAATCCCATTCAAGACTTCTTGTTCAGCCCTCTTCGCCCTTTTCTTAAGCCCTTTTTTATTTCTATTAAAATTGTGCTGCAAGTTTGTTTCATTTTTAATCTTAACCGTTCCTTATTGTCTCTGACTTCATTTTTCTTTATCTATATAATATACACTATTTTTCTCTCATCTTAATTTTGGCAGCAGTCACTCTCTTGTAGGTATTTTCCTCTCCTCCACAGCCTCCTTCATTCCATTCCATTCCATTAAGCAGCCCTTTCCATGCTTCTCATTCGCATAACACAACACTGTGTTGTGGAGTGTGCCATGCATCTTCTTTTCATGCATTCATTCACTTGGGAGATTAATGCTTTTTCTAATCGAGTGACTGCAAGGCAAAAGGCTATGATCATAGATTCCCCCTCCCCAAACTATTGGTGCACTCTGATACACATGGTAGAAACCTCCAAGCCTGATGTAATTTCACACATATGAAAATTGTTTTCTGAATTAAAATAGACCATGTTTTACAAGCCTGTATGGATGGATGTATGGATGTATGTATGGATGGATGTATGGATGGATGGCGGTGGCTCAGTGGGTTAGGACGCTGAGCTTGTCGATCGGAAGGTCGGCAGTTTGGCGGGTCGAATCCCTAGTGCCGCATAACAGAGTGAGCGCCTGTTACTCGTCCCAGCTTCTGCCAACCTAGCAGTTCAAAAGCACGTAAAAATGCAAGTAGAAGAATAGGGACCACTACGGTGGGAAGGTAACAGCGTTCCGTGCGCCTTTGGCATCTAGTCATGCTGGCCACATGACCACGGAGACGTCCTCGGACAAGCGCTGGCTCTTCGGCTTTGAAACGGAGATGAGCACCGGCCCCTAGAGTCGGAAACGACTAGCACGCATGTGCGGGGGAACCTTTACCTTTACCTTTTTATGGATGGAATGCTAAAGGAGTGAAGGGATGTTTTCCAGTATTCCCCCGATTTTAGCTGGAAGGGCATCATGGCTTCCCTGTTGTAGCTTAAGGCACAATTAATGCAAACATGGCATCAGCATGTCAGCTGTTGGGGAGCATCAACCATCCCTCCGTGATATTGTATAAATTGAGCCTAAAAGACAAGGAGAGAGAGAAGTTGTACATGGATTGAGAAGAGTGGTGGAGTGGCATCTTTTTGACAACTCTGGGGGGCCTCTCTGACCTATCCATCGCTGTCAAGAGCAGAACCCTTATTCCCTGCACTGGCTTTCCAAAGTGTGGCCTTTGTTTGCTCTTCTGAAGAGGACAGCTGTGGAACGCTTTCAGAAAATAAATTAGTCACTAGCTAGCTAATCTCATCCCATTCATGGATGCCATGCAAAAGATGCCCCTCCCCTAATCTTGATGTACTTTTTTTTCCCAGGGGCTAGGATTTTTCTTTTCTATCTTCTTTTCTTTTTCACTTTTTTTTGTCAACAGCATGAATAAGCAGAAAAGTGAACTTTGCCACTAGTACCTGAGATCTATTGTTTTCTGAATGACAGATTGAAAAGAAGGTAGAAGAAAAAAAACACCCAGCCCCAGAGACTGTCAGCTGGGTGAAAGCATTCCTTCTCCTGCCCCTCTGGGTGGTCCTCTCTGAGGCTCCCATCGTTTCAGCACCATTCATCCCAAAAGAGGGAGCAGCTTGGGCGTACAAAAGCGTGGGCAACTTAATTACCTGACTTTTAAAAGATCAGGTTATTGACTACATATTTGTTCTGAGCATTGTGTGCATTTGATTGCAATCTTTGAAAAGAAAAAAAAGAAGCCCCCCTCAATAAAACACAAGATAGTCAGAATCATTTCCAAATTTATTTAAAATATTCTTATCCCACTGGGGGTCTTCTTACTTCAACAGATATTCCAGCCTGCTAATTTCAATTCGATGAACTTTACATACTTTCTTTCACTCAGTCTTCCATTTGGTCTTCCCATATTATCCAGTTCTGTGCAGTTGTTGGTGTTTTGTTCCCTATCCTTGATAAATCTCCGTTTCCCCCTTGTCTTGGACCTCAGGTTCAACTCCCCATTCAACGTGGAAGTTTAGTGAGATAGAGCAGGGGTCCCCAACCTCCAGTCCATGGACTGGTACCGGGCCATGGCATGTCAGCAACTGGTCCGCACAGACTAGCAAAGCCCCATCTGTGGGATGCAGGCAGCATACAAAACCATGCCCGCCTCCCCCCCACTCCGGTCTGCAGAAAAACCTCTCTCCATGGAACCAGTCCCTAGTGCCCAAAAGGTTGGGGACCTCTGAGATAGAGCATTTCAGCAATAGCTGCCTCTTAAAACGGTTTACCTTTCAGATTATTGACTGAATAAAAATAGAGAGGGGGGGATTATGGGAGGGTTTCTTGGGAGGAAAATCTGAATGTAAATACCATTAATAAATAATGCTGACTTGAACTAAGGATCCTATTAATTAATTAATTGATTTGTATCCCACCTTTATTATTTTTATAAATAACTCAAGGTGGTGAACATATCCAACACACCTCTTATTTTCCCCACAACAACAAGGTGAGTTGGGCTAAGGGAGCGACTGGCCCAACTTTCTCTCTTGTTTATTTCCTAGATTATTTTTTAAATTCTTTTCCATAAAAAAAACCAAATAGGTAGGATGCCAGCCTCTAGCATCCCTTTACAGGTAGTCCTTCAGTTACAACCATAATGGGGAACAGAATTTCCATTGTTAAGCAAGACAGTTGTCAAGCAGATCACTGGAGTTGCTAAGTGAACCACATGGTCATTAAGTGATCCAGCTTCCCCATTGACTTTGCTTTTCACTAGCTGGCTGGGAATGTTGTAAATGCTGATCATGTGGACTTCAGGATGCTGCAACCATCATAAATGCATACCGGTTGCCAGCACCCAAACTTTGATCATGTGACCCTAGGGAATGCTGCGATGGTTGTAAGTGGGGGCACCAGTCGTAAGGCACTTTTTGAATGGTCACTAAATGAATGGTTAAGTCAAGGACTACCTGTCTGTCTAACCATGTATCTGAGCATTTGCCCACAGGCATTCTTATGAATTCAAAATTATGGTTGGTTAGTAACCCTGGGCTTTAATTGAGAATGTCTAACCATGTCCAAAAGTAAACTGGATAGATACAGAAAAATTACAGAGTTAGAGCGGCAGTAGTTTTGCAAGATACACTTTTATCGTAATAAAGAGCCCTCTTCCAAACAGCTTTTTGTGACTGACCCTATCTGCCCTAGCAATATTTTTGTCTGTGAGCATACTCATTTATATTCTCTCATAAGTCCAGATGTGCTCTTTGAAGACTTGCCCAAACTTCCCCTACTCCTTTTCCCACTATTGAAATATGGAAGATATTTTCCCTGGGTTTCTTTTGCTAATGTTAGAGATTGAAGGTGTTCTTCCTAAATCCAGATTAAATCTTCCTGAGATTGTGCAGATTGTCTTTATGTGTTGATTTATTTTGGCATTATAGTGAGCACTTTGGGCTTGGTCCATTCTATATGTTTCTGAGTCTAGACCTGGGTCTTCAAACTTGGCCCTTTTATGACTTGTGGACTTCAACTCCCAGAATTCCTCCGCCAGGCACGCTGGTGGAGGACTTCTGAGAGTTGAAGTCCACAAGTCATAAAAGGGCCAAGTTTGAAGACCCCTGGTTTAGAACTTGCTGAATCTCAGGGTTAGGGGTGTAGAGAAGCTTTATTGCAGCTGCTGAATAATGACTGTCTTGAGATGGGAGGCAGGGCAAGGCAAAAGCTCCCTCCTGTTGGAAAACAATAGGCACTTTTTCTTGCAAAATGAACGTGGGTATGTAGATGTGGCTCTTTGATTTTATGAGACAAAATTTCCTTTTTCTCTTGCAAGCAGTTTGTGCCCGTCATGAAGTTGAGAGGTAAAGGGTGTAAAGAATGGGCCAAGGTCCTTTAAGAATGAGCTCCATATTGCACCCATCTCTATACAAGTTGGGTGACCTTGGGCCAGTTGTTCTCTGAGCCCAACTTACCTCAGAAAGTTATTGTTGTGAGGAAAATAAGAGGTGTGTTGGAACCCTTTGGAACCAGCTGCCTGTAGAGCTTAGGACTGCCCCTGACCTTCGCTCATTCCGCCGGGACCTGAAGACCTGGCTCTTTGAGCTTTCTGGCCTAGACTGAGAGTATTAACTGGGGTTTTAATTGTATTTTTAATTGTAACTGGGTTTTTATTTCAAGGTTAATGTAATTATTTTAAATTTTTTTTAATTTTTGTAACTTGTTGCATTGTTTTAAAAAACCTTGTGAACCGCCCTGAGTCCTACGGGAGAAGGGCGGTATATAAGTTTAATAAAATAAAATAAAATAAATAAAATATGTTCACTGCCTTGAGTTATTTGTAAAAATATGTATCTCCCACTGAAAAAAGGGAACTTTTTGAGAAATTTTGGACTCAGTTGTGGTTGTAGTTGAGAACTACCTGTATTGGAGGATCTGAAAAAAATATCTGTATTTCCTTCTCTGAAAGAAAGCCCCACCATTCCAGTCAACATAACGGGGTTTGTAATTCAACGTATTTGGAGTGGAACAGACAAATTATGTACTATTTCTATCCCTACATTCAAGTACGGCATTTTATTGGGTGAAGAATGCTGGGATGTTTATTGAGCATGATTATAGAACAAATAACAAGAGTATCCACGAGGAGGGGGTATCTAAAAGTCAAATTGCAGCTGCCACCACGCAACCCTCCATAATCATGGCTGCTGCCTCTTTCATTTTTGACTCCCCTTCCCTATGGATGCCTTCTGGATAATGAATGCACATCCTTGCTATGCAAGAGTGCAATGAGGGACTTTCTCTATGAGATGTGCCCCCTTCCCAAAAAATCAGCAATGTTATTCAAAGGTTTATACTTAATTCTATATGTTCTTGTACTATTGTTACGAAACACTTTGAAGTTTTTTTAAAAAATGAGCTTTTAAAAAACTATGGGGCTGGGAGGTTATAAGATAAGATAAGTTGTCAACAATCATGCTGGTCCATTAGTCATTCCTTCATTTAAAAAATGACTGACTTCTTAAATGCAATACCTTCAAACGATGAGGTTATTTAATCCATTGTGATTCTTCCTGAATTTGTAATTCATTTAACCAAACACAATTACTACATGAGTAGAAAAAGAGGAGTGTGAAAATGGCAATTCACCAGATTCTAAGTTCCCAGTACACATGTAGTGACTGGTAAAAGAAAGCTTCAGCTTTTTTTCCCTGAGACCTTTTTAGGTGGCGGGGAAAGAAAATATTTAATTAGAGGGAACTGTGGACAAAATGGCTGTGCTTACATGTTTTTGTAGTCAATACTTTTCAGCTGCTGAAATGTAGGATACACATTTTTGTGTACTTAGTAAAGTCTGCAAACAAGTGCAGTGGTTCGGAACGCTGCCTTCTGTTTCCAAGTATTTGATCAAACTGGTTTTATTTCTTAATCCCCGGAATGTAATTTCAGCTTGCCAACTCTTCATCCAAAAGACCAAAAGCTTAGTGTGCTGCATTAATTATGAAGATGTTGCCCCAGTAATGTGAAGTAATATTTTGCTTTGAGCATTTAAAACACGTCGATGGATGGGGGAGAGAATTCTAGGAAACAGGAGTAGCCCATTTTTCTTTACATTGAGCATCCTTCAGGTATACAGACTACGAGTCCCTGAAATCAACAGACAAGCATGGCTCTGACTGGGAATTCTAGTGTTGGGAAGTTGGTGATTTTTTTCTGGTGGACAGTGGCTGACAGGTATTTTATGTGTATTTTTCTCTCCGATGCTTTGTGTTTGTGTATTGGGTTTTAAAATTGTATTTGTATGACATTTGTTATGCTCTCTTGAGCCTTGAACTGGCAGTCTACACACACACAAACAAACACACACACACACACTCACACACTATACAGTATCTTGATGCTGCCAAGATTTGGGAATACTTGAGAAGCAGAGAAAGAGAGACTGAGGGAGAGAGAGTGTTCCCAAAGTGAACTCCGTTATGACATAATGAAATAAATAAATGAGAACAGGAAGAAAGGGGCTGAAAATAGCCAAGAGGCAGGATTTTTTTTAAAGGAGATCGCTCTTTGGAAGACCCTGATAGTCTTGAAAACCAGTTAAATTATCTACTATTCTTTTATTTAAAAGCACTGGTTTTTACCTGTACAGACCAAAGAGTAATTTCAAAGCCTACGTAATCATTATTATCATTGTCGTGAAGACTATCTGAAGCAACAGCTGGTTCAAAATGCAACAACGCAAGCAGTAACAGGTGCTTTTTGATGTCCCCATGTGTCATCACTGTTACATGAGCTCAGTGGTGGGATTCAGCTGGTTCGCACCACTTCGGCAGAACCGGTAGCTAATTTTTTGTTGCCCAGGCCCAGAATGGACTTCCAGAAGCGGCATCCACACAGAGAACCAGTTGTTCACATATTTGAATCCCACCACTGCACGAGCTGCACTGATTGCTGATTGGCTTCTCAGTGCAATTCAAGGTGCTGATTGTTTCCTACAAAGCCCTGCATGATATGGGGCCTGTATACCAAGACACTGCTTGTCTCCAATTGTGTCCACCTGCCTAGTATATTCCAGCAGAGTGAATGCACTCCAAGTCCCCTCCATTAAATATTGCCAACTTGGGGCACCTAAGAAGCATACCTAAGAAGGAGCTGTTGTAGCTCCCACCTTCTGGGACAAAATCCCCCTGAGATAAGGACAGTGTTGTCTCTCCTGGGATTCCAGGAGGCTTTGAAAACCTATTTTTGCCCCAGGCCTGAGATAGAAGTTTGTTATTTGCTTATTGTCCCTTGTTTTCTTTTATTATTAGAGCATTTTAGTCTGGGCTGCCTATTGAGTTAATATCTTTAGTTCTTTTTATGCCTTTTTTTAGTTTTGTGGAGGTAGGTGGTCAATATATTTTTAAAAAGTATTCATTTATTAAATTTATTATAGCCACCCACTCTATTAGACTCTGGGCATCTTACAAAATCCAGAAATAGTAAAAACTCTTTTAATTAAAAACAAACACACAGAGCCACACACACAAGCTGTAACAGGGCACCCCAAGCCTGGGAACAGAGCCAATGTCAGTCCTCACCCATCTTGATTCTTTAGACAAGAAAGACCCTCAAGTCTGCATTGAAAAGTACACTTTACTAAAAGTCAAGTGGAATAGAGCTTCGCAAAGCCAGAACTGACGTTCGCGCACCAAAGTTTCCTGGTTAACTTTCCCCATCCAGTTCCTCCTCTCTGCTGGTCCCTCATTCCCCAATTATATTTGAATAAAATATTTTGGAAATGGTCTCTTGAATGGTGGGCGGGCTGGTTGTTGTTTCGTTACATTCCTTTCCCAGGGCTTTGAGATGGCATCTCTGGAAGGTACAATGACTTTCTATCCTCTTCCTCCTCACGTCTGGCTCGCTCTCCCCACACTCCTAGTTCATGGCAGGCTGGCAGCTAACGAAAGCGAAGCTCAGCGTACGATGGCAGTCGTGACAGCCAGGTTTTAAGGACTTTTCACAACCCCAGAAGAGAGGGTTTTATTTGTATGTCTGCCCCCGACCTCTGTTCATTCCGCCGGGACCTGAAGACCTGGCTCTTCAAGCTCTCTGGCCCAGGCTGAGAATTTTAATTTTAATTTTAATTTTAATTGGGGTTTTTATTCTCTCAGGGACTATTATAATCTTTTTAATTGTTTTTAACTTTTGTATTTCTTGTTTTAATTCCCTGTAAACTGCCCTGAGTCCTTCGGGAAAGGGCGGTATACAAATCCAATTAAATAAATAAATAAATAAATAAATAAATCTTCTGGGAGTGCTGCTTCGGCCCAGCAAATTTTATGGTCTGAAGTGAAGGCCCTTCTTCATCCAAGGCAATATTTTATGTTCAACAAGTGTCCAGCACTCCTGCCAGAATTGTCCCTCAACCAAGAGCAATACTGTTTTTAAAAAAAATCATGCTGTTTTGCTGTGGTCAGTCGGTATCCAAGTAACAACTACGTTCAATTCCTCATATATATTGCAAAGCTATTTGGAAAAGGGCAGACCTTTCGTGAAACATGTGCTTGTGGCTCTTCAGTATTTCAATATGGAGGCCTATACAGTAGTTACTGGAAAGTACGAGGAAATTCAAAATGTCAAAATTTCAAACAAGACGAAATTTCAAAACTCGCCAAGGGTTGATGAGCTCTTTATTCAAGTCACATAATAGAGTGATGGAGCTGTGAATGCTGAGCTTATGGTGCACAGCTGCACAGGTAGTCCTTGACTTAAAACCATTCGTTAGTGACTGTTTTCAATGGCACTGAAAAAAGTGACTTATGACCGTTTTCGCAGTTACAACTGTTGCAGCATCGTCACGTGATCAAAATGCAGGCGCTTCACAACTGGCATGTATTTATGATGGTGTCACGTGATCATGCGATCACCTTTTGTGAGCTTCTGACAAGCAAAATCAATGGGGAAGGCAAATTCACTTAACAACTGTGTTATTAACAAGTTCAGTGATTCGCTTCACAACTGTGGCAAGAAAGGTCATAAAATGGGGTAAAATTCACTTAGCAATGGATATTTAAGGCTCAGTTGTGGTTGTAAGTTGAGGACCACCCGTATGAAAGACAGTTTCACTAGGCAGAATATTTTTCATCAATGAAACAGTTATAAAATATGCATACCAATGAGGTTACCTAATTCAGTGTTTCTCAAACTTGGCAACTTTAAGATGGTGCGGATTGCATGCTGGCTGGGGAATTCTGGGAGATGAAGTCCACAGGTCTTAAAGGTCTTGCTAGGGTTGAGAAATATGAAGCTAACTTTCCATGTTGAGAAAGAGAGCAATTATGATTTAATTCTAATCATTAAAAAAAATTCACTTGATCCATAGGACAATTCTGATAGGGTGGTGAATTCTTCTCAGAACTCTTGTCACACTGAAGCTTCTCAGTTCATCTAGGATTCATTTTTTTGGAACCACCCACAGTAACCCATGAAAATAAGGAAAACATTTCCAAAGCCAAGTAGTCCTTGACTTATGACCACAACTGAAGCCAAGCTTTTTGTTGCTAAGTGAGACAGTTAGGTGAATTTTGCCCTATTTTGCAACTTTTCTTGCCACAGTTGTTAAGTGAATAACTGCAGTAGTTCTGTTAATAACACGGTGGTTAAGTGAATCTGGCTTCCCCACTGATTTTACTTGTCAGAAGGTTGCAAAAGGTGATCACATGACCCAGGACACTGCAACCGTCATAACTATGAGTCAATTGCCAAACGTCTGAATTTTGATTGTGTGACCCTGGAGATGCTGCAACGGTTGTAAGTGTGAAAAGTGGTCATAAGTCACTTTTTTCAGTGCCATTTTAACTTCAAACGGTCACTAAACAAACCGTTGTTAAGTCAAGGAGTACCAAAAATCATTAAATTGTTGAACTGGTGGCCATTTTCTTCTAAATACTTCTTTACTCATTTGACACATGAACAATGAACATTCCTAAGGCCAGTAATATTTTCTCCAAAAAAAATGTGTTAATTGTAAAAGTTTACTGTGATTGACTTGTGGGAATTAACTTTCAGTATTTTTGGTATATCCTGACTCAGTCTCCAAAAGTAGCTTTTAGTCTCAGAAATGGATTTCCAATGATGGGAAGTGCAATAGTTTTGAAACTGCTACAGAAGAAATGAAATGATGAGAAATGTTAGTGTTGGCTGTGCAGATCATTTATCAACTATAATAATAATAATATAAAGTTGGAAGGGACCTTGGAGGTCATCTAGTCCAACCCCCTGCTCAGGCAGGAAACCCTATACCATTTCAGGCAAATGGCTGTCCAGTCTCTTCTTAAAAACCTCCAGTGTTGGACCATTTACCACTTCTGGAGGCAGGTTGTTCCACTGGTTAGTTGTTCTAATTGTCAGGAAGTTTCTCCTTAGTTCTAGGTTGCTTCTCTCCTTGACTAGTTTCCACCCATTGCTTCTTGTCCTGCTTTCAGGTGCTTTGGAGAATAGCTTGGCTCCCTCTTCTTTGTGGTAGCCCCTGAGATATTGGAACACTGCTATCATGTCACCCCTCACCCTTCTCTTCGTTAAACTACACATACCCAATTCCAGCAACCATTCCCTATATGTTTTAGCCTCCAGTCCCCTAATCATCTTTGTTGCTCTTCTCTGTACTCTTTCTAGAGTCTCGACATCTTTTTTACATTGTGGTGACTCTAGTAACACGCTTTTCTTTGATTCACATGACAGATCTGTGTTTACATGCAGAAAGAAATCACGAAGAAGAGGACTTTTCAGAGGGAACATTTCACTTTCTAATGAGGCTATCAGGAAGGTCTCCCATACACTGCAACTTGATTGTCCAGTAGTTAGACTATCTTGCATATTTGAAAGAGCCCCAAATATTTGAGATGGCCTTAAATGCTTTTAAAATACAGCAGGTGGCAGCATATAGTTGACCTTGACTGATCTTGAGAAAAGACTACTATAAGCAGTAGTTTTTAAAAAGCCTTCAAAATGGCAATGGCAAACTATTTCAGTAACGCCACCAAGAAAGCTAAATGAGCTAAATGTCCACAATCACACTAGGTGTCAAAAGCAGCTCAAGGAAGTCTTTACCACGATCTTTTTCTAATCAAATGTCACTGTGACCGAAGAAGGATATAAACACTATCTGCCATCCTGTCATGTGATTTCTCAGACATACAAATTGTATTTGTGATCCTAACCTGAAACTAGGAAAGAGGTGAGAGATAACCCCATGAGACTTTATACATTCATGGAGTCTTCTAAGGGGATGGGGAAATGAAATGGGTTGAGCTGGTAGGAAGGTGTTGGAGAAGAAAATGGGTAGCAAGCGAAGATGGAATTGGACAGTTTTTTTTATTTTTATTTTTATTACATTTATATCCCGCCCTTCTCCGAAGACTCAGGGCGGCTTACAAGCTTAGCAGTAGCCTTCATTCTATGTATATGTCTGCTTATTAGGGCTTTCACACACACCCCAAGCGGCATTATTACAAAGTCAGCTTATTGCCCCCAACAATCTGGGTCCTCATTTTACCTACCTCGGAAGGATGGAAGGCTGAGTCAACCTTGAGCCTGGTGGGATGTGAACCTGTACTAATTGCAGGCAGCTGGTGTTACTTAAGGAGGCATTAGCCCACTGTTCCACCAAGGCTCATTTGGTGAGATTTGGACTTCTGAAGAAATGATTCAAGAGGAGTGAAAAGAAATCAGCATAGAAATTTCTAGGTAGGGAAGGGTATGTCATGGCATGAGATTTTTCTGTCCAATATAGATGCCCAGAAGAAGATGATGATTTGAAGGCACCAAAAATATGAACATTGCAAAGCTACAAGTGTTTCAGTGGAAGAGAATATTTATAGCTCAAGATTGAACTGTGGGTTCCTTGGTGCTTTCTGACTTTGAGAAATTTAGTAATAGCTACACATCTACGTACAGCTTAGGATGCTTGGATTTCAAATGAGGACATTGTGAGCTAGACATTCCTGAAAGAGTAGGGATGGCATTGCAGTGGAGATTGGTGGTCAGTGGGTGGATCTGACTGACGAAATCTCTCTGGAGAAAGGAGAGATCATGAGATCACCCACATATACTCTGGACACTGAACTGATTTTTTGCATTTGACGTCAAGAACTGGGAGTTGAGAAATTCCAAGTAACCTCACAGTTGAAATGTACAAATATACAGTTTGGTCAAGCAGTTTGGAGAAAGCGGAAGTTATTTCTTCATATATATCTTTTTCTTTATTATATTCTTACTTTTCTTTCCTTTTTAATTTTTTCTATTCCTTTTCCTTTTTTGCACTTTCTATTTTTTTTCTTTTTACTCTTTTTGAGTTTTCTATTCACTTTATCTTTTTAATGGTAGCATTTAATAAAATTATTTTAAAAATGATATTAGCAGAAGGTACTTTGTTGTAGGCAATGAGATAGTTGATGAGAATGGTAGTGAAAATCATGCTATGATTCAATTTATTACGTTGCTCTGGTGGCAGAAACCAGACAAGGGAACAGACCCGAAGCTCTGGTATATTTTAGCTGATTGCCACTTGTTTCATTATTTAACTGGAAAACTCAATCAGAGAAACTATTTTTCTATTTCTTAATATACAAAAAACATTGCAAAAAATAAAGCTAAGATGAAATACTTAGGAAAATTACAGTCAGATCATATGATGCTTAATGGAGTATTAGAAACAATGCCTGTGTGAAAATGGCCTTCAAATTCAATATATTCGATTGTATTAATTGATCATTTACGAGCAAAGAAATAAGCTGCTAAGAATCCAGGTGGATAATAAATTGCAAGTCCTCCTCTATTTGGTCTCACACATTTTTTGGACTTATTTATTGATTTGGGTCTATGGAAGACAGCTCTTACGCTGCTTTAGCCCCAGTTAGCTCTCATTCAGCACTACACACACAGTGTATTGTACGAAGCATATGGATATATACACTCAACTGTTGGAGCAGGTCGCTACATAAAGTGGTAAGTTGTTTGCTGCAGCATTAAGGTTAGGCTGGGTTAATTACCTATAAGAGATGCCCTAATGGATCCTGGCACTTAGCAGAAGTTGGACTAGATGGCATCTACACTAAGAAACACCCCATCTCGATAGGTCTACTGATATGGGAGTTATGTTGGAAGTATGACCTGTAGGGGCCTTGTGGCATTTATGAAGATAGCCAATCTAAGTTTTTTTGTGAACTAAAATCCATGCGCTAGAACAGAGATTCTCAAAGCATCCGCCAACTTGCCCTTGCCTCCCCGCATGTACCTGCCAGACCTCACTTACTGCCTTAGAGTTCTCTTGCCATGTTAACTGGCAAGTCAACTGACTAGAACAGTGCCTATCTTACCACCCATTTTCCCACCTGCCACTGTATTCAAATTCGTCTAAGAGCAGCACGTTGGCATTTTGTCATAGCCATGCCAACACCAGTTTTTTGACACCAGTATGTCACTGGCACAACCAAAGCCCACTTTTACCCCATGCATTCTCATGCTATTCTGTGCAAACCACAACCTCTAATGCAAAGACTACTTTGGCATTTCCACTAGCTTGGAGGAAGGTGTGATTCTGCAGGCAGAGTGACCCACGAAGGATACTGAGAAGGGAGAGAAATCTGGAAAGGATTTTGAGTTTCTTTTCCTTCCTCAATTCCTTATTTCAGCTGATTTTGCCCTTGACAAGAGAATTGTCTTTGTTGCTGCTCCTCTACTTCCCAATCTCTGGAGGTAACTCTCCCATGAAGAAGACTATAAATAATATGAGCAAAGTTAAATAACCAGCAGTTTAAAACCTTTTGAGAAGATTCTCCCTAATTCTCAACTGCCAAAGCCTGGCTAACGTTTGTTTGTTTGATGTGCTCAGTGTAATGCGCAGCTACATACTTAAGAAAGGCACTGATTATGCTAAAAAAATTTATTTAGAGGTTGGTGTTTCACTTAGGACATCTTGTTGGATGTCAATAACTTGTTAAAATGTAGTTGGACTGTGCCCTGCTTTTAATTCAAAACCGGGAAATTTATCAATGCATTTAAGAGCCATCAATATCTTTCATCCACAGTTCTCAACTCGATATCACGTTTTAAATAGGTTACTTTCTCAATCCATTCTGCCCTTCATTAGGAAAAGAAATTCAGCCAAACACAGGTACTTTCCAGGTAGCATAAAGAATTACTAAGGAGACGCCTTGTGAACTTTAACAAGTATTATGCAAGTGCTGAGAATTAATCTTTTGCACTGAAATCATTCTCAAGCAAGCACCTAACAAACACGTTACCTTTTTTTTTGAGATAACGCATCAAGAATATTTTCCAAAGTACAGTATTGCATTTATATAAATGTTTTAACTTGATGTTTCAATTTAAAATAATGTAATGAATTACTACAGATAGGTCGAGATCAGTACAGTTAATACAGCCCACAAAATGATCACATTATTCAAATTTGCATATGGTAATTGGTTCAAGCTTGACAGAAATGAAATTTTTAAACATATTTTGCATGTTTATTAATGAACTATAACAGTAAAATATTAAAAGGAAAATTCGGGAAATTCAGATTATTCCATCTCTAACGATGGGGGGTGAGATATTACCCCCCGTAGATAGGGCTCGCAACTTGGGTGTCCTCCTAGATTCACAGCTCTCCTTGGAAGATCATATAGGAGCTGTGACTAGGGGGGCCTTCACCCAGGTTCGCCTGGTGCGCCAGTTGCAGCCCTATCTGGACCGAGATGCCTTGCGCACAGTCACTCATGCGCTTGTGACCTCCCGTTTGGACTACTGCAATGCTCTCTACATGGGGCTGCCCTTGAGGACTACTCGGAGGCTTCAGCTGGTGCAGAATGCAGCCGCGCGAGTGGTGGTGGGGGTTTCCCGATACTCCCATCTAACACCTCTACTCCGCGAGCTGCATTGGCTTCCGGTTGCCCTCCGGGTAAGATTCAAGGTGCTGGTAATGACCTATAAAGCCCTAAATGGCATGGGTCCGGATTACTTACGGGAGCACCTGCAGCCGGCATCAATTTCCCTTCGTCCAGTGCGCTCCCACAGAGAGGGCCTCCTTAGGGTGCCGTCGGTCAAAGAGTGTTGACTGGCGACCCCCAGGGGGAGGGCGTTCTCTGTGGGCGCGCCAGACCTTTGGAACCGTTTACCGGTTGAGCTCCGGATGGCTCCCGATCTTCGCTCCTTCCGACGTGACCTAAAAACATACTTATTTGAACAAGCCGGCCTGGTCTGATGGGTTTGGGGTATTTTAATATTATTGTATTAATTTTATTGGAATTGGGCTGCATTATTTAATTTTTTAACTTTTGTATATTGTATTTTTATTGTATTTGCCCTGTACACCGCCCTGAGTCCTTCGGGAGAAGGGCGGTATAGAAATTAAATTAAAGAAATAAATAAAGAAATAAAAGGATAAAATATACTTAAACATTAAATTTATTTTTAACAAGGCATAGAGAAGCTATACAAAGCAACATAAAAAATAAAGAAAATCTAAATATCAGTCCTGTCATGGAGATAAATAGATCTCATACACAGAGAAGCTTAAGGATAAAACTATATCCAAAGCATATGGTTACCTCTATATTTTGTTGTAGTTCTTTAAAACAAGCCTCTACTTTCTTGAGTTTTTGTCCAATGGAATCTCTTTTCTCTCCAATCTGAACACATAACAATTGGTGTTTACAACTGCAACAACAACTGCACATTCACTAGCCTCAAATGCCCATGTGCTACAGTAGCCTCACATTAACTGAATTTTGGCTCACATTAAACGTGGCCTGGTATCAATTTATAATTTATACTAAACTAAGTATTCAACTTTTCATACTTGCACAAATTGTGACCTACCTGTACACAAATTATGAGCTTCTCTACTGGTATGGAAATGATTTGCCACGTGCAGCTGAATTATATTGATCCACTGATTCTAAATATCACTATTTGCTATTCTCCATATTGTCCTGGAGAGCCAGTTTGGTGTAGTGGTTAAAGCATCAGACTAGAAACTGGGAGGTGGTGAGTTCTAGTTCCACCTTAGGCACAAAGCCAGCTGGGTGACCTTGGGCCAGTCCTTCTCTCTCAGCCCTAGCAAGCAGGCAATGGCAAACCTGAAAACCTGCAGGAACTTGTCCAGGCAGTCAACAGGAGTCAACACTGACTTGAAAGCACATCTTCAAAATAAATAAATAAAAAATTGTCCTAGCCATGCAGTTGGTTGGCCTGATCCCAAAACGCTGAATGGCTGGCCTGAAAAGAAAAAAGCAGAATCCACAGTGACCTAGAAGGAAAATTTTAGAGGGCACAAAAAAAAGGAGTTTTACAGATGAAAGCAAAGGTGGGAATAAACTTTGAGAGGATCTCTAAAGGTAGGGAAAGCTGAAATGTATACGCAGAATTGAAAAACAAAAAACTACCCAGTCAGTCCTGAAACTCATAAATTCAGAACCACACAACATTAAGCCATGACACCTCAGGCAAGAATGAAGACAGAACATCTCCCAGTTGATGTTCCCTTGACAGGGAATTCAGTTTTTATACTTAAGGTATCCTTATGTGTTGTGAAGTGACCTTGATCGGATTTCACCATGTGCCAAAGCCGAGAGGAGCTATGGATGGTCTAGCACAGCCACACCTTGCTCTCATGTTCCTGGCAACAAGTAGGGACTGGAGACTGTGCAGTACCTAATGGATTAAGCAAAGGCCTTGAAACCAACCCAGCCCATTCAAAGCCATAGGCATTATGCATCTGCCACAGGCATTTTAGGAGGATTATTCACTGCAGTACTTTGTCACGACATCATGGAAAAGAACACTAGGGCTACCCAAAAAAAAAATCAGAAGGTTTTTACTGTAGATCTCTGATGCACCACAGGTTTTCCTCTTTGTCTCTAGATAAAGGAGAGCGCTGTCCTCCCTCTTTTCTGGATTGGGCTGCTCTTGTCAGTGAATTTTCTCCAATCCAGGTACACCTTTTATCTGATCAACAATAGATGACCTTTTCTGACTTGGAGGGAAACAATGGAGTAGATTTCACTGCCGAATTTCTGTACAGTACAAGATTCACTTTTCGTCTGCTGGAAAGGACTTTTAAACATGGATGGATGAAAGAATGAACGAATGAATGTGGTTTTTCTTGTCGCGCATTGCAACAGACAAGTTCATCAGAGTCCTTAAGCGCCTAAGAATTTGAATGGGTTTCCCCCCCCCCCCATGCTCTGATTTGTGGTTAAGCACTTGTGTAGGCCCTCTTGGGATACTCATAGTTCCATCCTGGAAGTCTTGCTCATGTTGTAGCTGAGAGGAGATGGTCCACCAGAAGACACAGCACTGAAGCGGAATCAAGCCTTTTCAAAGCCATTCCATTAAATTTCCAGCTAGTGAAAGAAATTCAGCTATTCCTTCAGCACTTCTGACAATTGTTTGCCTAATCCAAGAAGCTCTTCCTCATGGTATTACCACAGACTACATGAACAATTTTCATCTCAGTTTGGGATTACTTAAGAACTGTAACATTAAACTGTTTGGCCTTTTGTTTTTACTACCACCCTCCTTTCGCCTTTTTCATGTTTATCTATCTTGTAAACTGCCTGGAGCCTTTCAGAAAAGAACAATGTATACAGTAGATATAAACAAATAAATAAATTGGGAGTGTATTGAATTGTAAACCCTGAAGGCAGCGGATTTTTAAGTGTTTTTTTTTTAAAAAAACTGAGTTCCTTTGGGTAGGTTTTGTTGAGAAGGCCCTGTTAAGCTTTTCAAAGATCTCAGTTTCACTTGTGGTGTGTGCATATCTGAGGAAAATGTTCATGCATTAGCCTAAAGTCAAATATTGTCTTTACTCTTAATTGGATTTGTGATGGCATATTGATCCAGAGATGATTGACTATATGACAATATTGTGAATAAATCATGTAAACTTTGTGGTTTATGACTGACTCCATGCTTGTATAAAAGAGAGAAAAAAGGCAATAGACCATTAAATAAGGGAAGAAAATATAATTTGATTTAATTTAGTTCTAACATACTTATAGCAGAGGACTAAATGTAAATAGTCAATAGCACAGTCAATTAACTTCAAGAAAGTTATTTTGTTTGAAAATGTCTTGTACACTTTGAGCAGCCTTCCAGCATAGGAGGAAAATACTAAAAAATAAATAGAGGATATTTGTTTATTTAATAGGCCTTCCCTGGGCTGAGCCAGCTGCTTCAAATACAGTGGTATCTTGGTACTCCACTGCTTTGAAGCTCATCGAATTTGGTATGCAATGCATTTTTACGTGAAAATTTTGTCCCGGTACGCATTGTTTGGTACTCGATGCACAAGCTAGAACTTGTCAGTGTCAACTGCCTCATGACTCACTACATTATTCCTTATGGGAAATATTTGATACTCATTGTTTTTGGTACTCATTGCACCTTAACAATGAGATACCACTGTATCTTTTATCTGTTTTAAAATGTTGTCTGTGGGTTTTTTTTAGCATAGTATTAATAAGATACAAAGCATAAAATATAGCAAACGTACCAAACAATCTCTTATAGACAGACAAAAGCACATGCACTCATGCTATTTAGCAGGGATCACTTTTTTCTGGAGAGGAGATCCCCTGATCACTAAATAAAATGTGTAAATGTTTCTATAACAATAAAAGAGGCCTAGTCTCATTTGCGTTTGCATTTATTTATTTTATTGGCTGCTCATATTACTGCTGGGTAACTCTGTGCAGAGTTATATACAGTAAGAGCACGCAAAAGGCCAGAAGCAAGCATCTTTGATTGTTCTGGAGAAATAAGAATGTCAGAAGGGGCTTTGTCAACTCTGACATCAACAAAATTCAAATAAAAAATAATTTAAGAATCATTTTAGACACACTGGAATATTCAAATGCAATGGGGATCCAACAAAAATCTCATCTCCCTTTCTCCTCTGCACTCCCCCTTGTATATTTAATGTATAGTTACCGGTAAATGTATATTTAACATTGCATGTATTAACAGCAGCGAGAATTGTATTCTCAGCGCTGAAAAAAATGAAGAAACGCCATCTGAAGAAGAGATAATCAAGAAAATACTGGACTGTGCAGAAATGGATAGACTTATGCTGAAGATTAAAGAAAAAGAAGATGCAGAATATTTTCAAATATGGGACGTATTTTGTCAATGGCTGGAGAAACGGGGTAGAGATTAGGAATTTAATGTGTATTATTAAGTAAAACAAATGGACCCAGACAACATGTTGTTTACCAAGCACCTATGAATTGTAAATATAGAAAACTAATAAAATATTATAAAAAAAACGAACAAAAGTTCTTCAGGTAAAAGACTCACTTGTCTATTTGCAATTACGACACTAATTTCAAGTATCTTTCCTTTTGTACAATCCTTCCTGGCACATTTGCCTCCTGATTATAGGCAGTTTTGTGTGTTTCCAAGAGACAAAATCAAAGCACAGCTTTACTTAAAAAGAAAAAAGAAAGAAAGAAAGAAAGCACACATCACCTTCAGCAGTTCTTCAAAGTAAATCTACAGTTTGGTTTGGCTTGTGAGCAAAATTGTTCCCACCTCCATCCCACTTATCAACAAGAGATTTTGAGAATCTTTGCAGCAACATGAATCCCATGTTGCTGACCATGTTCAGCATGACTGAAAACCACTGGTTTCCCCAAGGAAAACAACATTTATTCCTCCACCATTCCTGTTTAATCCAACTGTGATGCTAATACAACATAAGCTAAGGAAAGGTGTAGGAATCACTGATAGACGTGTATGGACAGCGTATAAGAGCTGCTGTGTCTTACAAATGTAACACCAGTAGGGAATTACTTCCTGATGTAAATTCCAGCTTCAGAGAAGGGAATTTCCTGTGATTCCCAAGCAATTTTCATTCCTGCTTTGATCCAGAAAATTATCAATTAGCCCTCTTTCACATCCACTCTAGTGTCAGTCCATAGGTGAGAATAGTTGAGCAATGAAAGGTATGTGTTTGTAAACAAAAATAAAAATGGGAAGATGAAAAAAAAAATAAAAATTGACAGTGAATGCAAATAACCAGCTATGCCTGAAACAGTTCATAGCCCAGAAGGTACACCAGATTGATCAATAAATCTACATCTATTTTTAGTAGGTTTAAAAGGGTTTTAATTTCATGTGATAGAATCCTAACAACCCAGAAGCTTTATTCTCCCTAACTGGGTTTTGAAAAGGAAATTTTGAAGCAAAAATAGAGTGAATAGAAGTATCATGAGCGTCACTAATCCCACATGGCTTGCTGAATATTTGTCCATAGTCACCCAGGCTCTTTACATTGCAGTGGTAAGGTTTTATGTGAATTGCCATGAACCTGAAGCCCCATTTGGTAGTCTCCTTATGACACGTGTGCCCCACTTGTACCGCTTTTATAGACTTGGGCTTTCATTGATAAACCCCAAAACCCTAATAAAACAAAGGTGATTCCAGAAGCTGGGTATCTGCCCATTCCTATCTTACTGTGACTTAGAGGTGAGCAATGAGATCAAGAAATGCAGTCCATAAGATTAACAAGTCCACTGCAGAACTCCAGTGTTGCAAACAGGAGATTAGAAATCTTGCCTTTTGGAACTGTGGCACAGCCAGCCAGAAGAAAGTGAATATGACTGTCCAAGGAGGAAAGGTCTTGAGAACATAGCAGCACACCATTCAGGGTAGATCAGTGTCCTTGCAACCCACCATCATGCCGGAGCAGCTTTTTCAGTGGCTACTGCTTGTTTATTAAATTTAATACAGCCCCCCCCACTCCACTGGACTGTGGACAGCTATTCATACCAGAGTGAGGCCTCACAGATGCATGACTTAAGAATTATGGTGCTTAACTTCACAGCTTAGAAATTACTCATTTGTTTCACATTTCTTAAATGTTGACTTTCTCCTTTTGTAACACTCAAGTCAATTTACAACCTTTGAAACAAAATGACAAATCTAAAGCATGACAATACTATCCCTGCAATTAAAATTATTTAGCCGTAACTTGCTGAGAAAAAGAGATGCATGTTTGCCTGTTTCCTAAATACTGGGAAGAGTTCCCCCTCCATCCCCAGGCCTGCAGCACTTTGGGGCAAGAAAGTGTTTAAACCTTGGCCTTTGCTTCTGGCCCTCAAGGTTTTGAGGCTGACGGAAGCAAAGATTCCTGTGGATCATCTTAAATCGCTTTTGGAGAATTAGGAAATGGAACAGACGAAAAGACATGCCCAGTGGCTTTTTTGCCCAGAAGTATGCTTCCTGTATTAACATCTGTGGCTGCCCTCAACCCCAATGACTTAGGGAACCAGGCTTATGGCTAGACTGTTGGAATGAACTTCAGTTACATTTTACGTTCGTCCCCACATTTTCAACAATCTTGCTTGAGGAGGTTTTTGGAAAGCCTGAGCCGGTGTTATTTTGTCAACCGTTGGCTGTCCTAACAATGGAAGTGCTTTGAGAAGAAGTTGGGCTTCGTTCTGGTGATCAGTGAGGTTGCTTTTAACAGCAACACAACAGTAACAAAAGTTGACTCTTTGCAGATAGCAGGCAACAAATAGTTGGGGTGAATGGAAGAGTCTCTAAGTGTTAAGTCCGGAATGACGAGCGTAGACAGCGAGGTTGAACAAGAGAACGTTTATTGAATGCACATGGGTCAACTGGCTAGCAGCCGTTGAGCCCTATCTTATATACTAAGGTGCCTTTAAACATAACCAATCCCCGGCCCAGAATCTCCCGCCGAGAATGTAACAACCAATAACTGCACCAGGTTTTCCCGCCTAGGGAAACCACTCCCATTAACTATGGACACAACACCAAGGATCTTCTGTTTGTTTTGAAGAGAAGTAGCTCTTTTTAAACTGCCTAGGCATGGCCCCTTCTTGTTGCTTTTACAAATAGAAATAAAAAGATAATTTAAAAAGTACTTAATTCTCTCCCCGCAAAGGGATCCAACTAATTAAGCAGGTGCTTCAGGGTCTTCCCTCTGCTTGGGAGAAATGTGATGCCTCATGTGAAATATTCATTTATTCAAAATGAATAAAATAACAAAAGGCAAAGGCCAGAGCAAGTGTGTCACTGCATTAACCCACAGCCTCCTTTTCAGGATCCATATAATGCACAGCCTTCCTCTTCTCCTGAAGTGTTCCAGTGTTAGGCAAACAGAGAGCTCTTAACTGCTTAAAGGCTGAACATAGCTCAGCCAGGCATGCAGAGATGGCAGAAGAAGAACAACAGCTGCCCAGAAACAAAATCAAAAGTGCTTACAATACTTAGTGCAAGTGTGGCAGACCATGATAATGTTGTTAAAACTAAGGACTCTGGGGGACAGGCTAGATGCAAAAAAATAAGAATGACAGAAAAGAATAAAATCAGAAAAATTAAATAGTCCTTTCTATCATAAAGGTAAAGGTAAAGGTTCCCCCGCACATGCGTGCTAGTCGTTTCCGACTCTAGGGGCCGGTGCTCATCTCCGTTTCAAAGCCGAAGAGCCAGCGCTTGTCCGAGGACATCTCCGTGGTCATGTGGCCGGCATGACTGGATGCCAGAGGTGCACGGAACGCTGTTACCTTCCCACCGTAGTGGTCCCTATTTTTCTACTTGCATTTTTACGTGCTTTCGAACTGCTAGGTTGGCAGAAGCTGGGACGAGTAACAGGCGCTCACTCTGTTACGCGGCACTCGGGATTCAATCCGCCAAACTGCCGACCTTCTGATCGACAAGCTCAGCGTCTTAACCCACTGAGCCACCGCGTCCCTACCCTTTCTATCATACTTATACTATAAACTGAAGAACACTGGCACTGACATCTCCTAAACTCTGCTGAAGATACACACACACACACACACACACACACACACACACACACACACAAATATTTTTAGGACTATTTGGTTAAAAGAAAATTAGCTTTGGGTCAGTTCTCCTTGCTTATTAATATTGAATCAAGAGTTGTATCTGCATTTAGTGGACATGTCCATTCAAGTGTTTGTGGAAGATGAGTCCCTCAAGACTCATTGAGTCCGTCAAGGACAATTCTTTGCACATATTTAATTTAAAGCACATAGTAACAAGACTCCAGAGAATCAGTCTCCTTGTGCAGAGTTGAAAGTGGTTAAATTTTGAATCACCCCTTGTTGCTAAGGTCTGCATATCAAGCCACTATTAAAATCAGTGGTGTAGAAATACTATAAGTGGAAATAAAATAGCAAGTTATTGTCATCATGATATGTTTTTCTCTAACCTGTTTCAGGCACCCAGTCTCAGCTGACCATGTTGGTGGGAATTCTGTGAATTATAATCCCAACACATTTGGAGAACATCATCTTTGGAAGGCAACTGTAATAATTTGAGACCCAAAGTGTTGGATTGCTCTTGTCTCAAATGCATAAACTGCCATTTCTAGGAAAAGAAAGGCTAAGAAAACATTGGCATTCAGATGAACAATTTAAACATACAAATTCTAGCCAAGATGCATCACACCTATTAGATAGAATAAGACATTCTATCTCATTGGAATATACATAATATATTTGGCTGCAGATAATCTATGAGACCTAATACTTCTATTGTAGCAGTTAAAAATTCTCTGTTGGCATTTCGAAGGCCACAAAAAGGGATAGTCCTCAGAATTACATGGAAAAAAGACAATGTCAAATAAAACATGTTTAAAAACAAACAGTACGTGCATTTTGAAAAAGGTTTTTCCTTGCATCTCTTCTAATATCCTTGAATACCTTCTCAAACTGTTACTTGTTCATGTTATCGTATGCATCTGTTCAATATTTCCTGTTTTACCACGGTGCTTCCATTTCCTTATTGTTAGCTGCATGATTCCAACCACTCTGAAGTCAAAAACCAGCATGAGCAGTGGTGGGATTCAGCCACTTCGCACCACTTTGGCAGAACCAGTAGCTAATTTTTTGTCGCCCAGGCCCAGAATGGACTTCTGGAAGCAGCACCCACACAGAGAACCGGTTGTTCACATATTTGAATCCCACCACTGAGCATGAGGATGCGTGAAGTCACAAGTCTATCTCATTCAACAATATGGTGGCGATTCAGAGTAAAGTCAACCACCATTGCCATAATTTTGAGGAAGGATTGTGAAAAAAGAGGTGCAAACACTTGCACATGTGGTCACAGCTGTTGCCACCTCTGTTAAAAAGTAATGTAAAGTATAATATAGTGGCAGGGGTATCTGTGAGCATTAATAACATTTGGTTGACATAAAATATAAAAAGATACTAAGGTCTGGAATATTATTAATAATATTAATACATATATGAGTGACACATTAGGCGAACTTTCTAGCATACATGATAAACATCAGGGACTAAGGTAGACTGTCTAAGATATCAGTTGGTTGTTCCAGATCAAGAAATATATCAGCTCTGCTATCATCATCACAAAACACCATTAACGTCAATGATTTCATAATCCAAATATAAAACCAGTCTTAGCTCTCAGGCATGTGCAATAGAAAATGCAAAGGAAATCCAATATGTTTATTTGAAATATGTGTCACCTATTCTGAGATCTTACATTCAGACATGCCATTACTTTGTGGGTGGTTCCATTCTTTTACATTTCCTTCTATTGTTCATGATGTCAAATAAATGACACGGAGTTGACTCAGAGCAAACAATGCTGAAATGTTGATCCATTTTTACACATAATTATCAGACATCTTCCAGCAGTGCTTGCAATATTCTCATCCATTTACAGTTAATCCTCCTATGCATTTGCAATTTACCAAATGCTGCTCCTGTGAGAAAACTTTTAAAAAATGCAAATACCTTAACAGTGGGGGGAAAAGAAGGCTTTTATTCTTTCTTTCCTAGGTAGGTAAAACAAGGAAGTAACCAGTCTGAGTATTAAGCAGCAAATATTTCAGTGCTGAAAAGAAATGGGGGAAAAAAGCAATTTTTAGCATACATGATAAATATGGGATATAATAATAAGAGACAAAGGTAAAGTGAAGCCAATGACAAATGAATAATAATAATAATAATAATAATAATAATAATAATAATAATAATAATAATAATAATAATAATAATAATACGACTTGCCTGTGTCCGAAAAGTCATGGGAACATAGAGTGGAAAAAGTTGTTGAGAATGAGAGGGTGAAGATCTTGTGGGACTTCCGAATACAGACAGATCGCCAGATTTGGAACACAACACGCCAGATATCGCAGTTGTAGAGAACTGAAGCGTACAGTTGATTGATATCGCTGTACCAGGAGATGCCAGAGTCGAAGAAAAAGAACTGGAAAAAATTACAAAATACCACGACCTGGCCATTGAAACTGCGCAATTATGGATGAAACGTGTAACAGTGATACCCATTGTCATTGGGGCACTGGGAACTATGTCCAAAAACTTTGCAAAATACATCAAGAAATTGCAGCTTCCTGCAATAACTCCAGCAAAGCTACAAAAAACTGCACTACTCGGAACATCTTACATTTTAAGAAGATACCTGGTTGATACCTAGGATGCTGGCATCAACCTGTGTCAACCATTAGTGCGTCAATTTGAGTGTTCAGTTGACTGAGTTTCATGTTTTATGAATAAAAGTTGTTTATTATTATTATTATTATTATTATTATTATTATTATTATTAATAATAATAATAATAATAATAATAATAATAGTAATAGTAATAATAATAATAGTTTGAAGGGACCTTGGAGGTCATCTAGTCCAACCTCCTGCTCAGGCAGGGAACCCTATACCATTTCAGACAAATGACTGTCCAGTCTCTTCTTAAAAACTTCCAGTGTTGGAGCATTCACCACCTCTGGAGGCAGGTTGTTCCACTGGTTAATTGTTCTGTCAGGAAGTTTCTCCTTAGTTCTAGGTTGCTTCTCTCCTTGACTAGTTTCCATCCGTTGCTCCTTGTCCTGCCTTCGGGTGCTTTGGAGAATAGCTTGACTCCCTCTTCTTTGGGGCAGCCCCTGAGATATTGGAACACTGCTATCATATCCCCTCTTGTCCTTTTCTTTCTTAAACTAGACATACCCAATTCCAGCAACCGTTCCAGGAATTAAGTACTTAATAAAAAGCCCACTTCTTTCAGGCTCACTGAGACATACAAAAAGTAGGAAATTCAGAAAAATTCAGTCTCTGGGCCAGGGATCAGATATGGATAGAATGCAAGCCGATTGATGACATACAGAACAATTTGAGGATTTTTACACATTAAATCAGTGATTCTCAATCTTGGCAACTTTTAACTGTGTGAATTTCAACTCCCAGGATTCCCCAGCCAACAATGCTGGCTGGAGAATTCTGGGAGTTGAAATGTACACAAGCTTAAAGTTGCCAAGACTGAGAAACACTGAATTAAGCCCTCTTGTGCTACAAAGATCAGGAGATGATAAGAAGTGTTTCTTGTATATTAACTCCAATTTTGATGGGTACCCACAGGAAAAATTGTAGCAAAAGTTGAACTCCCTGATGTTTTGCAGGTTTTGATGCTCTGACTAAATGCATATACCCACCTCCTCTCCATAGGCCTCCATAGGAAGATGTCTTTAGAAAAGCTTATCTCAAAATATGGGTCCCTGCTGACTGAATGTTAGATACTGCGATATAATGGTCACAGTATTGGGCAAGGATCAAATTCAAGTCCACACTCAGCCTTAAACATTTATAGGCCACTTACAGGGTTGTGGATGAAACATCCATCCATCCATCCATCCATCCATCCATCCACATCCTTCACACTGTTCCTTTTTAATGCAAACAACATAAAGCAAAGCCCAGGAAAAAAGTAAGTAATAGTGAGCAAAAGAAATGACAAGAAATAAGACAAAAGGAAATAGAACTAAAGTCAGCTAGTTTCAAGTGGTAGATAAACTGTATAAATAAATTATTCTTTACATCAACACTATTTATACCTCTACCCTTGTAAGCCCTCCTTGCTTTCAGTATGCCCATGGACCAATTCACACACTGCCTTTAGTTCTTTCTTTAGTTTCTCTCTTCTCTTTTTATGACTTCCCTCTAATACTACAATTGTCAGTCTTCCTCTTCTTCTTGACCTATTCATCCTTCCCTGCTTTCCTGGGCGATTATATCTTCACTCATTCTATCTTTGACCAAACTACCACAATATATAATTCTTGTATTCTGGCTACTCATTTTTGAGGCCAATCCACATTCAATAGAGGAGAATATATAGGTAGCTCAAGGTTGAACTGTGGAGTTCTTCGTGGTCTCTGAGCTTGCAGATGCAACTACCGGTTAGGTAACATCATTAGCACTTCATCAGCGCTGATGACGTACCTAGGTAATAAAACATCTGCAAGCAAACAAGCTCAGAAAGCACCAAAATTTCGACAATCCACATTCATTCAGCATCCATTCATCCTTGACCCGTTGTTTTATCACATTATTTATTTATTTATTTATTTTTATAACATTTATATCCCGCCCTTCTCCGAAGACTCAGGGCGGCTTACAAGCTTAGCAGTAGCCTTCATTCTATGTATATGCCTGCTTGTTAGGGCTTTCACACACACCCCAAGCGGCATTATTACAAAGTCAGCTTATTGCCCCCAACAATCTGGGTCCTCATTTTACCTACCTCGGAAGGATGGAAGGCTGAGTCAACCTTGAGCCTGGTGGGATGCGAACCTGCACTAATTGCAGGCAGCTGGTGTTACTTAAGGAGGCATCAGCCCATTGCTCCACCAAGGCTCTTATATGTCCTCATTGCTATAATTTACTGTTGCTTCTTCTGGGCTAAGGAATTTTTCATCCAGCTAATAAAAGTGAACAGAAGTATGCTCTTAAGCACAACAATGTTCATTTATTTCAACCAAGAAACAGACTGTTTATTACCCTCTAACCTTCTGTATCTTAATGTTTTACCACCAATTTCCCCACTTTTAGTAAGCATTTTCCAACAAGGTCTCAAACCTGTAACCTGCAAGTCATGGGAAGGGATGTGTGTCATCTAACATTTATTGCAGCCTATGCCTTGTGACTCCCATTGCTGATACCTGATACCTTTTGCTTTTGTACATATAAAAACCCTTCACCATTTTGGTTTTCAAGCATATGAACTGTTCTCAAATGACTCTTGACACAATTTGCATATAAGTCCTCTGTTCTATGAGGCACACAAATTCATCTCCATGCTGTAATGTTTCACCACTGATGTGTAATTTGCAATCCTTGGCTGTATTTTCCTCGTCAGACATAGCTAACTTGAATCAAGATCACATGAAGTATTAATGCCACTTTACAATGCCTTGGTAAGGCCAAACTTGGAATACTGCTTCCAGTTTTGGTCACCACGATGTAAAAAAGATGTTGAGACTCTGGAAAGAGTACAGAGAAGAGCAACAAAGATGATTAGAGGTCTGGAGGCTAAAACATATAAGGAGCAGCTGCTGGAATGGGGTATGTCTAGTTTAACAAAGAGAAGTGTGAGGGGTGACATGATAGCAGTGTTCCAATATCTCAGGGGCTGCCACAAAGAAGAGGGAGCCAAGCTATTCTCCAAAGCGCCCAAAGGCAGGACAAGAAGCAACGGATGGAAACTAGTCAAGGAGAGAAGCAACCTAGAACTAAGGAGAAACTTCCTGACAGTTAGAATAACTAACCAGTGGAACAACCTCCCTCCAGAGGTGGTGAATGCTCCAACACTGGAAGTTTTTAAGAAGAGACTGGACAGCCATTTGTCTGAAATGGTATAGGGTTTCCTGCCTGAGCAGGGGGTTGGACTAGATGACCTCCAAGGTCCCTTCCAACTTTACTACTATTATGATTATGGTCGTCAATGTTCTGATATCTAGGCTTTGTTGCATCCTTCAGTCCAACTAACATAAAATGTTTTGCTTTATGAAAATAACTTCACAACTTGACCGAATACTGTAAAAAAAAGATGGAAATGCACACGTTTAATACCGTATATCAATAGGTGGTGCTTGGTATAGGAGGTCATTTTGCAGCAATCATTAATTTTTCTCCCCATATTGTAATGTACAGTAGAAAGTATTTTGTTCTCTTGAGCAGCAAATAGCTCTAAGTCTCAACTCTAATCTACCTTTAGCAAAACAGCAGTGGAGAGACAAGATAATTGTCTTAAACACCGGTTTTCATTCTTCATTTTTTAAGAGGAGAGCTTAGAATCTTAAAAGAAAAACCACAGTTGTTTGAAATTCCAGGGGCGTAAGGAATGTACATATTTCAAAATAAGCCAAAAGACCCTAGAAAAGGTCTATAACCTTTAATTTATAATGATCGGGAATAATACTGTAATCTTTTACATGTCTACTTAAAACTAAAAAAGTGATTTTGTATTCTTAGAGCAGAAATACATTTCCTTCCCTGATTGCTATGTAATTTGAGAATTCTACTATATTCTTTTTAGAAAGGGACCAAGCCTATATAGGTAGTCCCCAACTTACAACCATTCATTTAGTGACCATTCTAAGTTACAACGGCACTGGAAAAAAGTGAGTTATGACCATTTTTCACAGTGACAACCATTGCAGCATCCCTGTGGACACATGATCAGACTTTGGAGTCTTAAAAACTGGCATGTGTTTTTGACTTGGTGTGCCCTGGGGTCATGTGACCTTTTGCCCAGCAAAGTCAATGGGGAAGCCAGTTTTATTTAACAACCGTGTAACTAACTTAATAACTACAATGATTTACTTAACAATTATGGCCAAAAAGGTCATGAAATGGGGCAAAATTCACTTAACAACTGTCTTGCTTAGCCGCAGAAATTTTGAGCTCAGTTTTAGTCATAAATTGATGACCATCTGTATTATCTAAATGGTTTTCCTTTGAGAATATGGGAGTACTTAGAGCATCTAATCTGCTCTACTTCCTTATTGTTACTATATCAATAATGGCTTTTCAAGTGACCACAACTTTAGCTTGGTAATTTATAATTAACTTCTTCTCTTTATAGTGTCATGTAAACTTAAGCATAAGCTGTTATTCAAGCACTGCACATTCATGGTAATCCCTAAATTTGAAAGAAGTAAATTTTACTCAGAAGTAAAAAAAAAGGAAGTGGCAAGAAAAACTCAAGGAACTATGGGTGAGTCACTGGGAGTTGGCTGGCATATACAGTACATGTAATATATTATGGTTGGTCGTATAAATCAGTCAGATGTTTACACTGGATTTCGCATTTTTATCCACCTATTTAGTATTTCCAAAGAACCTGGGACAGGCAGGTGTTGTTTGATGGTGTTAAAAGTATTGTTGCAGGATGTAACTTCCAAATAAAGCTGCCTTTTGCAATTGACTGGTGATGATTTTGTCAATGCTGCTGGTGTTCAAGTGGTGCTCCAGATGTTTTGGGAATAGACTGTAAAAAGAGAAGGTTCTATTAATGTAACCTTGCAATAAAGTACAATTAACTCATCGGGTTATTTCCTGTCTGTTTACCTGGGAGGACTAACACCAATCTTGCAAGCCTGAAAGTACAAATCTCCTGCCTTCTCTTTTTGCAGCCTGATCAGTTAAGGTGGATCCTTCCTAAGTTTCTCTCTCTAACCAGTAATCTATTGCAGGGTCATCCCCTTCTGTCTGATCGTTCCTTAGGCAGCATCTCTTCTCCTTATGCTTCAAGGTCATTCTCACATTTCATTACACTTTCCCGGCATCAGATCCTTCTCCAGAGATCTAAGCCTTTGCGTATTATGCCCGAAGTAGGGATAATTTGAACCAGGTCATTTGTGCCCTGAATGTGAACTCTGGATTTATTTGGATGTGATGAGTGGGCCACAGGAATTTGCTCATTTGTTTGAATCCAGTGGGGAGAGCTGGCTGGTTGAAAGTCAGGAGTATATGTTTAACATTTCTCTGGCTGGGTAAGTAGTGAAAAATCTTTCAAGTCAATTGTTCCATTTTGGCAGTTTAAAAGCTGAGAGAAGGAGGTCAAAATAATACTGTGGCTGTTCCATCTATGGCCGTTCTGATGGATTTTCAGGAGGTGTTGCTTTTTCTATAGCACATAGCCATAGTTGGCTGCACCAACTGTTCCTGTTGCCCTCCTAGGACAGGCTGTTGGAATGCCAATGTGGATCGCTTCTGCTGCCATTATAGCTCTCTGATTGCCATGCAGGATTTTCACATCAATGGCTGTTCACCTTGATTGCAATGTCATTTAGTCATTGCAGGGTAAAGATCATATTCCTTGGGGGTGGAAAGGGTCCCAAAGCTATAGATCTGACCGGGAGAGAGAGCGGTCAATCTTCATCTGTTCCTTTGCTTTTTTTAGATTTATGGGCCCCAGGGTTGGCCTGGGGTTCATTTTTGGCCTCTGGATGGCATTTTTAGATCTAGGACTGAACTAGAATGGGTGACACCAGGCACAAGGAGCTTATTTCATGAACTGGGTAGTTTGTTGCTATCTTGGCTGCTGCTCCCTAAAATAATGCTGTCTATGTCTGGAATAAAGATTTGTTCTGATTCAGTCTGGATTGATTTGTGCATTGGATCCATTTGCTTGTTTTCATGGCTACAAGTATGCTCAATGCTCAGTATATTATAGTATACCACAATAGTTGCATGCTATATCTGAAATCTGGCAAGACGTGAATTCAATCAGCTTGTAACTGAAAGGTGCTTTAGCTTTCAAAATTGTCATCATTGACATTTCATCCTGTAAAATGAATACACAGAACACCCAAAGAGATCTCCTTCCCTTCCTGTTTTGGCTGGGCTATTTGTATGCACTGGAATATGAGTTGGCTGGAAATGTAGAGAAAACAAAGGAAGGCTGCAATCATAACTCAGGGAATTACAAACAAAATCACTACAGTCAATCTTGTCTCGTTATGCCTTTGCTTTTCTTGCCACACTTTACGTGTGCAGGTCCGTGATGGCACAGACTGGAGCAGCCACACTGAGTAGTGGAGGGCTGAGCCAAAAACTGCCAGGAGTGGCTCTCCAGAAACATACCCATCGAAGGCTTTCCCCCTCCTATCGCCCTGGTTCCACACTTTATACTGTGTGAAAGTATGTGTATTTGACATTTTGAAATATGTTTAACCAAACGCTTGATGATGGGGTACGAGAGCTCCCATTATTTGTTTTTCTAGTTTGATGTTACTTATTGTCCTGTTTTATTTTGATTTTACTTTATGCAGTTACTTACTGTGGTTATTGTGATATGAGAAAGAGAGGGGGAGAGAAGGAAGAGGGATAGTGGGTGAATGAGGGGGAGAGGGATGGCCTGTCCTTTCCTATGAACTACTTTTTGCCTCCTTGTGTCCCTGTGCCAGGTAATTTTTTTTACTTCTTGCCAATAGGACGAGCTCATCCATCCTCACAGGTCAGGTTCTGAGTAATGGGATCCCAATAAGGAGAGTTGAACAGCTTTCAGAATTGGTTTTTGCTAGCAGATTTCTGCTTTCTCTTTTGGTGCCATGGTAGCAATGACTTTGTAGTGCAGCTTGACTCACAGTGTAACCTTCCCTCATCTACCAAAGGCATTGCATGGGACAGGGCATTTGATTTTGGCTTAGAGAAGGACTTTTAGAGTTAATAGGAGTCAAGAAAACAAAGATCAGCTTTAATTATTACAGAAACTGAAGGAGTGGCCATTCTTTTTTTTAAACAAGTTTTATTAATTTTCCAATTTTACATCCAAATAATTAGGAAGCAATGTGGTGATTGGGTAATCAAAAGTCCAATAAAAAAATCTTTTGTACATATCTCAGGTTACATCATCAAAAATTCCCTCTCTATTTCCCTTAATTACTATATCATAATCAAGTTAATACATTTCTAATTATAACACGATCAATTAAGGCATTTATCAATATATTTTTACTTATACCTATCATGTCCTGTTTTTAAATTTTACCTAATTTCAGTTACAGTGCTCCAATTTAGCCTTTAAGATCCATAATATTTAGCTTTCGGGTAACCCAAATTTCCCTTATTTCATTACATAGTAGTTATCATATCTAAAATACACATATTGCTTAGTTAAATACATTCTTATTTTATTTCACAAATATATTTCATAAATATATTCTATTTCTCATCCTAGTACCTCATCACTTACTAATTAAAATATCCTTTACTGTCTCAATCCAACTTCCATACTATAATTCAAAACTATATTCTAATAGATCTAAATCCTAAATATTAGATCAATTAACATATTTTAAAGTCTCCCCTTAGCCCATTAAGTAAAGTTTTAGGCTCTTCCATTATAAATTAAAAAACCCATTTTTTAAGTCTAACTCTGGCTTTCTTTTTGTGCCAGGCAGGCTTCCATACCAGTGCCTTTAAATCCTCAAGTGGATCTCCCTTCATTCCTACACATGTTATTTGAGTCAAGGGAGACCATCCAGTTGTCAATTTTTCAAAGGAACTGGCCCCTTTGTGATCACTGAATTGTTGCTCTAATAGTTCAAATCTCAATGTTTGGTTCAGTATATTTGTCGTCAGTTCAGTCTGGTCTTCTTCTTCCGGTTTCATCTGATTTGGGTAAGAGGTCATGTCCAGTGTTGTAGTTGTTGTTTGGTTGCCTAAAATCTCAGTATGTTGTACTTGTAAGTCTTTAGGACCCTCCATCTTAGTGTTGCTTTCTTCAGCTTGTGTTGTTTTTTTTGAGTTGTAGATTTTATAGTTGAAATCAAGGTTTGGCTATCAAAGTTCTCAGTAAATTATACTTGTTGTTCTTTAGAGTCCTCTGTCTTGATGTTAATTTCTTCCTCTTCTGTTGTTTTTTGGATTGTAGGTTCATCAGTTGAAATCAGGGCTTCATTTTGTAAATTTAGGCTGGCACCTTTGTCTTTCAGTCTGGAATTCATTAGTTTAGTAGCCTGAAGAGTTGTTTCAAGTATAAGCTTATAGTTAAGTTGCGGGTAGTATTCCTCGTTTCTAAGGTGTTTACAGATAGTTCTTTAGTGGAGGCTATTTTTAATAGGAGTCAGAGAATGTCCACCTCCACTATTCCTAGAAGTTGTTTTCACAGCTGTTTCAAGTTCTTATCTTTTTTAGATAGTGCCAAGGACAAATCTTAGGTTGTAACCAGGTCTCACAGTGAAAGAAAAATTTCCTTGCTATACCAGGGTTCACCACAAGATGCCCTCGATAGCATATAAAATCTTTTTCCAGACTCAAATTAGGCTTTTATTCAGTTTAATTTTTTTTCCTTTTTTCCTTTTTCCCCCCCAGCTTAACAAATAGATAGGGTAATAGGTCCCCGTAGAAATAGGAACTTTTTGGGACCTCAAATATCCAAAAGGTGCAAGTCCAAATGTTTAGTTATTTAGTTTAGTTATACTTTTCTTTTCTTTTTGAAGCTTTAACTCCCCAGGTAGGCAAACGCCTCCATTCCAAAAGGGGGGAAGAAATTTTCAAAACGCTCCCACAGGAAGGTAGTTGGGGAAATAAGAAAGGTAAGGTCTCACCCATTTCCTCTGCGTTGCTTTCATTGTGCTTGGTGGTAATTTTGGCTTTCGGCTGGAAACGGCTTAGTGATCAGCCATGTTGATGACGGATCTTTTCTTCATCGGTCCAAAGGAGCTGCTCCGGATCAAATGGAGGGGCTGCCACCCCTCTGTGATCAGTTGGGGGGGCCTCCTCATGGTCATCGCCCCTCGACGGTGACTTTCGACCCTTTTCAGGGTCTCCCAACGGAGGAAAACCGGACGACAAAGAGAGGGCTCTCCCCGCACATCCACCAGTGCCACGAGTGCAAACCGGAAGCCCCAAGGAGTGGGCATTCTTACATAAAAATTGAGTTCTCCTTTATGAATTCTGGCCATAGAAGTAGTGGTGAACACAGACATGTTCATGATAGCAGATTCTCATGAGAAAAGTAAGAAAACATGATTTGGGTGTGATAGAACTAGAAAAGGTCCAGTATTGCTTTAAGAGCTGCTATGTCTTCAGCCATATGACACTGGCTCTGGGCTTCCATGTGTAGGTGTGCCTCACAGCTCCCAATCATCCCATTCAGAGACACCACAACCTCTTTTCTCTCGCAGAAATTATGGTAAAGGCATTGTCTCCAGCTACCAGTAACAGAAGTCTTGCACTGAGATAGTGCCACTGCACCTTTAGACACCCCAAAGTTACATCTCAAAGTCATAAATGGCTTGATCAGCCGCTGTCTAAAAGGATATGCACTGTCCCCATTGATAATCAGTGGGATGATTGACCAGAGCCCATAGATGAATGGACTGCAGAGTTCATACATAGCCAATGGTGAATTCAACTGCAGCTTATTTCAGTGTTAATGAAGCATCCACTCTGATCCGCCATATTCTGGAGTAGCAGTGTAACGAATTCCAAGGAATGTCCTTGCTACTTTGGAAAAATGGATTAGCCTATACTGAACATTATTTTGAGGAGATATTCTGCAGATTACATTGCTAAGTAACACTTCTAATAGCATCAATTAAAATAGCATTTCCTTCAACCAATGCTGTATGTCCTGCCTTTCCTTGGTCCATTGGATCATGGTGAGATGGATGACTAACTAACTAACTTAATTAATTAATTAATATTACAAGACGTTCAAATCCCTAATATATTTCCTATGAATCTAACTCAAAGGCTGAATATGTGACTATGAAAAACATCCCATAGTAGAAAGCTTAAGTACTTTCTGAAGTTTCTGAGGCAAGTCACAGTCCCCAATAGATCATGCTCAATCTGCAGAGAAACCTCTGCCATGATAGGGATTCTTCCTAAACCAATCTCATGAGCAACGTCCCTGCATGGTGGCTTTATTGTGAACCATCGATGAATAATAGCCACGCTTTCTTCCACCGGATTGCAATGGCATAGCATTGGGTATTGCCTTCGAAGTTGTGGCAAAGCTAGTCTCCATCTCAGAGAGAGTATCATGCAACATCCTGAAGTTAGCAATCTACCATTCATCATCTCCAACAGTCAATACAGCCAAGGCAGTGGGGATTGGCTCTCTGCTGACAGGGATATGCCTCTGCTACAAAGTCCCCCTTAGGGGCTCAATAGTCCAAATGAGCCAGGAGAGAACAAAATGTACATCACATCCAGGTTGGCCTCCCCCACATCCCCCTTGCCATTTCCGTTTCCTTTCGCAGGCAGCCTGGAAACCTAGAAACTGGGCTGCTCTGTGTCAGGGATTAATTTCAAAACAGATTGTTATGTATGCAGGCATCTGCATAGCAACAGTCCTCAGGGGGCGTTGGCCTGGACAGTTTCGGCGGGAAACCTAGGGCCAACCCCATTGGCTGTTAGCTTACCTGGCCAGGTATATAAGGAGGCCAGGTAGCCCTCATTCCTCAGTTCACTTCCCCTTCCAATAAAGAGCTGAACTCACACACCGGCTGGCGTCTCTCTTGCGTCGGACCCACTACACAATAGTGGCGACGAAGGTGGGATTGCTGCCGGCCAAGAGCTGAAGTCACTGGGGAAACGCTCCGCGAGCTGAAGGGAAAGGCATTTTTCCTTCTTCCCCCCACGACTGCCAGCCGAACCGGCAACGCCAAGCGCCACATCCACGACCAACTGCCGCCATGGCTAGAGCCGGACAACCCCGTGAATTTGAGACCCGCCGCCCCGAAACCTGGACCCGTTACCTGGCTCACGTTGAACTGTACATGCGGTTCAATCAGATATCGGAGGACGGTGCAAAGGCGGCCGCCCTGCTCTGCCTTGGGGGACCAGCGCTGCTGGAAGTCGCCGCGAACCTGTTCCCCCAGGAGGCCATCAACACCGTCGCGTACCGAGACCTCGTGGCCAGGCTCAACGCACATTTCAGGCCCCGGCGCTCCAAGGTGGCCGCACGGTCACAATTCGAGAAAAGGGACCAGCGCCCCGACGAGACCGGCGCCGACTTCCTCGCCGCCCTACGGGAAGCTGCCGTCGCTTGCAGGTTCACAAATTTGGAGGAGCGACTACGGGACCGGCTGATTTGCGGCCTACGCGACAGGCGGTTGCAGGAGCGCCTGTTCGAAAGAGAGGAGGTCTCTCTCCAGGAAGCCGAGGACGCCATCCTAGCCCACGAAGCGGCCTGCGGGGCCGTCCAAGCCTGCCAGGGAACCCGGCCCGGCAACCAGGCAACCAGCGTCCACCGGCAAGGGGCCACAGAGGAGGACGACCTGAGCATCGACCTCCTCCAGCGGAAGTCGACCCCCGACCAGCGAGCCAGACGCCCAGACAGGCCCAGGCCTCCCAGCAACACTGCCGTTCCCCAGAGGTGCGCAGGGTGTGGTGGGAACCACATGCGCAGCCTCTGCAAGTTCCGGTCCGCCACGTGCCGGGCCTGCAAGAAAACAGGCCACATAGCCGCCGTCTGTCGTAGCCGCCGCCCCCGAGAGGAGATCCACGAGCTGCAGCCGGAGGAACCGCCATTCGAAGGTACTGGGGCCCACACCAAAACAAAAATTGGCTATGTCGAGAGCCGGCTGGCCATTAACCACACGGGTAGCCGCCGGCTGCTCAAACCCAAAATTAGATTAACAATCCGTTTGCAAGGTGTCCCTTGCAGCATGGAGCTTGACTCCGGATCAGCGGTCTCGATTATTTCAGACGAGACCCTTAACCACATAATTAGCCGGAGCAAGCAACGGATTAAATTACGGCCTACTAAATTAACCCTGACCGATTTTCAGAATTCGCCGGTCAAGGTGAAAGTGGAGGCCACCATTTCAGTGGGGTTTAAGGGTCGCGAAGGGCACCTGGACGTTGTAGTGGTAGAGGGCCGCAGAGCCAGCCTGGTCGGGCTGGACTGGTTTGAGGCCCTGGGAATCTCAGTATCCGGGATCCATCGGATCCAGGGGGACTCCGTTGAGGCCGTTTGCCGGGAGTTCGCCAACGTCTTCGACGGGTCATTAGGCAAGTACACCGGGGCCCCCATATCGTTCAAGCTTAACTCGAACGTCTCCCCCATTAGGGTCCGGCCGCGGCGAGTCCCGTTTGCGCTCAAACACAAAATCGAGCGCGAACTAGACAAGTTGGTGGCCCAGGGAATCTTAGAGCCTGTAGATGGAGGGGAGTGGGAAACCCCCATCGTGACCCCCCTCAAATCCAACGGGGAAATAAGGATCTGCGCCGACTATAAGTGCTCGGTGAACCGCGCCCTAAACCCGCACGCTTACCCGGTTCCCGCGGTCAGCCACGTTCTCGCTTCCCTCCAAGGCGGAGTCATTTTGCAAGGCTCGATCTTGCACAGGCGTACCAGCAACTCACGGTCACTAGGGAAACAGCTGACATCCAAACCATAGTAACCCATAGGGGGGCGTTCTGGGTGAACAGGCTGCAGTTTGGAGTCAGCGTTGCTCCCGGCATTTTCCAGGAGGTTATGGAAAAGACACTCAAGGGCATTCCAGGAGTCTGCCCCTATTTTGATGACATCCTGATCGCAGGAGCATCAGCAGAGGAACTGGCAGGGAGGCTTAGGGAAGTGCTGGCAAGCCTGCGCACAGCTGGCCTCAAACTCAAAAAGGAAAAATGCAGCATAGGCGTTCCTTCCACAGAATTTTTGGGGTTCAGAGTAGACGCCAGGGGAATCCACCCCACAGAATCCAAGGTGAGGGCCATCAAACTAGCACCCACACCCAAGAACAAAGCAGAGCTTCAGGCATTCCTGGGTCTGCTGAATTTCTACCATACATTCCTCCCACACAAGGCAGCCATCGCTGAACCGCTCCACAGGCTGCTAGACAAACAGGCAACATGGGCCTGGACGGCCACCCATGATCAGAGCTTCAAGGCCCTGAAGGCATTGCTGTCGGACAAGTCCACAGTAACCCATTTCATCGAGTCCAAGCCCATTTGTATCGCCTGCGATGCATCCCCTTATGGTGTGGGCGCTGTCCTAAGCCACCTTGAGCCCAACGGGGCACAAGTCCCCATAGCATACTATTCTAGGACACTGTCTGGAGCAGAAAGAAACTACGCCCAAATAGACAAAGAAGCCCTGGCAATCATGGCAGGAATCAAGAAATTCCACGATTACTTATATGGCAGGGAGTTCACTGTCTTCACGGACCACAAACCACTCCTGGGCCTGTTCACCACAGACAGGCAAACCCCCCAGATTCTGTCCCCCAGGATGCTCCGGTGGTCCATCTTCCTTGCAGCATACAATTGCAAGCTGGTACACAAGCCAGGGAAGGAGATGGGCCACGCAGACGGTCTAAGTAGGCTCTCCCTAGACACACACGACCCAGACCCAGCACCAGCCACACAGATCCTAGCCCTGCAGGAACTACCCGAGTGCCTAGTTCTTGCCAAGGACATTGCCAGCCACACAGCCACAGACAACATCATGGGCAGGGTGCACTCATGGGTTTGCACAGGGTGGCAGGACAAATCCCCGGGACCAGAGTTTCAGGCCTATTTCATTAGACGCGATGAAATCTCCACACACAAAGGGTGCCTCCTTTGGGGTAGCAGGGTCATCATTCCACCCGCACTACGCGCCAGGGTATTGGACTCCTTACACGAAGGGCACCCGGGGGTGGTCAGGATGAAGGCACTGGCTAGGATCTACCTCTGGTGGCCCGGGTTGGACAAGGAGGTTGAGGATCGGGTCAAGGCCTGTTATACGTGCCAGAGATCCAGGCCAGAAGTGCCACATGCACCAGTACACCGGTGGGAGGCCACACACACGCCATGGTCCCGCATTCACATTGACTATGCGGGGCCATTCCAGGGTCAACTATTTTTAGTAGTGGTGGACAGTCACTCCAAGTGGTTAGAGGTATTCCCTGTCCCCAACATGACCTCGGGGAGGACAATCCAGGTGCTCAGAGCTCTCTTTGCCACACACGGCCTCCCTGACGTAATTGTGTCTGATAATGGGCCTCAGTTTACTGCTGCTGATTTCCAGGCGTTCTTGAAGGCGAACTGGATTAGGCACGCCACCTCCACGCCTTTCCATCCATCTACCAACGGGCAGGCCGAACGGATGGTAAGGACGACCAAAGACGCACTCCAGCGCATCATCAGCGGGGACTGGCACCACAGACTGGCCAAATTTTTACTAGCCCAACACACAACACCATGCGTGGCTACCGGCAAGAGCCCAGCAGAACTGCGATGGGGACGGCGCCTCATCACCAAGCTGGACCGCCTACACCCAGACCGGGTAGCAGCCGAAACCGGTAGGGCAACATCACCATCATCACCATCATCACCATCACCACCAGCATCACTACCATCACCATTGCCATCATCATCCACACACAGGGTCCTCAACCTGGGGGACCTGGTCTGGGCAAGGAACTATGGGGCTGGACATCCTTGGGTTCCGGGGACAGTGGTCGGGAAAACAGGACCCCTTTCGTACATTGTAAGGGTGGAGGGGGACAGACGCATAAGGCGACACATCGATCAGCTCAGAGGAAGAGTCCCTGAGCACGTCACACACGCCCCTGAGCGCGTCACACACGTCCCTGAACTCAACGCACACGATCAACAGGAGGACCACACTCCAGGAGGGGTCAACCCAGCTGAGGACGTCACAGGGCAGGGACCAGAGGAGGAGGACTTCCTGATGCCGGCTCCTTGCAGCCCTGCACAAAGGCCTCAGGAACCCACGGTCCAAGCCCAGGGGCCAAGCACACCCAGACGATCCACCCGTCCACACAGGACACCAGCCTACCTGTCGGACTATGTGTGCAAGTGACCCTCACACAAGGACACCACTGTTTTTTTATATATATACTCATAGTTATAGTAGTGCATGTTGTTGTTGTTATGTGGGTCTTCTCTAAGGGGGGAGGGGTGTTATGTATGCAGGCATCTGCATAGCAACAGCCCTCAGGGGGCGTTGGCCTGGACAGTTTCGGCGGGAAACCTAGGGCCAACCCCATTGGCTGTTAGCTTACCTGGCCAGGTATATAAGGAGGCCAGGTAGCCCTCATTCCTCAGTTCACTTCCCCTTCCAATAAAGAGCTGAACTCACACACCGGCTGGCGTCTCTCTTGCGTCGGACCCACTACACAATACAGATGTTCATGCTGCCTCCCAAATGTATATCAATATTATTATATTATTAGTGTGTAGTATTAACATTGTAAATGGCCCCAAATCACCTTGTGATGAGATGGGCAGCAAAACAAACAAGCAAATATGGTACGGGAGTAGCAGTTCTGGTCTGAAAGGCTGAATGGAGTACTGAGATGCAGATTGATTGCTATCACCACTGGGCACCATAGAGCAGGGACACATAGGCATGTTGCCAGTGGTGGGACTCAGCCGGTTCGCACCTGTTTGGCAGAACCGGTAGCTAACCTTTTGTTGCCCAGGCCCAGAATGGACTTCTGGAAGCGGCATCCACACACAGAGAACCAGTTGTTCACATATTTGAATCCCAGCACTGCATGTTGCCAGTTACTGTGCTACTCTTGGTGTCTTCATTTCCACAAGTGCTGGGCGATACATTCCGACATCCTGCATTGCGATCATTGTGCTCCTAAATCCAGCAATTTCATATTTCACTTTTCATGTTTTATGTTGCTCAGCTCTAAGCAAGTCACACTGGTTTCTGTATTGTTTCTTGCACGCTGGCCTAGTCCTTCCCTTCTCTGGTGAAGGATGATTGGCCTATCTCCCAAGAAATTTTTGAAGTGTGTTGCAATTTTCAATTGAGGCACCTGTGCTTTTTCTCTGGTCCTGTGCCTGCCCCTGCAGAATGAATGGCAGTAATCCTGTAATCTCTCGTGAATGAGTGTAATATTTGCATGCCTGTGGAAAACTGACATTGGGGTACAGGTATCTGAGAAGCGATCTAACTTTATTCTTGTGGCTCCCCTTGACTCATCTTGGGAACAGCCACGTCCTGAGCTTTGGGCTTTTGCTCATGTTGAAGGCTGGGTTGTGTGCTTGACATGAATCTTGATGAAACTCATGAATGATTCCCTGTTACATAATGAGCCACTTGGATTCCGCTGCCAGCTACTAGGTGCAATAAGAAAAAAAGGTAGCTCCCCATGGAAGGAAAGATAAAGGAGGGAGGAAAACTGGATGAATATGAAGCTAGGAGGAAAAAGTAACCGGATAAGAAGTGCTTGGAAAGAAAATGGACAACTCTGCTAGACTATCCTAGATGTGGACTGAGCAACTATGACATTTCTAAATTTATGAGAATAATAAACAAATAGGCAAGGCATGAAGAATAGAAATTATTTCAAATTCCCTTTGGATGCAAGAAAGAAGGTGGTTTTTTTTTTCTTTCCTGCAAAATCAGAAAACTTCGAGAGACAAAAGGAATAGCTTTGGAACAGTCATCAAAGCTCAGTTGCAACAGAGAGACTGTCGGCAATGCCCTTCAGATCCATCTTTCAATTAATCCAAAACGATTTCTGCAAGCTTCCTTAATCCCACGACCTCTTAATAAACTAGTATGGTGTGGATGGGATTCAACTGTTGAGAGGAGAAAAACTCATTGGGAGTACCTAGTTGAGGCCTTTAAGGTGGAATAATTCTGATGAGTTCACATCATTTTATGATGATGTTGACTTTCATTGGCCCATCTTAAATAAGATATAGTTTAAGGTTATAAGAAAATTCTTCAATCAGTTGATGGTTTGGGGAGCCCAGTGTTGCCTAGTTTGCTTAGTAGCTGATTCCAAAATATTTGGCTACAACTTTTCCCCAGTTTTGAATTCAAAAAAATCTAGAAATGCCAGGACTTCAGCCTAGAGCCAATCTCATAGAATAGCTACAGTATGAATAAAACTGTATGAATAAAATTAGTGTTCAGAGGAGTTCATGCCCATCATCCTGTGTTTCTTATGCTCACCATGTAAGACAATAATATAAAAAGATAAATATTATTTTTAATTCAGAAACCATCCTTAACACATGCATTTAGGAGTCTTAAATTTTCAAAATGTTAAAATGTGCCTGATATTCCTGAGGGTTTCTCTGGATTGCAAAAGTTTATTTGAAAAAAACTGAGATAGCAGTAAAACTATGTTACAGTTATATAAGTATTCTGCTTTCTTAACCTCAGACACTAGCTTCAAAATCTTTCCATAAACATGGTGGCATAAAATAGCTCTCTCAACTGACAGTCTTCAAAATAGATTAGACTTTATCTCCAGGAATTTCCACCCAGCCCAGGGGTGAACTCAAGAATTTGATGCTGAGGGCTCGAGATTGGAGGAATGATTACTAAACTTCAGCAAGGGATGGACTTTTGTATTGGTAGTGTGTCTCAATATCATCTAAATCAACAATGGAATCAGTGCTATGACAAAGTAATGGGCCATTTTAACACAGGTGATGGAGAAGGAATGGCAGAATCTGGGGACGGAGTCAAAAGAGGAATCAGCCACAGACTAAGTCCAACCCCTCTTGAATTCTGTTAACCCTTATCTAGTGCCAAAATAGTGCTTTTAGTTGAATAGATTCCTGTGCATAGGTGTGAGCAATATATCAGAATTAAATTACATTACAAAATAACAGAGTAGGGAGGGAGCTTGGAGGTCTTCTAGTCCAACCCACTGCTCAAGCAGGAGACCTATACCATTCTGGACAAAGCACTGTCCAGTCTCTTCTTAAAACCACCCACAGCATCTGGAAGTTCAAGTGTGATCCTGGTCTTTCACAGCTGACAACATGGGATTGATGCTACCTTATAGCATCGCTCAGCCACAGCTGCAATGTTTCGTTGACACATGTGTAGGATGAGGCTACCAATATAAAAATGGCCGTAGACAATGGTGCATTGACTCTTGCCTCTGGTCCCCAAGTTGTTCATAGCCTCCTCTTTCTGAATTTGCTAAATGAAATTGCCAATCTATCACAGGGATTGAGGTGGGATGGGGGACCTTTTCATATGTCTTCTTTTATTTAACATCTTAGCTCATAGCTAGTTATTTAATATTTGCAAAAGTCAGCAACATGACCAGTGTTTAGTGCACATACTGAATAACTGTTGTACACTTACCACTATATGCACCAATTTGCTACTTGTAAGATTGCGAGATAGGTGCATTCATTATTCTTCATGTCTGCTCTCTGGACTCTCTGAGAGCCGAGAGAGATGGAGCAGAACAAAATGAGAATTTGACAATGCCCATTTTTTTCCTCTGTAGCTCCCTCCATTCCAAGCTCAGCATCCAGGTTGCAGCTGAGATACAAAAATTGACGCAGGAGAGGTGAAATAAGTGTTCTAATTTTGACTCAAGACATGGGGACTGACAAACCCTTGGAAGTTGTGCAGGCCCCAGTTAAGCCTTCCTTCTCTATCTTTGAGCTCTTTCTCCTGTGGCACCGCAAATATGCATCCAAGATTTGATGGCATTTCGTGGCACAGATTCCAATTCATCAATTCCATGACCTCAGCTACTAAATTAGAGCTTTACAAATCACTAATTGCAAAAGAGGTACTGAGAAGTATTGTTATGAAAGGATTTATGTTACCACAATTGAATCTCCCCTGTTAACTACAGGAAACAAGCCTTACTTCATACCAGACATGTCGCTAGAGAAAGGCGTTGCCAGGGGAAGTGAATGCTGTGGGTAAGTAACCCCCTTTTTCTTCTTTTCCAGGATTGCATGAAAGATATTTATAACTGACAGAGTTTCATGAATTCTGTTTGTGACTGGCAGATTGTAATTTTGTATGAAAGCCCTGTACTCTAAAGGTAATGTTTCAAGAATATTAAGTAACAAAGAGCAAGCAGCTGTGTCTGATTTAGGAAATCAGATCAGTGGCAAACAACATGGTACTCTCCAGAAATTCTGGATCTCATCATGGTGGCTAGGTCTGATGGAAACTAGAATCCCAAATATCTAGAGGACGGCAACTTGCCTCACTTTTATTCCCTCTAAAGACTTACTTCTAAAAATAAAAAAGCAGTGTACGGATAAATAGGGCCAGGATCAAAAGGGGACTACATGAAGTGTCCTTTTTAGTATATTCTATTCCATTTCTTTTGCTCCTGAAATGTGTTTGATTGGTCAGCATTCCATGGCTGTCAAGCATGTTCACTGACAGAGAGAGAGAGAGAGAGAGAGAGAGAGAGAGAGAGAGAGAGAGAGAGAGAGAGAGAGAGAGAGAGAGAGAGAGAGAGAGAGAGAGAGAGAGAGAGAATTCTGAGTTTCCCCAAAGCTGCCAACCCCTCCTTCTTCTGTGTGTAATGGTGTTCTCATTAATGAACAACAGCATTCAGGTCTGAACATAAAAAACAGAAGGAGTGATTTTCTGACCTAAGCAGGTACCTCAGGAATAATTGTCCTAATGTAACTTTCCAGTTGGGGGAGGCAAACCCAGAGCAATAAGGTATATAGAGCCAAAATAGCCTGTGAGGGCAAGTCATCCTGCCATCTTTGCCTGTGCATCAGGAATGTCTGTACAGTCCAGCAATCCAGTAAAATGGCTTCATTAAAAAAAAGTAATATAAAGAGGCAGCTGAGAATAGTTCTTCTTAGATGTACTGTTAATAAGTCATCTCTGTATGCAAAAAAGACACAAACACTTTCATTCTGCACCAGCTCCCACCCTATTGCTATTTCCATTGCCCTCTGGATGTCCAAGACATCTTTTTGCCAAATGGCATCTATTCTTTCTTTGCAGGTCAGTTCCAAAACTTGTCCTGCAGAACGCGTTCACAGAGGGGTGGGTGGGAATATTTAATGCACAAAGTTGTTCTTCAGGCATTTTTTAAGACTAAATGGTCCATGAGTAAGATGCAGATTTCTCTGTCTTGCCAGGATTCCATACAGCTTCAGCAGCATGTTATTCTTGTTTGTCTGGAGGCATTGTTGAAAACATATATTGCTTCTCCCCCTTCAGCCATATAGCCTACCGGTACTTACTATATTGATAAATATCTTTAGGCAGAAGACAGTGCTGTAAGAGTTAGGTATTTAGCAGAGTGATGGCATGGGGGAAGAAACTATCTTTGTGTCTAGTTGTTTTGGCATGCAATGCCCTATCACAGCATCCTGAGGGGAGAAGGTGAAACAGTTTATGTCCAGGTTATGTGAGAGGCCTGTAGATATTTTCTCAGCCCTCTTTCTGGTTCGTGCAGTATACAGGTCCTCAATGGAAGGCAGGCTGGTTGCAATTGTTTTTTTTTTCTGCAGTCCTAACTATCTGATGAAGTCTGTGTCTGTCTTCTTTGGTAGCTGTGCCAAACCAGGCAGTTATTGAGGTACAAATGATAGATTCCATAATGCCTCTGTAGAACTGTACCAGTAGATCCTTGGGCAATCTAAGTTTTCTTGAGTTGACGCAGGAAGAACATTTTTTGTTGTGCCTTTTTAATGATGGTTTTAACATTAGGTGTCCATTAGGTGTCCTTGGAGATTATAGAACCCAGAAACATGAAGGTCTCTACTGTTGATTCTGTGTTGTCTAATATGGTAAGAGGTGGTAGAATTGGAGGGCTTCTCCTAAAATCTACTATCATCATTACAGTTATAACAATGCTCAACTCCAGATTGTTCCAGCTGCACCACAGGGCCAGTTGTTCTACCTTCTGTCTGTACACAAACTCATCATCATCTCAAATGAGTCCAATGACCGTTGTCATTGAAAATCTCCTCCAGGAGATAAGAAATAAGCTAAATTCCTAATTGCCACTAACATGTGTGATTGTAATGGGAAACATCAATTTTAAAAGAAAAGGAAATATCCAAGTGACCTTGAATCTCTGGACTGTGTCTGAAAGTCCCAAAGGTGAAACCATAACATATTGGTAATGATGAGGAAATAAATCATAAACAATGCACATAGGTTGTAGGAATAGAACGTTGACTCTATAAGGTGATAGAAATAGCAAAAGCATTTAGACTTTTATATACCACTTCACAGTGCTTTACAGCCCTCTCTAAGCAGTTTACAGAGTCAGCATATTGCTCCCAACAATCTGGGCCCTCATTTTACCGACCTCGGAAGGATGGAAGGCTGAGTCAACCTTGAGCTGGTGAGGATCGAACTGCCAAACTGCAGGCAGCCAGCATTCAGCAGAAATAGCCTGCAGTACTTCATTCTAACCACTGCACCACCATGGTGATGTTGAGGAAGTGAGAGTGCGCAACCTAGAAGGTGGGATGCCAGCGAGGAAATTAATCACATCAAGTAGGTAGCTCATGTCATGTAATCAAGCAGGTCCAGAGGTATTTCTAGCTAGGACAAAGTCCTTAGGTACAGAGCCTTTCTTCTAGTGTAGCTAAAGTGATAAATAGAAGAGATGGGACAAGGAACAGAAGAGAGATGAAGGGGCGCTTTAGCTGGATTTATTTTCTCAGTGCAAAAGGATTTTTTAAATGCTACTTCATTAGTTTCTCCACATTTTTACTTTTTTAAAAAAACAAGTTTTATTGGTTTTCCAGTTTAACATCCAAATATTTAGAAAGAATCATGGTGACTAGGTAATCAAAAGTTCATTTTTACTTTTAACTATTTACTATTAACAAAGAAAATCAGAGTTGTTAGTGGAGAACTGCCAGACATCTCTCCCCAATGAACTCTAATCATGCAGACGGAGTAAGAAAAGTGAACTTTCCACAATATTGTTTCTTTTTTAAAAAAAATAAACAGTATTGAAAAAAATAGCATTGAGCCAAGAGACGTGGTAGCGCAGTGGTTAGAATGCAGTATTGCAGGCTAACTCTGTTCACTACCAGGAGTTCAATCCAGGCCAGCTCAAGGTTGACTCAGCCTTCCATCCTTCTGAGGTGGGTAAAATGTGGACCCAGATTGTTGGGGGAAAATATGCTGACTCTGTAAATAATTTAGAAAGGGCTATAAAGTACTATGAAACAGTATATAAGTCTAAGTGTTATTGCTAATGCTATTGCTAACTATGATGAGACAAAAAGAGGAAAATACTAATGCTACACAGGACAAGATAAGTCACATGGTTTAAAAGATGCGTTATGACCCAAGTGGTCAAGGCAAAGCAGGCCTCTAGAGAGTCCTTTATTGCTCTAAGTAAATGTTCTAACAAATGGCCCTCCAATGACCATCCTTGGTCTTGCAAACAACAGCCCATATATACCAAAGAAAATCCACAGAGTAGGAGTACACTCACAGGGCAAGGTGCAGGGTCCCAAGTCCAGTCCACCTGGCTAAGTAAATCCACGAGGCAAACTGCAGTCCCCAAGGAAAGTCAAGGCACAAAACCAAAGGCAACCATGAGGGCAAAGACAAGGTACAAAGCAAAAGTTCTCAAGGCAAGGCAAAAGGTAAAAGGCAGTCTTCAAGGCAAGGGCAAAGTACAAGACAAAAGGCAGAAGGCAGTCCTCAAGGCTAGGCAAAGCAAAAGGCACGAGTCAAAGCCAGGGGAGTGTAAGCCAAAACAAATTATGAATTGTTCCTGGCAAAGACTAACTCCCCATGGCTTCTCCTTAAGTCAATCCACTCCAGCTGTTCCTTGTAAGGAGGAGTGGGGTGACCTTCTCCCGAGTAGCCTCGCAGCCCTTCTCTGGGCTTGCCTACCCTCCGCTCTCTGTGCCCTTGGATCGAGTGGGGGAGGCAGCTGTTCTTCATCAGAGGGGATCTGCTGCATATCAGCACCACTGCCTGTCAGCAGCCAATTCTCCCTGTCTGTGAGGGCAGTCAGCTCTCCATTCAGTTGAGCACCTCTCCCAATGCTTGAGGGGCCTGGGACAGCATTGTCCTCAGTCCCTGGCCTCTCCAAACATGCCAAGGGAGACGTGTCATCCCCATCAGACGGTCCCAGTTCCAACTTCTACTACTACTACTCTGAACCAGGCTCTGATGGGACCATGAAAAGATATATGTATGCAGGTGTGTGTGTTAAGCAACTATTAAAACCAGGAATTTGGATAAAAAATTTAGACATGAAATATTTTTCCTAAGCTTGGATTGGTTGCGTTGTAGATAATGCTTAGATGTCATATGAAATGAATGTAAGTTAACTTGATATATTCTGTCTCTATCTCTATCATCTCTGTCTCCATCTCTATTTATATTTATATCTATATCTATATCTGATTTGACCAATTCATTTATATAGTATTGTTCAGTCTTCTATTGAATATTATATTGGGACTAATATTACTTATAGTCTCTTATTTTCAGAGATCACATTAAAAGCAAATAAATTAAATTTCATAATTCAATTTATTCTGGCCTATAGGATAGCAGTAGTCATCTGGGTTTGGAAGCTAAATAGGGATAACTCTGGTTACTACTTGGAAGGGAAACTACCTGGAAAGTTTAAGGAGTTATACACTGGAAGAAGACAATAGCAAAGCATTTCTGTACTGTTAGACAAAAAAAAAAAAAAGAATGGGTACATCCATGAAATTAAGAGTAGAGTTCAGCTAAAAGAGACACCACCTTTATATGAGGAAACAAGGAGATATCTATAGTGAGTGAAACAAAAGCCAAGCGCTGATATTTGTAAATTGAGCTACCTTCATTGCAAAATATACTTTGCAATTATACTGTACGTGGGCACACAAATGAGGCTTATGTTGCATTTGCCTGCAGCCTGATATGACCTGGTCATGAACCATATGGATAATTACATTCAGACTCTCGAGTACCATCTCTAATCTCTTCCTTCACACTATTTTTCAGGTGGAAGTGGGTGACACTGAGAAATCCAAGTCAGAAATCTGACCGGTAATTCTTATTGCAGTATGTTTCTGGCTGCAGAATATTCAGGGTTCATAATAGAGAAGGTCTTCTTTGAGATAATGGCCAGACTTTTCTTGAGGAAGGTCATCACAACGCACTTTCAGGTGACAGCTGAAAACAAATGTAAATATATGTAAAAATTACTCATTTCCTAGTACATTTCACATTTGGTTATTTTAAGCTGGTGGAAAAGTCGGATCTATTCAATTCTACCCCGCAGGCTTTTTGTAAGGTCAGAGTTCTGTGTTATTTTAAATACACCATTGAGTATATAAATGCACCATATTTATATGTACTGCTTTGGATTTTTGGGGCCCAAGGTGTGGTTTATAAACCTTTTAAATAAATAATAAGTGCAGTTAATTTGCAAATCCTAGTTCATTTTTACTTTTCAGCATAACTTACTCAATGTTCAATTAAACGTCCCATTACTAATTGAACATTAAGCCTCCATTATTACATAATCCATTATTTATGACTTCACCCATTTATACAGTAAATCCTAATTTTTGTGCTTAAATAACAGCAGAATTGTTCAGCGGCAAATCAGTTTATCCTCTGTGAACCCTATTGGTGTTGAATACCTAACAATGGCTGGCTCATATCTGATAGGTAAGCCTTGGAGTTTTACAATTTTGTTTGATCAAACTGATTCAGACTCGATGACATTTTAATCGAGTTGCACTTCTAAGGTTATTTAAAAAAGAAATGAGCGCCAATTATCCATATTTCTCATTAAGAAGAAAGAACATCCTCCTTCTCATTCCAATCTAATTCACCAGTCAAGATCTTTGGTTTCCAGATGTGCTTCCAATGTATCCAAGTTTTATTCCCCCCCCCAAAAAAAACATAAAATATGATAAATAGTCAGGGCTTTTTTTGTCATAGAACGCTCAGAACGGAGTTCCGGCACCTTTTTTGGATGGAACCTTGTAGGGTAGGCAAGGCGGGTTGTATGACATGTGTGAGTTACGGAACCTTTTTCTTTTACAAAAAAGCACTGTAAATAGTTAAATAAATTTGACATTACGGATTGAATCTTATAATCTTAGCTGAGATCCCAAGATTTACATGTACCAATATTCTGTCCTTGAAAGCACATGTCTTTTCCCCTTCCTGACACACACACACACACACCCAATTTTAATATCTCAAAATAGTCCTGCATGAAGTTTGCCATTTAAAAAGGTTTTAAGAATAGATTGTAACGTAGGTTAGATGGAGAGGCACCAGCTCCTGGAACTTATTGTTTGTGGGTTCTACCTTTTGCAGAGGGAGACAAAAAAAGTCAATATGGAGCCTCAATTGCACACTTAAAATCCAGTCTGTTTTTTTGTGTGCATCACAAGTAAAACGAAGGGGCCTGGTTTCATTTGCATGATTATGTCTACCATCAAGTCACTGATTTTTACACACAACTCCTGCCTGCAGTAGAGCACCCTTGAAAGCATATTTGAATGGATTCCCCCTGACAGGCTTTCCTGCTTTGCTACCATTTTATTGTTGTACCTCGGTAACTTATGACTGCGCTTTGTAACCTTAATGTCTTGCACGGGGAAGTGGTTTTTTCATGATGCCAGAGCTTCTTTAAAATCCCCTTATATTATCATATTCTTCTTTTTATGCTTCCACTACATACACATTGACTTCCTTGGATGGACTTGATCACAAAAGTTATGCGCTGCTTATATAATTAATAACTCACAGCAGCCTTGAAATTAAGAAGTAAAAAATGAAAAGTTAGGCTTGCTCGCTTCCTCCATTTGGGGAGCAGTCTTCTAATTATTTTGCTTGACTTCCCCCCCACACACACACACACACACTTCACAGACATACATGAACCTTGAAACTATTAGATAGTTGAAAATTGGTTTTAAAAGAGCAGCTCAACAGCACCTAGCTTTTCATCCTCTGACAGGCAGGCCATTATCGCTAATTAGGAGCCTGTAGCAACACAATCCTTCCCCGAGGAGTCAGAACTTCGAGGAAGGTGTGGTCGCCAGGGCTTGTGTTCAACATGCAGAGGTACAAAAGAAAATCTGAGTGAAGCTTCCAGTTTCCACCCACTCATCTGTGGAACATGTTGATGGAAAAGAACAATAATGGCCGATGAGATCCGTTTGACAGCTCTTGGGAAACGCTGCCTGAAATCTAGAAAAAGCTGGTCAGGATCAACCAAAGGCACTAAGAAGGACGGAAATGTTTAGATTTTTCAGAAAGTCAATACCCCTCCAGTGTTTGCCACATATAGATAGTCCTCAGTTAATGACAGCAGTTGGGATTGGAATTTTGGTCACTAAGCGATGCAGTTGTAAAGCATGATGTCATGAGATTATGCCACTTACCAATGGTAGTTTCAGCACTCCCCAGTTACGATTGTTAGGTGAATCCCTGTGGGTCATTAAGCAAGGACCTCATATGAATGCAGCTTCTTGCCATCTTCCCCACTGATATTGCTTGTGGGAAAATGGCAGGTCAAATCTCAAATCATAATCACATGACCCCAGGATGCCATGACAGTCAGAAATCCAGACCAGTTACCAAGCACCTGTGACCATGGGGGCACTGCAACAGCCAAAACCTTGAGGATAGGTTGTAAGTACCACACATTCAGTGCTGTCGTTGTTCTGCTATCACAGAACAAGTGGCTGTTAACCAAGGACCACTTATATTACAGGCACTGTTGTTCCCAACCATATGCTTGCTTGTGGGAGCTTTAAGACTTTTGGCTGCAATGTAGCCGAGAAGAAAATCCTGTCAAACTCAGTATAACTTAAGGTAAAGGTAAAGGTTCCCCCGCACATGCGTGCTAGTCATTTCCGACTCTAGGGGCCGGTGCTCAAGAGCCAGCGCTTGTCCGAGGACGTCTCCATGGTCATGTGGCCGGCATGACTAGATGCCAAAGGCGCACGGAACGCTGTTACCTTCCCACCGTAGTGGTCCCTATTTTTCTACTTGCATTTTTACGTGCTTTCGAACTGCTAGGTTGGCAGAAGCTGGGACGAGTAACAGGCGCTCACTCTGTTATGCGGCACTCGGGATTCAATCCGCCAAACTGCCGACCTTCTGATCGACATGCTCAGCATCCTAACCCACTGAGCCACCGCGTCCCTTTTATAGCTTACTTCAGAGTAAATGTCACCAAAATTCCACTGGAAATAATACTGCTGGTATGCTGACAAGTAAACAAGGAGAATACCATTATTGTTTAAGTTCAGTTCTCTGCAAAGGGTAGGACATGTACTTCTAGTTACAGAGAAACGTGGGCCATAAATAGATATTATACTTAAAGGAAAGTTTGCGATGACCTTCGATGGATGCCTCCAGTTCATTCATTCAAGTCCTTAGTGTGTCACATGGTGACCAGGAAGGGGAATCTAGAATAGAACAGCTGGCAGAACTGCTTCTCTTACTAGGAGTGCATGGGGGGATTTTTTCGAACTTTTTATTATTCCAGCTTCTCTTCCCTCACCAAATTTATTCCATTGTTTTTTGGAGTTTGGAGGGTTATCATGCAGATGTATGGACAGGTTGACAAATATCCAGACCTTTTACATTATTTTTTCCACTTTTCCATTGGGTTGGAATCCATAACGAGACAGCTAGTAGGTGAACATTGTGGGAGGGCAAAGAGGCTGGTAGAAAACTACCTAATCCATTTCCCTTCTAAGAGATGTGTTTTGATTGGCCATGCCCATCATGTCAGCCATTTTGCAAGAACAATCTGCTCTCCAAGTTTGAAGGGTGCTCACAGTTCAAAAGAGCTACTTCCCTACACTCTCATGTCACAAATTCCACACCGGTTTGTGAATTTAGCTGTTTTAATGTTAGGGATCTTTTTCACAAAAGTGCAAAGGTATGAAGGTCCAAGAAATCCTGGGGGAGGGGAAATCAGCCCAATGGGGAAAAAAAAGATTATGAAAAAATACTTTATACGGTTAGTATATTAAAATGGCCTATATTTGGGAATCAAGAAATCAACCAAAGAAATTTGTCTCAATACCAAAACCTATCACTTCAGAAGTCTGTGACAATAACAACAAATTAAAAAGTAGAAATCAGTAATAAATATTATGTCAAAAAAATTTCAAAAAAATGAAAAATGATTAGTTTCCTGAAGCAAGATATGTATTTTAAGATTTCTTCTCTTCTTCCTTTTTTCTCACATTTTTTCCCCTGAAAAGTAGTGTTTTCTGTAACAATTTCAGGTTAAAATTGTGCTCTACTTTCTAGTGTGGTTGTTTTACTATAATGCTGATGATTTCTTCTATTAACTTTTTGTCTCCCCATTTTCCCCAAACATGCAAAAACAGAGAGATGCAATATTCATTACACCAGGAGTGTCAAACTCAATTTCATTGAGGGCCGCATCAGCATTGCGGTTGCCCTCAGGGGGCTGTGTGGGTATTGCCAGGGTGGGCATGGCCTACTGGGTGGGCGTGGCTAGAGTGCGTATGGCCTACTGGGTGGGCGTGGCCAGCTGTACATCGTTCTCATCAAGGGTGCCTATGGGGGCCTGGGCAGGAGTGGGACAGATCTGAGGGTCTCTGGCAGAAGGAGGGTCTCTGGGCCAGGGCCAAGGCAGTGGGGGCCCTTCCCTCACTGTTTCCAGGATGGCTTTGCGGGCCACATGAAACCACTTCGCGGGCCGCATCCGGCCCCCGGGCCTTGTGTTTGACATGTCTGCATTACACAGTAACTGTGGTTCAATTAGAACAAAAAAATCAAAATGTTTTAGAGTAAATTCAGTTCCATGTTTATAACTGTAGACAGTATTTTACCTCTTCCCAGTTTATACCCTAAAACAAACTTTTTTTAACCATCCAAGTTATCCATGATATTATTGTATAAATATGATTTTATTGCTGTAAGGCATGTCAATTACTATTTGATATGTATGTCCACATTTCCTAAAATTTATGTTTTTTGCCAAAAATAATGCGACTCCCTTCTTTTAATTCTTGTCAGTTTTAGAACTCTTCTGGAAAGCACTTCAGATATCTGAACTTCAACGAACTTCAAAGGGCAAAATGGAATATGGATTGACAATGTTTTTGCAACCCAATCTCTCCATTCCATTCCATTCATTTTTCACCCATCTATCCCTCAACATGTATAGTTCTATAAACACTGGAGTTCCTCCAAGCATGCCCATGTGTGGGGTGATATCTTCAAGATCTACATTTAGTGGCAGAAGGAAGTGAGAACCATGGCAGCATGGAACCATTTCCTTTAAGAGTATTCCATTTTTCATTCCATTCTTGATCTTCCTCCATTCAGCAGTCAGTAGCAGTACACTCACTACTCCAGGGGTGTCAAACTGTTGGCCCCTGGACCAGATGCGTCATGCTGAAACAGCGCCCACCCCATTGCCAGCAATGGAGTAAAAGTCGCGATACGTCACGACACGTCATGTGATGTTGCGAGTTTGACATCCCTACACTACTCCCTAAACTGTCTTTTTTCCACTTTTGTTCCTTTAAAACCTCTGCATGGTTTGCTGTTTCCCTCTGCTTGCTGATATTTGTCTTTTCTTCCTAACTTCCTGACTAAGTAATATCAGCACTGAGATAATCTAGGTTGCTATTACAGTAGTACACACGGTGTTTTGTTCTAAGCAGTGACTGTAATAAAAAAGAGTGGGAAAAATAAATAAAAGTAAAGGTTCTTTTTAAAAATAATAATAATAACTGTATTTATAATAGACATTCCCATGCAGTGCCATTTTAAAAAAATCACAGCCCTAAATACAAGAGAAGCGAGCTAGGGAATTTCCATTTTTAAAATACTGAATCAGTCTTCCCTAACTTGATCTTCTCCTGCATTGAACTTCAACTGCCAACATCCCTTAGCTGTCTGACTCATAGAGGAGAGTATTTGTAGCTCAGGATTGAAATGAGGAGCCCTTGGTACTCTCTGAATTTGGTTGTTTTCTTGCAGATGTTTCATTACCCAAACTAGGTAACTTCATCAATGCTACTCATGGCTGTTGAATATAATTGTCAGCATATTGTGGTACCTTGGTACTCGACTGCTTCCAAATTCATCGAATTTGGTACTCAGCATGTTCTGAAGCAAAATTCTTGTCCCAGTATTCATCTTTCTCCTGGTACTTGACACACAAAGTAGAACTTCCTGGTATCAGCTGCCTTGCAACTCGCTACTCTTTCTGGCTGAAATAAAGGATCACATGGTAAGTCATGTGGTTTGCTCAGTATTCGTTGTTTTTAGTACTTGTTGCGCCTCCTGGAACGAATCCCAGATGAGTACTGAGGTACCCCTGAATCTAGAAGTTGCCAGGTTGGAAATGCCTGCTGATGACATATGGAAATTTATGATGAATTTTACTCAATTTACCGTTTGTAAATTTTACCCAATTCACAATGTTTTATCCAATGGGTACAGCGTACAGGAATCATTTATGTGCCAGGTATTCACCAACCCCTTTTTACATATCATATAATTTTAATATTTCCCTTGGATCCCCTCCCAAAATTGACAAAATAAAAATTAAAGCTGGCAGTCAACTCTCCTGCAGAGCCATGCACACTTCACGTTACAAGGAATGTGTCTTCCTTACTTTTTCACCTTACCTTTGAATTATATTTTGTAAGCAATTGCAGGTACCAGGGTGATTGTTGTAATACATGGGTGGTGCCTTGGCATAGTGTCATCCTCCACCCACCAAACCTTACGATAATCACCTAGAAATTCACCCTTCATTGTTTTGGGTTGTGCAACCCTTATTCAAGTTGCCTTTGACTGTGCTAAGTGTTGAAGGTGCCGTGCAACATGACATGCCATAAGATACCAAGTAACTATTTCTTGGCTATATATATACAGTATCACTGGTTTCAGACTGCAAGAGCTAAAATAAGGTACTTTCAAGCAAAAGGATTCATGCAAAGCCAACCCAAGATCATTGCACAGCTATTCCACCACTCCTTTAATAAAATATATTCTCTAGGCAGAAGTTTGGGAAATGGTAATTCACTCCAATTTTACAGGTGTCACCTGATATCAATATTCCATAAATTCAATACCTTGTAAGATATGTGGATATTAATTCCTATTTCACACAAACTGCCAGAGGATTTTACAGAGCAATGTTTCAAGGTGATTTTCAAGATTCCATTTGGATCAAATATTCAAAGAGTTTTAAAGGAAGCAATACAAACACACTGTATTAAAATTAGCAATGTTGAGAGATTTTCAGTGTATCTCTAAGCAACTGCAATGTTATGGCAACATGGACCATCCTTACCAGCAATTAATATGTGACTAATTGTGAAAAGGTTAAGAAAGAGTTACAGTATATTAAAAACTAGTACAAAGTTGCAAGGATTCCATATAGACTCTTAAAGCTAAAAAGGATATCTTAATATTTCTTTGTATAATTTATTTCACTACATGATTAATTTGAAAGGTTATAATTATTACATATGACTAATTAAACAATTATAAATATGATTATATGCAATATAAATTGGTTACCCAGTAAGCATGGCTGCTTATTTGAGGGAGGCAGTTCTCTCTGTTAGAACTCCATTTGTGAAACATTCCCTGTCACTCATCTTGGCATGAAGATTTTTATACCAATATTTTTATTCTTTTTATTTTTCCTTATTGGGCATAGTGTTCTTTATCATTTTTGGTTATTGTTTTTATCATTGTTAATTTTGTTATTTTGCTGAATCTTAGTTTATACTATAAAAAGGGAATCTAAGCCATTTGGCCATAGGATTGGAGTGGTAGGTAAGTCCCACCAAATAAATAAATAAATGTTTCTGCAGGTTACAATCTGGGTCAGTCACCAGGGCCAGAGATTTAGTCTTCCGAGCTTTCACATCCATGCTGAAACCCATCTTCAGGGAACTTCTCTCTAGCAGAATGTGTAGAATGTCTATTACATTCTGCTAGAATGTGTGTAGAATGTATAGAATGTGTACTGCATTCTGACAGAATGTGTACAGAATGTGTAGTCTCTCTAGGCTTCCTGCAACACAAGTCTGAAAGTTCAGAAGACTAAATCTCTGGTCCTAATGACCGATCCAGATTGGATCCTGCAACATTCTCATGGGACATATATATTTGCCTTCATTGGTGATAAATGGTTATTTTTAATCTTCCGTCTTTAGGTTACATTGTGCAACTTTGTTGTATGAGTGCTTGAAACTGTCTTGTACTGTCAGTTTAAATTATTTGTCCAGCTAACCCACCATGATCTTTCCCATTCTCCTCTGAGCTTCATTCATGTCTACCTATGAGACCATTGGTTATACTAGCTAGGAATTATGTGAGTTGTAGTCCAACGTATTTGGAGGGGATGGGAAAGACTGGTCTACTTTGGTAGTCGTTCTCCAACGAAGTTATAGAAGCAATGTTTCAAATATATTTTTCAAACTCAAAGCCTGCCTTTGTTAGACATTTACAGATTCACTGGAACAGCATGACATTTCCAAATGTTTTCCTCTCCCCATAATATTGGCTTTGTCTTGTGGCCAGCCATAATATAGAAAACCTTAGCCTGCTGTTTTCTGTACTTTGAAATATTCAGTCTGTCTTCCTTCGTGGTCCTATCGCAATGCTTGGTCAAATTTGCAGAACTTACTGCATCCCTTTGGGTGAAGCATATTCATGTGATTAGACCAACCTTGCTCATGACATTTTAGGGGTTCTGTACTGTGAGATGAAAGAGAAAATAGACATGCTATTGGCTACCATTAATCAATCAACACCATCGAAATATTTACCCACCCAGCCATGTGGACAATGTAGTGGTTGGCCATGTGGAAAATCTACAAAGTAGTAACAAGAGTAGGGACATCTTATCATTATGTTGACAGGACATTACATCAACACAGCAAGGGCTGGGTTCTGCTACTGTTCCCTGTTATGGAGAAGCTCTCACAGTGGATGCAAACAATTTGATCCATCAGATGTTAAGCAAAGTAGTCCAGACTTGCCCAGTCAGGAGGATAATGTGCTAAACAGTTAAAGAACAGCTGGATATTCTCTATACTTCTACTCTTGTTGTCCAACCAGAAGTGGTAGGTTTTTTGATGTGCCAATTTATTTCCTTACACTTCCTTACACATTGGCAAGTGTACCTTCTTACTTCTGTGCAACAGAAAGCTTCATCTGTTAGGTTTTGCACAAGTATCATTAAAGGCAGAATATGACAATGCTTTTTTCTGGTTGGCTGGCAACCATAAGCCTCTTTCTCAGCAACATTAGCATCCATATAAGATGTAGAATGTATACTTAAAGAATTCCCAATCTGTCGAGGTCAGCAGAGGGAACACATGGGAGTCCTAATGTTGTTGATCTCATCACTGCCTATTCAAGGATTTGGAGGCCTACATTGAACTATAGGGCTATATGTCCCTCTTCTTGTCTTGATAAACTATTTCCTCCGGAATGGGACAATTTGCTGCAGCCAACATGTTGTGGCCAACTCACTAAGGCCAACTTGCTACAGCCAGCTCACCCAGGGACAATTCAATAATTCAATTTAATTATTTGAAATCATTTAAAAATATTTTAATTTTTGTCATTCACATTTCATTCTGTCCCTCCTTTTGCATCCTTTCTTTAATGAAAAATGATCCTATTCCACTATTTCTTCGCTATTAGTCTAACTCTCATTTGTGGTGAGTTGGCCCATGGAGAGTTGGCCATGGTGAGTTGTCCTACGGTGAGTGGGCTGCAGCGAGTTGGCCGTGGCAATTTGGCTGCAGTGAGTTGTCCTAGACCCTATTTCCTCTGGCTATGCTGTTGTTGAAACAGAATGACACAAAGGGACCTTGGAGTCCTAGTAGACGATCACTTGACTATGAGCCAGCAGTGTGCAGCAGCAACCAATAAAGCTAATACAATCCTGGGTTGTATAAACAGAGGCATAGAATCAAGATCACATGAAGTATTAGTACTGCTTTACAAAGCCCTAATAAGACCACACGTTGAATACTGCAGCCAATTTTGGTCACCATATCACAAAAAATTGTTGAGAGTTTGGAAAAATTCAGAGAAGAGCCAATAAAATGATCAAAGGCCTGGAAACTAAAACATACAAAGAACAGCTGAAGGACTTGGGTTTGGCTAGTCTAAAGAAATGAAGAAATAGGGGAGACATGATAGCAGTATTCCAGTATCTGAGGGGCTGCCACAAGGCAGAAGGGGTCAGGTTGTTCACCAGAGCACCAGAGGGCAGGACGAGAAACAATGGTTGGAAACTGATCAAAGAGAGAAGCAACCTGGAATTAAGGAGAAACTTCCTGACAGTGAGGACAATCAACCAGTGGAACAGTTTACCCCCGAAATTGTGGGCGCCCCATCACTGGAGATCTTTAAGAAAAGACTAGACAATCACCTGTCCGAGATGGTGTAGATTCTCCAGTTTATGCAGGTGGATTTATTTATTTATTATTTATTAATTTTATTTGTATACCGCCCTTCTCCCGAAGGACTCAGGGCGGTGAACAAAGACAAAGACAAAAATTAAAAGACAAAATACAAAAATTAAAAGAGATTAAACAAAGTGCCCACAATTCTTACAATAGGTTAAAACACATTAAAATAAGTTAAAACACATTAATAAGACCCAACCACATCCCATCAGGCCAGGCCAGCTTGTTCAAAGGGGTAAGTCTTTAGATCGCGCCGGAAGGAGTGGAGGTCGGGCGCCATCCGGAGCTCAACCGGAAGATGATTCCATAAATCCGGCGCGCCCACAGAGAACGCCCTCCCCCTGGGGGCCACCAGTCGGCATTCTTTGACCCGTGGCACCAGTCGGCATTCTTTGACCAGATGGACTATAAGACCTCCAAGGTCCCTTCCAGCTCTATTCTATTCTAAATGAGTTATCTCTGGAAAAAAGAACAATGTTGATAAATTATTGGTGGAAATTCTGCACCTTTTCAGATTTATATATGAGCAAGTCTGCAAGGGCTGCAGCCTGAAATGAGAAAGGGAGAGAGAGCAGCTGCATTTCTTTCCTGAAGTTTCTTGAGGTTGCAACCTATGTGGCTGCTTCTTGGTCCAACAGGAAGAGGAAGAGGCACAGAAGATTATAGATGGACTACCCCCAACTACACTTGTAGAAGAGCCAATCAGAACCGGAGAGTAATACCATAAGAAAATTCTGATCTGCAGTCCATGCTTCCAGTCCAGGCTGATGCTACTGTGACTGTGTATGGCCACACATTTTTCTGGTTGCTTTATTAACACACCACTTTTTCAACCAACACTGAAAAAGAAGCACTCCTACTAATACTACTACCAGGTGGAGGATTTCTTTCTTTCTTTCTTTTTGTTCTTTTTCTTTTAAAAAAGCAATACTTGCCTGGCTTTCATTATAGCTGTTATTCAACAAAATTTTAGAACACAGTGCAGTCACTTTGCAATATCAGGAAATTCATAAAGCCAGGGCTTTTTTTCTCGTAGAACGCTCAGAACGGAGTTCCGGCACCTTTTTTGGGATGGAACCTTGTAGGGTAGGCAAGGCGGGTTGTATGACATGTGTGAGTTCCGGCACCTTTTTCTTTTACAAAAAAAGCACTGGGTAAAGCTATCTTTTAGACAAGAAAGTGGCAGGAGGTGAAAGCTAGACTTGTCTTCTCTTTTGCTTTATGCATATTTTTGTTGTCTGTCCTCCTCCTTCCTTCCTTCCTTCCTTCCTTCCTTCCTTCCTTCCTTCCTTCCTTCCTTCCTTTCTTTCTTTCTTTCTTTCTTTCTTTCTTTCTTTCTTTCTTTCTTTCTTTCTTTCTTTCTTCTTCTTTCTTCTTTCTTTTTTCTTTCTTTCTTTCTTTCTTTCTTTCTTTCTTTCTTTCTTTCTTTCTTTCTTTCTTTCTTTCTTTCTTTCTTTCTTTCTTTCTTTCTTTCTTTCTTTCCTCTCCACGAAGAGTCACAATGACTGCCAAGTACTGAATCAAGCAATTTGTTATTTTTTCCCCGTTCTTTTGATTATACATCACTTAAACTGTCAGGCACCAAGCTGCAAAGTCTTACTGCTTTGTGGCAGTTGAACTTCTCATCCCCACCACCTCTCTCTGCCAATCCCACAGCCAAAAGTGACTCATTCCATCAGGATTAGTTCTTCTTTCTCTGTCCTTCTATTTTGGTGTTGCCCAGACTAGTTTTTACTTTAAAAGAAATAGTGACACTCCCCATATAATGGAACACTATTGCAAATGCCTGGAAGAATAGCTTCACCTCCCAAGGTATTTACTTGAAGCTGGCAAGACCATCCTTCTCCACTTCCATGCTGCACTTACCGGTTTGTGACAATGACAGCAGTGATTTCTTTGGCTTGGGTGTCTCCTTTGCAGGGGGTTTATTCTGCCATTATTTCTGAAGAGTGGATTTCACCAGGTTACTACTGTCATACTTGGATCCACTGCAAAGATGGTCTTCCAAGAACTGACACCTCGGGTCGTCACGTCAGCACGGAACCTGGTGTAATTTTCATGCGACAGAAGAGAGAGATTATAAATTGCATGACTACACGGCAACATTATAAATTGCGTTTAACTTGGGTTGAATTGTAGTGTTAAATCCAATCACATTTTTGCTCTGATTCTACTTGCTACTTTTTGCAGCATGCACCCTAACCTACCCTTTAAAGCCCAGATAATGTTGAGGCCAATAAAGTTGCATATCTTTGTCATCAATCATGATTTACAAAGCACATTAACTGAATTCATATTATTCACTCAAACAATACCAAATAATCCGTAATATGCATTTATGGAACCTGGCTCTGCAAATTGACCTGGGGACCCAGCTCTGGAGGTGGCTGCTAGATTGATAGCAGACTTCCCCGTCCCTGCTCTCTGCTCCCCACACGCCCATCCTTTTCACTAGTCATATTGTTATATTTTCTTTGTTTTCTTTTTCCTTGTTTCTTTTAATGTTCTATTATTTTACTTTCGCTTTGTTTAAGCTTCCTTTTTATTTCTTCTTTACGATTGTCAGTCACCTGGAGTAGCCCATTGTGAGATAAGTGGCAAATAAATGTAATAATAATAATAATAATAATAATAATAATAATAATAATAATAATAATAATAATAATAATAATAATAATAATGATGATGATGATGATGATGCATGAACCCAATACCAGATCAATGATTTTCTGTAGAAAACCAACATGCCTAGGGATACAACATCAGGACAAGTATGAGTTCAGTCATGGACGATTATAAGCTGTATCCTATAGCAGTGATAGCGAACCTTTTAGAGACTGAGCGCCCAAACTACAACCCAAAACCCACTTATATATCATCGGGTGCCTGGTGAGCATGGCCCGTTGGGTGGGTGTGGCCCATTGGGTGAGTGTGGCCCATTGGGTAGGCGTGGCCCATTGGGTGGGCATGGCTGTGGTGGTAACAGCAGACTAGGTGGGACTAAAAAGTTAAATCAATCAATTCCAACTTTGCGAGAACATTTTTTCCCCCGCAAGAAGTTGAAATTGATTGATTGATTGATTGAACCTCTTTTTTTGCACATGGTGGCGGAGGCCTAAAGTGAAAAGGTTTTATAAAACCCAGCTGAAGGCCTAGGACTGGGGCAACAGTGCGCGTGGCCACAGAGAGGGCTCTGCGTGCCACCTGTGGCACGCGTGCCATAGGTTCGCCACCACGGTCCTATAGCTTCCTAGCATTATTGTGACCATGTAATACTTTAACATCGTAATGGTTAAATGGGAACTATACTTTTGAAAGTAGTATATTTTTAAAGATGACCATTTAAAGCAGCTTTTAATTTGTTGACACTGTTTCTGTGATTGTACTTACTTCCGTTTGCGGTTGTTATTTTACAATTGCTTAGAAAAATAATCAGACTTGTAATTATGGAGATGCTTTAAACTTACATATATTCATCATGGTTTTTACTTTGTTATTTTGAACAATATCTTGTGAATTTGATGACAAAAATAAATTGAACTGGAAGAGTGGGAAACACCTCTCACATAAAAGCTTTGTGAATCAGTAGAACTTCTTCATTCAGGATGTGATTACATAATTTTCCAAATCTGCATTTCTATTTGGAGTGTGCTCAGAAAAAGAAATGTATAGCTACATTCAAGAATGCTTTCTACTATACATCCAAGATGGAAGTCTTTTAAATGCATGTATAAGGCAACAACTATATTTCTATGGTTATATAAAGTATTCTATGTGTATTCATTTTTTACTCTTCCTGATAAGGCATTCCAATCATATTCATGCTATAATACATGATCACAGCTTTTAAATTATAATAAGATACACAATTCTAATTGCAATTCATGTGTGAACGTGTAGTACCTCACCTAAGGGAGCTGCATTAGTAGTTGATTTACTTCTGGGTGCAATTCAAGGTGCTGGTTGTCACCTTTAAAGCCCTTCATGGCTTGGGATCAGGTTATCTGAGGGACCATCTTTGCCGGTCACAACTACCTGACCCACTCGAGGGGAGGGCAAGTAATGTTGAGGGTCCCATCCCCTAAGGCAGTGATGGCGAACCTTTTAGAGACTGAGTGCCCAAACTGCAACCCCAAACCCACTTATGTATTGTCGGGTGCCGGGTGGTCGTGACCCATTGGGTGGTTGTGGCCAATAAGGTGGGCATGGCCCATTGAGTGGGCGTGGCTGTGGTGGTAACAGCAGACTGGGTGGGACTAAAAAGTTCAATCAATCAATTCCAACTTTGCGAGATCTTTTTTTTCCCCATGAGAAGTTGAAATTGATTGAACCTTCACACAGAGGTGGATGCCTAAACCAAAAAGGGTTTATAAAACCCAGCTGAAGGCCTAGGATGGGTGATGGGGCATGTGCCCACAGAGAGGGCTCTGCGTGCCACCATAGGTTCGCCACCACGGCCCTAAGGAATACATTTGGTGGGACTCAGAAGAAAGGCCTCCTCTTTATTGGCTCCCTTCCTCTGGAACAGAGTTGCCAACCTTTCCAGCTTGGTGGCGCGAAAGGAAAGGGAGCAGCAGAGAAATGTGTGTATGCACATTCCCCGTGCGCATGTGCAAATGGATGCATGCACAACAGCACTGCTAGCATGCGTGTCCATGCGCAAATGGGCTGCATGCACCCGCGTGACACCGGCGGCGGTGCTAGCGTCCCCACGCATGCGCAAATGGGGCTGCTAGTGCTACTGCGAATGGAGCATGGCTCACCAGCTATTCCCAGGGCCCGTTGGCCAACAGGCTGCAGCCCAGTACCGGGCCGCAGACCATAGGTTGGGGACCCCTTCTCTGGAGCATCATCCCTCCAGCAGTTAGATTGGCCCCACTCTAACAGTCTTTCGGAAGGCCCTGAAGGGAACCCAGAGTGGGATGGAGCCTATTAAATGGCTGGTATGAATGTGTATTGTCGCCGGGGTACAGGGTTATTTTAAAGTTATTTTTATTTCTATTCTATTGTGCCTTCATGTCCTTTAAGCCTCCTTGAGTTGCCATGTGCGAGTAGGCAAAAATAAATAAATAAATAAATAAATAAATAAATAAATAAATAAATAAATAAATAAATAAATAAATAAATAAACAAACAAACAAACAAACAAACAAACAAACAAGTAAGTAAGTAAGTAAATAAATGGAATGGAATGGAATGGAATGGAATTGAATGGAATGGAATGGAATGGAATGGAATGGAATGCTTCAACTGTCCTGCGCTTTTATTTAACCACACAGTTCATTAGACCTGGTGGAAAGAATTGTTTTCACCTGATTCCAAAAATTAGCAACTATTGGTGCCACTATAATGTCTAAAGCAGGAGTCCCCAACTATAGCCCATTGGGAACTGGGCCACGCAATTGGCAGGCAAGCATGTGAAGCTTTAATTGTGCATGCACAAGATTAGGTTGTGCACAAGAAACCATCCCCTCCCCCGCTGATGCAGGTCTGTGGAGCCAAAAAGATGCTCTAAAGAAAGGATGTGTCAAATTGGAGTGCCACCACTGAGACGTTCCTGAAGGTAAGACTTCCTTAGTCTTTTAAACTATACCTTGTTATGATTTTAGTTGTTTGCAACATGCAGTGCTATAAAACATCCATTGAATGGCATCCTAGCTGGGATTACATAACACAGTGAGCCAAAACCAAGTCAACTGTGTTATTGCATCGTGCAAAGCATGAAACTCACTTGGTGATGATAGAGTACAGAAACCAGGCTCTTGTTACGGTCTATTTTTTAAAATGTCTAACCAATTATTTGAAATTATTTTAAAGCAAAGCATCAGCCTCATATTGATTGCCAAGAATGCCCTTGGATTCCACATAATTCTCACACATTTTTTTGTTAGAAAATAAAAATGATAAATAGGGATAGTCCAAAGTTTTATTTCAACATGTGTCCTAATCAGAAAATGGATAAAATAAAGTTGGGAATGGATAATGAGTATCCTGAGATAAGGGAATGCAGGGGGAAAACTTTGCTACTTATTCTAGAAAATTGGGCTTTTGTGCCCTGAATACATCCTCTCCAGTAGCCACTTGAGAATGAGTATGCTTTTTCTTGCAGTCCTTTCAATAGTATAGTCTGTAGTATATTCCTAATATGGAAATGTGCCTGCTAGTATCCCTGATAGCACCACAAGGGCTGAAGAAGATATGAAAAAAGAGGCTCTGTCATATTGTTAATTTCTTAAGCATTATTTATTTATTTATTATTTATTATTTGGATTTATATACCGCCCCTCTCCCAAGGGACTCAGGGCGGTGTACAGGGCAATTAAAACACTATGAAACAACACATAATATACAAAAATTAAAATGAAATTAAACCGAATAGCCCTAAACAATAAAACACATTCTAATATTTAAAATATTTTAAAATTTAAAATCTAAAATCCCAGTCCCTCAGTCCAGGCCGGCAAGTTCAAATAGCCAAGTCTTCAGGTCGCGGCGAAAAGAGCGAAGGTCGGGAGCCATCCGGAGCTCAACAGGGAGCTGATTCCCGAGGGCAGGCGCACCCACAGAGAAGGCCCTCCCCCGGGGGCCGCCAGTTGACATTCCCTGACCGACGGCACCCTGAGGAGGCCCTCTCTGTGGGAGCGCACAGGACGATGGGAAGTTAACGCCGGCAAGAGGTGCTCCCGTAAATAACCCGGACCCATGCCATTATGCATTACTGTTGAATCATCCAACAGTACCTTCAAAGTACTAAGTTTTAAACAGGAGCAGATAAAAGTCTCTGAACTGAAAGAAATCCTTCCTTAGAATGTGCTGTAGAGTGGTTGATCCTTATTTTCCCTTTTCAAATACAACCAACAACAAAAAGTCCAAATGTTTTGTGAACTGAAGAAAACATGAACGTAAAGAGGCAACGAGACCAGATTCAATACCTTCTAATAACTTTTACACAAGTCGCTGCAAGATTTGAAAACTGAAGAGGGGAAAACTCACTCTGAAAAGGCAAGCAGGATCTTGTTCCAGTTTTGCCCACCAGAGTTTTTGCCTGTTGAGTTTTGCACACCAATATATTACATCCAGTTATTTTGACTGTCTTGCATTTCTTTTTCATCAAATGGGTTAGAGTTAAGGTTGTTATTAATGGTTGACAGTTTCCTCTGCAAATTTATGTGCTCACACCATAATCACAATAAGGATGTCACACCAATCACTTTTAACACCAATGTGCAGCAGGCAAAAACTTTTCAGAAATGAGATTTTTAATACTAGAAGTGAGCAAAAAGGAGCCAGCAAGCAGCCAGAGTCTCAAAAGCATAAAATTCACACAAGGTAAACTAGGTAGATTAGAGAGAATGGAGAAGAGAAAGAAAGATGGATGGATGGAGATGATTAGATAGATGGATGGATGGATGGATGGATAGATAGATAGATGATAGATAGATAGATAGATAGATAGATAGATAGATAGATAGATAAGATAGATAATAGATAGATAGATAGATGATAGATAGATAGATAGATAATAGATAGATAGATAATAGATAGATAGATAGATAGATAGATAGATAGATAGATAGATAGATAGATAGATAGATAGATAGGTAGGTAGGTAGGTAGGTAGGTAGGTAGGTAGGCAGGCAGGCAGGCAGACAGACAGACAGACAGACAGACAGACAGACAGACAGACAGACAGACAGACAGTGATGGCAATTTATTTACTTATTAAATTTATATACCATATCAATATCAAGCAACTCTGGGTGGCTCATAGATGTGAGAGGTCATAAATGAGTAAAAATATTATATTACAGTATTTTTTAGATTTCACTTTAATGTTACACTACATAATTCTCATTAATAATAGTTGTATTATACTGTTTTCAGGTTTTGTAATGCTTTGCCTATTCCTATTTTCCTGCAAATTTTATTATATGATGTTCTTGCCCTCTATCTATAATAAAAATATCTATCTGCCTCTCTCTCTCTATCTACCATTTATCTTTATCTACCTAAGCTGCCTATCTCCTACTTACATATTATATGTTATCTATCTATTTATCAATCCATCTGTCTGTCTATCATCAATCTATCAGTAGTCTATCTATCTATCTATCATCTCTCTCTCTCTCTCTCTCTCTCTCTCTCTCTCTCTCTATATATATATATATATATATATATATATATATATATATATATATATATATATATATATATATATATATATATATATATCTTGCTATCTAGCTATCTCTCTATCTGTCTGTCTACCTATCTACCTACCTACCTGTCTGTCTGTGTATCAGTCTATCTATCTAGCTATCATCTATCTATCAACCTTAAACTACAGCCTACATTTTACTGTGTGTATAAATAATCATCTTATTGCTGAGGAAAAATAAATTGGATTCTTTTTTTCCTGTTTCCTGATCATTTGGCATAATACTGAGCTGCCATAATCAACACTGTTTCCCCTTTTCCATGGGATTCATATGACTCTGTCTGCCCCTTATTCTAAATGGGGGAAAGACATGGCCTATGCACAAAGACCATATGAACAAAGAAATGCTACATTTAATATGATCTCTCCCTTCCCAAAAAGTACATTTTGTCAGGTGAAATGATAGGAAAGAGGTTTTGGGGACATGGCAAATTTGCACTGAAAAAGACTATCCTTGATATCATTACAATAAAATAAACCAGATCTCAAAGGCTGCTATTTTTAGAACTATTTTTCCTTACATTCTTCAGTCATTTCCATACACTGTACATATTTAATTTGCTATAGCAGGATAGGAAACAACATGACTAAAACCATGGCTGCTTATACAAATAAGGATTAAAATGGATTAAAATTAAAATCTTGAAGAGAGCAAACATGAAGTGAATCTAATCTGGTATAACTAGAGTGATAGACTTCCATCTGTGGCAACCCAGATTTAAATTCTTTAAGCTATGGGACTCACTGTCTAGGGCACTCATGAATACAAAGCCAGTCCGATTCATTTCATTTTTCGCTTATGTTCTGTACAGTTTGTAAACCATGCTGTGTTCTTTACAATAATATGTCAAACCAATAAATGGTTCATTAAAAATATAGAGTTAAATCAAACCAGGTTTAGCACAATGTACATTAAAAACAGTAAAAATTTCACTCTTTTCGATCCAGAATATTACATCCAGTTCTAGGCAACCCATTTTTAAGAAAACAAAAATCAGAAATGTGCAAAAAAATAATGACAACAAAGAACAAAGAAGTTGTGTGTGGGGGGGGGAAACTACATTTACCCTTGAGAAAATTTTAGCTGAAAGGGTATGTAATAGCACTTTTTCCAGCACCTTGAAGGAAATTTTCGGAAGAAGACTGAAGCTCGTTCTCTGTCGTCTTAATTTGCAAATTACAGAATTACAATTTTACTTTATATTACAGAAAATCAGATTTGATCCAATGTTTGTTGTTTTTTTTTTTTTTTAAAAAAACAACCTTCCTAGCAGTAAGAACAATTTGGTAATGGCATCAGTTTTCAGCTGCTAGATGGTCAACTCCCCATTCCTGAATGTGTACAAGCAGAGACTGGATAATCATCTGTTGCGGGTACTTTAATTTGAATTTGGATTTTTTCCCCTAGTTCTGTTACATAATCGGGATGAAAAGTGTTAATTAATGGCTTAATCAGTCATCCTGCATGGCATGCACTATGCAGTCTAATGCACACCCAAAACTCATTAAATGGGATTTACTCGCTAATAGGTACACTGTCCCCCTAAAGAAGATACATGTGCAAACTTCATTACAGTTTAGGCACGTGTATTTTTTTTTAAAAAAAGCTTATTCTCTTTTTGAATTTGAAATAAATTCCTTGTGGATTTATTCCTGTATTCATAACCAGTGGGGTATAGGGGTTCTATATTTTAACATTTATCAATTTCATTGTGTTGTAATTTACATCAAGTATATGTCTCATGGTTCAATGGATAGAATATAAATATATAATAATAATAATAATAATAATAATAATAATAATAATAATAATAATAATAATAATAATAATAATAATAATAATAAGAAGAAGAAGAAGAAGAAGAAGAAGAAGAAGAAGAAGAAGAAGAAGAAGAAGAAGAAGAAGAAGAAGAAGAAGAAGAAGAAGAAGAAGAAGAAGAAGAAGTTGGAAGGGACCTTGGAGATCATCTAGTCCAACCCCCTGCTCAGGCAGGAAACTGTATACCATTTCAGGCAAATGGCTGTCCAGTCTCTTCTTAAAAACTTCCAGTGTTGGAGCATTCACAGCTTCTGGAGGCAGGTTGTTCCACTGATTAATTGTTCTAACTGTCAGGAAATTTCTCCTTAGTTCTAGGTTGCTTCTCTCCTTGGCTAGTTTCCATCCATGGCTTCCTGTCCTGCCTTCGGGCGCTTTGGAGAATAGCTTGACTCCCTCTTCTTTGTGGCAGCCCCTGAGATATTGGAACACTGATATCATGTCACCCCTCACCCTTCTCTTCGTTAAACTACACATACCCAATTCCAGCAACCATTCCCTATATGTTTTAGCCTCCAGTCCCCTAATCATCTTTGTTGCCCTTCTCTGTACTCTTTCTAGAGTCTCGACATCTTTTTTACATAGTGGTGACCAAAACTGGATGCAGTATTCCAGGTGTGGCCTTACCAAGGCATTGTAAAGTGGTATTAGTACTTCACGTGATCTTGATTCTATCCCTCTGTTAATGCAGACAAGCACTGTGTTGGCTTTTTTGGCAGCTGCAGCACACTGCTGGCTCATATTGAAGTGATTGTCTACTAGGACTCCGAGATCCCTCTCACAGTTGCTACTATCGAGCAAAGTACCACCTATACTATACCTGTGCATTTGATTTTTCCTGCCTAAATGTAGAATCTTACTTTTTTCACCATTGAATTTCATTTTGTTAGATAGCGCCCAATGTTCGAGTCTGTCCAGATCCTCCTGTATTTTAAGCCTATCTTCTGGAGTATTGGCTATTCCTGCCAGCTTGGTGTCGTCTGCAAATCTGATGAGTTCCCCATCAAACATTATTTAACAGCTTTTAAATACATGCATTAAATCAATCAATAAAAAGTGGGTTTAGACTACAGTCTAACTTGGAAATTTTCTTTCAGTGATTGTTTTGGATGAAAACTTTAGGGTATTTTGTGCCCCTTTATAAATATGCACAAACATCTTTCACTTTCAAAGAGAAAGGCCCTGTTCTTTATTTTAATTTTTTTAAAAGAAAAAGAATACATCCCATCAGTCCACCAGGTGAGTGGCTAAATTTGGCTGCAGGTGCTGCTTTTTTATGCTTGGAACCAAAGAGGGCAAAATTGCAAAGTGGGCGGTGGAGCATAGCAAGCAGCTTTCAGCTAAAGAATAGGAACATACAGTATTTTGCCTCTATCCAAAGTAAGTCAAGCTCAGTTTGGTATAGTAATTTGCATCTCTGTTTCTGATTTGTTGTTAAAGGGAAAACCACAGCTACCATCTCTGTTCTCCTCATTTTTCCTATCACTTCCAATCAACCAAGGAAGATCTTTCAACATCCACCCCCCACCTCGGCTCTCCCAAGTTATCCTCAGACTAGGGGTGGTAGAAGAAGACAGTGATTCAATTCACTGGCCATATATGGGCATTTTTAGATTGGTACTTCAGTGAAGGGAGGGCCTAATGGGCAGAGCCTCACTTCCCTCAAAATGGCGTACAGGTAGTCCTCAACTTTATTTATTTTATTATTTATTTATTTTAATCCCATTTATATCCCGCCCTTCTCCGAAGACTCAGGGCGGCTTACAAGCTTAGCAGTAGCCTTCATTCTATGTATATGCCTGCTTATTAGGGCTTTCACACACACACCCCAAGCGGCATTATTACAAAGTCAGCTTAATTGCCCCCAACAATCTGGGTCCTCGTTTTACCTACCTCGGAAGGATGGAAGGCTGAGTCAACCTTGAGCCTGGTGGGATGCGAACCTGCACTAATTGCAGGCAGCTGGTGTTACTTAAGGAGGCATTAGCCCACTGCTCCACCAACTTATGACCACAGTTGAGCCCAAAATTTCTATTGCTAAGTGAGACAGTTAAGTGAGTTTTCCCTTATTTTATGACCTTTCTCGCCACCATTGTTAAGTGAATCACTGCAGTTGTTGAGTTAGTAACACGGTTGCTAAGTGATTCTGTCAGAAGATCGCAAATGGTGACCACATGACCCCGGAACACCGCAACCATCATAAGTATGAGTCAGTTGTCCAGTATCTGAATTTTGATCACGTAGCCATGGCCACAGTTGTGTGAAAAACTTTCATGAGCTGCTTTTTTCATTGCTGATGTAACTTCAAATGGTCACTAAATGAACTGGGGACTATCTGTATATATGAGACATATAGAAGCTACTTCCTGGTTTCTAACTTTTGTTAACATACCTGGAGGACAACGAGGCTGGCTCTGGAGCCTCAGCGTGATGACTCTTATGAAATAGTGTCTAGATCTCATGGGATAATATAAATAGACCAGAAGAATACCAAGGATGAGACACAACGTTGCCATTTTAGGAGCAGGGCATCATTAGTCATTACTCAAAATGACGAGGCTGTTCAGCTATTTGTCCCCATTTAAGGACTTCCATTCTCTTCTATGAGAGAAAACCAAGTGCTGTACTTGTCAACACCATTGCCACAATGGCAACAGCACTCCCTGCTATTAAGGTGGTATAGTTTCCACTAAGAAAAAACCCAAGAGGAAGGACACAAAATTTTTATTTATTTATTTATTTATTTTTTTATTTATTTTTATATACCGCCCTTCTCCCGAAGGACTCGGGGCGGTGTACAGAGCAAGGTAAGTATACAGTAAAAATAATAGTAAAATAAATGAAACCCCAAAATCTATCAGGCCAGGCCGGCTTGCTGGAATAGGTATGTTTTTAAGTCACGTCGGAAGGTGCGAAGGTCGGGGGCCATCCGGATTTCGGCAGGCAAGCAATTCCAAAGGGTTGGCGCACCCACTGAGAATGCTCTCCCCCTGGGGGCCACCAGCCGGCATTCTCTGACCGGTGGCACCCTGAGGAGGCCCTCTCTGTGGGAGCGCACAGGACGGAGGGGTGTTGACGCTGGCAGTAGGTGCTCCCGTAGGTAATCCGGACCCATGCCATGTAGGGCTTTGTATGTCATCACTAGCACCTTGAATTTCACTCGGAAGGCAACTGGAAGCCAGTGCAGCTCACGGAGGAGAGGTGTAATATGGGAGTATCGGGAAGCCCCCAAAAGTGTCCGTGCAGCTGCACTCTGTACCAACTGAAGCTTCCGAGTGACTAAAATGTACCCCTGTTGCAAATGGCCGAGAAACACAAGTGTTTCTGTGTTCATGAGAATTGGGAACATTAAATCTGTCTCCTCCAACTGGCATTTTATAGTGAATATTTGTTATTACTGAAAAGTTTTGGATACCCACCCATCTTCTGTAACAAGACCCTGGACAGCTCACAAGAATTTCTAGTTTCTAAAAGCCGGTCTTTACCTTCATCCTACCATACGGCACTTGTTCATGTGTGTTTTACCTATATCCAGCTTCTCTAATAGGCAGCAGAATTGGGAAATGCCATGTTATGTGCCATAATGACACTATGCAATGGCGCTTGATGGACCTCTGGGGAGATAGAAGGGAAGAATGACCCTTTAAGAAAAGTCATACTATAGCTTCACTCAGCAGATCTTATGACGTCATTCTGAACTGAGTCTTCCTGTGTACACTATTACACATTATGATGTGTCCTGTTGCATAATATTGTACATGATTAAGCTAAAGAGTGGCTCTGAGTCTTATTAGCTATACCGATGAGTTTGAGGGCACTCCCACTTCATACCTCAAACCTAGAAAATATTTGAAGCCAGCAGCCTGCATTTATGCTCACTGCAGCAATATTAAGCATCACACTGCTTCTTTCAGGAGACCCACTGGACAACCCAAATTACAGGATCAGGCCAGTGCTGTCACCATGCCATCTTTATTTCTATTTTTATAAGAAATCACACAAATAGCTAGGACTGCAAGGAACTGACACATCACTTCAGTGCCAATGCTTAATGCAAACTATCCACCAAAAGCACTCAAGATGTTGGAGAACCCGGAAGTGGAAGTTCCCACCAATGGAGTTATCACCAAGGAGCACCAGCATCTCAAAGGGAAAACCAGAAAATATGCAGAAAGGCAGCTTGGCCAGTAATAAATCAGCTCAGCTATCTGATGATGACAACACCCTGGGAGGAACAGTCTAGAATCCTTGAGTTGAAGGGCTTTTAGCTTTAACTGTGTAAAATTTGTACCTGGCAGTTCAAAAAGCTTGGGATGCCTTTTTACCAAGTCCATTTGGCTAATTTGTCTTGGGTAAAATCAGGAGCCTTATGAAAATGGTGCTTACACTTACTTACTTTAACTAATCAATTACCGGTTGAGCTCCGGATGGCTCCTGACCTTCACTCTTTCCGCCGTGATCTGAAAACTTACCTATTTGAACAAGCCGGCCTGGTCTAATGGGTTTGGGGTATTTTATTTAGTAATTTTTAATTATTTATTGTAATGGGCTAGTTCTATTTAATCTTATTTTTAACTTTTGTATATTGTATTTTTATTGTATTTTTATTGCCCTGTACACCGCCCTGAGTCCTTCGGGAGAAGGGCGGTATAGAAATTAAATAAATAAATAAATAAAAGACTGCAGTGCATTTTACAACATTAACTTTGTCTACCACTGCTTTTAAAATACGTCTTTCCTGTAAGATAGCATATAAATGCCTTCAATTACATGAATGAATCTGTCCACAAACAATCAGAAACACCTGAATTGACTTCCTTCCTGATTTGAACTCTGTTGTTTTTAGGTATTTCTTTGTAATTTTAAATAAAAACCCAAACAAAAACAGAGCGCTTTGCTAGCAATCCTGAAAAACCTAGCAGTCATCAGCCAAGAAATGGGGCAAAACAGGATGTTAATAGGAAAATCCTGACTCCTGCTGGGCCCAATTAAGTCCAGTGCCACCTACTGATCAAATGCTATCATAACATAATCAAAATACCACCAGAAGCTCCTCTGGTATTCCTTTTTCAACTGGGCTTGTACTGGGGAACTTTCCAGGTTGTCTTGAACAAATGAAAGCGGTGATATTAGCAAGAGCTCTGGACTGTCTTATAACTGGAAATTCTGGCACAATTACATATTTGTGAAAATTGGACTGGCGACATTGACCTAATTTAAGTTTCCCGGTTCTTATTTGTCATGAAACTAGAAAAACATAACCGGGCTCATACGTTCAGAATAATTCCAGTCCCTTCTGAGGCCTCCCAGGCTCCATTAAACTCCACACTGAGCTTTCTTTCATCAGCAGCATTATAATTCAACACATTGTTATGTCCGTTGGTCTGAGGAAGGTGAGGCATAGTTGAAAGATTCCTGCTTACTAGCCCCTGCACTTCCCACCCACCCGATTTGTTGACAGAAAAGACTAAAGTTCATCCTACTTCCTGGTTGGCCCTGGACTTTAAACAAGTAACGTTGAGGTCATAGCTGGATGCCGTTCCCTATTATGTCATGTTCCTTTATTTTTCTACTTTACTTTTTACTTTACTTATTTCATTTAAACACCACTTGATTCTAAAATGATGTTGGGAAGATTACAATAGAACAATATTACAGTAGCACGATGGATCAGCAGTTAAGAAGCTGGGCTTGTCAGCTAGGAAGAAGACAGCTCAGATTTGAGACTCACGCGTCATGCGATGAGGTGAGCACCCATCTTTGCCTAGCTCCTGCCCACCTAACAGTTCAAAAGCATGCAAATGCGAGTAGATAAAGAGGTACCGCTGGTAGGAAGGTAACAGCACTCTGTGATGTCGTGCTGGCGACAAGACCACGGAAATGTCTTCAGACAGTGCTGGTTCAATGGCCTTGAAATGAAGATGAGCACCACCCCCATATAGTCCCCTTATAGGGACTCCTTTCCTCCTTACAATGTAACATAAAAGATAAAATACAGTATGAAAAGGAAAAAGACAAGATAAATGAAGAAGAAATAAAAATAAAGAATAGAGGGTGACTCCATATCAACCCAGAAAAGCATACAGGTAGTCCTTTAGTAACCAGGGTCTTGATTGTTTAGATGAAGTCGTCATAGGTGAAAATCATGAGACTGTAACTGTGCTTAGAATTTTACTTCAGATTTCCTTTGCTTTACAGCATCAGGAGGATAGGACCCCACAGAGCTGGAGAGGAAGGGATTGCATGAGAGTAAGCAAGCAAATGGTGGGGAATATACATTGAAAGCAAGGTGCTGGCACCACTGCTAGCTGTTTGTCCTGTACTGACATATGTGAACAGTGAGCAACTTAGGAAGCAAAATAAAGCCTTTCATGTGAAACTGATTGGGATCTTGTCAATTTCAGGCAGCAGCCACCAGCAGTGCAGGGTTCTAATCAACCGAGGTCATAGGGATGAGCTTGTTAATTTGAGCTTAGGACTTTTTAGGGAGGTGTTGGGTGGTGAAGAAGAGCAGCTTCTGCTTTGCCAGGGGGAAGGAAAACAAGGATCAGGCACAGGACAACCAGCACTAACTGACCTTGATTGTGAACAGTGACCGAGAAAGAGGGACACTGCCATAAATGTGGACACTGCAAAATTATTTTTTCATCCCTACCATAAGTGCACACAGTCGTTGCCCAAGGCAGTTGCTAAACAAGGATTGCCTGCACAGACATGTCATACAAGGGATCCCAGCCACCCTAGCCGAGGTCTCGGAAAAACTGGAAGAAAAGAGAACTGTTCTACAAAAAAACCAATTACTTTTCATAATTTCCCTATAATTGTAAAATCAAGAGCCTTGATGACTCTTGAACAGTTGAACAAAGAGAATGAGACAGCGTAAGACAGGGCTTTTCAACCAGTGGTATGGGTACCACCTGTGGTACATTGGCACCTGGCAGGTGGTACACGACCTTCCTAGAAAAGTGGTAGCGGGGAAGGGAAATGAGCTGAACCGGTGGCAGGACTGCAGAAGCCTGAGCGAGAGATGGCTGGAGGTGCAGGGCTGTCAGGGCTCAGCGGAAGCAGTGCTTCTTTGGGGTTGTCAGGGCTCAGTGGAAGCGCCAGGATCAGCGCCAGGCTCCAGCTGGAGCTCGGCGCTGATCCTGGGACTTCTCAGCCCAGAAGAAGCGCCAGTCAGCTGGAATATTGCAGCATCTCCAGGGTCTTGTGATTTACATTCAGATGCTTGGCAACTGATTCATATTTATGATGGTCACAGTGTCCCAGGGTCATGTGAAGTGACCAAAACCTGCTGCAACCACCCAGCAGACGGGGGGAATAAAAACAAAACACCCCCCCACCCCACCCCCACTGCCAATCCTCAACAGAAATGCTCACAACAATGAAAACCTCGGACAGGAGGAAGAGCGCTGCCAGGCGGGCAGGCAGGTGTCTTGCTTGGCTGTGGCTTGGGGGGCACTTTTTTCAGTTCACTAAGCGAACTGTTGTAAGTTGAGGACTACATGTACTTCATCACTTTTTTCCTTTTTTTTTTGGTCATCAAGTTTTTGACACCTTGCTAGGCGACTGGTGGTACTGTTGCCGTATCCTAAAAGTGGTACAAAGGGTGAAAAGGTTGAAAAGCATTGGTCTAAGAAACAGTGAACACACTTTTATAGCAGGGAGCTGCATTTTTTTTCCAACATCCTTTTAACTATCAAGAGCAAAAGGATATAGTGGCACCATCGGTGGATGCACAGCTAACATTTTGTTTACTCCTTTTCATATTTGTGTGTTTTCTAATTGTGTATAGGAGTGTTTAATAAATAGAATAGACAGGTAAACATGCATGTTTTCCTTCTTGTTTTGCATATGCTTTCCCAAAACTTAAAAATTGCACCACCATTACTTGGCACATTGTCACCACATTTTGGTTGGCACAAATTCAGGAAACACAAAAGGAACACAAGAAAGGAATTGGAGACTGCATGTGGCTCACAGAATCAGACAGACTATAGAGTTATCAGACAAATCTGTATCAGAGAACATTAGGGTGTCATTTGAGCAGAAACCGAATAAGAAAATTGGCTTATTAAAATGCTTGCAATTTACCAAAATTATCCTAGATGAGGAGATTGCGGTGGAACGTATACTATGAATTGGCAAAACACAAAATTCCGTCTCCCACTGTAAAGGTATATTTTGGAAAGAAAGGAAAAGGCAGGCTCTCATTCCCAAGACTAGGTAATCTGTGCTATATGCTCAGGTTCAGGAGAAGATAGAAGATCTCTGGGACATTGTGTCCTAGCAGTTAAGATGCTGAGTTTGTTGACCAGAAGGTTGGCAGTTCTCAAGACCCTAAGCACTGCATGACAGGGTGAGCTCCCATTCTTGCCCCAGATCCTGCCAACCTAGCAGTTTGAAAGCATGCAAATTCAAGTAGATAAATAGGTACCACTTCTATGGGAAGATAACAGCATTCCATGCACCTCGGGGTATAGTTATGCTGGCCACATGACCACGGAAGCATCCTTGGCTCACTTGGCTAAGAAATGGAGATAAGCACTGCCCCCTAGAGTCGGACATGACTGGAAAGGGGAAACTTTTATCTTTACCTTAGAACAGGGGTGGGGAATGATGGCCCTTTTATGACTTGTGGACTTCAACTCCCAAAATTCCCGAGCCAGCCACTTTACAATCTTTTTGCCCTGGTTGTTAAGGGAATCACTACTATTGTTAAGTGAACCATGCAATCGTTAAGTGAATCTGGCTTCCTCCATTGACTTGCCAGAAGCTCCCTGGAAAGGTTGCAAAGGACAAACTCAGGACATGGGAACGCTGCAACTTTGCAAATACACGCCGGTTGCTAAGTAACCAAAGTTAGATCATGTGATTGTGGGGATGCTGCAATGGTCATAAGTGTCAGAACTGGTCATAAGTTACTATTTTCAGCGCTGTTGTAACTTTGAACAATCATTAAATGAAAACGTTGTAAGTTGAGGACTACCTGTAGTTATACTTAACTTTGTTGAAGTACTCTTGATCTGGAAACTAAAAGTCATCAAGGGCCCATGGGATTCTCACTGAAACCAAAGTGGAACTTTCAAGATGGGGAGTAGCCAGACTGTTCCAGTTTTCTGGTCCCAACATCACACTTGTGTAACTCCGCCTCAGGTCCCATGTCTTTGTCATGTTAGAATGTGACAGAGCACACAAGGAACTGGATTTTATACACACATTGCCTTGAATTCTGTGTTGAATGATATTACTGTATAAATATTCATGGCATAACAAGCACCATAAATGGCACCTCAGTCTGTAGCCATGCCACTGCCTTGAGCCATACCGGAAGTGGAAGCCAGCCACATCTGACTAAGTAAGAACAACATGCAAAGCAGCTCACTGGATTAGATCTGCTGGATTCCTTAAGTACCTATCAGTAGTGTTGAAAATCCAGCTCAGGTTGCAGATCATACAAGAATTTGGACCAGTCTGCTGAAAGTAGAAAGAAAACTTCAAAAAAAAGGGGTGGGGTGGGGTGGGGTGGAGAGAGAGAGCAATAGGTTGCAGTAAAATTTTGGATAGTTTGCAGGATATTGAATGAAACAGAGCTATTGTAGGAGGAAAGCCCTCTCCATCTCTAAGAGCCAAATATTCAGAATGAGTCTGGTAGCACTTTCTAAGACTAATAAATTTTATTGTAAGTACCCATGAGCTGCATGAGTGAAGTGGCTTTGCTGAAGTAGGGTCAGGGACTTTTCCTTGCCAAAGGAATGAGATTCGGTCTAATGATTAAGGCAGAAAATGAGTTCAAGTGAGTTCAAGTCCCATCTTAGTGAAGGTCCCATCTTGATCATGAAAGCCATAGTTGGTTGACTGGGTGACTTGGGCTAGTCACTCGCTCTCAGCCCGATTCATTGCACAGGGTTGTTGATGTGGGGGAAACAGGAAGAGGCAGGTAATAAGGGCAGGATACAAATAAATATAATAATAATAATAATAATTCTCAAGATTTCTTACATCCAGTTACCCCCTCTGCTGCTGCTGGATGTTCAGCAACTGCATCCACGAATCAAGCGGAAATCAGGAGAGAAAGCTTCAAAATGAAAATGTTGCTAATTGTGTAGATATAGGCAATGTTGATTAACAATTCAGAGTGTGAGAACAATTTCTGAATACCTAACAGTGCTAAGCAAAAGGTGGACACTCAAAGTTTTCCGTAGGTGGGGATGAGACAATGGGAGAAAAAAGGAAGGAGAGAAAAGGGGGTTGCGTGGTTCATTAACCAGGGCGATGTTTTAAAAACACACTTGATGTGCTCTGAACCTCCTGAAACTGTCCTAAATGTCTTGATATAGTGAGCTATAGCTGCCTCATCTGTCTTGGAATTTTTTTTCATTCCAAAACTGTTCCTTTGTGAACTTTCTCACCTTTATTACTTTCGCCAATGTCTCTGCTTTGCTTCTCCCAAGCCACATCACCATCCTGGGAAGAAGAAAGGTGAAGTTTTCGGTTCATATACGCATACAATTTTGGGGGCAAGAATCTAAGAGTGTTTTCCCATTGTCTTCTCCTAGGATTCTTTCTGCTTTCTTTCTTTCTTTCTTTCTTTCTTTCTTTCTTTCTTTCTTTCTTTCTTTCTTTCTTTCTTTCTTTCTTTCTTTCTTTCTTTTATTTCTCTTCTTTCTTTCTTTCTGTTCTTTTTTTCTTTCCTTGCTTCTTTCTTTCTTTTGTTTCATTCTAGTTTTTTTCTGGAATGTTTGGGTTTCATCTCTCATCAAAATACTAGTCAAGTCTGAAACTGCTGAACTTTTTAAACTCAACCAAGTTTGACTAGCTACTGCAAACAGGAGTAGCTCTCTTTCATCACAAAGAAATGAAACTAGTCCAGTTGTAAGGATTAAGATGAAAACCTGTGCCAGGCAATTGGGATTCTACAGTGAATTCCCTTCCTGCAATGAGGACATTAACAGATGCCCCAAAATGCCCATGTCTGCTACCACCAGCTCCTGGGAATGGTGCTTTGATTTGTGTTTGCATTTCTCCCCTCTCGTAATTCTAATTTTAAATGGTGTGGGCCATTTCAGTGGTCTAAAATGCATTCATTGATTCCACTGAAAATTAGAATTATCACAGCGCAACAATACAAGAGTAGAAAAAAGTCCAACATTTACGACAAACTTGATTAAACTCTAGTTACTGCTTAAGGGGCACTTCCAACATTCTTGGGGAAGGTAAGCAAAAAGATAACAAAGGCTCAGTTAAATGTGGCTTCCTATTAGAGTTGGGGCCAAGGAAAAATAGTGGCTCTAAATAATAAAGATAAAGCTGATCCAGGATTAATTTTAAAAAGGTATTAAAATAGACCCTCTTCAAAACATTTTGTCTCTGAATCATACCGCTAACTCTGTGGGGCTTAATTCTGATCAGTGTGACACAGGATTACACTGTTAATCTCTTACTTCCTTCTCCTTGCAAATATGATGCAGGATGTTTTTTAAATGTAGAGGTATTTAAAACATTAGGAAGACCCTTTTTTAAAAAAAATACATTTAATTTTACCTACATTAGATACAATGACCTCTTGCTTTTGTAATAATGACCTTCCCTCCCCGCCTCCAGCAGAGATTCATAAACATCTATTATTCTAATAATATAATATTATTCAATTGCTTCGTATTATTGACGAAGAGAGCTCTTGCTCATCCTTTTTGGTGCCTTCAAGGCAGTTTTTGACTCCTGATGACTGCTTGGACTAATCCCTGCAGTTTTCTTGGCAAGGTTTTTCATTTTTTCATGTTTTTATTGCTAATATTATTTCATATTATTATAATTCTGTTAATAATTTAAGAAGATGAAAACTAATAGAAAGTGATATAGAGTAAGAAAAAGAAAAAAAGTCAAAGAAAGTGCTATAGTGCAGAAACAAAAAATAATAATAAAAAGACACAAAGATATAGCTTTCAATCTCCTTTAGAGCAGTTATAAATACATTTATAAATTTTGCTCTACGATTACAACATAGCCATATTTTTCTGTAATCATTTGCTTCTAATCACCAAAAACATACATCATAAATTACTTTTTTCCCCTGTTTCACGCAAAATTCTATAAGGAATTTCCAGTCAGCAATAAATGTAGATGTCCTCTTTTCTTTGAGCAAAGAAGTCAGCTTGGCCATTTCAGCAAGTTCTATCATCTTCACTAACGCTTTCTTTATTCTGCGTAGTATCAAATCTTTCCATCTTTGTGCTAGCAAAAATCTTGCTGCAGCTATCACTTATAAAAACAAAGTTCCACAATTTTTTTCCTGTTATTTTGTCCATCAGTTTCATAAGAAAAATCTCCAGTTTCAATTCAATTTTAATCCTCAAAAGCCTTTGAATTAGTGTATGTATTTGAATCCAAAACATTCTGGCATTTTTACTCATGTGAAGTGGTTTGCCATTGCTTACTTCTATGGGCTGAGAGAGAGTGACTGGCTCAAAGGCACCCAGCTGTACCTAAGGCAGATCTAAAAGTCACAGTCTCCCAGTTTGTAGCCTGATGTCCCTACCTGGTCATATTTCTCCAGATATTTTCAAGGGTGAAGCCTTCTTATGAAAACTGTAGGCTCTTCTTGTTCTCTTCTTTGATTGTGAATTGAAAACTTATATGTTTTTAATGTCTATGGAGATTCTCAAGCATCCAGGTCATGGTTGTCCCAAAGGTGCTACAGGAACTTGAAGAAGCTTCTTGGATGAGAAACAAAATGTTTTCAAAGGGTGGCGGGGTGGGACAAGAAAATCCAGTTGCCTTTTGGAAATAGCACCTTTGGGACAATGTTTTTAATGTTAAAAAGTATTGGGATATACGAAATTTGAAATAGATGCGCTTCTTCAAACTATATCACACAGAATCGAAAGCCAGAAAAAAGAAAAGAAGGAAAAAAACAAAGCCACATTTATCTATCCAAATCAGCCAATTCTATAGAAGTAATGTTTACCAATACTCCTAACTAAATAAATAACATAGAAAAGTTGGGTCATGTGCCTAAATCATATTTTATTTATCGTAGTTCTGAATTAACTGAATCGAGTGCTAGGGTAGAAGAAACGTGAAAGGCAGAGGCGGCGGGACAGGAATAGCGACCTCAGTTTTCAACAAGCTTTTGAAGTTCAAACAGAAAGTACCGCTCCGGTATGGTTATCTGGGCCAGTGAAGAGGACTCATCGGTGGTAATTAATAAGTCAGTTATTAATTTTTTCCTTTGGGGAAAGGGCGGTATATAAATGTAATAAAATAAATATCCCCTGGCAAATGAGTTTTGAGAGTTTGATTTGGCATTGTATCAGCCAAAAGAACAATAAATCCTTCTCCAAGAAAAGGGTTTCAGATTGGGAAGGAAAGCTGATTGCATCCACTTATTCAAGGCATTGTTGTCTTCTCCAAGGAATGGAAGGACCAAGGTGGTCAGGTCTGCAGGCCAGGGCGATGCTTGGGATTCCCAAAACAGAGAAAAAAAATAGGATTCCTCGAAGAATAAACTCTTTAAAATAATTTTAAGCAGGTGGGTGGGAGGAACCGGATGTTTTTGTCCTTGACACATAAAATAGTTATGTCTTCGTTTATAGCTCAAGATGGAAATCGGCATTATTTTAGCACCACATTTCTAAATACAGATACGAGATGCAGAGGCCTTCAAAACAATTTCCTTCTCGTTCCTTTTCCCACCCAGGAGCAGGGAAAGCCGCTCGATGCCATCTGAAAAAAGCCAACCTAAAATTAAACCCTCGGTAAAGTCTTTTCTCCTTTACACTATACCCCTTTTATCCCTTCCCTCTTCTTTTTAGTTTTCCACGCTTTCCCCCCCCCCCTCCCTTGTATTTTATACTTGGGTAAAAATTAATTTTAAAAAAATTTCAAATCGGGAAACCCTCAGCAAAGGAGTCTGGAGTGGTCTCGCTGGAAGGGGCCTAATTCCAACTCCCCATCTATGGAAACTGAAAATAGCTTTTAGGCGGAAGGCAATGGGTTTTTGTTTTTTTAAATCATCTCTCCTAAGGAATTGACGCGACAACGAGACCATTTCTTAAACAAACGAGTCATTAGAGATTGTGTGTGTGTGGGGGGGGAGATACCCGAAAGAAGACATTACAGTCATTGAGTAATCATTACAGGAGGATAAGCAGACCACCAGCCTCGGGTTAAAGACCAGCCCACATTTATTGCCTTAAATTTTAATCGGGATTTTCTGCAGGTGCAAAAACACACACACACACACACACACACACAAAACAAAACCCAGCCCCGGGGGCTCAGCCGCTTGCTTAGCTGTCGCGCGAAGTCGCCCGCTTGCAAGACTCCGATTCAAGAACCCAATTCGTCCTCTTCCCTTTCCTTCTCCGAAAAGACAACGCCACGAAATCCTCGTCCTTAACCCCCCCACCCCACCCCACCTCCTCCCACCCTCCCATCCCCCCCCCCAAAGGTCACTCCGCAAGCCTTAACCGTTTCCGACGGGACATCAGCACAAGGCGAGGCGTTTTGCGCGCCACTGGAGACGTCTTCAGCCCTTTCGGGGAAATTGGAGTGTGTGTGTGTGTGTGTTAAGGACGAGGATTTCGTGGCGTTGTCTTTTCGGAGAAGGAAAAGGGAAGAGGACGAATTGGGTTCTTGAATCGGAGTCTTGCAAGCGGGCGACTTTCGCGCGCCAGCTAAGACCTTCAGCCCCGGGGGGGTTTGTGTGTGTGTGTGTGTGTGTGTGTGTGTGTGTGTGTCCGGGCCTGGGGGGGTCGGGAGAGAGGGTCAGCAGCAGTGTGGAAAACGCTGCCCTAGAGACAATCCCTAACCCAAACAAGTTCAACTGGGCAAGAGGAGGAGGTCCCAGGCGGCTTGGCGTCTAAGTATCCCACTCCCCAAATGCCGGAGAGAATCGGGGTTTTGGCTCCCAACGGCAGGGCGCTGATGATCCGGAGCGGGGATCTCCTGGGATCCAGGAGCTGAGACTGTTCCTCCCCTCTTCCTTTGCCGGCTTTCTCCGTTGCGAGGAAGGGTCCCGAGAAAGCCACGGCTTCTTCGAAGGGACCGCGCCGAAGAGCCACTCGCCGAGCGCCGGAGTCCCAAACCTTCAGCCGGTTCCGAAGGCTGCCCGTCTGCACAGCCACGGGGAGGACCGCCAAAGAAACACACGAAAATCGGTTTTTCTTCCCCAGCCTTGTTTATACAAGAGAGGCACCAGGTATACAAACTTCAAACCCCAGGAAAGAAAACTTTTTTTTTCTCTTTCTCCCACCCACCCCCCTTTACTCCCTTGTGCAGCCAGGGGGAAGCGGGGGGGGGGGAGAGAAGGGAGGGAGTTGTGATTTTTGCCGGCAATCATTCGGGAGCTTTGCCTTGTTCTGTCCCGGAAAGGGGGTTGTTGGTTGTTTTTTTTTTCCCCGCCCGCTTGTTTGAGTTGCGTTTGAAATCGTCTTTTAAGTCTAAACAAGTGCGGTCGTCGAGCTTTTTCCCGACGTTGCCGCGAACGAATCACGGCGTGTTAGTAGTTCTGTTCCCGAAATGAAGGAGTCAACACGCGCTTCTTGACCGTCTGACAGCGTATTTGAGGCCGGGAAGACGGGAAGACGGCCGAAAGGGGAGGGGGGGGGGGAAAGGACGGGCGAAAGAAAAACCGCCGGAGGAATTTACTTTTTTCAAGCTTGAAGCGGTTGTATACTTCCCGTGAAGTGTGCGCTGGAAGGGCTCGATGCGACGCAAAAAAAGAAGAAGAAAAAAGAGAGTTTGTAAAATCAAATTTACAGAACGATCGCCGGGAGTTTTCCTACACACACACACACACACACAACCACACACTTTGCCCACTCGCGAGCTGGAGCGATCCCGTACTCCTAAACGCGTTAGTCGGTTGCAGTTGTGGATTTCTCCTGGGCCTGATGAGAATCCCTCAGGCCGTGGTAGATGGTTTGGATGTCCTGTTAAAATCGGCAAGAACCAGTTATTTCCACCAACCCACCCACCCCGAATATTAGAATACTGTATTAACATCTGGAATAAAGGAGAAATAAATTCACGTGCATCCGTGAGCTTCTGAAGAGCTCATATTATGAGTAGCTTAAATCCAATAATTCTAACAGAGACATTAATATAAATGGGCTTCTATCCAGGACTAGACGAAAATCATCATGAATTAGGATGAAATCTGGATTTAGGAAGCCCTGTTTGATAAGGTCTGCTTCAAGCGGCAGTGAATCTGACATTTATCCAAACGCAAGACTTAAATCTTGTACCATGACTTTTATCCAATGAAAAATACTAGCCCACCACCCCACTCCAAAATATTAACCAAGATTTGCCTCTTCTTTTTATGGTGCAGGCTTTGCCTTCCCCAGAGCCTGTGCATTAGCTTCCTATTATCTTACTTGGCTATACCTACCCAAAAGAAGTTGACGGGTCCAGAGTTAGAATGAGAAAAGAACTACTTCCTGGGTTAGTTACAGTACCTTGATTAAAAACTACTGGGTTAGTTAAGATGAGTTAAAATCTAATAATAAATTAGTTAAAACTCAAATTATCCCCGTAAAAGGCTACTTGTGTATTGAATTAATTCACATGCAAACATCTTAAGACTATTGTAATACTGAAACCAGTGCCTATTTACTTGCAAGCAAGCGGCACAGAATTCAGTAAAGAATCATCAGCTGACCATTGGCAATGTTTTGCACTTGAAACAAATCCCACTGTAATTAGCAATTAGGATCAGAAAAGGCCAGATGATTCTGGAAAAATCCTAAACAGATTGCTTAGAAAAATTAGGCATTCCGGCCCAGTGAAGGGGGGCTCCTTTCTGGCCTTGTGATTTTGCATTGCAACCATAACACATTCACTACTACAGTCTCATAAAGGAAAATCGGTTTGGTTCCACTGGAATAAGTGTGTGAGCCACTATGTTCAATCTTCGGCTTCCTTGGGGACCATCATCAGTCGTGAAATGAGAATACTTGCTAAAAAGAGATTGTTAAAAATTGCTATCTTGAGTACACTACACCTAATATGAAGAACTAATATAATCAATAGCTAATGTAGCTGTTAAAGTGTGAGATAAGGATTGAAGAGAACTCCACTTAAATTCCTGCCGAATGTCACTGCAAATCGTAGGCTCATTCAGGTTATTGGGATTTTGCATGATTGCTATGTAAAGTACATAGATGTGCCCATGTAATTAAAAAATGAGTTTCACACAAATTGACTTATATTTACATTTTAGTATAATGGCCTGCTAGATAGGGATGATGAAGGGTATTTGCAGAGCACCAGGGTTGGAAAAAGTTGCTGTTTGGTTTGCCAAGTTAATCATGGTGGCTTTGCTTCACTGTAAATTTATTGCTCCTACTGATCTCTTTATGTTTTTATTGCAGTCCTTTTTGATTGCTTTGTCTACTAGCTTGTTATTCTTGTTGTGTTTTTTGATGCATTGTTAGCTTGTTTGTATTGTGTTTCATTATCTTTGCATTAGCAGCTTTCAAGCAGACAAGGAGCATTGCCCTTTAACCGTTTTAAAGAACATATATTTACACAGTAGTATTACAATTCTGCCATCTATACATGTCTATTCAAATTTAAGCCATCAAATGAGCTTAAACCATTCAGTATACTTTACCTGCCCATTAATCCAGGAATCCTTATAACAACTTTATGAGATAGACCAGGGATTTATCTGGTTCACACCTCAGCCTCTCAGGCACCAGAGGATTTTAGTTCTTTGGGTCAATTTGCTCACTCCAGTTGGGTTCACGTGCTGTTCTGATTGCTTGGAATGAGAAGCAATCCAATTCACCTTTTCAAATCCTAGCCCAACTGAATCCTATTTAAACAGGACACAAAAGAAAGTGAGAACTTGTTCAGTTTACTCACTGAAAGGAATAAGGCACAATTAGTGTTTGTATTTCCAACCTTCATATTGCAATGCTTTTATTAGAGTTTACCTGAACGTGTGGTTTGATTGCTATGAACCGTGGAGTCAGATGTGGTTTTGCTATTCTTGTGACCTGCTTTGGATGTTATGGTTACAAAGAAACATAAATATTTGTACAATTCAATTAGGTGATGGGACAACTTCTCCTAGAAAGCCAAGGTTTGAACAGAGCAGCTCCTGTCCTCACCATGTGACTGTTGGCCTCATCTGCTTCTAACGTGGGACATTTCTTTTTCTGCAAGTTTCACAAATGAGCTTTTTTCTGCAGTCTTCTCTCATCCCCTTTCAAAAATGTATGTGAGAATGGGTGTTATGGTAAAAAAAATGATAAATTATACTTTCTTTTATGTATGCTGGAACATCCACTTCACTGAATTATATCCCCCTGCAAACACCTCCAATTAAAACAGTTGGGAGAAAGGTGTGTGTGTGTGTGTGTGTGTCTTTTTTCCTCTGCACCATTTGGGATTGTACAAACTGAAACCATTTCATGGTAATAGTAGCAGTGTATTATTTTGTTATTATGTCAGTGTATAATTAATCGTCTTTCTACATGGAAGACCCTGCAATTCCACTATCGACCGGCTTTCCTGTAATTGAAACTAAACCTTAAACAAAAAGATTCCTGTGCCGTGGTCAAATTCTGCAGTATCGCAGACCAATCAGGCACCCGCTCCCTGAAAATGGCAGGGAAACTTGAGTACAGAACCAGGAAGGAGAAGTTCCCATTCCTGAGTACCCCAACAGGTGAGAAAGAGAGAAATGCTTGCTTACCTCTGCCCTGATCCATTTTGGCTTCTCTTGAAGAGAAAAGGCAGGCATATACGCCCTTGCACCTATCCTGCTGTCCTGATCCCAGCAACTGCGACTGAATTTGTTAAAGCAACCAGTTGTGGGAGGCCTGAGTGTTGCAGGACAGAAGGGCTGCTCAGCAAATTTTTAAAAAGAGTGCAACCCGAAGGGTGTCTATTCAGGAGTCAGCTCCACTACATTCAGTGAGGCTGAATATTTCACGTAAGTAGATGTACGACTGTTGGCCTAAGGTTTCACCAATTTGCTTTTAATCCTATTGAGCAGAGGATTTCAGAGAGAAATACAGAGAGAACAGGCAGCTTTTCTAGTTTCCCTGCTATGGCTAGCTGTGCTAGGAATGTGAGGTCCTTCCACTAGTGAAAAAGGGGACCACTATCCTCCCCACTTGGTACAGCATCTTCCGAACCAAGGGCCCCAAAGCAACAAGGATAGCAATGGGATTCTATGGACAAACATGAGCAGCGTTCATCCTGGCTGCTTCCCATGCAAAATGAGCCTTATTTTATTTGGGAAATTTATATTTTTTATTTTTTAAAAAATTTTAATTCCATTTATATCCCGCCCTTCTCCGAAGACTCAGGGCGGCTTACAAGCTTAGCAGTAGCCTTCATTCTATGTATATGCCTGCCTCCTACCATCCGGTAGGAGATATAGGAATATAGCCAGCCGTACCAACAGGCTGAAAAATAGCTTCTATCCGTGGGCTGTTAGGCTTTTAAATGGGACATAATCTTATGCAGAATTGACTTGGGAGGCCGGTGTGTGGTGTAGTTGGTTCACATGGTGTGGTGGGATGGAGGGTTTGTTGTCACTGTGTGTTGGGGGGAGAGAGCACAGGGGGAGGCTCAGCTAATCTCAATGTACACATGTTGTACTTTGACAATAAAGGTTTATTTATTTATTTATTTATTTATTTATTTATTTATTAGGGCTTTCACACACACACCCCCAGCGGCATTATTACAAAGTCAGCTTAATTGCCCCCAACAATCTGGGTCCACCTACTCGCTCAAAGCGACTGGGGGGGGCGGCTTACAAGCAGTAAAACGCAGTATAAAATAAATAAAATAAATGGAAGATATTTTTTTTAAAAAAAATACAATAACACACACGCGCGCGCGCGCCCGCGCTCCAGCGACAACCCAGTCAGACGAGCCATTCGATGGGCTTGATGGCTGCAGCACGTGGGACAACCGTCCTCAAATGTCCCGCTTTGCTTGAGAGGATAGCGTCCCACTCCCATGACCCTCGGCCGGCTCGAAACGCCCCCGCAGCGCTCCTTTCACCAGGTTTGGCCCTGGACGCCCACGGGTGGCTGTCACTACTTGAGGCGTCTTTCGGCTAGGCCAGGGGTAGGCAACCTCGGCTCTTTTATGACTCATGGACTTCAACTCCCAGAATTCCTGAGCCAGCCATGCAGTCTCAGGAATTCTGGGAGTTGAAGTCCATGAGTCATAAAAGAGCCGAGGTTGCCTACCCCTTGGGCTAGGCTCTTCTAAGGCGGAGTAAAATCGGCAGCCGGGCTGGCCCGCTCTTCTTCCCCGACGACGATATAACCCCTCCCGGTTCCTGCCTGCCCTGGACCAGGCCCCTCCCTCCACAAGCCCTCTCAGCAAAGCCCTGTGGGTTTGCTGCGCCCCCGGCATTCTCAGGAGAGGCTGCTCCGGCAAGCTTGTCTCCACCCGTCCCCTTTAAGGCACGACAGCTGGAAGGGAGCGTCGGCCGACGGCTGCTGAGCTGCACAGAGAGAGCGCAGGCAGCCCCCGAGTCCCGGCCACGGCTGGGGTAGCTCGCCTCCTGGCTGGGCAAAGCCCGCCCGCGGCTTTCCAAGAGGTGGTTAAAGGAAGGAAGCGCCGGGCGAGGGATCGCAGGTCTCCCCTACGAGCGTTCCCGGATCGTCTCCAGCCTTGGAGGAACGGCGTTTTCGGAGAGATCGGCTCTTTCCCAAGGCGCGGTCCCATCATCGCCTCCAACCATCGCCGGAAACCGGCAGGTATTCCTTCACCTCTCGAATCCAGCAGCCCCGATCGAAGGATTCGAGAAGTCGAGAAGCGATGGAAGGTCTGAAGGCGCTTGGCCACGCCGGCCCTCGACGGTCGGCTTCGTGTTAGGTCTGCCGGCCATCACAGATTCCGACGGCCCGGGAGGCTGAAGGTCCTAACGGGCGTCGCCCCAGATTTCTCCCAGAAGTTCTCGAGCCCCGGCGCCCAAACACCGAGGACTCCAAAGCCACTCCCTTCGCAATCCCACCCGCATCCGCGGCTCTTAAGATCGCTGCCAGACCGAGGGTGCTTGGAAAACACCCCTTCGGACGGCAGCCGGGAACAGCGAGGCTGGCGCACCCCCGTCCTCCGAATTACCCGCTGATTGCCTGGAACCTGCATCGCCCTCGGAGGCGGAGGCAGAGCCTGGGATGACGGCTGAAAGCTCTCAACCGACGGCTTGCGCGGTGGGCCGGCCGGACGCCGAAGCCGAAGCCGCCTCCAGGCTTCCCGGGCTGGTGAAGATGGAGCCGGCAGCCCCGGGAGAGGCCCTGGAGCCGGAGCCGTCGGAAGAAGACGTCGGCGCGATGGGGGGTTCGCGGCCTATCGGACGCCGCAGGAAGCGGCCGGTTCAGCGCGGGAAACCCCCCTACAGCTACATCGCGCTCATCGCCATGGCCATCGCGCACTCTCCGGAGCGCCGCTTGACCCTGGGCGGCATCTACCGCTTCATCACCGAGCGCTTCCCCTTCTACCGCGATGGGCCTCGCAAGTGGCAGAACAGCATCCGCCACAACCTGACGCTCAACGACTGCTTCGTTAAGGTGCCCCGTGAGCCCGGCCGGCCGGGCAAAGGCAGCTACTGGGCCCTCGACCCCCACGCCCGCGACATGTTCGAGAGCGGCAGCTTCTTGCGCCGCAGGAAGCGCTTCAAGCGCAGCGACCTTTCCACTTATCCGGCTTACATGCACGAGGCGCCGGGCCAGCCCGTCGGGCCTTCGCTGAGCTCGGCCTACGCCTCTCCTGCTGCTCTCTGCTACCCCTCCCAGCCGCCCCTCTTCAGCCTGGGCCCCCTCATGGCCCAGCCGAGCCCAGAGCTGGTGCAGCAGCATAGCGTGGACATAAACTCTTCTCCCAGCAATGCCTGCTCGTTTGGTGGGCCTGCAGCCTACTCCAACCAAACCTGCACTGCAGCTTCGGGCCTAGCCAGGCCCCACAACACCATGCCTTACTCCTACGCCATCCCCAGTGCCCAGCAGCTCCAGGTTAACCAAGGGTCTTATTCCCAGAGCAGCAACAGTAACCTCTTTGGGGCTTCTGCCCGTCTAGGAGTGCCTACCTCACCGTCCATCACTAATGACACGATGGATTTCTATGGCAGGATGTCGCCTAGCTCCTACAGCTCTTTTGCTCACGGGTACAATGCCAGTGGGCAACTCAGCAGTCCCGGAGCGTACCTGCGTCACACCACTTACTCCAGTAACATGGAAAGGTTCGTTTCGGCTATCTGAAGCCAAGGAGGAACTTGGTTGGGGGAAAAGAGAGCAAGGCAGGGCAAGGGGGCGAGATCTCTGGTTATATTATCTTCCCCTTGGGCTTAGATTATTGTCATAAGCATGTTAACCTGCACTGGCAGGAGGGTTGTGGTGTTCATTCAGTGCGACTGCACATCGATATGCCAATCAGCGCCATTATTTAAGTCTGTAAGAGGAACAGGACAATGGAGGTGTCCACGATACAGGGCTGGTGTAAAGATTTAATTTCGTGAAGCGAATGCACTATACAGTATGAAGCTAGTGACTCTGCTACTTAGGTGGGGGTGTTGAGAAGACCCAGGGGATCCTATGAAATACACCACCTATTAAGGCCAAAGGCAATACAACATATTAGACCTTTCTGTGTGCTTTTCCATTCCTGTTAACTCTCCTCCACTTTTCTTTTGTGAGCTCCCTCTACAAAATAATCCGTTGTAGCAGTAGCCTCAGTAAGTAGTAAGCTTCTTTTTCTTTTTTTTTTACCTAGCCCAAATTATTAGCAATATTTTGAATAACTAGTAGGTGTATGCTTAATACCCTCAGTGCCAGGTTTTCAGTGACTCACAAGTTCATTTGGAGAAATAAATGAGTCAATGATTCACCCTTCTGTTTGAATGCTTTCTGCTGGCTTTGGAAATGCAATAAATACTCTTTGAAACTGATTTTCTTGGAAAGTTCTGATTCTAGCTGTTATTTTCAGTTAGATAGCTTTTGTTGCAGCAGATAAAGGAACTTGCCTTCACACTTCAGTGTGCTTATTGTTCATTGACTCAAGTCAGATTTCTTTTCATTTTTGTAGGTTGTAGAAATGTATGCTTAGCAGTTGTATAGTCAGCCATATAGTTGGATAGGAGTACACTTGCTAATTGCTTATACATAAAGATATAAGAAAATGTCAAATTCATCCCAGTGCCCTAGAAAGAAGACATTTGTCCATATTCATTAAAATTCCCTGATTGTAAAATTCAGCTTCAACCACTGCTATTGAGAAATACATACGGTATTCAAACATAAGTTATTGTATGTTTTCTGATTAGTAAGAATAACATAGTAATCAAATGATTCACCTGAAAAGGCAATTCTATTTTTTCCAAAATGATGCTTTTTACCAGGTGGTGTGTTTTTTTTTAAGTCTTCTACTCAATTGCTTTACTTATCTGTCATAGCAATCAAGACTTTGATATTATTGTACTGGTAGTTGAGGCAGAAATGCAAGGAAAAGTTGGAAAATGAATGGCTAAACTCATATAATTTACCACTGTACATTACTATTAAAATCAGTAAAATTCTGTAGGTTGTCTTGCAATCCTGGATCAAAAAGCTAGCTTTTTAATAAGAACCATTGGCATCAGGACTCCCATGAGCTGAAAGCAAATCCAAACAAGACTAATATCACACGTCCATATAAATAACATAGTACAACATTGTTAGGGCTTCACCATTTCAGACTTAAGGAATAGAGGGACTAACTTATTATAAATGACAAGGGATCTTTTGCAAATTCAGGGTAATACAGATTAAATAAATAAGCAAACTTTTGACTATTTACACAAATGTGAAAGCTGAAAGAAATCTCAACCTTCGTTAAGTTAAAAAGCCCTAATGAGACTCTGCTTAATGTTCTATGTATAGGAAGTTCTTTACACAGAAAACATTCCAAACTCAATTTCCATAGACATGCATCTACAATTTTGAAATGAATTTTCTACCATAACATTCATATGATTTACATGCAGAGTTTGAATCAGACGGTGTGGACAATCATTCCTTTCAGGATGATAAACTTGACTTACTGGGTTAGACCAAGAATATCATAATCCAGCATTCTTTAAGAAATAGTGGCCACTTAGATTCCACCGGATACTTAGAGGGCACGGAATTTAGCGTATTCCTGCTATTGTTTGTTCCCAGCATCTGTATAGCTTTTCTCAGGTAAAGCATTTATGAAAATGGATTTCATTTAGTAAAAAACATAGAGAGAAACATCATCTGTGTAATGTGTCTAATTTTTTTTAAAGTTAACAGCTACCACCGGTAATTTGGATAGGTTTTCATATGTTAATTCTATGTTCAGTGTAGAAACCGAATTAATTTGGTAAAAGGAGAAGAGGTGGGAATCGCTTGATTTTATTGCCAATTAATTCTATGCAGTTGAGATGAAGATACTGTTCTTCAACCACAGACCAACTGATACCCCATTTATTCTACTGTATTTCTGGCTTTGTTATCCAAGCATGTGCAGAGGTGTACAAAGAAGTTCTGGAATTCTGTTTTATATAAAAATTCTGAAAACTTTGTTTTTGCTAAAATACTGTCAGATTCTGTATCAGTGAATTACATGTCCTAGGAAACCTTGTATCCTTCAAATAGTTCTTGTTCCATTTTTTGGCCCATTCTTTTTCTTAGTATTTTCAAGCCAAGCATCTACTGTACGTATGCCTCTATCTGGAAAAGACAGAAATAACCCAAGACAAAAGGACAGCGATCTACTAAGTGAAGTGGCCTTTGTTCAAGCCTTATATGTGGATCAAGATGGACATTAAATTAAATATGTTGCTTCTCCCATGCCCTGTTTTTTGTCATTAGTACCAGGTGGATTGATCTATATTGCAGTTATTGCTCTGCAGGTGTAAATTGTACAGCCAAACAGCATAGGAAAAAAGGATTGCGTTTTCTTCCTTGTACCGCAAGATGGAAGAACAGTTGCAGTTTACATACTTCGTCTGTTGTGTAGTTTGCCTAATAATTTAAGCTTTCTATGGAAAAAAATCTGCAGTTTGTTTCCCTGTGGCATCCAAATAAGCAAACTGTTTTAATTATTTTAAAGGCAGTTTGAGAAAGAATTCCACAAGGATAATTTAGATTGCGGTAAATTATATTTTATTCCATTTATTTCATAATTTGTAAAACACTGAAAAGGTCTTTTGATGAGGTTTGAAGCTTAGGGAGCAATCCATTTTTTGTCAGAGTTCGTCATGCAAGCACTGACTTTTCTACTAAAATGCCCGTGTATGTGAGAGGTGATCTGGAGAATGCTCTGGTCTGGTGCGTGGATTCCATCCATACAGAATGGTGATCAGTCCTGTTGGGCCAAACTATTTTATTACATGAACCAGGAAGTCCCTGAACAATGATTTTCACTGCTGGTGAAAAACAGCAGCGGGGGTGGGGGTGGGGGAAGAGAGATGTTACAGGGATGTTTCTGCTGTTTCTAGTCTAAAGGAACTACAGCCATTCCTCCACATTCCCCAGAACAATTGGAAAACTACTGCTCTAAAATAAAAAATGAACAAAAAGCCGAATGAACCAAAGCAGAGGCAGACAGAAAGCAGACTCAGACTTGCTGAAATCTTGGGTGATTGATAATAGATCTGTACAGATTTCTGAATCCCACACGATTAACAAAAGGCTTTTTCCTTCTGTAAATTTTTGTTGTTAGCTGCGAAGTCGTGTCCGACCCATCGCGACCCTATGGACAACGTTCCTCCAGGCCTTCCTGTCCTCTACCATCTTCTGGAGTCCATTTAAGCTCACACCTACTGCTTCATTCTGTAAATTGAGCTGCCGAAATTTAAAAAAAAATAAAAATGGAAGAAGTACCAGATTCAATTTTAGTAATGGAAGCATCATCTTGATTTCTGCTCTTAAGGTAGAATGCTCCTTGCATTTGCTATGTGGGTGCTTGACCTCTGCAACTCTTTTGCACCTTGCATCAGTTGATTGAATTTGGGGTCTCAAGAGTCATAATTTAAAAATGTAGAAATTTGAAGTTTTTTCTCTGCAGTAAAACATCAAAATCGGTACTATTTAGGCCATTTCTTTGTATATTCTGTAGGGCTCTTCTGCATGATATCATTAGCAAGGAAAAGCTGTTCCTAGTTCAGATATGATTTAATTGAAAACTCAACAAGGGCAGGTATTAAGTCAGCATTAACTTTACTGTTAAATGTTGCCTTTAGGTGCTGTAACTCCATGTCACCATTGGATGGAACTCTTGTCTCATTCTTTTTCCTGGCTCCTGAGTTTCAGGTCCCATGAGGTTAATGCTGGCTTAATAATTTAGCAGCTTCCCCTCAACAGTGGAAAGAACAGAAGTAAAATTGGCAAGAATTTGTTTCCATATTCACTTGATTAGGGGACAAAATCTTCCAGGCTCCTGGCCCCTTCTTTCTTTAACTCCTTTTGTAGGGAGCAGAAATGCATTGAGAGGAACAAGATGATTGTTATAGGACTTCCAGTTGCTCATGTCAAGACAGCAATTTTCTACACTTGTTCTTGGCATCAAGACAATTATGATTTATAGAAATATGCAAAACATTTCAAATTCATAAAATAGGTAATTCGTTTATTAGTTTCCTACATCATTCACTACTAAAGTCTCTGAGGGGTATACATAAACCAAACATACTAATATAAGAAATTCCACAATAAATTGAATTATTATTTTAAACATTTCTAAATCTCCAGATCCATCTGTTTCAAACTCCGACCTTGGATTGCCTTCAAGCTGCTTCTATGTTGAGAAGTAAAAATGTCACTGGTGTAGAGCAGTGAGGCGAACCTTTTAGAGACTAAGTGCCCAAACTGCAACCCAAAACCTACATGTATCGTTGGGTGCCGGGTAGGTGTGGCCCATTGGGTGGGTGTGGCTGTGGTAACAACAGACTGGGTGGGACTAAAAAGTTCAATCAGTCAATTCCAACTTTGCGAGATATTTTTTTTCCCCACGAGTTGAAACTGATTGATTGATTGAACCTTTTTTTTTGCACACGGCGGAGGCCTAAAGCAAAAAGGGTTTATAAAACCCAGCTGAAGGCCTAGGACTGGGGCGACGGCGCATGTGCCCACAGAGAGGGCTCTGCGTGTCACCTGTGGCACGCGTGCCATAGGTTCGCCACCACGGGTATAGTTTCACTAGCCTATATTTCTTTCTTTTTACCCTTATCAGGCAAAATCAGCAAAGCAGGAGATGTGTGTAATTATATTACTTTGCACATGTACACATGAACTACTCAGTCCATGTTATGGGCTCCACATGCATGGTCTAAAACATATAATTTATACATATAAAAGGAAAAAGAGAAGACTACAGGGCTAAAACCCATTGTCATAATACGTAGATTGTTCCAAATAGAGAATTCCAAATTTTAACAGTCTAAAGACCTACAGTGGGGAAAATGACAGAAGTATATGCATTAAAGAAGTTGCTTCTGAGTGGGGTGTAAAATCTTGTATGAATGAGGCAGAAAAATTGACTTTTGTTTCCTGGTTATTCTGTGAAGGGATTAAAAAAAAACACCAGAGGTGCATTCAGTCATTAAGTCCCATCTGCGGTACACAATGGTGTAGCACAAACATTCACTTCCCCAATGAGTACAAATAAGGAACATAAGGAGAAAAAAAAATGTTGGGGAGGCATCTGTCTTTGCTTGCTCCTCTGTATTATTCATCTTTGTTCTTTCCTGTTCTAACACATTATTTATAAGCTAATGAAGAACCTGTAGATGGATGCAAAGTGTCTCCTCCTGGAGTTCCGATGTGAAGAAGTGATGTCTATTACTATCTGGCAGAGGCATTCTGCTTGCCTCTATTTCAACTTCCCAATCTGGAGCTACACCATGTCTTGGATTATAGTTATCATTGTCCTCCATCATCATGGTTGAAGATAATGATCCTTCCAGGCTAAGGCATGTTAAAGATACTAGATGAAGGAGCTACTTCATTAATAAGCCCAACATTAAAAAAATACAAAATCCCCTGTGCTGAATCATCCAAAGGATGACACAGTCACTGGGTATTTCAAAAAGAAATTGCAGGAAAATTACAACAAAGACTACCAGTTTTTTATTGCTCACACAAGAATGACAGGTATCATGTAGCCTAACAGCTTTTCCACAATGAATAGGAACAATTATTATCCACACCCAACTTTTCAATTAAAAGCCAAATAAATCTTGCTCCAAGTGATCATTTTCCAAAGACTGAGGGTCCTCTGATCCTTCTGGTTTTGGTGTCTCCTCTAGTCCTGGTTGGTGGGCTGGGGGAAGGGGAAAAAAAAGAAGGTATCACATACAAATATTTATATTGGTTTAGTCTAAATCATGTGAACGTCTCTGGGTAATAACTACAGTATAACCAAGATTAACTAAGCACTGTCTAAGCAAAAAGGAGTGAAACATCAACTCCCAAACTGATTATACAGTAAATAATATCTTCAGAGATTTTTTTGTATTGTTGATGACTATCATAGTAACAGAAACAAAGAACTAGAACTAGCAATTCGTCAAATACTACTGTTTTGAAAACCAATAGTTTTCACAACAATAGTGTTTGCAAGGTAAAAATTAGATGATATATAAGCCAGATGCTATTTCTCTGCTACCTAGGGCGCCTGATACTTAAAACATTTTATGGACTTTCACAAATCATTGTATTTGTGATTATTTCTCTATAATCCCCTTTGAGATTTTTCAATGCAATAAAAAGCTACATTCAAATCTTAGAGTAAAAGTGTACAAGCACAAAAAGGGATTCAGTAATGAAAAAGAAATTACAAGAGGATATTAAAATCATCTTTTTAATACTTCTGTCCATTATAGTAGTTAATCAATAAGAGTTTTTGATGGCGGAAGCACCTCAATCACACTGAATTACAGAATTACATTTTGCCAATGCTGGCACAAGTCACTTATGAAAAGGTATAAGAGGAGATCCCTCTCATTCTACAAAGGGAAGCCAACTGAACTGAAAGCTGTGTTTACTTTAACATAGACAATGGTATAGATTCTATCTCAACCTGAAAGGCAGCAGCCTAGTTTACAGCTACAGGACAGACTGTAGCTGTAGATCTATTTTATTTCCTAAGGCTCATAATTAACTCTGTAGGAACGATAGAGTTTACCACTTCTATTAAAAGTATTTTCTACTTGGTTAAGTGAACTCACACTCAAAAAGCCAGGATACATATAATGCAAGAGACTTATCATCAGATCTGTGATACATTTATTGTATATTTCAATAGTACCGTAGAAGGTTTTGAATGCCAAACAGTGGGGGAGGGGGGAATATTCCATATCACTTTCCTAGTCTAAATATAAGTATCCCAAGCAAATGATTACAAATATATACAATAGTACTACATGGCATGTGACCTGGATACTTGAGAGGCCACCTCTTCCTGGTTACATCTACTTATCCCATCAGATCCCACCGGAGAGGCATGTTACCAGTCCTGTCTACGAAGGAGTTATCTGATAGGATCTAAAAAGAGAGCCTTTTCCACTGTGTTGCCTGCCCTTTACAACATGGTTTCTCTGGAGCATAGCTCCAAACTTGTGGGCCTTTAGCAAGAGTTTGAAAATATAGCTTTGCCACCATACTTGGAGATCTGGTAGTAGGGGAAAGCCTCTTCAATAGCTATGAAGAAAGTGGGCACCGACTGGATTCTGCCACTGATTACGATTATTTTTTCTATTTTTAATATAGACTTATTGACAGTTTGTATGTTTATAGGCCTTTTGTTTGGGGTACTGTTTTAATTGTTGAGAGCTGCCCAGAGCCACTGAAGTGAGATGGGTGGCTATGTAAACAGAATGAATGAATCAACCAATCAATGAAATGTTGATCTATCATTTGGCCCAGAGATTGTTGCAGTTGTCCTTTCAGCCAAATTACTAAAGGAGAACATGAGGCATTGCAATGATGGAAGAAATGGGAAGCTGGCTAAGTTAAAATTTAACAGCCCTGGAAAATCTCTAAACTAGGGCTACCAAATAAGGGTTGCAACTGACTGCTCTTTGTTGTTCCCTGATGGTCATCAGAATTTTTGCAGATCAGATATGACATCTTTGCTCTTATTACATCTAAGAGGCCCTACTGTTCAATAATTCAGAAAGGATCGCTACTCTTGTACTTTATTTTCTCAGTAATAAAATAGAGTTAGCTACTAGTACAGGGGTGTCCAGCCTTGGCTACTTTAAGACTTGTAGCTTTCAACTCCCAGAAATCCCCAGCCAGCGTGGAATTCTGGGAGTTGAAGGCCACAAGTCTTAAAGTTGCCAAGATTGGACATACTTGTACTAAACTCTTATCTGATCCAACTGAAGAAACATGGAAAGGGACAGGGAAGAAGATCTCCAAAATTATTTCAGAGAACTTATCATCCAGATCAAATTTCCTTCAGGTTAAATAATAGGCTTCTTACTAAAAGAGCTTTTATTTTCAAAGGCTGCGGTCAAAGCTGCTAGTTACCGAACTTACCACATCTGAAAACAGATGGAATTATTTCCTCTTGGGAATACAGCCCTTCCGTTACCACCAGAGGGACAGAGCTTTCTTCATGGAGTCCATGAGTGACTTCAGCTTTCTCCTCCCCTGTGGCCACCTGTGTTTCATGACTCTCAGCTTCCTCTGACTGCAATTCTGGTTGTGGTTCTGGTTGTGAAACCTGACGCCGGCCTCGGCCCCTTCCAGTTGCTCTTCCTTTTCGTACTCGTTTCTGACTCTTTTGCTCCCTACGCGAATATACACATAAGAATCACCGCATAAATTCTAGGACCTGACAGATTGCCTTGAAGGGCCTTTTTACTAAAAACATTAACTCCCTTCTTTAATCACATTAAAATTCTCAGCTTAATTATTAAGATTATTTATTCAGCACTTTTCCATTCAAGATGAGCAAACCTGAGTTGATGCCCCAATTCGAGAGAGGATTGAATGTGTTCCTGGACAGTGATTCAACATCCTGCAGAACTCAAAGCCATAGTCCTATCCAAGCAGCAGAGAAAGGTCTGGGCAACAAAGAAAGGTGGTGGTGTCTCTGACTTTCACCTTCAAGCTATTTCTGCTTGAAATGTATTTGTTTCTTCCTTTCTTAGAGGGCTTATATGGCGGCCTCTCTCACATAGTTCTCCCAACAATTCCATTCCTTGCTGGGGTTCCTTTATGTGGTTCTTAGATAAAGACGGGTCAAAAAAATAAACTTAGTCAATGCAGCAGGGGTGGAAAGGTTTGGTCTTATAACAGGAGCTGCAGCAACAATGCTAAGCTGTGAAAAAATTAAAACCGGGTTTTGATACACCATTTCAAAACCTTAGCTTCCAAGGATACTGTACAATGGCAAAAAAAAACCACCACCTGACATTACATATAGATGCAACTTAACACGCTTTGATATGTGGAGATACACACATAAATACAGACACGAACACAAGGTTTTACTGTTTATAACACGGAAATATGTCTATTGAAATTTCAGAAGCCAAAAGGGTAGCTGAACATAATGCTTCATGGTCGAGGGGTTGTTGTTGTTGTTTTGTATGTACTATAGCTCCTTGCTTGTACCTCTATAAGAAGCAGAATAAATGATGCCAAATATTAAATATTGCAAAATAAGTTATTTTAAATTAAATGTTGCAAATCTATTCTATTGGCATATAGGGTAATTTATGAACTGCATCATTCGGGTTTTTTGTGCAGGGAGTTGATTCAATAGGTGTTGCTGGGTAGCTAAGTAAAACAGACGCATTTCCAGAATCATCTAAATTCCAACCATTTGTATGAATGCCTATGGGTCAGCGTGAGAATGAGAAGGGCAAAAGATTCAAGGATACAAATGGGGGATGGCATGTTACCTAGGAATGGAATAAGCAAAAACTTTAATATTTGAGTTGGAATGAAATACTGGCCAAGAAGAAGGGTAGCTCTAGGAGGTGTATTAGGAGAAAGTTCTATATGAGGAAGAACAAAAAAGATGTCTTGTTTTTCTTAGAAAAGAAATCTATTGTGGTTACTTTGGTTAAACTTTAATGTGACTAATTTGTTTTTTTTATGAGAGCAAAAGTAATGTCAGTGTCATTATTTAGACACAAAACATCCTTTTAAAAGCTATGTGCAAACACATCACAGCAGATTGCTTTATCTCTAAAATAAACATCATTTTGTCACCATCCTAATTTACCCCAGAACCCACTGTTGAGTGTCTTTTTCTTCTGCTTCTGCTCTTCTTTTTCTGAGAAGTTCTCGGTCTCTCAAACGGTGTGAAATGCCAACATCTGCAAGAAGGAACAACAGTTGCATGAATTATGCTAAGAGATTACACTGTTAAGAAATCTAAACAGATATTGCAGGAATAGATGCTGAATAAAACAATGACAGAACCATTTCAGCAACTACTACAGAATATATTGGGTTATGTTTAGGAAATTAACTGCCTACAATTAATATGTGCATGATGGTTAAGTTGAGGAGAGGGTTTCAGAAAACTTTTAAATTGGCTACATGAACACAAAGTGAACATTATTCCAATTAAATACTTCCATAATGGCTGAAGGATTTATTGTATATGCTCATCTTTTGTCTCCATTAAAAAAATATCTGCTGAGACAAGCCAGAGAAATAGTAACATCCTGATAAGTCACAATCAGAAGGAAAGTTATTATTTTATTTCCTTGTTCAAACCACTTCAGTGGGTTTAAATATTATTTTAGTATGCAAAATTCAGTAAGCAATTATGCAGCCCAAAGCTTTTAAAAATACTAAAGCTTCATTCTATATGTGTAGTATCTTCATATAATTGTACACAGTCTATGTTCATGTTTATCCATTTAGCTAAACCTATATTGTAATGCAGACATGTCAAACACAAGGCCCGGGGGCCGGATGCGGCCCACGAAGTGGTTTCATGTGGCCCGCGAAGCCATCCTGGAAACAGTGAGGGAGCGGCCCCCGCTGACTTGGCCCCGGCCCAGAGACCCTCCTTCTGCCAGAGACCCTCACATCTGTCCCACTCCTGCCCAGACCCCCATAGGCACCCTTGATGAGAATGATGTACAGCTGGCCACGCCCACCCAGTAGGCCATACGCACTCTAGCCACGCCCACCCAGTAGGCCACGCCCACCCTGGCCATACCCACCCGGCCCTCTGAGGGCAACCGCAATGCTGATGTGGCCCTCAATGAAATTGAGTTTGACACCCCTGTTGTAATGTAACCTGCTATTGCAAGTGGTATAATTCATTTCATTAAAAACAATCGGGTCCATTTTGCTGTGTTACATTTCACATTTGACCCCCCTATCGCAATTCCAAATGAGAGCAGAAAGAGTCATTTTGTTCAGATTAGAGAAATAACATCAGACACTTTTGTCCAAACAGTGAATAAGAACATGGGATAGAACCTTGCTTATTAATTCTAAACTTAGAAATGTTTTTTGTTGTTGGAGATAATATATACAGAACAACCTTAAGACAGCTTATAGTATGGCATGTTGATTTGGGCATGTCAGATTGCATGTGGTATCAACATTTATCATCATCTGAGTAACATCCATCTTGACCAATATCACAATGGGAAATGCCCTCTTTTTCCCCTTTCTTTGGAAAACAATCTGTAGGACATCTTTCTATGGCCATTATAGGATGATATTTTATAGTCAGTTAAGATATGAAAACTATAACATGTGGTAACAACTTCATTTTCTAGCTTGACAGAATCTACATTTCATTTGCCTTTGACACAGAGGATGACACATGTAAGATAAGTGCATCTTGCTCATAAATACTTTTTAACATTTTTCTCAGGTAATGGTTTCCCCAAAGTTTAGGAAATTTCTACTTGATTCTCCTTCATTTGGATCTGTTAATAATGCTATTACAATATGTCATGAGCCTATCAAGAGGAAAAGTGGTCTATACCTATGACAGAAATTAACTCCACACTTGTAATAGAAGCATATCAGCTGTAGCAGTGGTTTTTTTCAGTGACACCTTAAGATTCGCTTATTTATATTCTATGGTATTCAAATATAAGTATTAAAATGGTATCCACTTAGACGGATTATACCGTAAAACAAAGGAAAAAAAATCTTGCATCAGCATATTTACTAACGCCTGCCACCTGATGGTTCTCTGTGGTTTGGATTCATGCAAGACACAAACGTTTGTTTCAATCGAAATGTGGAGTGTTATCCACAGTGTCCACTTCAGCAGCAAGTGAAGTCTCCCTATGCATGAAATGAATCTGTCCACCAATCTTCAATGGTGAGGGAAGCACTGAGTATCTTGCAATGTAAAGAGATTTGCTCTCTTATACCATTTGGCAGATACCTAGTGTACCAACAGTCTCTCGTCATTTCATCATTACACTTTACCATTTTCTATAGTTTTTGCTTTGTACTAATGTCCAACTGGTACAATGAAACAAAATAAATAAATAATGCCGTATATCTCCTCCCCCTCCCCCGCCACAAGTGCCGCATAAAACTGAAAGGTTATTTTGACAAACTGTTCTCTCACAGCAAGGACCACAGTTGCCAAACCCAGCAACTCTCTGGCAACATCATCTGCTCTGATGCCTTTGTTCGACATCACAACAGAAATAAAGAGAAAAGCACTGCGCAATTTGTGATTGTCTATCCAGCAATGGATATTCTGAGTTCAATCTAGAGTTCAACAATAGGATTTCTTTATAAGGCTAATGGACTCTTATGGTAGAGAGGCAGGACATCTGACTAGCAGAAATAATTTTTATTTTTCTTACAGTGATTTTCTCATGCCAGTTCCTTTTCCCAGCTATATTATCCCATTTTCGCACTGCAAGGCTTCTCGACTGGAAACAAGTCTAATACAGTCATTGTATTTATCTGCCTGTTTTTCACATGTATCTCTGCTTTTCCATTTATTATTCATGGCAGCTTGTGGCAGGTGTGGGGAGGCGTGGGGAGAATTAGCAGTGGGTCTAAGACATTTGGCTGCCTGAAGCAGCACATAAAATAGCACCCATCCTTTCCCTAAGTTAAGATACACATGGCATCCAACATGGGATCAAATTATTTTTGTGTCTGAGGTAGAAAATCCCATCAAAGCTTCTTTATTTCCCTGGCAATAAAATCAAGGCAATAAAGTAATAGTTTGCACATCTTTCCTCATGCTTGAAATAAAATGCTTGCATCTGTTCTCTTGACTTAATTGGTGGCTAGCTCTACTGTAGTTATACTTCAGTATTTATCTCGGTCTCTGATTTTCCTTTGCAAATGCCCTGGGCCTCTTTCATTTGCACCACTATAGTAAACTATGTTATTAGAGATATACATTTGTTAGGTATTGCCAAGGTTTGGTTATTCTCCAGAGTTTTGAGGATGAAGACTGGTGGAACATTTTATGTGGGAGCATTTTGAACAAATCAGGCTTCTCTTCATCCATATTTATACCCCTTACTTCCTCATTCTGCATTTGCAACCTTGCAAGAAAAATTAGGTGAGGAGTTTTTAAGATCATCCAATGAGCTTCATAGCTGGGAAGATCCAAACTGATCACCCCAGTCCAAGTCTAAAGCTGTTTAAAAGTAGAGGGGATAACCTTCTGCTATGTTTAACATTTTGCTCGTTTTACATATCTGAAGGAAAAATGCTGAAGTCTAAAGGTGCTAATGCACACAAACAATATTTGCAGAAGATCCTCTCAGTGTTTACTCACCAAAAGCAAAATAAGACTAGAGGGGCAAGGATCAGAGACCAGGTAATTCTCAAAAAATTGCAAACCCAACAAGAAATCCCTTTCCCCAAATAATTTGCATTACCTGCAACCGCATACTCCTCTGGTGTGGCCTCTGGCTGCTGTGGCGTTTCAGAGTACGGATGATCCTTTTCTAAACTTGCCATCTGTAACAGTTTATTTTAATATTTATATAGAAAAAGGAGCTGAGCTCCACCATAAGATCATGTAACGCATCTAATGGTTTAGTCGAAAAAGTTTCCAAAACGGAGGGGGGGGGGAAAATAGATTACCCGCCCTACACATCTTATCTGCCATGGACATGGCTATGTTAATACTATTTTTTCTTATCAAGTTGCAAAGGTGTTTATATTGATGCTAAAAGCCTGACATATCAATTTCCAAACACTTTTTCCTCTCATGAAATAATTATTTTATCAAAGAAATGTGCCACTTTTCAAACATTTTGCATTTGGAAATTCCTGGAAAAACATCCTTACCGCACCATTTAGAAATAATTACCTCCACAAACAGCTTTGGAAAGAATGGTTTATTAGATAGAATTGCAAGCAGCATTTAAACACAGTAAGAATATTCCTCTGGGAAAAAATCTGTTCAAATCCATGTGTGTGTATATATTTGCACGCAGTTTGCTTAAAGATCCCTTGTCCTATGTTTTCAGTTCTCTGAGAATATTCAAATAAACTAGATTTTTTTAAAAGAAAATCTAGATGAGAAAATCCTCCTGAGGTTTTTTTTAAAAATATATATTTATTTTCTAGGGAGCGATCAGTACAATTCTAAAAGCGTAGGCTAAATAAATAAATAGAAGCATCTGGCACACTTACAGTTGTAGCAATTTATTTTGAAGAAGATTCTGCAATGGAAAAATTCCTTTAGTTTTTATATCAAGCTTTGCAGTTAATACTACCCATCACTGAAATGTGATGTATGTTACAAACACTATCGTTTCTTGGTTTGCCTAATTTCCACTTTCTTTTAACCGTCTAACCATATTCCTGAAATGTACCTCTGTAAAATGTTTGATATGAATTACCTTTTAATATTGGGAGTTCCTTTTCCCTTGTCCTTTGGACACCTCCCTTGGGCTTAAAGGAGATTATTTTGCTTCTCTAGAAAGGTGGGGCAGACTAAAAGTGACAAGAGAGAAGGGTGGAGGTAAAAGGGACCAAAATCACCTCCTGCTTTTGTTGATATGCAGAGGCAAGGCACTCATAGCACACAACTGCAGGCTTCAAATAATGGAGAAGGAATCCTTAACTCTATTAGGGCACTAGATACAGTTCCCCACATTGCATTTTCTCGAACAACCAAAAATCTTCAGGCATTTTCAAGATCAGCAAGTTCATTATTATAGCATGAAATTTCACCAGAAGCATCCAGTGCTTTTCTAAACTTGCTGGAGCAGTGGGCTAATGCCTCCTTAAGTAACACCGGTTGCCTGCAGTTAGTGCAGGTTCGCATCCCACTAGGCTCAAGGTTGACTCAGCCTTCCATCCTTCCGAGGTAGGTAAAATGAGGACCCAGATTGTTGGGGGCAATAAGCTGACTTTGTAAAAATGCCGCTTTGGGGGGCGAAAGCCCTAATAAGCAGGCATATACATAGAATGAAGGCTATTGCTAAGCACATTGATTTGTGCTTAGAGTGTAAGCCGCCCTGAGTCTTCGGAGAAGGGCGGGATATAAATGGGATTAAAATAAAAATAAATAAACTGGGAGCACTTATTCATACAGTGGTAGTGAAACAAAGGTTGTGAGGTTTTCAAAATTAATTGTTAAGTTCTACAGGCTTTTATATTATTTTGGTTGTAACTAACCTCTATGACAAGAAATTACAGTTTTTCTCTTTCATTTCGGTAGAAATTACATGTACTTCTCATACATAGCCTTAGTTGCTATCACGCTAAGGCATATCGTGAAATTTGAAAACAGTTTATAATTTAATATGTTGCATAAATTCCCAATGGTTGTTTATCTAATAAACTTTGGTAAACCATATAGACTAGACTAGACTAGTCTAACAGAGTTGGAAGGGACCTTGGAGGTTTTCTAGTCCGACACACTGATCAGGCAGGAAACCCTATGCCATTTCAGGCAAATGACTGTCCAATCTCTTCTTAAAAACTTCCAGTGTTGGAGCATTCACAACAACTTGGAGGCAAGTTGTTCCACTGATTAATTGTTCTAACTGTCAGGATGTTTCTTCTTAGTTCTAGGTTGCTTCTCTCCTTGATTATTTTCCATCCATTGCTTCTTGTCCTGCTCTCAGGTGCTTTGTAGAATAGCTTGGCTTCCTCTGCAACCCCTTAGATCTCAGGTGTCAAACTCGATCGCATCATGTGACATATCGTGATGTATCGCAATGTTTTTGCCTTTGCATAGCTGGGGTGGGTGTGGCCTGCACGTGAAGCATCTGGCCTGCAGGCCACCAGTTTGACACCCCTGCCTTAGATATTGGAATATCGAAGAGATGACCAAGGTAGAATCTTTCTCTTTCACATTTCTATGTGGAAGGATTTTTTTTAAAACATAGAAGAGTTTCTGCCATATGAACACTTACCAGCAGACTGAAATGGTGAAGACAGATTTGTCAGACTGCTGAGAGATTAAGTAGCTCCAACAGCAGCAACTATACATCTGTATGATTAATGAAAAAAGCAGAAGATGGTTGTGTCTAATTTCTGCAACAAAAGCAACAAATGGATCAGCCTTCCTTGATTTTATTTGATCACTTTAGTATCTTCTCCACCCTATCACAAGGTGGAGAAAATGGAAAGTTTTGGCCTGCGAGAGTGAGTTTTATATTATCAAGCATCAGTATTAACATGGGTAAAAGAATGGATAACTCTTACAAATAAAAGGTTGTTGTATTTGGAGGGGCATGACTTACAACTCGGTTGGCATGCTTTCTTATGGTATGGGAAAAGCAAAATTCATAAATATTTTCAAAACCACTACATTAGAAATGCACTATTACTAACATGGGGAAAAATAAAATGTAAAATATACCGTACTTGAAAATTCCAGGAGGGCTTTCAACAATGGAAGCATTTGTACATCCAAATTTAGTTAGTTTTGAACAAATAAGGACATATAAAGATATCAATATTACTAACATCAACCTTAAGCATAATAAAATCCCTTCAATATTCTAACGAAATTTAAAAACTAAACAAGAGATGGAAAATCAGGGTATTGATTTATCATGGTGGGCATATTTACAAATGCAAGTGAGATATGATAAAATGTTAAATTGTATGGATTTTACAAAGAGTAGACCTTGTTTGACCAGATATTATTAACTTCTGATGAGAAATTAATTAAAAAAATGTATAATATTTTACTGAATTTGAAAATGGAAAATGAACAAGTAAAAGATACAATGATAACATGGACCAAAATTTTTGGATATAGATATAGAAAAATGGCAAAACTTGTGGGAAAGAAATTATAAATTAACAATGTTATCCTCTTACAAAGAAAACTTATATAAAATTGCCACCAGCAAGATTAGCAAAAATGTTTAAAAATATGTCAGATAGATGTTGGAAATGTAAACATAAGTCAAGAACTTATTACCACATATGGTGGACATGTGTTAAAGCAAAGAGATATTGGACAAAAACATACTGCTCAAAAAAATAAAGGGAACACTTAAACAACACAATGTACTGTATTTAATAGTAGGATGTCTTATCTTGTGTTCCCTTTATTTTTTTGAGCAGTATACATACTTGGCTAGAAAAGATGTTGGGAAAACATGTAGATTTTTAAACCTGAACTTTTTTTATTAGGTATAATGTCCGAAAAGCTTGATAAGTAAAGTATATATTTGATTTTACATGTGATAACAGCAGCAAGAATCATATTTGCACAATATTGGAAAAATGAAGAAATACCACAACAGGGAGAAATAATAAAAAAAATACTAGACTGTGTGGAAATGGACAGGCTTACTTTGAGGCTGAAAGAAAAAGAAGAAACAGAATACTTTCAAACTTGGGACTTATTTTATCAATGGCTGGAGAAAAGAATAAGGGATTAGGAATCCAATTTGTATTAGTGAATGATAAACTCAGACAACACGATTGTTGAACAAGTACTTTTGCACTGTATGAAAAAATCAGTAAAACTTAATAAAATAATATAAAATAAAATGCATATATAACCTGTCGGTACCTTTTAAGATTAAAAATATAAAATTCAGCATTGAAATAGCAGAAAGATATACACTATACTTCCTAAAGCTTTCCAAATAACCTGCATGAAACTTTTAAAAATGTAGAGCAAGAACTGGTGAGTTCTTAAAGTCTGTTGAAAACTGATAAGTACATTATAAGTATGACCCAGCAAAATATTGAAAATGACAGGCTAAATTAGATAATGTTTCCTAGTTTATAAACAAGGCCAAATAGTGCAAAAATACAAGATTGTTCTATCCTTTTTTTCAATAATAGCAATTTACACAATACTTGTGGCTAATTTAATCCTGGCTTACTTAGCCCCTCTAAGTTTATATTACACATTGATTGAAATCAAAACACAAGTAACCATGTATAATATATTATGGTTCAGTATATTATGCAAACACAGCCAGTCTTGAAGGATATTTACAGACTGTGGTAAGAAATCTCTAATTGGATGCAGCAACTACCAAGTAATATGCATCATTTTCTCAATTTATAAGTTTAATAAAGATTTTCCAGGTCAACTAAGAACTGGGCAGTGATAATTAAAACAAAATAATTGAAATGGGACCTGAACATTCTGAGTCCTTCTAATCACATATGGGTAAACATAATTGCTTAGACTGTCTGATTCTCATACAGTAAAAGAAGCAGGAAAACCTAAGATTATTTTATGCATTTTATGCATTTGTCCTGCAACAGTTAGAATGGCTATGACCTCTGCCACCTCTATTCTGGACCCATACATTTCATGGTTGGTTAAGGTTTTCCAGGAGGTGAAATGTGGTTGAGTCCAAGCCTTCATGTAGGAAAGGATTATTCTGCTAGTCTTGAAGTAGACAGTGGTTCAACTTCTCATATGGGCATCCTTTGACCCAGCTGTGATGGTTAACTTTTGCCTAGTCTCCAACTTTCCCTTTTTAAGGAAGATTGTTGAAAGGGGTGAGAAGTACTGAGCTCTTAAAGAACTTAGAAGCAGCATAGTGGAAGAAGCTGATCCCTTTAAGAGTTCAGCATTGAACATGCTTGTGGACAACCTCTGGAGGACTCAGGGTGGTGGTGATGCATCCATCTTAGCCATCCTGGTTCTCTTGGTAGTGTCAATACAGTAAAGAGCCATATCCTTTTGAACTGGTTTGGGAGGTTGGGAGTATCGTACTTATAGTAGTTCTCTTTCCTCCATGGCCAGTTCTAGCCTGTGTTGGGGGAGAAATCAAGCTCTATGTCACTCTTATGTTGGGTACCTCAGAGCTCAATTCTCTCATCCCTTATTTACCATCTACATAAACTGGCAAATTCATTCTGTAGTTTGAGGTAAAGTATAATCAATAGACTGATGACATATATCTTTTGTCCCTTTTATTCATTCTGTGAATTGAAGTAGAGTATCACCAAAAGGTTGATGACGTATAATGGTGCCTCTCTGCCCCAGGCCAGATGGGTGGTGCCAGTGTAGATGCGTACCTAGTACTTGGAAGCTGTAAGGGTCTGAATGGGAAGAAACTAGATGGAACACCACCCTAGCAAGACAGTGTGACTTTGGGCTTCTGTGGTCCCTGGCTCTGAAGAGTTACTATAACTCTGGATGAGATAGCACTCCTTCATACAGAATTGGTGTATAATTTGGGCTCACAGCTGAGTCCTGCTGAAGAAACAGGAGGGAGCTATGGCCCAGAAGTCTTTTGTGCAAGTTTACTTTTACTCACGCCCTAGTCACTCCCCATTTGGACTGCTGCAACACATTCTACTTGGGAATGCCTTTGAAAATCATTTAGCAACTGCATTCAACTAGTGCAGAATTCTGGGTGCTCTGCAATTTGCCCATGGTGCGCTGCTGCTGCATGAACTTCTTGTTTTTCTGGGTACAATTCAAGGTCTTGTTATCACCTTTAAAGCCCTATATATCACAATATATCAGGGGTGTCAAACTCAATTTCATTGAGGGCCACATCAGCATTGCGGTTGCCCTCGAGGGGCCGGGTGGGTATGGCCAGGGTGGGTGTGGCCTACTGGGTGGGCGTGGCTAGAGTGTGTATGGCTTACTGGGTGGGCATGGCCAGCTCTACATAGTTTGCATCAAGGGTGCCTATAGGGGCCTGGGCAGGAGTGGGACAGATCTGAGGGTCTCTGGCAGGAGGAGGGTCTCTGGGCCAGGGCCAAGGCAGTGGGGGCCATTCCCTCACTGTTTCCAGGATGGCTTCACAGGCCACATGAAACCACTTCGCGGGCCAGATCCGGCCCCCGGGCCTTGTGTTTGACATGTCTGCAATAGATTATCTTCAGGATGTCTTCCCCTGCTGGGTTGCATTGGGTGCACTCACTTCAGGTCCCCTTCTGTTGGGACCTAGAAAGCTTTTCCATAACTGTGCTTGTGAAACAACAGCCCTCCTGAGGTGCAGGGGAATCCTACCCTTCTAGAAAGCTGGCTTTCCCCTCCGGCATTAGATCATCTATGGTTTTGTGACTGGATTACAAGTAGTCCTTGATTTACAACTGTAATAATAATAATAATAATAATAATAATAATAATAATAATAATAATAATAATAATAATAATAATAATAATAATAATAATAATAGTAGGAGGAGGAGGAGGAGGAGGAGGAGGAGGAGGAGTAGGAGTAATAGTAATGATGATGATGTTGGAAGGAAACTTGGAGGTCATCTAGTCCAACCCCCTGCTCAGGCAGGAAATGGCTGTTGAGTCTCTTCTTTAAAACTTCCAGTGTTGGAACATTCACAGCTTCTGGAGGCAGGTTGTTTCATTGGTTAATTGTTCTAACTGTCAGCAAGTTTCTTCCTCATTCTAGGTTTCTTCTCTCTTTGGTTAGTTTCCATCCATTGCTTCTTGTCCTGCCTTCAGGCGCTTTGGAGAATAGCTTGACTCCCTCTTCTTTGTGATAGCCCGAGATATTGGAACACTGCTATCATGTCACCCCTCGCCCTTCTCTTCATTAAACTAGACATACCCAATTCCAGCAACTGTTTGCTATATGTTTTGGCCTCCACTCTCCTAATCATCTTTGTTGCTCTTCGCTGTACTCAGTTTCAACATCTTTTTTCATCATGGTGACCAAACTGGATGCAGTATTCCAAGTGTGGCCTTACCAAGGCATTGTAAAGTGGCATTAATACTTCACATGATCTTGATTCTATCCCTGTTAATGCAGTCTAGCACTGTGTTGGCTTTTTTGGCAGATGCAGCACACTGCTGGCTCCTATTTAAGTGATTGTCAACCAGGACTCCGAGATCCCTTTCAGTTACTACTATTGAGCAAGGTACCAGGGCTGTTAAAACTGCCAGCCCACGGGCCAGATGCGTCATGCCAAAACCACGCCCACCCCAGCTCCAGCAATGGGGAAAAATTCACAATACGTCGCAACACGTCACATGACGTTGTGAGTTTGACACCCCTGACCTATTACTATACCTGTGCATTTGGTTTTTCCTGCCTAAAAGTAAAACCTTACTTTTTTCACCATTGAATTTCATTTTGTTAGATAGCGCCCAATGTTCAAATCTATCAAGATCCTTCTGTATCTTAAGCCTATCTTCCGGAGTGTTGGCTGTTCCTGCCAGCTTGGTGTTGTCTGCACATTTGATGAGTTCCCCATCTATCCCCTTATCCAAATCACTGATGAAGATGTTGAAGAGCACTGGACCCAGAACAGAGCCTTGGGGCACCCACTACACACTTCCCTCCTAGATGCAGTTCCATTGAGGACCACACGGTGAGTACGGCCAGTCAGCCAGTTACGAATCCATCTGGTGGTGATGCTTCCTAACTCACATTTTCATCTTATCAAGTAGTAGGTTGTGGTCTACTTTATCAAATGTCTTACTGAAGTCCAAGTATGTTATATCCACAGCATTCCTCTGGTCCACCAATTTTGTCACCTAGTCAAAGAATGCAGTAAGATTTGTCTGGCATGATCTGTTTTTGACAAACCCATGTTGGATTTTGGTAATGACTTTGTTTGCCTCCAGGTATTTGCTGATTCATTGCTTGATTATCTTTTCCAGATATTGAAGTCAGGTCGATAGGTCTGTAGTTTCCTGGATCCATTTTCTTTTTTTTTTTGAAGATGGGTACTACATCAGCTCTTTTCCAGTCCTCTGGTAGTTCCCCAGTGCTCCAGGATCTTTCAAAGATATAGTTCAGTGGTTCTGAGATCACATCTGCCAGTTCCTTCAGAATCCAAAATTGAATCCAATTGAACCCAAAATTTATGTTGCTAAGCAAAACATTTGTTAAGTGAGCTTTGCCCCATTTTATAACTTTTCTTGCCACAGTTAAGTGAATCACTGCAGTTTAGTAACATGTTTTTTAAGTGAATAAGGCTTCCCCACTGACTTTGTCAGAAAAAGTAACCACATGACCCCGGGACACTGTAATTGTCATAAATATGAGCCATTTGCCAAGAGTCTGAATTTTGATCATGTGACTATGGGAATGCTGCAATGGCTACAAGTGTGAAAATAGTCATAAGTTGTTTTTTTTCCAGCACCGTTGTAACTTTGAACAGTCACTAAATGAATGGTAGTAAGTCAAAGACTACCTGTATAATGCTTGAGGGTATGATAGGTTTTTAAATTTTAATTTTGTTATCTGTATATTTGTTGCTAGCCATCCAAAATTATTATACATAATACGGGTGACCATTCAAATATTCTAAATAAATGAGTTTTTAAAAGGAAAAGTATTAGTTTATTTGTGGCCATGCAAATAATCTATTTTATTGTTAATAAAAGGTAACTGGCACTAACTGATCAAAATGAACCATTTTCTTATGTTCAGCCATTCCTCTTATAACAAGAACATATAATTATATAACATGAGCATCACCTGCTGTTGAAACAGAAGTGTGTCATCATATAAATGGAGTATTGTAAATACTCAGTGAGCAAGTCCCTAGATGTGTGATTAATACTTCACTTTATATAGTACAGGGCTTTTTAAAGATGCAAGTCTGAGCACAGTTTGCAAATCTGTGAAGACACATATGATCTATATTCATCCTGAAAGTAGGACTTGTAAGGTAAAGATCTGGCAATTGGTAGTTTGTTTCAAAAATGATAAACAACAGACTTTTTTAAAAGCCCAAAGGATAAATTAGCTGGTTTTCAATGAAGAAAAAAAATCTGTGGGTTTATTTTCTGCTATTTCATTACTTTCATACAAGGTACAATCTTAGGAATCATGTCCCACAAAAATGTATAATCATTAAGGAAGGGATGTTAGCATTCTGAAGTAGACTATTATTGTGGGTAGCCTTGTCTTTTGACATAACTTGCCACAACATATGCGCTTGGCTATTCTTCCATAAGTAATTTAAAATATTGTTCGAACTGGCTTTTGATTTTTAGAACATTTTTAGATTTTTGTTGGACTGCCTTTTGGATCTGGGTCTTTTTCTTGTCAGACATTCATTAGCAAGATTTTATTTTATTTTATTTTTGGGACTTATATGCCGCCCTATCTCCCGAAGGACTCAGGGCAGCTAACAACAATAAAAACAACAATACAAAAGTTAAGAGAAATTAAATAAACAGCCCCAAAATAAATTAACTAAACAATTAAAAATTAAAACATTTTAAAAACCCGTCATCAGTCCAGGTCAGCCTGATGAAAAAGGAAAGTTTTGAGGTCGCGGCGAAAGGACCGGAGATCCGGGGCCATCTGGAGCTCAAGGGGGAGTTGGTTCCACAGGGCTGGCGCTCCCACAGAGAAGGCCCTCCCCCTGGGGGTCGCCAGCCAACCCTGAGGAGGCCCTCTCTGTGTGAGTGCACTGGGCGATGGGAAGTCGTCCCCGGCAGCAGACGGTCCTGCAAATATCCCGGGCCTAGGCCATGTAGGGCTTTAAAGGTAAGTACCAGCACCTTAAAGATGTATACCTGAAGTCATAATTGTTAATTGAATTATGATTTATTCAATTCCATTTTCTGGGTTCGTATTATAACCTACAGTACTACATTGGACAGGTTCATACCACCTAGAAGCCTAAAACATGGTGATTATTTTATGGCTTACAGTGTTGTGCAAATGCAAAGGTTCATTTAGCTAAGCTGCCCCAAAGCATCAGTTGTCTCCATATTAGGAAAATTACCATTAGCTGAATTATATATGTTACATTGTTATTAACAAATAACATGCACATTTTTAATGATCACAAAGTTCACAATTAATTTGCACATCACCCAAACTCCGAACGACTGGGTGGTTAGAATGTCCATTCACATCTATGCAATCAAAATATTTAAGGTATGAGAAGTCTCGTTATGTTGTTAGCTGCGAAGTCGTGTCCGACCCATCGCGACCCTATGGACAACATTCCTCCAGAAATTCCTGTCCTCTACCATCTTCTGGAGTCCATTTAAGCTCACGCCTACTGCTTCAGTAACTCCATCCAGCCACCTCATTCTCTGTCGTCCCCTTCTTCTATTGCCCTCAATCTTTCCCAGCATTAGGCTCTTCTCCAGTGAGTCCTTCCTTCTCATTAGGTGGGCAAAGTATTTGAGTTTTAGCTTCAGGATCTGGCCTTCTAAAGAGCAGTCAGGATTGATCTCCTCTAGGACTGACCTGTTTGATCGCCTTGCAGTCCAAGGGACTCGCAGGAGTCTTCTCCAGCACCAGAGTTCAAAGGCCTCAATTCTTTGGCGCTCAGCCTTTCTTATGGTCCAACTTTCACTGCCATACATTGCAACTGGGAAGACCATAGCCTTGACTATACGCACTTTTGTTGACAGGGTGATGTCTCTGCTTTTTAGTGTGCTGTCTAGATTTGCCATGGCTTTCCTCCCCAGGAGCAAGCGTCTTTTAATTTCTTGGCTACAGTCCCCATCTGCAGTGATCTTGGAGCCCAGGAAAATAAAATCTGTCACTACCTCCATTTCTTCCCCATCTATTTGCCAGGAATTGAGAGGGCCAGATGCCATGATCTTGGTTTTCTTAATGTTAAGTTTCAACCCAAGTTTTGCACTCTCCTTCTTCACCCGCAACAAGAGGCTCTTTAGTTCTTCTTCACTTTCTGCCATTAGAGTGGTATCATCTGCGTATCTTAGGTTGTTGATATTTCTTCCGGCAATCTTAATTCCAACTTTTGATTCATCTAGCCCTGCCTTTCTCATGATGTGCTCTGCATATAAGTTAAATAGGCAGGGCGACAGTATACAGCCTTGCCGGACTCCTTTCCCAATTTTGAACCAATCAGTGGTTCCGTGTCCAGTTCTCACTGTTGCTTCTTGACCCGCATATAGGTTTCTTAGGAGACAAATAAGATGGTCTGGTACTCCCATCTCTTTAAGAACTTGCCACAGTTTGTTATGATCCACACAATCAAAGGCTTTAGCATAGTCAATGAAGCAGAAGTAGATGTTTTTCTGGAACTCCCTAGCTTTCTCCATGATCCAGCGTATGTTGGCAATTTGATCTCTAGTTCCTCTGCCTCTTCGAAATCCTGCCTGTACTTCTGGTAGTTCTCGATCCACATACTGCTGAAGTCTAGCTTGTAGGATTTTAAGTATGACTTTACTAGCATGAGAAATGAGTGCAATGGTGCGATAGTTTGAACATTCTTTGGCACTGCCTTTCTTTGGAATTGGAATGTAAACTGATCTTTTCCAATCCTGTGGCCACTGTTGAGTTTTCCAAATTTGCTGGCAAATTGAGTGTAGCACTTTTACTGCACTGTCTTTTAAGATTTTGAATAGCTCAGCTGGAATACTGTCACCTCCACTAGCTTTGTTGTTGCTCAGCTTTTCTAAGGCCCACTTCACTTCACATTCTAGGATGTCTGGCTCGAGGTCAGTGACCACCTCATTGTGATTATCTGGGACGTTAAGCTCATTCTTGTATAGTTCTTCTGTGTAATTTTTCCACCTCTTCTTAATCACTTCTGCCTCTGTTAGGTCCCTGCCATTTTGGTCCTTTATCATGCCCATTTTTGCATTAAACGTTCCCTTCATCTCTCCAATTTTCTTGAAAAGATCTCTGGTCCTCCCTATTCTACTGTATTGTTTTCTTCTATTTCTTTGCACTGTTCATTTAAGAAGGCATTCTTATCTCTTCTAGCTATTCTCTGGAATTCTGCATTCAATTGGGCATATCTATGTTTTTCTCCCTTGCCTTTCGCTTCCCTCCTTTCCTCAGCTATTTGCAAAGCTTCCTCAGACAGCCATTTTGCTTTCTTGCATTTCTATTTCTTTGGGATGGTTTTGGTTGCTACCTGTTGTACAATGTCGCGAACCTCTGTCCATAGTTCTTCAGGCACTCTGTCTATCAGATCTAATTCCTTAAATCTATTTGTCACCTCTACTGTATATTCAACAGGGATATGATTTAATTCATATCTGAGTGGCCTAGTGCTTTTCCCTACTTTCTTCAGTTTAAGCCTAAACTTTGCAAGGAGAAGCTCATGGTCTGAGCCACAGTCAGCTCCTGGTCTTGTTTTTACTGACTGTATAGAGCTTCTCCATCTTTGGCTGCAGAGCATATAGTCAATCTGATTTCTGTGTTGACCGTCTGGTGATGTCCATGTGTAGAGCCGTCTCTTGGGTTGTTGGAAAAGAGTGTTTGCTATGACCATCGTATTCTCTTGACAAAATTCTATCAGCCTGTGCCCTGCTTCATTTTGTACTCCAAGGCCAAACTTGCCTGTTATTCCAGTTATCTTTTGGCTTCCTACTTTAGCATTCCAATCCCCCATGATGATAAGGACATCATTTTTTGGTGTTACTTCTATAAGGTGCTGTAGGGCTTCATAGAACCGGTCAATTTCATCCTCTTCAGCACTGGTGGTTGGGGCATAGACTTGGACTACTGTGATATTGAATGGTTTGCCTTGGATTCGAACTGAGATCATTCTGTCATTTTGGGGATTGTATCCCAGTATTGCTTTTCCTACTCTTTTATTGACTATGAAGGCTACTCCATTTCTTCTGAGGGATTCTTGTCCGCAGTAGTATACCTGATGGTCATCTGAATTAAATTCACCCATTCCTGTCCATTTTAGTTCGCTGATACCTAAGATGTCGATGTTCAGTCTTGTCATCTCTTGTTTGACCACGTCCAGCTTTCCTTGATTCATGGATCTTACATTCCAGGTTCCTATGGAGAAAAAATCTTTACAGCATCGGACTTTCCTTTCACCACCAGACACATCCACAGCTGAGCGTCCTTTCGGCTTTGGCCCAGTCGCTTCATTCTTTCTGGCGCTACTAGTACTAGCCCTCTGCTCTTCCCCAGTAGCATATTGGACGCCTTCCGACCTGAGGGGCTCATCTTCCAGCATCATATCGTTTTGCCTTTTGGTACTGTCCATAGGGTTTTCATGGCAAAGATACTGGAGTGGGTTGCCATTTCCTTCTCCAGTGGATCACGTTTTGTCAGAACTCTCGGCTATGACCTGTCCGTCTTGGGTGGCCCTGCACGGCATAGCTCATAGCTTCATTGAATTACGCAAGCCCCTTCGCCACGACAAGGCAGTAATCCATGAAGGGAAATTACCATTAGCTGAATTATATATGTTACATTGTTATTAACAAATAACATGCACATTTTTAATGATCACAAAGTTCACAATTAATTTGCACATCACCCAAACTCCGAACGACTGGGTGGTTAGAATGTCCATTCACATCTATGCAATCAAAATATTTAAGGTATGAGAAGTCTCGTTATAAACTTGGCATTTAATTAGTAAGAATGTGCTTTGGTTTATAAAAATAAACATCCTTGGGTTACCATAAGTTCTCTAAATTCCAGAAACCCAGAAGGCATAACAAGACTACAAGTATGACAGAAAACCATTTGTACTCATCAGTCAACAGGATGAATTAATTATAAATTACTATTATGAAGTTGCTACCTGGTCAGATTTAAAATGACAAGTTCCTGCTGAATGCCTGTCTTTTAATGAAGAAAACAGGAATATTTTTGAATTGTGCAGTGCATGAAGTATGACTATAATAGAGGGGATTTCTTTTTACTTTGTGCCTGGTATAATTTTCAGCTGGATCCTATCTCAAAATGGTTGGAAGCTATGCTGTTGAATCTCAGTAAATTTACAGGGACAGTCCTCCCTCCCTTTTCTCCTGCTTTAATAACAGAACTAATCTAATTCTCAAAATCAGTATTATTGGTAAGTAGCCTTCATCTCTGTACATGTGAAGGGAAAAGAAGACCAAAACTATGGGAAATGAGAATTGCAAGAAAAAAGCAATGGCCAACACAAAATTTATGAAAGATTAAGATAAACATTCTTGGACTAGATTTTTAAGAATGTGTTCGTGCCAACTACCCAGAATAGCTGATTTCTATTTTTCAGGCTACATTCTGTTTAGCAGGATTCTTGTTTTTTAATCCAACCAACTTATCTATAAACGGGGCTATTAGTAGAACTTTGGGCAGTGTATAAAAATGCATTTCATCCATGAGCAGGGCTCTTATGCAGAAGATAAACAGCACATTTAGAGACACATCAGGTGTAAACTCCATCATATTCCAGGTAGAAAAGAAACAGCAACCCTGGATACATTTGGCGTTATTTGCTGCATTTGACTTGTATTGCGAATCTTTTGAGAGCCTTAAATCTTCCGTTTTGCATGGGCAAAAGAAACTCGGGATGGGAAAACTTCTATAAATCTCCTGCAGAGGTGAGGGGGGACATTAATCGGAGAAGCGCTCGAACCACTATTCCAGGGGTAGGCAACCTTGGCTCTTTTATGACTCGTGGACTTCAACTCCCAGAATTCCTGAACCAGCCGTGCTGGCTCAGGAATTCTGGGAATTGAAGTCCACGAGTCATAAAAGAGCCAAGGTTGCCTGTTGTTGCTAGTTGCGAAGTCGTGTCCGACCCATCGCGACCCTATGGACAATGTTCCTCCAGGCCTTCCTGTCCTCTACCATCTTCTGGAGTCCATCTAGGCTCACGCCTACTGCTTCAGTGACTCCATCCAGCCACCTCATTCTCTGTCGTCCCCTTCTTCTCTTGCCCTCAATCTTTCCCAGCATTAGGCTCTTCTCCAGTGAGTCCTTCCTTCTCATTAGGTGGCCAAAGTATTTGAGTTTTAGCTTCAGGATCTGGCCTTCTAAAGAGCAGTCAGGGTTGATCTCCTCTAGGACTGACCAGTTTGATCGCCTTGCAGTCCAAGGAACTCGCAGGAATCTTCTCCAGCACCATAGTTCAAAGGCTTCAATTCTTTGGCGCTCAGCCTTTCTTATGGTCCAGCTTTCACTGCCATACATTGCAAAAGGTTGCCTACCCCTGCACTATTCCTTGAAGAAAGTACGGCGCCACCAGCAAAAGACTGCAGTGGCTGAGACTATGGTACTATCAGCAAGGAGAGTAGGGTGTGGTTTGGACGGGGAAGTTCCGGGCAGCCTCTTCTGTGACTCTACCGCGCCTCCTGCCGGCCACTCAGGCGATTTGCTTCGGCTTAAGGGCCCCGTTGCCAATTTAACTGCAGTCGCAGCGAAGGAGGCGCCGAGCGCTCCCGCCCTCCTCCTGCCTGCAACTCCCCTTCCACCGCTTCCCTGCGAGTTGACTCGGCGCAGCAAGCGCAGGGCCTGAACCCAGGCCCGTCCCGTTCGTCCCGTCGCCGTCATGAATATGAAGGAACGGATCCACCGGGAATTACGAAACCGGACTCCGCCGGATGTAAGCCTGGGCGGGAAAATGGGAAGCCGGGGACGTCCTCCTCCCTTTTCAACAGCTTGTTCTCCCGCCAGCCGTACAGGCGCACACCGGCCAGGGGAAAGCGGGCTGGTTTTAAATTTAAAGCGCGGAGGGGAGGGGGGCGTTGAAAGAGCACGCAGGGCGTGTCGCTGCCAGTCCGCGGGCGAGGCCAGGGAGCGCCGCAGCTGCGGCCGCCGGGCAAAACGAACGTCTGACGGACTCGAGAAGGGACTCCGTGGCCGCCATGTTCCCGCTGCTGCGTCGGTCCCGCGAGCATGGGGCTGCCGCGGCGGCGGCGGAGCGAATGGCGCCTTGGCGCGCGTTTCTCCCCCTCTTAAACGGGCAACCGTCGCGTGAAAGGGGCGCGCGCTCTTCCTCGACGCCGCGTCCGTTGCCTCTGGCCGGGCGGGCGCGCGCGCGCTCGGGCCTTCGCGCCTGTCTGCGTCCTCTTTAAACGGGCCACAATTGCGGAGAGCCGGACGCGCGCGCGCGTGCGCGCCCTCTTTATAACGCTCTCCCCACCAAATCTTGGTTTCCGCCAAAAAATTAATCGTAAACGGAAGGTGCTTTTCAGCCAAATCTTAAGCTCTGATGGCCTCCCTGGAAGAATTTGAGAGATTTGTAATGATGCATTTCCAGTTGCAATCCTCTCAAGTTGGCCTCGAAGGGCTTTTGTGGTGCAAAATCTAACAAAATATTTTGCAGCCTAATTTTTAAATAGCAGTAAAAGGGACGATACTTCAATCTTTAATGGCTACTTTACCAGGACGATTGTACCAGAAAAGTATGTTCGTGCTCTGAAGTCTATTTAGATTATTTTTAAATAAAAATTCCTATTGAATATAAATATCCTACCAGGCATTGTTAAAATGTAAATCAAAGGTTTTTCTGGTTTTTTAATCTGCCTGTGGTTTTCTGCCATATCAGCTTTAGTCATCTTATTGCTTCTTTTTTTTAACCCTTTATATTTTTCAACAGCCTTTATATGTACTCTGGTGCCAGAAAAAAAAAACCTACACATTTCACTTGTTTATTTTAAGGCAGGAACTATAAGTTGTCAATATGTCTCCTCTTATGTCTTACTAAAATATTTGTCTGCCTAAAAATACTAACAAAAATCAGCATGGTATCCCAGAAGATAAACAAAGTACATACCTGTACTCTATACAGTACTCTTAAGTTCATGTCTGCTGAATTTTGCCTTCTCCCACTAAAATTGGAGGCAATTTCTGGCAGGTATCTTAAAATTGTCCTGTCTGTTACTTCATTCTTATGCATCTGGTCAGCCCAAAGCAGTTTCAAGTCTGCTCAAAAGAGCTTGTAGTAGAGCAGACATGTCAAACACAAGGCCCGGGGGCCAGATCCGGCCCGCGAAGTGGTTTCATGCGGCCCATGAAGCCATCCTGGAAAGAGTGAGGGAACAGCCCCCACTGCCTTGGTCCTGGCCCAGAGACCCTCCTTCTGCCAGAGACCCTCAGATCTGTCCCACTCCTGCCCAGGCCCCCATAGGCACCCTTGATGCAAATGATGTAGAGCTGGCCACGCCCACCCAGTAGGCCATACGCACTCTAGCCACGCCCACCCAGTAGGCCACGCCCACCCTGGCCATACCCACCTGGCCCCCTGAGGGCAACCGCAATGCTGATGTGGCCCTCAATGAAACTGAGTTTGACACCCCTGTAGTAGAGGGATTATTCTCTTTTAAACTTGGAATGAAATAAGATTCTTCATAGTCACCCTTGATCTTGATTTTTGCTTCACGTATGGACCCTTTGAAGAGATGAATATTTACAAGATACTAGTGTTATTTAACATAATATATTTATCTGTGGTTAACCGTTATGACTTTCTTTAACTCTGAAACATAATAGGAATTGTACAAAATTAAGATGGAATATATATCTATTATTGCATGGACTGAGTGTACTGCATGGTATGCTAATGTTGCTAAGGGTTTTGTTAATTAGTAATTCAGCCACTACCATGTCCCTTTCTAAGGCCCTTTAAAAAGTAGATGGCTTTTGGCTTCCGGTTTTCAATTGTGGTGCTGGCAGACGTTTGGGGAGATCGTTCCCTCCACCGTCTGATTTTCTCCTGCCGGGGGACCCTGAAAAGGGTTGAAAGTCGCCCTGGAGGGATGACAAGTGTGAAGAGGACCCCTGAGTATTTTTCCTGTTAAAAGCTTCTTGAAAATTTATTCCCTGCCGAGGAGAGAGGGAAGGGATTTTTCCCCCACCCTCTAAAATGGCGGCATTTGAGGAAACAAAGCTTTGAAAAAATCAACTTAATACAACTGGATATTTATTTTCTGTCTGGAACTTGGCGACCCAAAAAGTTCGTATTCTTATTGGAATCTGTCACTTTGTTTGATTTGCAAAACAAGAACTTAAAAGTGGATAAGATTTTAGTTTGGGATTTGAAAAAAGATTCAATGCTATTGGAGATATTTTGTGGTGAGCTTGGCACAACAGTTTTATTACTTCTGACAAAGAGACTTGTTTACAGCCCAAGTCTGACCTTGGTTTTATCTACCAGAAACCTAGAAAATAGGTTTGAATTATTGATTAGCCCAGTGTATATAGATGATTGATCTGAATTAATAAAAGGTACTCTATTATTAAGGCGGATGATTGATCTGAATTAATAAAAGGTACTCTATTATTAAGGTGGTATTTATTAGGGTGGGAAGTAGAAAATGTTTATGGAATAGAATAAGGACATATTTAAGTTTTAATAGGTGTATTTTAGATATTATAATTTTTTATGAAATGAGATAAAGGAAATTTGGGTTACCTGAATGTTAAATACTATGGATATTAAAGGTTAAATTGGAATACTGTAATTAAAAATTAAAATTAAAAGTTATGCTTAAAATCCTACAAGCTAGACTCCAGCAGTATGTGGATCGAGAGCTACCAGAAGTACAGGCAGGATTTCAAAGAGGCAGAGGAACTAGAGATCAAACCGACCAGGTGGTTCCGCCCCAGGCGCCTGATGGACCCAGATAAATTCCAGATGGCGCTTGGACCGATTCCCACCTCCCTCTCCCACAACCCGGTCGAGTCCTTAGTTAATGCCTGGCAACAGGCTGCCTCGGAGGCGCTCGACCGCGTTGTCCCTTTGCGGCCTCTGACCCGGCGCAAGTCCCGACTCGCTCCTTGGTTCTCCAAGGACCTGCGGGAGATGAAGTGCCAGAGAAGGGGCCTAGAGAGCATTTGGAGAACCAGTCGGTCTGAGTCTGACCGAACACAGTTAAGATCCTTTTCTAGATCCTATCTTGTGGCAATGAGGGTGGCAAAGCGCGCCTACTTCACCACCCTCATTGCGTCCGCAGATAATCGCCCGACAGCCCTATTTAGAGTGGTCCGCTCCCTTTTAAGTCAAGAGACGGGAGAGGACCCCCTACATAGACGGGCTGAGGAATTTAGTAAATATCTGGTGGACAAAATTGCTCAGATTCGGGCTGGTCTGGACTCTGACTGGGCAGGATCTAACGAGAGGAAAACGATGAAGTTGGCCAAGTACATTTGGGAAGAGTTCGATCCTGTGACTCCGGATGAAGTGGACAAGATCATGGGGAAACTAAGTGCCGCCACATGTTTGTTGGACCCGTGTCCCTCCTGGCTAGTCTATGCATCTCGGGAGGTTACACGAGGCTGGCTCCTAGCAGTTATCAATGCCTCACTGAGTGAAGGGTACTTCCCTGCTGCCTTGAAAGAGGCGGTGGTAAGGCCCCTCCTCAAGAAACCGGCACTGGACCCAGCTATTTTAAACAACTTCCGTCCTGTCTCCAACCTTCGCTTCCTTGCGAAGGTCGTTGAGAGCGTGGTGGCACGACAGCTCCCTTTGAACCTGGAGGAAGCTGAATATCTAGATCCGTACCAATCGGGTTTCAGACCCGGGCACAGCACGGAGACGGCATTGGTCGCACTGGTGAATGATCTCTGGCGGGCCCGAGATAGAGGTTATTCCTCTGTCCTGGTCCTATTAGATCTATCAGCGGCTTTTGATACCATCGACCATGGTATCTTACTGCGTCGTCTTGAGGGGCTGGGAGTGGGAGGCACCGTTCTGCGGTGGTTCTCCTCCTACCTCTCGGACCGTTCGCAGACGGTGTTGGCAGGACGGCAGAGGTCAAGCCCTAGGCCTCTTAATTGTGGAGTGCCTCAGGGTTCGGTGCTCTCGCCCCTCCTGTTCAACATCTATATGAAGCCGCTGGGAGAGATCATCCGTAGCTTCGGGGTGAAATATCATCAATATGCTGATGATACCCAGCTATTCATCTCCACCCCGAACCAACCCAGTGATGCCCTCGATGTGATGTCCCGTTGTCTGGAAGCGGTACAGATTTGGATGGGAGAAAACAGGCTTCGACTCAACCCGGCCAAGACTGAGTGGCTGTACATACCGTCATCTCGTTTAGTCCAAGAGGTTCCATCTCTGACTATGGGAGGAGAGATGTTACCTCCCATTGATAGAGCACGCAATCTGGGCGTCCTCCTAGATTCACGACTCAGTTTTGAAGATCACATTGGAGCCGTGGCTAGGGGGGCATTTGCACAGATTCGTCTTATATACCAATTGCGCCCCTTTTTGGACCGAGATGCCCTACGTACAGTCACCCACGCACTCGTTACCTCCCGTATTGATTAATGCTCTCTACATGGGGCTGCCCTTGAAGACCACCCGGAGGCTTCAGCTGGTGCAGAATGCAGCTGCACGGGTTGTGATGGGAGCTCCCCGATACTCCCATATTACACCTCTCCTGCGTGAGCTGCATTGGCTACCAGTTGCCCTCCGGGTGAGATTTAAGGCGCTGGTACTTACCTTTAAAGCCCTACATGGCTTAGGTCCGGGATACTTGCAGGACCATCTGCTGCCGGGAACAAATTCCCATCGACCAGTACGCTCACACAGAGAAGGCCTCCTCAGGGTACCGTCAGCTAGGCAATGTCGGCTGGCGACCCCCAGGGGGAGGGCCTTCTCTGTGGGAGCGCCAACCCTATGGAATCAGCTCCCCCCTGAGCTTCGGATGGCCCAAAACCTCCAATCCTTTCGCCGCGGCCTCAAAACACACCTGTTCCACCAGGCTGACCTAGACTGACAGGCATTTTAATTAATTTATATTTAGTATTTTTAATTCATTTTTTAAATTCTCTAATTTTAATTTATTGCACTGATATTCTCAATTTCATTTTTATCTTGATTTCTGTACTTATTATATGTTTTCTTGTTAGCCGCCCTGAGTCCTTCGGGAGATAGGGCGGGATATAAATCCCATCAATAAATAAATAAAGGCTTTGACTATGCCAAAGCCTTTGGGTGGATCACAATAAACTGTGGCAAGTTCTTAAAGAGATGGGAGTACCAGACCATCTTATTTGTCTCTTGAGAAACCTATATGCGGGTCGAGAAGCAACAGTGAGAACTGGACACGGAACCACTGATTGGTTCAAAATTGGGAAAGGAGTCCGGCAAGGCTGTATACTGTCGCCCTGCCTATTTAACTTATATGCAGAGCACAACATGAGAAAGGCAGGGCTAGATGAATCAAAAGTTGGAATTAAGATTGCCGGGAGAAATATCAACAACCTAAGATATGCAGATGACACCACTCTAATGGCAGAAAGTAAAGAAGAACTAAAGAGCCTCTTGTTGCGGGTGAAGAAGGAGAGTGCAAAAGTTAGGTTGAAACTTACAGTGGGACAAAAAAGTATTTAGTCAGCCACCAATTGTGCAAGTTCTCCCACTTAAAAAGATGAGAGAGGCCTGTAATTTTCATCATAGGTATACCTCAACTATGAGAGACAAAATGGGGGGAAAGAATCCAGGAAATCACATTGTAGGATTTCTAATGAATTAATTCGTACATTCCTCGGTAAAATAAGTATTTGGTCACCTACAAACAAGCAAGATTTCTGGCTCTCACAGACCTGTAACTTCTTCTTTATGAGGTTCCTCTGTCCTCCACTCGTTACCTGTATGAATGGCACCTGGTTGAACTTGTTATCAGTATAAAATGAGGTCCCAGATTGTTGGGGGCAATTAAGCTGACTTTGTAATAATGCCGCTTGGGGGTGTGTGTGAAAGCCCTAATAAGCAGGCATATACATAGAATGAAGGCTACTGCTAAGCTTGTAAGCCGCCCTGAGTCTTCGGAGAAGGGCGGGATATAAATGGAATTAAAATAAATAAATAAAATACACCAGTCCACAACCTCAAACAGTCACACTCCAAACTCCACTATGGCCAAGACCAAAGAGCTGTCGAAGGACACCAGAAACAAAATTGTAGACCTGCACCATGCTGGGAAGACTGAATTTGCAATAGGCAAGCAGCTTGGTGTGAAGAAATCAACTGTGGGTGCAATTATTAGAAAATGGAAGACATAAAAGACCACTGATAATCTCCCTCGTTCTGGGGCTCCACACAAGATCTCACCCCATGGGGTCAAAATGATCACAAGAACAGTGAGCAAAAATCCCAGAATCACACGGGGGGACCTAGTGAATGACCTGCAGAGAGCTGGGACCAAAGTAACAAAGGCCACCATCAGTAACACACTACGCCGTGAGGGACTCAAATCCTGCAGTGCCAGACGTGTCCCCCTGCTTAAGCCAGTACATGTCCGGGCCCATCTGAAGTTTGCTAGAGAGCATTTGGATGATCCAGAACAGGATTGGGAGAATATCATATGGTCAGATGAAACCAAAGTAGAACTTTTTGGTAAAAACTCAACTCGTCATGTTTGGAGGAGAAAGAATGCTGAGTTGCATCCAAAGAACATCAAACCTACTGTGAAGCATGGGGGTGGAAACATCATGCTTTGGGGCTGTTTTTCTGCAAAGGGACCAGGACGACTGATCGTGTAAAGGAAAGAATGAATGGGGCCATGTATCGTGAGATTTTGAGTGAAAACCTCCTTCCATCAGCAAGGGCATTGAAGATGAAACGTGGCTGGGTCTTTCAGCATGACAATGATCCCAAACACACCACCCGGGCAACGAAGGAGTGGCTTCGTAAGAAGCATTTCAAGATCCTGGAGTGGCCTAGCCAGTCTCCAGATCAACCCCATAGAAAACCTTTGGAGGGAGTTGAAAGTCCGTGTTGCCCAGCGACAGCCCCAAAACATCACTGCTCTAGAGGAGATCTGCATGGAGGAATGGGCCAAAATACCAGCAACAGTGTGTGCAAACCTTGTGAAGACTTACAGTAAACGTTGGACCTCTGTCATTGCCAACAAACGGTATATAACAAAGTATTGAGATGAACTTTTGTTATTGACCAAATATTTATTTTCCACCTTAATTTGCAAATGAATTCATTAGAAATCCTACAATGTGATTTCCTGGATTCTTTCCCCTCATTTTGTCTGTCATAGTTGAGGTATACCTATGATGAAAATTACAGGCCTCTCTCATCTTTTTAAGTGGGAGAATTTGCACAATTGGTGGCTGACTAAATACTTTTTTGTCCCACTGTAACATTAAGAAAACCAAGATCATGGCATCCGGCCCTCTCAATTCCTGGCAAATAGATGGGGAAGAAATGGAGGCAGTGACAGATTTTATTTTCCTGGGCTCCAAGATCACTGCAGATGGGGACTGTAGCCAAGAAATTAAAAGACGCTCCTGGGGAGGAAAGCCATGGCAAATCTAGACAGCACATTAAAAAGCAGAGACATCACCCTGTCAACAAAAGTGTGCATAGTCAAGGCTATGGTCTTCCCAGTTGCAATGTATGGCAGTGAAAGTTGGACCATAAGAAAGGCTGAGCGCCAAAGAATTGAGGCCTTTGAACTATGGTGCTGGAGAAGACTCCTGCGAGTCCCTTGTACTGCAAGGCGATCAAACCGGTCAGTCCTAGAGATCAACCTTGACTGGTCTTTAGAAGGCCAGATCCTGAAGTTGAAACTTAAATACTTTGGCCACCTAATGAGAAGGAAGGACTCACTGGAGAAGAGCCTAATGCTGGGAAAGATTGAGGGCAAGATAAAAAGGGGACGACAGAGAATGAGGTGGCTGGATGGAATCACTGAAGCAGTAGGCGTGAGCTTAAATGGACTCCAGAAGATGGTAGAAGACAGGAAGGCCTGGAGGAACGTTGTCCATAAGGTCGCGATGGGTCGGACACAACTTCGCAGCTAACAACTACATAATCTGCGTGCTGATTTAGCAGTTTGAAAAATGTGTATTTGTATTAATTACTTCCTTAGCACTGAATTTGGCCTCTGTTTCCTGTGCTTTGAAAGTTTACTCAGAACATGCAGACAGTCTTGTTTTACCGTATTTTCCGGCGTATAAGACGACCTCCTACATTTCCTGTTAAATTATACGGTTTGGGCTATACTCGCCGTATAGGACTACCCCTCTTCCAACGCACACCAAATAAAAATTAAAAAACATCAGATTTGATTTTAATATGGTAATTTTAATTCAAATGCTTATGACATGCAGATGCTTAGTAGGAAAACTGTCACTTGTAAACATAAGGCTGTTTGTCATCAAACATGTAAACATAAAACAGTGCAAGTGGATTAAACTATAATAATATAATAATAATATTAATATTAATAATAATAATAATAATAATAATAATAATAATAATAATAATAATAATAATAATAATAATAATAATAATAATTAATAATAATAATAAGTTGGAGGGGACCTTGGAGGTCATCTAGTCCAACCCCCTGCTAAGGCAGGAAACCCTATACCATTTCAGACAAATGGCTGTCCAGTCTCTTCTTAAAAACTTGCAGTGTTGGAGCATTCACCACTTCTGGAGGCAGGTTGTTCCACTGGTTAATTGTTCTAATTGTCAGGAAGTTTCTCCTTAGTTCTAGGTTGCTTCTCTCCTTGACTAGTTTCCATCCATTGCTTCTTGTCCTGCTTTCAGGTGCTTTGGAAAATAGCTTGGCTCCCTCTGCTTTGTGGCAGCCCCTGAGATATTGGATCACTGCTATCATGTCACCCCTCACCCTTCTCTTCGTTAAACTACACATACCCAATTCCAGCAACCGTTCCCTATTTTCGTAATTCACTTTTTCAATTTTCCTAATTCACTCTAAAGCTTTCCCTGCGCAGAGCCTTAAGTAACACCAGCTGCCTGCAATTAGTGCAGGTTCGCATCCCACCAAGCTCAAGGTTGACTCAGCTTTCCATCCTTCCAAGGTAGGTAAAATGAGGACCCAGATTGTTGGGGGCAATACGCTGACTTTGCAATAATGCTGCTTGGGGGGGGGGTGAAAGCCCTAATAAACAGGCATATACACAGAATGAAGGCTATTGCTAAGCACATTGATTTGTGCTTTAAATTGTAAGCCACCCTGAGTCTTCGGAGAAGGGCAGGATATAAATGGGATTTAAAAAAAAAAAGACCAAATTGGAGATCCGCTCCAGGTTTTCCAGCCAGCCCGCCCAGTTCCTGAGTCAAATGTGTCCTTAGAGCTAAGCCGCTGCTCTGGCTGCTGCCTTCCCCACCTGCCTTTCAAGTTGGGATATACTACAGCTGCTCTTCAACTTTAGAAGGAAAGACGCCCAGACCCCAGCCTGTAAAAAATCACAGACTGCAGCTTCTTCTCCAATTGGTCCCGCTTTCCCTGCGCAGACTAAATGGGAGATCCGCTCCAGGTTTTCCAGCCAGCCCTGTCCCTAAATTTTCAGCACCCGGCGTATAAGACGACCCCTGACTTTTGAGAAGATTTTCATGGGTTAAAAAGTAGTCTTATACGCCGGAAAATACGGTAATTTCATAAAATTACTTCTTTATGAAAACGCGATTTGGCTGTTCTTATCTGCTAAAATAAATAGGAAGCATATAATGATAACAGTTGAAAGGCAGTCAGTGCTGTATTATATATATATATATAAAGATATGTTTTAAAATAATGGTAGTAAAAGATAGCAAACAAATTTTGGATATCTTTTGTCATTCCATTTTTTTCTTATGAAATTACTGCAGAATTATCTGCAGTATTACAACAGACCTGCATTCTGTTGTAATACTAGACAGCTTTGGGGCTGGAGCAAATTTGGATGAGCAGATACAATCCCTAATATGCCTTTTTTTAGTGGGAAGATGTTTTCTGATTTACACACATAAGCCTTGTGGCTGCAGAAGTTGTTGCCTGCATTGGTTAAGGATTATGTAGAATTATCTAACCAGATTGTCATTGCTCGGCAAAAAATGGGGAAGGTTATTTATTGGAATTAAAGTATGTTGATATGAAATTGAAGCTTCTGCTTTGACAATGATATTGTGGGCTAAACTGTTTTATTAAGAACTTTCTAAAACAAATCTCTCCAATATATTCTTAATTTCCTTATTATCTCATATCTTATTTCTTAATTTTTTTAGATGTCTACTTTGTATACTAACAAAATGTTTAACTGTTTTTATGGATTTTTTAAGTTTTATTATTTGTTAATGATAATGATTTTATATATTTATTGTTTAGATTCAGTATATGCTGCCCGGAGTCCCTTGCTCATGAGATAGGTGGCTCTATAAGTGTATAAATGAATAAAAAAGCATATTAGTAAATTGGGGTTCTGCATATTCTCCCTTAACTTCAAGTGCAGTCTCCTTCATAATAAAAGGAAAGTGGTGTGCTGCTTGCTAAAAGAAATGGACCAAACTGATTTTTATGTTGCTAGAAGTAAATTTTAACATGTATGCCAAGAAAACGTTTTTACACTTTCCTTATTATAATAGTCTCTGAAGTTTTCTAAGTTTTCTGTAATGAATAAGCAGAAGCCCTAAAATCATCCAATAGAAAGTAAGACATTCCCAAATAGAGAGATGAGATTGTACTATAACCTTATAGTATGTAATTATAACTTAGTACAAGATTGTAGCCCAAGAATTACAGTATGTCTGTTTTATCCATTCTAGTTTTGAAATCCAAAGTATAATCCATATAAAGTGTTTAAATTCCTCAACTAACTACACTGTATTTGAAAACCTAATTCTACACTGGCTGTAACCCTATTTTGCGACAAATGTGTTTGAATGAATGATCCATGGTACACCTCCCCCCCCCAAAAAAAATTGAGTAGAGCTTAGACTTGTGAAATCTACGTTAATTATCGTTAGTTTGTATGAGGTGTGTGTGTTTAAACTTTACATACATGAAAGCCAGCAATAAAGTCAGCAGCAAAATGAAGTTCTATCATTTTGCATACAGTTTCAAAAATGTACTGGGAGATGTCAGAGGCCCATGTGAATAGAACTTTTATGCATTTGAGCCAGGTTGAGCCAATTAATGTTCATGCTCCATGAGCCTAATTGAAATGTCTTGCTTGAAGAAGTGCAGATTTTTATCTAATTCAAATCAGATAGGTATGCTAGTGCAAAATTCCTATACTAGTCAAAGACGAATAATATTTTTACAGGTGAGATACACTGAAGTAAAAAAAATGAATAATTAGCAGAGGGCCAGGCAGATTTTTTCCTATGAAGAGAATCCCCAAATCTAATTTAAAAGTTAAATTATGTTTGTTGAAAGTAGAAATATGAACAGCACAAAGAGAATTTTTAAAAAATAAATCTAATTTTAGTAATCAGACACAGACATACAGGTTTTAATCTGCATTAACTTTGATGCTATTGCACAGTTGTGGGACAGAAGTGGGAGAACTATGCTGATTGGAAAAGCTCCAAATTCTATCTAAAGTTAGATTTCCATCCTGCATTATTCTTCATCAAATTTCTAACTTTCACAAACAAATTATGTAATTCTAACCAAATCTACATCCTGACTTGTGTTTTGCTAGAGCAGATTGTTTTCTTACAGTAACAGTAGTGCAGGTACAAAGATTTCCTCATTGCTGACACACTGGGTTCTTCTGTCGTTTCCTGAAGATTTTGTCTCAGCTTATTTGGCGGGATAATGCTTATCCCCAAACCATATTTGAGGACAAGCATTATCCCAGAACTATAACCAGAACTACAAGTGATTTGATATCAGTACTTTAAGGTTCTTTTCTCATGGCTTGCTATTCTTTTTTTAATTATTATTATTAAAATTTTTATAAAAGTTACAATATAAACCCAGCCCACCCCACCCTACACCCTCCCCCTCCCTCGCTTCCCAGAGTTGAATACAGGGTTACAAATAAAATAAACGTAATCTAACTAACATTAACCAACTATGTAAGTAACCAAGTTCTTAATGCGCTTTAACTCCCTTTAAACTAAAAATACAAACCAAGTTAGAATATACATACCAATAACATAAACAAATAACATCCTTATTATTAAACTAATCAAAAATTTCACTATAATAAACTACTAATAAAAATAACAATATAAAATCTATTCGTAAGCTAAATGAAACCTTTTAGTCCCATATTTATTCTGAATATAATCTATCCATCTTCTCCAAACCGAAATGTATCTTTCTTGTGAATGATCCTTCAAGTAAGCAGAAATCTTAGCCATTTCTGCTAAATTTGACACTTTAAGCATCCATTCTTCAATAGTAGGCAAACTATCCTTCTTCCAATGTAGCCCTATCAATAACCTTGCAGCTGTTATCAAGTTCAACATCAAATTAGTTTCTTTAGTATCACAGTCTACAATAATACCCAATAAGAACAATTGTGGAGAAAATTTTATCTTTCTCTTAAAAATCTTTTGAACATTCCACCAAATTTTGATCCAAAAAGCTTTAACATTTCTACAAGTCCACCATATATGATAATAGGTAGCGTCCAAGCTACCACATCTCCAACATTTGGGCTGTAAATTAGGATACATGCAAGACAATTTTTTAGGATCCAAATACCATCTATAAAACATTTTATAGAAATTTTCTATTAAATTTTGAGCCTGGGTAAATTTTACATTTCTAACCCAAATTACCTCCCATGTATCCAATAAGATTGGTTCTTGAATATTTTGAGCCCACTTCACCATACAATCTTTAACTAATTCCATTTCAGAGTCCAATTCTACTAAAGCATTGTATACTCTCTTTATATGTGCTCTATTTTGGTCTTTAATTTGTTTTACCAAATTTTCATCAGTTAATGTAATCCCAATTTTCTGATCTTTCATCCACCTCGTTTGCAATTGAGTATATTGAAACCAAGACTGTATGATATGTTCTTGTTTTAACTCATCTAATAACTTCAATTGCCAACCATTCCCTATCAATCTAAGTAATTCCTTATATGAAGTCGTGTCCAAGTTCACACCCATAGATACCCCCTCTATCATGTGTCCAGGAATCCCCCAAATTGGTATTTTATAGTTTAACATAATAATATTTTTTCCAGACATGCAATAAAGCACTTCTTAAGATATGAGATTTGAAAGCCTTATCAACTTTTTTATCATAAATTAAATACGCATGCCACCCATATAATAAGTCCCATCCCTCAAGATAAAGTATTGTTTTATTAGTTAAATTAAGCCAATCACTAACCAGTGTTAAAACCACCGCATCATAATATAATTTTAAGTTAGGCACCTTGAGTCCTCCTCTTTCCCGTGCATCTTGCAAAATCTTAAGTTTAACTCTTGGTTTTTTCCCCGCCCAAATGAATTTATTAATACCCTTCTGCCATTCATCCAAATTAGCATCCTTTTTCAATATAGGTATCATTTGATACAAAAAAAGAAACTTTGGTAAAACATTCATTTTAACAGCTGCAATTTTTCCCAACAAAGATAATTGTAGTTTTTTCCAATTATTTATGTCTTTTTGTACTTTTAACCATAATGTCTCATAATTATTCTTATATAATTTCACATTAGAAGCTGTAATATATACTCCCAAATATTTAACCTTTTTAACTATTTCATAACCTGTTAATTTTACTAACATTTCCTTTTCACTCATAGTCATATTTTTAGATAATATCTTGGTCTTATTATTATTTACTTTAAAACCAGAAACTTTCCCATATTGGATTATAATTTCCATCAAATCTATCACCGATTGAGTCGGTTGGGATAATGTCACCACCAAGTCATCAGGGCTTGCTATTCTTGTCTCATTCTTTTTCCTTCTACTACATTTCCTGCTGATCTGCCTTCAAGATCTACTGAGGCAAAGGCCTATTCAGTCTTAGTTTTCAGGGACTTTTTCCATTGAATGAAAAGTAATGTTTGATTCTCTGAATTTATTTATAAACACAATTACCAAAGCCTTCATTGTTATATTCAGTCATAAACAAAAACTTTTATGTGTTTCGTATAACACAAACATACTGTAATATACTTATGCAGACTTTTACAGAAGTTGGTGTCTTACTATAACACTGATGTTAAATCTAAAATGCCCACAGGTTCCACATCACCATGCTAACCAAACCAATTAAAGAATGCCCTTAGCCATATTTTTAGGCTGGACTGATAGAGCCTGTTGCAAAATGGACTGATAGAGCCTGTTGCAAATTATTCTTATACTGTAATCTCTCTTGCTTATCTTTGTTGCATATCTCATATTGAGATGTGATCTCAAAAAAGAAACTGCTTTAGATAATTAAGTAGGTAATCATTGGTTTCATTTACCTGCTGCTCTAGCTTAGGAGTATTGGTCTGTTTCATTAGGACATTTAAAATTCTTATTGAATAGTTCTCCAATTAAATGGTGTTCAGCCTATTTTGTTTTCATATTAAGCAAGGGGGGGGGAATTTTGGTGGCTAAGGATCATATTTAACATTTGGAAGAAGCTTGAGGTCTGCAGTAGCCAAGGTAATTATACTGATGGGTGGGACTGTATTTACATTTTTAGTTTTTTTGGGTCATGTGTAGAGTGATTTTTTTTTATACCTACTTTATAGGTTTAAAGGTACCAAGCAAGTCTCACTGGTAAGAGTATTCCATAGAGGGCATTGTTGGTACTCCCATTTTTTTCTTGAAATCACCCATCTTGCATTCATGGACAAAAGTAGCTTGCGAAGGGCCTGTGGTGCAATCATGGAATCCTGGTGGGCAACATAGGAGACATCCTTTCAGATAAACTGTTTTAAACTATTCATTTCTTATATGCTAATATCAACACCTTGAACTGAGCTTGGAAATTGATTGATAGTAGAGGTGACAAAGTACAGTAGTGGTATGATGTGATTGAGCATATTTGTTATTAATGTATTTAAGTCAGTGCTCCCCAACCTTTCTGGCTCTGAGGACTGGCAGCAGCAGAGGGGGGGAAAGGGGATGGTTTTGCATGCTCGCCCACCACTTGCATGGCCCGCTTCCCAGCAGGCCACAGTCTGGGTTCAAGCTGCAGACTGGGCATTGGGGGGGGGCCCTGATTTAAATCATTTTAGAGCTTACTGTCTATTTTTCATGCCAAAGATGAGTTTTTAGCAATTATACTCAAGGTAGCACCAGGAGCTAAAAAAAGAGGTTCAAGGCTTGTGGATTATCAGATCTGCCCTAAGAAATAGGAGGAAGTTTTGGACCCATCATTTTCACTAGTGGCCCAAGGGGTGCTCACAGCACTTTTTATCATCTTGGCTGATAAAGCCACTATGACATAATCGGACACAAATAGCTTTGCAGTAGTTATTCATGCTCTAGTAACCTATTTATATTATTATAACACACTATACTTGGAACTGCCTTTGAAACGATGTAAAAACTCCATTTAGTTAAAAACAAGATACAATAGACTATTAATTGGCTTATATTATTACATTATATTGTTACTTTGCCATCTATACTGTCCTTTCAGGTCTAATTGAAAGTGCTGGTATTAATATACATAAAGATCTAAGTAGCTTTGGGGGCAGCATATCCAAAAGAGCATGTCCTATATTTACTTACCAGAATTCCAAGATCTTCACCCAAAGACCTTCTCCCTCTAGTGAAGTTGGATGGTCGCAAGAAAGAAAAAATCCATAATGGTACCCTGGCTATGGAACACAGTGAAGCTTGTCTGTTGCTTCATTATGGTATTTTTAAAATTTATTTGTACCCTGCCTTTATTATTTTTACATTTAACTCAAGATGACAAACATATCCAACACACTTTCTTCTCATACTTTCCGCACAACAAAAACCGTATGAGGTAGGGGCTGAGAGAGAGTGACTGGCCCAAAGTTGACTTCCATAGCTAAGATATCCTCTTTATTATTTATTGCCATTAGTGGTGCTCTTGGTTTGCTGAAATCTAACACATTGCTTTATATATTGTTTTACATTACTGTTTATAATGTTTTAATTGATTACGCATCATCCATAGAATTCCTGATATTGAGAGTTATAAAAATACAACAAATAAATAATAACTTCATTGTCTGTGTGTCTGTGTGTTTCAGGTCAAAGAGCTTTTTCTTGATAACAGCAGATCAATTCATGGCAACATTGAGGGACTCACAGAAGAGTTTGTGAATTTGGAGTATCTCAGCTTAACAAATGTTGGATTGCACACTCTCTCAAATCTCCCCAAACTCCCCAAGTTGAAAAAGGTAATGATCTTGTCTGTTATTTTATTGAAGGGCAGAATACCATGAAAAAAATATGTCTAAATGGTCATTGACGGTTGATTCTAACTTAATAACATGCAACTCAGTTTGGAGGGGAAAAAATAATAATTTTTATACTAAATCTTTTGGGGCTAACAGCTCCCAGCACTATCTGATTGTCTAGTAAGATCTGGAAAGTAGGGTTCTGTTTGGGCTCACAGTTTAAATGATAGTTACTATCAACTATCATGAAGATGGCCCTTTTCTCTTGCTGCCTTTCTGTGGAACAATCTTTCCTGCAGAAATAGATCAGTGCTAATTCTATTAAAACCTGGCTTTCCCAGGAAGACTTTAGTGCTCAATTTTAAAACTTGGATCCTCTTTGTACTATGAATGATTCAGCTAGTTGATATAATTATTCCTTAGCACAGAAAGACTTAAAATAGGTTACTGTAATATTGTGTTAATGTTTTTTTAATCTTATTTGTCTTCTTTGGATCCAGTTGTAAAAACTTGATTGATCTTTGAAGCTTTGAACTTCTCTGGAACACAATATAATTAAGTTTGAGGAGAAAGTGATAAGAAAAATGCTGGAACAATGAACATGTATAAAAGGAACCATTCTAGGAAAGCAGCTTTTAAGCTATGCATTTATTTGTGTGTTGCTAGGGATGTAGGTTAAAAAAAATCAGAAAAGAAATGATTATTAAGGCTAAAAAAGCACTTTATATTCAAAGGCAAGAAGGTGCTTTAGAGCAAAAGACTGGAGAACTACAGCTCACAGCAGAAATATGATACGTTCCAAAGCACTGTTTTGTCTTCTAATCTGAAACAGTCCATATCAGTACTGATTACTCCTACACCTGTTGCTAGCAACAAGATCTGTATGTAGATCTGGAGAATGAAACATTAGAAGTACCTTGTAGTCTGTATCCTACCATTTAGAAATGAAAATGGTAATGGAGGAGCCAAGAATTTAATGCTTTCAATTAGTAATAAAAATATGAACTGGCAAAATTTTGATGACATTTCCCGGAAGGTACAGTGCTATAGATGATCAGATGAAATTACCTGTGATTATAGTTGCTGTTAAAACTATTAGACATATAATATCATAGTTAACAGCTAGGAGTATGGAAGAAGTACATTAATCAATATACCTTAGAATACAAGGTACTCAGTGCCTTATATCTCCTAAATATGTAGTACTTCAGAATTAAAATCTAAAAGCTGCTTCAAAATGCACATAAGTGCATATTTAGCATCTGTCTCTAACTCCTTAAAGAAGCTGCAGTTTTTCCCAAGAATTCTTCAGAGGTAATCTGAATCCTGGAAAACTCATTTAAATCAAAGACTTACAAATGGATGCCTCATTTATACCTGCACATACTCTAAAACAACTTTCTCCTTGGAAATCCAAATCATCTTTGGATTTGCAGCTCTGCTCCGTAGCATCTTTTTTGTCACTTCATCATTAAGTCATTCTTTATTGCTGTAATCTTATTGTAATATTGAATTGAATGGTTTATTTAACTAAGTGTAATTAGAAACACCAGGAATTTGTCTCCAGTACAGAAGCACCCAGTGTACATGCAAAACACCATCATCATCATCATCATCATCATCATTATTATTATTATTATTATTATTATTATTATTATTATTATCATCATTATTATCATTATCATTATCATTAAAATTATTATTAAAAATAATACTACAGTCACACTACAAAGGTTAATATTATCTATCCAATATCTATTCTAAACTTACTGTACTAACTTTAGTTTAGAATGCATATTATATACAAATGCATGTATATACAATATATATTATATACAAATGCATGTATATGTACCCTTTAGCTACAATTGTTATAGTTCTTGTCACCCACAGTCAAGTATACAAATTAAAGGAAAACTGCTTATAAATATTATCATGTAATGACTTTTTGGATGAGGGATCAGTTCCCTGAATCAGCCAGGGTTTGATGTAGCATGTTAGTCAGTGTTATATGTTGTAAAATATTCGAGTTTTTCCAAAAGATAGGTGTGTGTGTGTGTGTGTGTGTGTGTGTTTATGTGTGTGTGAGAGAGAGAGACACTAATTAAAACACAGAAATGTATAACTTTGGAATTGTATTTATGGATATGTTTGTGATTTTTTTAAAAAAAATGTAACAACTAAGATACGCCAGGATACTACTATTTTTAAAATTGAAGTGCAGGACTTTATTGATAACAGCTCACGGGGAACAGAGATCCCCAACCTATTTGGTATGGTGTGCATAATGGGATTTTTAGAATAAGTTGCATAAATGTTCAACAAGGTACTTAAGTCTGTTAAGAAACACCCCCTTGGACTTGGTACTCATTTGTAGCCTTCTTAAAGATACTACACTGAGAACTGTACTATCAATATCAGCTAACCCCTTCATCTCTCCAGGCCATTTGATCCAACAGAGAAGAACATCATACACAATCTCAAAGCTTCAGAGCCAACATCTGGGGCAGCTTCCCATTGCCAAGGCATGGTCTTCACCCTACCAAGCAAGAGAACAGATCTGAAAGAAACTGCAACCATAACTGCACAAGACTTCTGAGTGCTAATGTAGTGGCTTCTGATGACTTGCCATCTGATCAAGAGATTTACGCTTTTGATTTGGAGGAATCACAATTGTCTGGGTCCCATGGTTGGATACCATGTAGTACCCAACACATCCTGAACAGCTGATCAGATTGCATGAGGCTCTTGATCTTTAATTACAGTAGATCCCATCTGAGTAGATAGCCTGTATTCTGTTGTCTTCAGATGCTTACAGTAGTGGCCAAAATTGTGGAAACCTTTTGGGAAAAGTGTACATTTGAGTTTTGATGGCTAATAACACCACTTTGTTTTGGAGTAGTACCACAAAATTATATATCAGTGGAAAGATAATTTAATCAAGAATGCAATAAATGTGGTTCAATTATCTGTATTTTATGAAACGTTATAGCCAAATAACCAGAAAAAGGAAGCACAACTTGCTTAGATTCATATCAGGTACCTTTCCTTCATCTGATTGTAGCCGATGAGCATGAGTGTTTAGAGAGCCAATTAGGTGTCATCTTGTTTTAGCAATGAGCCAATCAGATCACGGTAGGATTCAGTTATTGATGTCATGTATTGAAGCTGAGAGGAGGACATTTGTCAGTGTGTTATGTGATCACTATCAAGTTGGTTGGGGTTTTTTTTGTGTTCTTTCATTTAGTGAGCTTGTAAAACGTAATAAAATTAAAGTAATGGTGCAAAGAGTTGACTGGTCGCCCAGAAAGTGATGTAAAACAGTATTATTAAGTGAACAAGGCTACAGTTATAAAGAAATTAGAAGAAAAATTGGTGGAAACTTAACCAAAGGTGGCATTTCTTTGAAGAGGTATAAGGAGCCTAGGTCACTACAAAACCACACTGGTAAAAGCAGGAAAAGGTGCACAACAGCAAGTGATGATAGAAGAATTAAGAGACTGTGCCCACGTGACAGAAGAAAACCATCTGGGTGTATACAAGATGAAATGCCGCAACGCACTGTGAAGTTGAGTGCAAGGACTCTTGCAGGAATTTGGCCTAAAATCTAAAATTCCATGAAAAAGCCACTTTTATCTCAAACAAAGATTGAAAAGACTAAACTGGGCTAAAACCTATGTTACCTGGGCAGAGGAACAGTGGAACAGTGTTATTTGGGGTAATGAGACCAAGATCTCCCTGTTTGGTAGCAATGGCATAAAATACATAAGGAGAAGAATCGGAGAAGATTTGCATCCTGATTGGATTACGTGTACCATGAAACACTCAGTCAGTATTATGATCTGGGGTTGTGTGACATCAAAAGGTGTGGACAGAATTTGTGTGATTAATGGGAATATAAATGGCCAAAAATACATTAATGAAATACTTGAGCCCAAACTGAAGCCTTCTGCACATGATCTTTTCCAAAACAATGAAGCATTTATATTTCAACAGGATTCAGCTCCGTGTCATGTTGCTGTTGTGTGCAAAAGGTGGTTTCAAGATAATCATATTCCACTGCTGGAATGGCCTGGAAATTTCCAAGACCTTAACCCAATTGAAAATCTATGGAGCTGACTAAAGAAACTTGTTAGTCAGAAGCGACTGAGCAATAAAACCCAGTTAATAGAAGCAATCATTCAATCTTTGTTTCACATTATAACAGCTGCAGAACTAAAGGACTTGGTTCACTCCATGGGAAGACATTGTAAGGCCGTAATTCATGCTAAAGGTTACCCAAGTATTAACTGACGTGATAATAAGTAAGTATATCTCGTTTTTTCTACGTGTTTCACTTTTCTTCTTTATAATTTATTCTACTAGCAAATTCTTCATAAAAGTTATTGCATTACATTCTTGATTAAATTATCTTTCCATTGATATATAATTTTATGGTACTACTCCAAAAAATGGTGGTGTTATTAGCCATCAAACCTCAAATGTACACTTTCCCCAAAAAGTTTCCACAATTTTGGCCACTACTGTATACACCAGAAATATTGCTAATATTCTGGCTTTGTTGAAATCAGTAGAAAAACGTGTGGCAAACGTCAGTCTCAACTCCTCTGATCAAAAAGCTGTTGCATTAGAAGATGTAGCAGGTTTTTTTTTCTGGCATTTGGCCTTCAAATCACTGGTAGTTAAAGTAGCACATAAAAATCTAGTACAAAGTGTCTTCTGGCCCTTATTGATAAAGGAGAACACAAATTGAATACGTTTCATATTTTCTTAATTCACAACAAAGTATTGTTTAGAGAGATCATTTCCAAGCCTATAACGGCTAATATCAGATTTTTCTTTGTGAAAAGATGACCTATCATCTTTTTATCTATAAGGTAAAGGTAAAGGTTCCCCCGCACATGTGTGCTAGTCGTTTCCGACTCTAGGGGCCGGTGCTCATCTCCGTTTCAAACCCGAAGAGCCAGCGCTTGTCCGAGGACGTCTCCATGGTCATGTGGCCGGCATGACTAGACGCCAAAGCCGCATGGAACGCTGTTACCTTCCCACCGTAGTGGTCCCTATTTTTCTACTTGCATTTTTACGTGCTTTCGAACTGCTAGGTTGGCAGAAGCTGGGACAAGTAACAGGCGCTCACTCTGTTATGCGGCACTCGGAATTCGACCTGCCAAACTGCCAACCTTCTGATTGACAAGCTCAGCGTCCTAACCCACTGAGCCACCGCGTCCCCTTCATCTATGCTAGATGATAAATTAGACCTTGCTTCCATTTTCTTAGCAGAGGCCTCCCAAATCTCCAAGCAGCAGATGAACACTGCTGAATATAATACAGCTGCCTATGAGGCTGACCACATTAAAAAGAGTTATTGCTCTCTGCTGCTACATCTGATCAGAACCATTGGTGTCTCCTGAGGTTCAGAACATGATGGAAGATCTGCTTATCACAGAACAATTTTTCTTCTAGAGTACAGCTAATGCTATGGAGAAACTCAAAATCCTAAACACTGCATGCTGGTCAGTAGCAGTGCCTCTCCTGCAAATAAGATCCATGGTTGGAATTAAATTGCCCTTGTCTAGCATTGCAGTTGTCATAAGCTAATGTGCAACTTGAGGGAACAAGTTTTCTCAAAACAGCCACCTCCCCTTTTATTTTTACAAAAAACTACCAAAATATTCCTAAGCATCATCTTTGATTTAGAATATAATCTCCAGGATCACTACTTCAGTTCCCACTGGCATTTGCTCTCCAAGGATGGAAATCCAACACTACAGAGTCTTAGTCTCAACTTCGATAGCTATGGGGTATGCCATAGAATTCAAGCCTTGCAGTATTTCTTATTTATTTTTCCAGTTGGTATATGAAGTTTTACTCAAAAAGGAAGTATAATCAAGTACCAGACTCTCAGATGTGAATTGGATTTGATTATTTTGTCATCCTCAAAACTGACAGTGAAGTGAAACTAATAGATCTTTGCAACTCATCAAATAATATCTAGCTCAATAAATTCAGGATAGTCACCTTTCAGATTAGCTTATTTTGTTGTGTTGGGGGGAATGGTTTTCCTGAATGGATCCTGGAGCTACATATTTCCATATAATGTTACAATATATGATTATGGTTGTATGTCTGCATCTATGGCATACATGTATTCACCCCATGTTGATTATTGGCTACATTGTGCAACATAACATTTTGTTCAGCTCATTCACTGTATCAACAAACGAAAGGTTGTGTATTCTTCCTATTCATGCACCTTTGGATAGATGTGTTTCTCATGGAAGTTAATCTATTATATATTTAATGGAGTTACTCAGAGCACAGATGGATGCCCTAATTTTCCAACATTATGCCTGTGAATGGGTCCTTCAGTGGGAAACACCCTCAGTGGACTTGTTTGTTGCTGTAAAGAATGCACAATATAGTGTTTTCTGCCAGAAAATGAACACAATCTGGTATTGTTAGAGGATATATTATCAGTTGAAAGCAACTAATTTTGTAGATATGTTTCCTTCACCCCAGCACCCCATTGCTATGGTAATTTGATCAGTGCATGAGTCCTTTGATTACATCTTGATAGCTGGCAACTCTGATTGCTAGTGCTTTTGTCTCTTCTCAGATACTGTACTTTTCATTGCCAGGCAGGAGGGACTTTTTTGACTGAAAGATGCTCAAATATATCACTCAGATCTTTCCCTGAGTTTTATAATGTAACTCCTTGCCTGGCAATTTGGATAAGAATTAAAGCTATCAACAGTGTTTTGTACAATAGGAATTGGGGCATGTTCTCTCCGTGTTCCTTCTTTTATTTGGTCATTTCAGGAGTTTTTCCCCCCAGTACTTATTACCTCTTAAGATGTACTATAAAGTCTTTGGTTGTTATTGTTGAAAGTCTGTTCCTCAGAAAGTTCTGCAGTGTATGTTTCTGCATCCATTAATGGAGCAATTTGTGAAACATTTCAAGCAACTACCCACCTCTGAAATATCCCATGTTAGAGGGGAATATTGTTAAATGGATTTCTCCATTATATACCCCTTAAGGGATCTTCCATCTTCCTTGGGGAAAGTTCCTTCAAAAAAAGAGGCTAAATGAAATTCTAGGAACTACTAAGCTTTTCCATATTCTAAACTTTGCTCACTTTAGATTTGGAGTGGAGAGGTTGGTTCAAAGTACATTAGCTTTTTACACTGATTGCACTAAGGCTTTACATGCTTCCTCTTTTCTGTTTGAACTATGATAGTCTGAGGAATGCTAGTCTTTCCTCAATCAGATAACTATGTGGACAAACTAAAGTTATTGCAGTCTTCTGTTTTTAGTTGGCAGACTTTCTCTGGTTTCATTTTATCAATTTTCATTGAACATGAATAAAGGCAAATAAAGGCCACTTTTTCGAAGACAGCGAAGTCCACGTATTGGACAGAGGACTGCTGGTTTGAAAGAGGAGTCAAAGAGGCCATCTATGTCAAAATTGAACAGCCCTCTCTCAGCGGGGAGGGATATGACATCATCTATCTCCAATCTACAGCACAGTCCTTTCAACAATTCCAAAAAGGCTCCACATGTATTTTCAGGTGACCCTGAAGACGTAGATAAGTCTCCAGGTAGCACTAATGACTCGCTAAAAGAATGCAAATGACCAGCTGTCTGCAAGGAGTATAAATCTTTTCATTCCCCACCATCCAGTCAGAGCTGAAGAAGCTTCTTGAATGAGAAGCAAAACATCTACAAAGAAAAAGTCCAGTTTCCTTGTGAAAAAGCATCTTTGGGATAACTATGGATGACTTGAGAATCTCCATAGATACTTCAATACCTCATTTATTCAAATTGTGTATTTGCTTAGCCTGTCCCAGGAAATGATCACACTGACATATTAATGCTGACTAGCATTGGTCACTTTGAAAAGTATGAGATAGTGATTGACTCAATGTTGCTACAGAGTAAAGAGAGAGAGAGAAACTCAAGTTAATTCACAATGAGGATGAGGGGATACAGGCCTGAGAAAAGCTAACCCACCTAGGACAAGGAAAGTGGTCACCCCCAAATCATAACACACTTGTTCAGTGACAGGAAAAGTACCAATTTTCAAAAGTAAATCTGGAGGTGTTGATGTGGCTAGACCAAATCCTTAAGAAACTAATAATTGATGAGGCCAGGTTTAAAATGAACTTGCTCATATTAATAGTTTAATGGAATGCAACAAATATGAACCATGGTAAAATTGAAAAAGTCAATGGAAATGAAGCATGCTTAATTGGATACAGGTAGCTTTCAACTTACAACTACATTTAAAACCAGGATTTCCATCGCTAAGTGATGCGGTCATTGAGTCATCATGTGTCCATTGTCCTATCCTGGCCCTCTGAAATAAGTAAGTCTTATATCTTTACTAAAAAGGTTTTGAAACAAAACTGTAATGGAAAAAGTTGGAATCATGAGTTGGACAGCTATAAAATAAATAAATAAATAAACAAGGTAGCGACTTCCGGTGGCGACGCGACGCCGAAGACAGCCGTTTTCGGGCTGCCCGCTCCGCAGCTGTGTTTTTCCATCGTAAACAGCGCCGATCAGCTGTTTAGATGGATTTGAAGCCCCCTCCTCGGGAGAAGAGGAGGGGGTGAGGCCCCAGGTAGGGGTTGAGCTCTCCGGGGCCGCCTGAGCTGAGAGTTTGGGCGGCTGAAGGATTGAGCCCCCCCGAAGCCTGGGTTGCTCCGAGCTGCGCAGCGCCCCTGCTCCGGGATTTATGGAGCAGAGCCAGGCGTTAGCAACCACCCCTGCCAAAAGGAAATACTTTTGATTGTTAAGATGCAGGCAGAGCGGTACAGGAGGTCAAGGTAATGTGGACTCTTATCTTTACTCTCTAGCTCAATGGATTTTATAGCTTTAAAGTGAAAGTGCGCAATAAGTGAAAGTGGGGGAAGATGGCGGCTAAAACTTCTAAAGCTCTTCGGAGTGCGGGGTCTTCCCTGGTGCAACAGACCTCATTGCAAGCTTTGCTTCCTCCTGCACCTCCTCCGGCATTGACGCTTAAGGATTTACAAGATGCTCTTGGAAAGCATTCACAATTGATGTCTGACATGATGGATGAAAAGTTGAAAAAGCTGGAGGAGAAAATGGAGGAGAAAATGGAGAAATTGGAGAAGAAGATGGAAGAGAAGTTTAGAGCAATGAGGGTGGACATGTTGTCTATGATTGAATCTGTAGCTGAATGTGTGCAACAGCTGGATGTAAAAGTGAAGGATCTCAGTCAAAAGAACTCTATATTAGAAGCAAAGGTATTAGAAAATGAAAATATAAGGGATAAAATGGACGGAGAATTGAGCCTTGTTCAGTATCATCAGATGCAGTATGCTATTAGAATCAGGGGTTTAAAGGAGAATTGTAAAGAAGATTTAAAGCAGCTGATTTCTGAGGCTCTGGAAGGGGTATTGGGCCAGCCAGCATCTGAAATTGAGGGAAATATGGACAAAATTTTTCGTGTAAATTCATGGATTGCAAGACAGAGGAAGTTACCCAGAGATGTGGTGGTCTATTTTACAAAGAGAGTAATTAGAGATGAAGTCATTCAAGCTGCTTATGATACTAAATTGGTAGTGGCTGAGCAAGAAGTCTTGGTTTTAAAAGAGATTCCTCCGAAGATTTTAAGGAGAAGGAAAGATTTTGCGTTTCTTGTACAGGAACTTAAGAAATGTGATATTAAGTTTAGATGGGAGATTCCAGTTGGACTGGTGGTGACGCATGAAGGCAAAAGACATCGTCTGGTTACTGTGGCCCAGGCACGTGATTTTTATAGCAATGTGTTAAAAGCAACCCCCCCTATCATTTTTGGAAGCTGTAAAGGGATACGGCGAGGGAAAGCTTCAAGATGTTCCAGATAGACAGATAGAGGACAATGGTGTTGGAGGGGATCAAGATACAGTTTCATCGGATGATGCAGGAGGCCAGAGGATGACGCGTGCCGCCCTAAGAAGAGCGAGACGAGAGCAAGAGCAAGACCAGCAGAAAGTTATGGAATCTCCAGAGTATACTTACAGTGAAGCTGTGGGAGGGGCGCGGTCCAAAGAAGTTTTGGGGGTCATGACAGACGTGCTCCAAAAGCTTTGGGGTGTTAAGATTGGTGATTAAATTTTTAAATTAGAATGTCAATGGATTAAATTTATCATAGAGGAGAAAGAAAGTTTTTTTTTAATATTTAACACAATTTAAGATTGATGTTATTTGCTTGTTAGAAAAGTATATTAGGGTTATGGACTAAAAGTATGTGTTGAACTAAGAATGGATATCCAAGCTCTTAATTAATAACAAGTTGTCTTACAGACTGTTTAAACTTTTTTTTTTTACTCTTTTTATTTGAACTCAAGGATGATTTGGAACTGCGAGATATTTGGCGTGATACATGCAAGAATTATTCTTGATCATGGTTTAGTTTGGTTGGAGATTATTAGGTTAATAGAGATAGGCGCTTTTGGCACGTAACTGAGAATTTGTTTAGAAATTAGAGAAAGGTTGGAGAATGTAAATAGTAGGTGAAAGTTTTTTTTCTGTTTTTTTTGAAATTAATATGAATAAGGACTGGGATTAAGAAAATCTATTCTGAGTAAAGCTCTTTTTCTGTTTTCCTCTTTTTCTTTTTTACTTTATTTGTAATATTAATATTGTTTGTATTCATTTTACATGAGCTAGAGGGAGATAGAATTAATAGTTTATTGCTGATAACATAGGGGTGCTTATGTTTGTTTTTTGATTTTATACCCTGTATTTAGCTCTGGGAAGTCGGGGGGGGGAGGAGGGAATGGGGGAGAGGGATAGGGAGGGTTGGGTGGGGGTGGGGGAGGGGGGGATATTTTAAAAAATAAATAAATAAATAAACAAGGTAGCTACAATGTTGAGGACCACAATAATGAGGTAGACAGTTGTCACCAGTAGACTTGTGTGGCACACAGCTTCCTTTATATAGGGATGGTGTGATCTGGACTTGTTCCTTTGATGGGGCAGTGTTCTCTTTGGCCAATAGTTTTGCCAACTGCCTTTGTTCAGCCTTCCTTTCCTCTCAGCAGGCCCTTATATTGCCTTTTTTGTCTTCTGAGAAAAGCGATAGATGCTTCTGGTTGCTAGCCAGTACTGATTTTTCTGCTTGCAACTTTTCCAGCTGATGATCTTCTTTATCTTGCAAGTCTGAGATGGTCATGACAACATGCTTGATTTTACTTTTTTGCTGCTGCTGTTAAGCAGATCATGCATTCATAAAGCAAATATCGCTTCCCCCATTGATTTGCTTACTGGAAGCCATCTGGAAGGTTACAAGTGGTGACTCCCAACTTTGCAACCTTTTATAAATACATGCTAATTGCCAAGCACCAAAATTGCAATTACATGACCACAAAAGTATTGCAATGCTCATAAGTTGAAGAATTGGTCTCAAGCCACCTTTTTTCAATACCATAATTTTGAACAATTGCAAAATGAATAGTTGTAAGTCTTGTAGGAATAAATTAGTAGACATGGATTGATATGTGCTGCTTTGAATGGTGTTATTACATGATACATTATTTAGGTCAGAGGCCCCCAACCTTTTGGGCACCAGGAACCGGTTCCATGGAGAGAGGTTTTCCCGTGGACCAAAGGGGTCATGGATTTCACATGCTGCCTACATCCCACAGATGGGGCTTCACTTGCTTGTGTGGCTTGGTTTCTGGCATGCTGCGGATTGGTGCCGGTCCACGGACCGGGGATTGGGGACCCCTGATTTAGGTCCATTGGAAGAAATAGAGTGACAGTAATTGTTTCATTCCATCTGCTCTGTCCTTTTTGCCATCTTTTATCTTTTATAAGTTTTATTGTAATTTTATTTGTTTAGTTGTGAACCACCCAGAGTTGTTGGGTCGGTTAGCATACAAGATTTAAATCATCACCATCACAATTGGTCAATTGCAAAACATAACTTTATTTGGAACAGCTTCCAATTTGCAACAATACTTTTAATATTATTAAACAATAACATCTGCGTATCCAATGTGCTTGGGAAGAACTCAATAGCAGACAAAAATGCCAAATCCGGTGTACACATCTGGCTGACTGCAATCAATAATATCCTCTAACTGTATTCTAATCCAACAAATGACAATTTCATGGAATTACTGAAAACTGTTATGCAAATGTATGCATATTAGATGGAAGATACTAAGGGATTTCATGGTAGTTTCAGGAAGGGCTAAATGCAACACTAGGAAACTTCTCGATTTAGTGGACCTCCATTTAGCAGGTTTTGGATGCATTACAGGTAGTCCTTGCTTACTGAGTACTCATTCAAAGTTACAACATTGCTGGGAAAAAATAACTTTATCACCAATTTTCAACCATTTACAATATTGGTAGCATCCTTCAAAATGAAGAGGTTAGAGAAGAGATTAGAAGAGAGTAAGCAAGCACACAATGAGGAATACACTGGCTGTTTGTCAAAGGTAGTTGCAGCTGCTGGCACCAGCACATTTCTCTATTGTGTAGCTGCTTACTCTCTTCTAATTATTTCCTCTCCAATAAATATAAATTCAAACATTAATTCCCTTCTTGTTAATTGTCTAATGCTGAGTGAGATTCCAAAGACCCAGTGGTTAGGAAATAAACAAAAATTGAAGGTGTGAAACTGATTGCTTTTTACTTACTTGTTTGTTTTTTTGTTTTCCTGCCTTTGTTATTTTATTCATAAATATTTCAAGACAGCAAACATACATAATATTTCTTCCTCTTCCTAATCTCCCTACTACAGCAATAGTCCTGAGCGGTAGGTTAGGCTAAGAGTGTGACTGGCCCAAGGTCTTCCAGCCAGCTTTCATCAATTTCAAGCTGGAAAGCATAGTTACACATAATTTCCCACTTAGTAACCACTTTGCTTAGTGACCAGTCCCAAGGGTGGTCACTAAATGGAGACTACCCGTGATCCTAATTTAGTAATCAGAATAGGATCCAGCATTTAGTAATGTCTAAAGCACGGGTGTCAAACTCGCCACGTCACGTGACGTGTTGTGACATATCGTGACTTTTTGTATTGCCGGAGCTGGGGTGGGCGCAGCCTCAGTATGATGCAACCAGCCCGTGGACCGGCAATTTGACCCCCCTGGTCTAAAGGAATCCTTAGCCTCAGCTTTGGTTGTAAATGAGAGGATTGGTCACAAAGTTACTTTTTCAGTTTATACTATTGTAATTGCAAACAGTCACTAAATAAAGTATTCAGTAAATGAGGACTACCTGTAAATGAAATTTCCGTCAAATATTCTCCAGCAATAACTGGCAGATCCATTGCATCCAATGTAGCCTAACCAAAGCAGCAGTTAAATTTACATTAATACATCTGCATGAATTTATGTGCTTCACATCGATAAGATAATGACACAAATCTGGGTGATGACATTATTTTTTCTTTAACATTAAACCTAATAAATACTCTTTATTAAAAACAAGTTTTGTTACACTATAAATGGCTGTTTGGAATATCAAAGTTGGATAAGGAGGTTGATAGAATTCTGTGAAAAAAATTGTTTATTGGCAATACCGATGTCAAATAATAAAACTACACTCTAACTCCTGGAGTCAACTTGCCTACGTACCGTTAATAGAAACCAAAAGATGAAAAAATGCATTCCAGACAGCCAGGTCAGCCAAGTTAGGCTCTCAATGTTCTGCCCAAGTGCCTGGAGGCTCTGTGATTCAAACTATGAGTTATAGAGGTTAACATTAAGATGAAATATGTGTGCCATTCAGCTGGAGGACATGCAGTATATATAAGGAACTGACGTAGCACACTCAAGCAAAAAAGAACCTGAGGAGAGCAGTAAGATGCACAAAACTCATAATATCTGGGAACATAAAATTCTAGTGAAAATTGTATCAACAAATTTTGCACATCTCTACTTGGAAATTCTAGAAAGAGAAGTGAGAATGAGAAGCGAAAATGTTACGAAAATGTTAAAGAGGAAAAAGATTGAAATGGTTTTCAGAATAAGAGAAACGTGGATTAAAGCCATGGACAGCAAGCTAAAATAGGAAGACTGAAGAATAATCACAGAAGATATCTATGTGTATAGCAATCTATAGCTAGATCGGCGCATCCTTTAGAGATTACTAACATATTACCCTGAAATATTTTATCTGCCTGGTCTTTGGTTGTAATGTTTTTTTTTTCTTCTAGAGCAAAGTTCAGCTGATACTAAATTTCTACTTGGGTTACACATGTTGTTTAACCACTGTTTATTATTTTATGGAGTGTATTTTTTTCACTTTCATTGCCTTTCATAGCGCTATGCCTTGATTTTACTAATAAAATTTAGGCTTGATCCAAAAAGATAATTATGTTAATATTTCATATATTGTTAAAATGGCTGTAATTTTAATCTCTTTTATATTTTACATCGCTTTTTGATCAAAGGAACAAATTTTGTTCGTTTGAGAAAGCAACTGAAGTTAAAGGAGGATAGAATGATCATGCTGAAACCCTTGACAAACAAAATTATAGAGTGACAGAAACATTTGTAGAGAAAGAATATGTTCAGGAACTGACTGCCTTACAAAATGAGATATGAGAGTTGCCACTCTCAGCTCTGCCTACTCATAGTTTGTTGTTGGGATAAAGTGGAGGGAGTCCATATAAGCAATCCTGAGTTCCTGGAGAAAAATCAGATATTATAAACATAATTGTGATTATTCAGCTCTAAACAGGAAAGGACAACCTTCAGGTGAAATAGTAATTCAGTTATTTAATGCTTCAGGAAAAGAGGCCATTAAAGTGCCACAATTTTATCACCTAATAGAAAACAAGGTTGTCAGATCTGCCTTAGTGCAACTGCTGATAAGACATGACACTGCAGATTTGACACAGATTTCTAAATATGACTGTTTCATATTTATTTTAAAACATAGACTTGTTTCCAAGCAATTTGGTAGCTTCAATTGTGTAAGGCAGACATGTCAAACACAAGGCCCGCGGGCCACAAATGGCCCGCCATAAGATTGAATCCGGCCCGCACAACTCTCCTGGAAATTACCAAGGTCCGGCCCCCACCACCTTGGCGCCGGCCCGGCTGAGCACCTGCTCAGTAGGAGGCAAGTGCACGTGGGCTGGTAGAGCCCAGCAACATTTGCAGCTCATTAGCCCCTCGACAGCTCATTGGCCAGAGCCATCTCCTGCGTCTCCCAGTCCTCCTCCACCATGTGCAGTTCCGGAAAAAATAGTGAGACTCAAAAAGTTCAATCAATCAATTCAAACTGCTCACAAAAAAAACCCTTGCAAAGTTTGAATTGATTGGTTGAACTTGCTTTTTCAGACTGCACGTGGGGGCAGCGGAGGAAGAGACTGGAGGACTGGAAAGGTGAGTGGGCCCTTTTTCTACCTGCTACGTGGGTGGGGGCGGCCAGTCTTGGGGTGCCCCGGGGGGCCTGCCTCTTCCCTGCCCGGCAGGTCTCCCCTTGCCCTGCTGCACCGCCACCTCTGCTAGCCTGGGCTGGGGGTCCACAGGGGTCTTAGAAGCTTCCCCGTCAGCCCCTGCCTTTTGGTGTGCCGCGGCCGGCAGACCTTACAAGAGATTCCCCTGTGGTGCCTGCCAGGCCGGCTGACCTTGGCAACAAGTCCAAGCCATTGGTGCACCGCCCCTGTCTCTGTTTGTGCAGGGACCCAGAGGCATCCCCCCCGTATGGGGATCCGCTCTGCCGCCCCCTTTTCTCAGCTGCCTGGTCCGAAGAGGAGCCGAAAGGAGCAGCTCTGCAAGCCCTGCCGCCCCCTTCTCTCAGCTTCCTGGCAGCACATTCCGCAGGGGAGGTCTGCTAGGGAGGTGGCAGTCCGGTGTTGTTTCCCCCCTCGTGCGTGTGTATGTGTGTGTATGTGTGTGTCAGACCCGCAGGAATGGCTAGTAAAGGTGGCGGCAGTCCGGCATTTTTCGTTTCTCTGTGTGTCAAGCCCCGTGGGCCCGACACACAGGAGGGGGGGGACGCCGCTTCCTTACCAGCCATTCCCGCGGGTCTGACGCACGCATGCATGAGGGGGGGAAACGCTGGACTGCCGCCGCCTCTACCAGGTCTGCAAGCCTTTGCTGCCCCTTCTCTCCGCTGCCTGGCCTGAACAAAGAGGAGCCGAAGGGAGCAGCTCTGCAAGGCTCTGCCGTTCCCTTCTCTCAGCAGCCTGGCCCGAACGAAGGGACGCCCCTTCGTTCGGGCCAGGCAGCGGAGAGAAGGCGGCAGAAGCTTGCAGAGCTGGTAGAGGCGGTGGCAGTCCAGCGTTGTTTCTCCCCCTCGTGTGTGCGTGTGTGTGTCAGACCCACGGGAATGGCTGGTAGGGAAGCGGCATTCAGGCATTCCCCCCCTTCCTGTGTGTCGGGCCCACGGGGCTCGACACACAAAAAAACGCAAACGCCGGACTGCCGCCACCTCTACCAGCCGTTCCCGCAGGTCTCACACACACGCACGAGGAGGGAAACAACGCTTGACTGCCGCCTCCCTAGCAGACCTCCCCTGCGGGATGTGCTGCCAGGAAGCCTGGCAGCCTGATGAGCGGACCCTGCGAACCGCGGCCCATCAGCTGAGGCCGAGCCAGCTCCAGGATGCTGCCAGAGTCAACGAGCGGCTCGGCGTGGCACAGAATATAGATATGTTGCTAAGAAGGGGCCAAGCTGTCAGATCAAATCTCCTGAGCAGACTGAAAGAAAGAGCTCCCTACTCTGCTATCAGGAAATTAAATATTTTATTAAAAAATATTCAAAGTACAGGGTAGGAAAAAAAAAAAAAAGAGGAGCCCGTGTCATTTTAATAAGGCACCCCTCAAAATAAAATCTTAAATAATAACTTAGAAGCTAAGCACCATTCTCAGATCCCCGTGGAGCACAGCTTTCCCAGGGGGAGGGGAGAGGGGCGGCCCAAAGGAACACCTTCCTCGGCTCTTAGGGGCTAAGCAGGCATTGTGTGCCACCAGCTAAGCTCCTGAAGGAAGACGGCATTCCGAGGCCCAGCAGAGATTTTTACTGCTGTGTTGTCTTTGGGGCTTTTCAAAAGCAAGCTACAGTCTACTCTAGTCTGTTCTAGCGACCTGAAGGTCTTTAGGATAAACACAGTTCTGCACAGCAACAGCCCCAACTCTACCTTTGGCTTTGCAGCCAGGGAGGCCCAACCGTATCAGTTTACTTAGGCTTTCTTTTTGGCAAATTCCAACACCTGATCTTTCAAACTTATATGGGACAGGTTATTAGCGAGTCTTGGCCTACCATCCGACGGAATACCCAATTAATTCCAAGCAGAGCTTTACCTTTGGGATTCAGATGAGCCCCCCCCCCCAATTCTCCAGCCAAAGGCAGCTGCAGACCTTTCCCAAGGGTGCTCAAAGGGCCTTTTCTCGCTCTTCAAGGTATCTAATCGATGATATCTGATTCATGGGCTTCCTCTTCTGTGTTCTGAATGTCTAAATTGCTGCAGTGAAATAGGAGCATTTCTCAACACTATGTACCTGATGGGACCTCAGGAACTACAAAGCAGCCATTTGTTCCCCCTACTTGCTAAGGGAGAGGGCATTATATTTGTGCAAGCAAGATGTAAATGTAGTTAAAAAATAAAAAAGGCAGCCGGATACCATTGTGCCCAACCACATAACTAAAGCATGTATCAGCATAAATGAACCCAGAACACTGACCCTTCTCACAACAGGCAGTGGTAAGCACCATTTGGCATCTGGCAGGCAAAGCTTTAAACTGCCATTCACTTGAACCTTGGCCCGCAAGCAAGAGATCTCCAGATTTATTTGAAATAAATAACTTATTTGTTATATTTGAAATTTTACTCCTTTTTGCCCCACTCTTAGACATAATACACTTCTGAACTAATACAACACAATAGTCTTACATGCAACTGGCCCTTTGAAGGCAACCATGATGCTGATGTGGCAAAAGTTTCCAGGAAGCAGTTTCCTCCAACTTCTTCTGCCTTGAAAGATCTCTGGAGAGGAGCAGAAGGTGGCAGGGAAGCTGCATGAGGGAAGGCTGCTCCAACAAGCCAGCATCATGACCACGCATGATTGGAAATGGGGATTCCCTTTCAAGAAGGGCCAGCCCCCCTCATGCAGGACTGGGAAGTGCTGCTTCCTGCTTCCTCTTGCTCTCCAGAGATCTGTCAAGGCAGAAGAAGGAACACACACACACACACACACACACACACTCTCCAAGCTTGGAGACTAGGAGAATATCTACATCTGAGCTAACAAACTACCAATCATGCCTGGGCTTGGGAAGAAGGCCCTTTCCATCCTCTGTGGATAAAAGTTCCTAAACTTGGAATGCAGCCTGTGTGCGTGTGCGTGTGCACATGCTTGGCTGCAGAAGTTTGCGGAGGTGAAGAGTTTGTGGGGCAACGAGTTGTCCCCACATCAAATTAGCCGGTGCAACTTGTTCTTTCCTGACCAGGTATCTTGAGTCAGCTTCACTGAGTGAGCAGCATTGAGCTGACCACGCCCACTCAGCCACACCTACTCGGTCACGCTCACTTGGTCACGTCCACCCGGCCCTTTGAGGGCAACCATAATACTGATGCGGCCCTCAATGAAATTGAGTTTGACACCCCTGGTGTAAGGAAACAAGAAATATCCAAAAGACAATTTTCACTAAGTGCAGTTCTTGGGATTCCACAGAAGAAATCCATCTAGAAAACTGAACATGCATGCCTGTGTATCTTGATTTGTGTGACAGACTGGATCTTGTTTGACAGTACTGTATGGTTGTATTTCTTATAATGTAAGTTAACAAGATATAATTCCTGGAAGCACTGCATTCTAGCTAAGTAGCCAAATTGTTTAAGCATCTCTTTGTTAGTCTGCTTTTTGTTAGTACTTGATAATGAAGAGTGCTTGGGCTACCAATGTTACTTACACTGCATCTTTAGACTTAAATTCTAATTGCATTATTGCTAATGTGTCATTTCCCCTTTGTATCTCTTTTCTCATTGCAGCTTGAACTTGCTGATAACAGAATTTCTGGAGGCCTTGATGTATTAGCAGAAAAAGTTCCTAATCTCAAATATATAAATTTCTCTGGAAATAAACTGAAAAATATTGATACTTTGGAACCACTGGTATGTCATTAAAAGGTTACCATATCTCTCAGTGGGGTTAACAATACTAATACCAGTCGTTGATGTTGAATTCACACTAAATGTGTCCAAATCATATGTGTTACATTTTGTACATAACTGTAAGCATTTTGGGCCTAACCCCATTTCAGTAGCTAATATCTTGGAAAGGTATGTGCTTTCCTATGTGCGTAAAAAAATGCCAGTTCATCTTAAATCCAAGACAGCATTGAAATGTTTGTGCTAATTTATTCAAGATTATTATGTTTTCATGTTAATACATGTAGTTTCTTTCTGATTAGATAGCGCTTTTTGTCTGGTAGATTATAATTCTTAAATTGTTTTTGTGCCTTACCAGAAAAAATCAGAATATTAAAGCTGCTTAGGTCAGTTGTGATGCCAGACAACAATAACTTAATGTTACAAATCATCCTAAAATATTAACTAATATGGAGTAATGTATTAAAATAAGAGGAAGTTATATTTATACACAGTCTGCTTTTACTATTATCCAATCTAGAATATAAGAGGTCAGTATGAGATAGAAAGAAGTTCCCTCATTGACAGGGAAGAAGGGACTCTTCATTATTATTATTTTTTAAAGTAACATGTCAAGGAGATGGCATCAGGCAGCATAGTCTGCTTGATCTTGTTTTTCTTTTCACACAAAGATCAGAAAGGGATCTTTAAATGAACTGAAAGCTTTAGATTAATTCACATTGAAGAGGGATTTCTTTAAAAATGATTTAATAGTAAATAATAGCCTTCCTTTATGATCTTGACTAAATGAGAAATGTATATGATAATTTCAAAATTCAAGTCTTGTTCTTCTTCAGGGAAGTTAGGTTAATTACATTGTGAACTCATATTTAATTTGGGAATGTCATGAAATAATATACTGTATCAGCTCAGTACATGGCTTTCTTTATCTCTCTCCCCCCTCCGAATCCAAACTGAAATTATGAGCATATCTTGCTAGGTTTGTGTGTGATTTCAATATACTAATGATGCTTAAAACTAACGAAAGCATATTTTTAATTCAGAAAAAGTTGGAGTCTCTGAGGAGCCTTGACCTGTTCAACTGTAAAGTAACAAACCTAAAGGACTACCGAGACTGTGTCTTCACACTTCTTCCACAGCTCACATATCTGGATGGATATGATGAAGGTAAAGAGGCTTTTTCTTCAGATTCTGAAGTACTGTAGATGGTTTCGATGAGGAAGGTGAGATCAATCATATTAATTGTGGATTGGAAAGGGTTACTTCTTGGCTATGACCAAGGTCTGCCTAATGTAAATACGGCATTTGAGTCATTTGGAGCACCACATTAAATTAATTTATTGAATTTGAAATGTTCTCTGCACTATACAGTGGATATAAAAAGTCTATAAAAAACCCTGTTGAAATGCCATATTTTTGAAATGTAAAAATATCAGACCAAGATAAATCACTGCAGAATATATATATAATTAGTTTTTATAGGAGTAGGAATAGGATGGGGTCAGGATTGGGGTTGGGATTTGGGTTAGGGTTGGGGTTGGGGTTTTTACAAATAACATTTTCAGTATTCAGCAAACAGCATAATGTCTAGGTTCATGTGTTTAAAGAATAAAAAGACTGAGTAATAATTATCATAATATGTTAATTAATCGCTCGTCTTCTTGCTGATATATATTCAAAGTTACATATCACATTCCTTGCTCTAACTCATTTTTCTAACCATTGATAAAAGTTATCCTATGTTCTAAAATATTGGACAAATACAATTCTTGCTGCAGTTAGTATGTGTAGAATTAAATATATACAGTCTTTCTCATAATTTGCTCCTATTGTTTCTAACAAGAATAATTCTGGCTTTAAGTCTATTTATTTTTCAGTCATTTTCTCCAACCATAAATGTATTTTGAGCCAAAATCTTTTTGCTTTAGGGCCATGGTGGTGAATCTATGGCACACGTGCCACAGGTGGCACACAGAGCCCTCTCTGTGGGCACGCGCGCCGTCGCCCCAGTCGTAGGCCTTCAGCTGGGTTTTATAAAACCTTTTCGCTTTAGGCCTCTGCCACCGTGTGTAAAAAAAAAGGTTCAATCAATCAATTTCAATTTCTCGCGGGGAAAAAAGATCTCGCAAAGTTGGAATTGATTGCTTGAACTTTTTAGTCCCACCCAGTCTGCCATTACCACCACAGCCATGCCCACCCAATGGGCCACACCCACCCAGCACCCGCCAATATATAAATGGGGTTTGGGTTGCAGTTTGGGCACTCGGTCTCTAAAAAGTTCTCCATCATTGCTTTAGGGCATGTCCACCAGATATGGTAGTAAGTACTTAGTATTTGTTTGCATTTCCAACATTTGTTTGAAGTATTTTTAAACATTTTTGCTAATGTCACTGGTGTCATATGCCATCTGTAAAACATTTTATATAAGTTTTCTTTATATGCCACTGCTTTAGTTAATTTAACATTTCTTTCCCATAACTTTTGCCTGTTTTCTAATTCTATATTATATCCAAAGTTGTTTGCCCATGTTATCATTGTTTCTTTTACTTGTTCTTCCTCCATATTTAAGCTTAACAGACATTTATAGAGTTTCTTAATCAACTTTTCATTTGTTTTTAACAGTATCTGGTCAAATTCTGTCTTTTTCTTTATAAAATCCCATTGTTTTAACATCTTTTTCATATCATTTGGATTTGCAAATATGGCCACCGTGATAGATCAATACCTTGTTCTTGTAAATCTTGTCTGTCTTTCAATTTTCCTTCATTGTCCAAAATATTTTTATAGGTCACAACTTTGTCGTAATTAATTAAATTTGGGTAAGCAAAAGCTTTCTTTGTTGAAAGCCATCCAGGTATATTGATGTAAATTTTCGCTTTTATTTTTTCAGAATTTTTCCATCTTTAATATAACATATAAGTTGCACAATTCAATTAAAAAAGAAACTGAAATCTTTTAGGGAGAAAAACAACAATAAAAATATAAAATAACATGGTTGCATAATTGTGCACACCCTTAAAATGATACTTTGTTGAAGCACATTTTGATTTTATGACAGCATTCAATCTTTTGTGGGTAAGAGCCTATCAGCACATCTTGCTGGGAAATTTTTGCCCACTCTTCCTTGCAAAGTGCTCCAAATTTGTCAGATTATGAGGGACTCTCTTGTGTGCAGCCCTATTCTGGTCCCCCCACAGATTTTCAATTGGATTCAGGTGTGAGCTCTGGATGGGCCATTCCAAAACTTTGAACTTCTGGTGAAGCCATTCTTTTGTTGAGTTGGATGTATGCTCTGAGTCATTGTGTTGAAAGGTGAAATTCCTCTTCATCTTCAGCAGAGGCCAGAAGATTTTGTGCCAAAATTGTCTGATATTTGGAACTGTTCATAATTCATTTCATCTTGACTAAAGCTCCAGTTCCAGCTGAAGAAAGCAACCCAAAGGATAATGCTACCATCGCTATGCTTCTGTTCTACCCAGCCTATGTACGTCCTTGTTAAATGCACAAGGACAAAACCCCTTTTGACAAATAGGATGGAGACTCAGAAGAAAACAAAAAACCTTTTAATGTTGGTAACAAACCTGCCAAATGGTCCAAAAATAAAAGCAACAAAACACAATCCAAATGAAGAAAATTGTCCACACGAAACACAATGCAAAACAGAGAAGTATTCACCGGCAATACCAACAGACCATGATCCCATGAAATACTTTGGAACAGTTACCTTCAGCAACCAGCACCGCCCACACATTCCCCTTTTGTAACTCAGTCCTCAATGCCTTCTCCGGAGTCGCCCCATTGCCTCCCTCTGGCCTACTCACCTGGCCTGTCTTCATTTGCGGGCATCTCTCATGTCCTCCAGCTGTGCTTTCTCCGAGTCTGACCCAGTTTCCCCACCCAGCTGCGTCTCATCCTGATCACGAGCGGAAGGGCCAGGCTCTTCACTGGAATGTAAGTCTTGGAGCTCATCAGAGTCTTCCCCTGACTCCGATGGCTCCCCAGCCCCCTCCTCCTCGTCCTCAGATTCCCCAGACTCAGCTGTCGGGATCACGGGCTGGCACAGAATCACAACAGCTTCACTGTTGATATGGTGTATTTTTGGTGATGCACAGTGTTGTTTTTGTGCCAAACATACTTTTTGGATTTATGGCCAAAATTCAACCTTGATCTCATCAGATCATAACTAATTTACCCATATGCTTTTGTCAGACCTGATGTAGGTTTTTGCAAAATGTAGCTGGGATTGGATGTTTTTCTTTTTAAGAAAAGGCTTCCATCTTGCCACCCTACCCCACAGGTCAAACATATGAAAAATACATGAGACTGTTTTCACATGTAGTACATAACCAGTATATGCCAAAAAAATCCTGCAGCTCTTTTAATGTTGCTGTAGGCCTCTTGGCAGCCTCTTCTTGTTTTTTCATCATTTTGGAGGAATATCCAGTTCTGGCTAATGTCACCGTTGTGCCATATTTTCTCTACTTGTTGATGACTGTCTTCATTGTGTTCCATGGTTGGAAATTTTTTTGTACTTGACTGATACCTTCCAACAAAGAGATACCTTTGATGCTTTGGAAGCTCTTTGCAGACTATGGTTATTGCTGTAATAGATTGCAAATTATTAGCCCACCCTCTTTTAAACTGACAGTTTAAACTCATACTGCCTTTTAGATTGCTTAATTTATAAATTGCAAGTCTGAAGATAATTATGAAACATTGGTCGATATCAGTATGTGCTTTTTTATCAGTTCATAAGAAAATAAAAGGAAACACCCTTTGAATTAATATTATTTTGATTTTATGATAGCTTTCCTAATTTTATATATATATATATATATATATATATATATATATATATATATATATATATATACACATATATATATATATACATATATATATATATATATACATATATATATATATATATATATATATATATATATATATATATATATATATATATATATATATACATATATATATATATACATATATATACATATATATATATATATATATATATATATATATATATATATATATATATATATATATATATATATATATATATAAACTCTTTTTTCTCAGAAGATGATGATGATGACATATGAGTATGAGGACGAAAACGAGGATTCACTTTATGCTTTGTTTGTAGGAGATAAATCTGAAGAAGATGAAATTAGTGGAGAGGTTGGTTTAAAATATTGTTTTCTCTTTACTCTGCAGTAAAATGTTTGTGCTTCTTTATCACATTGCAAGAAGAGTAGCTATTCTGATTACTACTAGTAGTACTACTACAAGCATACCATCACACCCCAAAGGTCTCTGAGCCACTTACAACAGTCAAACAAAGAAATTACAATATAATCAGTGAAACATAAAAGTTGGATGGCAAGTGTGGTGAAGCGAAGGATTTCCCTCTCCCTTACAAAATGCCTGGGTGAAGAGCCACGTCTTCACAGCTCTTCTAAAACAACAGTAGAGTGGGGATCATCTGTGTTGTGAGGGGAACCTTGTTGCAGAGGACAAGCACTGCTATAGAAGGTGCACTTCTGAGGTCCCAATAGGCGATATTGTTTAATCAGTGAAACCTGGAGCATGCTGACCCTGCAGGATAAAATCAGCTGGGCAGATGCTATGGGAGACAGGTATTCTCTCAAGTAACCAGGCCTGTGCCACATAGGGCTTTGTAGGGTTTTGTGTTTTTTTTTTATAGGGAGAGCGAGCCAACACCTTGAATCATGACGAAAAGCAAACAGGTAACCTGTGCAGCTCACAAAGCAGAGGTACCATATTTTCCGGCGTTTAAGATGACTTTTTAACCCATGAAAATCTTCTCAAAAGTCAGGGGTCGTCTTATACGCCAGGTGCTGAAACTTTAGGGACAGGGCTGGCTGGAAAACCTGGAGCGGATCTCCCATTTAGTTTGTGCAGGGAAAGCGGGACCAATTGGAGTAGAAGCTGCAGTCTGTGATTTTTTTACAGGCTGGGGTCTGGGCGTCTTTCCTTCTAAAGTTGAAGAGCAGCTGTAGTCTATCCCAACTTGAAAGGCAGGTGGGGAATGCCGCAGCCAGAGCAGCTGCTTAGCTCTAAGGACACATTTGACTCAGGAACTGGGCGGGCTGGCTGGAAAACCTGGAATTAAAATAAAATAAATAAATAAATAAATAAAATGTGTAGTGTAACGAAGAGAAGGGTGAGGGGTGACATGATTTTTTAATTTTTATTTGGTGTGCGTTGGAAGAGGGGTAGTCTTATACGGCGAGTATAGCCCAAACCCTATAATTTAACAGGAAATATAGGGGGTCGTCTTATACGCCCAGTCGTCTTATACGCCGGAAAATATGGTATTAACATTGGCATCCCAGTGCTTGCCCTTTACTGCTCACACTGGGTTCTGGAGCAGTTCAAGCTTCTTAGTAGTCTTCAAGGGCAGTCCCATATAATGTGTTACGTTAGTAAAGCATTAATCGCAGGAGTCAAGCTCCAGGCTGACGTGGGCCTAGATGAGTTATCTGAAGGATTCCCTGATCTAGGAAACATAGCAATTGGTGCCCCTGATGCATTTATGGAAAGCCATCATGGTCACAGTCGCCACTTGCTCTTCAGGCAGGAGCTGCAAGTACAAGAAGGCTCCTAGGTTGCCTACCAACTTCAAGGGGAAGTACTACCCTATCCAAAGTTAAAGAAGGGAATATTTCCAGATCTGTTTGGCTCAAACACCTACATCCCTTGGTAAGATTGAGTCAGATATGGTTCCTCTCCTTCCAAACAAAAACAGCTTCCAGGCACTTGGGCAGAACATGACATCCTTACTTGGCTGGTCTGGGATCGAAAGATATACAGGTAGTCCTCGACTGATGACCACAGTTGAGCCCCAAATTTCTGTTGTTAAGCAAGACAGTTAATTTTGCTCCATTTTATGACCTTTCTTGCCACAGTTGTTAAGTGAATCTGCTTCCCCATTGACTTTGCGTGTCAAGTTACAGAAGGTGATCGCATGACCCCAGGATACTGCAGCCCTCATAAATATGAGCCAGCATCCAAATTTGGCTCACGTGATTTTGGGGATGCTGCAACGGTCATAAGTGTGAAAAATGGTCATAAGTCACTTTTTTCAGTACCATTGTAACACTGAATGGCCACTAAATGACCTATTGTAAGTCGAGGACTACCTGTATTAGGGTATTATCAGTATAATGATGTTGAATCCAAAGCCACCAGTTCATGTAGATAAGGAACAAACTGATCCCTGAGCAGCTGAAATAATGACCCTTGGTTTGTTCTCATTGGTTGCTACAACATGGTAGCAAACAATTGAAGGCTGGATTACAACATATTACAGGGGTGTCAAACTCAATTTCATTGAGGGCCGCATCAGCATTGCGGTTGCCCTCAGGGGGCCGGGTGGGTATGGCCAGGGTGGGCATGGCCTACTGGATGGGCGTGGCTAGTGTGTATGGCCTACTGGGTGGGCGTGGCCAGCTCTACATCGTTCACATCAAGGGTGCCTATGGGGGCCTGGGCAGGAGTGGGACAGATCTGAGGGTCTCTGGCAGAAGGAGGGTCTCTGGGCCCGGGCCAAGGCAGTGGGGGTCGTTCCCTCACTGTTTCCCGGCCACATGAAACCACTTCGCGGGCCAGATCCGGCCCCTGGGCCTTGTGTTTGACATGTCTGACATATTATTATCAAGTGTTTTTCTAAAAAGTTTTGCTCACTGAGCAGAAAATGGGAAGCAGATAACAGGAGCAAAGGTATTTAGTTTCAAAGGCAATCCTGTTGTTATTTTTAGGAGGAAAAGTCTGGGTCTGACAGTGAAGAACATGACGATGACAAAGAAGAAAAGGAAGAAGGTATGTTATTTTTTTAATGCCAGTCTTTTTATTTTAGAAAATCTTAGGAAGGTAAAAGTATTGATAAAAGTACCAGTGGAAAAAGTGCAAGTTTGGAAGATGATAATAATGATGATGTGTTCGCCATTCAAGACTGGAATGCAGGTAACCATTACCCTATATCCATTTGTTTGGCAACAATTATGGAGGCTTTAAAAAAAATAGACCTAATTAGTTGTTGCAATATCTCTGTGGTCATATGATTGTGATGTGGCAGCTTGTGACCGTCCCTACTGGATTCCAGAAGCAATCACTCCTAGTGTTTAAGTGTATAAAACAACCATTAGCCGTTTTCTATATGTAGAGATGATTTTTTTAAAAAAACCTTTCAGGTATTTTTAATTAAAACTGTTATTACCCCCAGTCAGCACGGTTAATAGTAAACAGTTTTGGGAGGTTTCTAAAACTTCTTCCTTTATGGAGCCTGTAATAGGCTTGTTGGATAATTCAACTGAATATACGCCCTTGGAATAGTCATCATGGAATGATTTTTCTCTTGTCCTGCAGATGAAGAAGAGAATAGCAAAGGTGAAAAGCGAAAAAGAAAGACAGATGATGATGGGGATGAAGAGGATGACTAAAGTCTTCTGTGTCTCCAAAGGACTGTTGAGTGTTTCTTGGGGTACCCCTTGGATGATCTGTGACTTGAGGAGCACGTGTGGCACACCTGTTCTTCATGTTTTGCTTTCCCCTGCCTTCTTTTTCCTTTTCTAAGCCGTTGGATATTTTTTACATTAGGATGTTTTATGCAACAACAGAAAAAGTATTTTTAAGAACTTGAATTAAGTAAACGTTATTTGATAAAACTAATCTTGCAGTTGTTATATTCAGAGAGATTTGAAAATCTGTGCCTTTTTTGGCTTAAAGTTGGTAGACAGGGTTGTGAATATTCTACATTTGTGAAATCAAACAAAATCTGGATTCTTTGATCTATGAAGTTTGTTTAGGATTAGGTAATTTATTTTGCTAGGCAAGTAAATAACCCAGGAAGCCTTGCTTCATCTTTCTCCCCAGCTTCACGGATTGCTGTATTACTAGTACAATTCACAGCGTAAGTAAATTTAGAACAGGTTTAACTTTTGATGTTTATGTGCTTCCGGCTTGTTGAGTGATCAGTTCCAGACTTGGAAGATTTTAGGTGTTCACAAAGGTTTTTATCTAGATGTGTTATTCAAATATTATTGTTTGTAGCCAATGATGTATTTTTTTAGCTAGTTTGCGTAAGTATTTCAAATAGCCGAATACCTTTTTTATTAATTATCACTTTTCTTCAGCATATCCCAGTAAGGACCAGCTCCATTACTATACTAGCAGTGGTCATAAAAGAGTGTGTTTTTTTTGTTTTTTTGCAAAGCCATGCTAACATTATAATCCTATGCATATAGCATAGCAATAGCTTTTATTGTGCCCAGAGGAATTTGCTGCCCTGTGTAAAGGTTTCTGGCTTAATGTCCATGTTTCAATATTTGATAGAAATAACACATTCAGTACTAACGGTTGGTAGTGTTCTGATCAAAAGGTGAATTGTGGAATCTCTGTAAGTGAAATATCAGAGGATGTATTTCTAAAGTTTCTTTAAAATACATTTTGCAATCCTGCCGATCAGAAGTTTTGTTGTAAGGGAAGGTTCTAAATCCAGCCTTATTAAAAAGCCATTTGATTTAATTTCACCTTTAAGGGGGGGAAAAGTTACATACATAGATTAAAACTATTGAGGTGTCACTGATGATGTATGGCATGTGTGATTAAACAATAGTAAAATGCTATTGTGGACTAGTAACTGGATTTAGTTACATGGTTGGTATAAGTATTAACAATGCTTAGCTTTTCCAAGATCATTCCTTGTATTTATTAAGTACAAGCCTTGTCATTCTTTCATATGTCCCCAATGGTGTTTCAGTTTCCTTGCTTTTAAATCACTGTAATAGGAAAAATACCACCACCCATGTATCTTTAAATATAGTTAGGCGCTATTTAATAAAGCATAATCAGTATGTCATCACTATATAGATTTTTCTTTTCTTTCCCTCTGCCTCAGAAAGCATACATGACTAAAACACTGCTAAGCTTGTAAGCCACCCTGAGTCTTCGGAGAAGGGCGGGATATAAATGTAATAAAAAAAATTTTTTGGTCTGCATGTATTATTTCAAAAGTGTTTTTAAAAACAAGAGTAATTTTTAAAAATAAATTTCAAGTGCTATACAAGTCTTGGTAAACAGAACAAAAAGCAATACATATATACATTTTTCAAGTAGATTTGGGATTTTTCAACCCCTTTGATAAATGGCTAACATTGATCAAAGCAATACATAAAAATAGGCAAAAAAATCAAAAAGTACACATTAGAAGTGCATTTTAAACCCCTTCCTTTATCTTAAGCTGACAAATACTTAAAATAATTTATTTGCCTGTAAACAAGATAAAAGACAAATTCCCAAACTGCAAGCTATCATCCTTAATCCAATAATGTACCTTACCCTTGTTTCTGTAATTGGCAGCATTTCTACTTTTGCAACCATGTTGCATATGTAGTTTCCAAAACATCTCTCTATCAGCTCATAATGTATTAATAATAAAAGATGGATTCATACCAATTGGTTGTTTAGTCTACATTCAGTCCCATTTTCCAAAAATATAAAGTGGTATATCTTATATATCCGAGATTAGCTACAGAAAATAGTAATTCTATTATTGTCTGCCCTAAAAGGTAGCCCAAATCAGGAAACTGACCCCATAGGAAGATTGCAGCTATACTGTACTCTTCTTGCTGAGATAACGGTTCTTGCCTCTTTTCCCCAAGGCCATCTTTCTGATTCTCTACAATTATGCCCAAAGTTAAAATTTCAAGTCATGTTATGATTCATCTGGCTTATTTTCTAAATAATTGGAATTGCTTTAATGTCTTGATCACAACTGTAACCTATGCAAATGTATCAGTTGTTTTTAAGAGTACGAATTAAAATCCCATGAGCCCTTACTACCAATTACTGGGATTATTACAGAGGCCAATTCATTTTATATGCATAAAGCTTGGTAAATATAGAAGTTCCATTATGTCTTTCGTGCCATTGTGAATATTCCTTTAAAAGTATATTTAAGCAACACCAACTGGAACACTAGATTATAGAATGTGAAATCTCAGGGATCTACAACTCTGATTTTTTTCCCCCCTGTACTTACTTTAACCCAAAATGTGCCATTTCCTTCTGCTATATAGGTCATCTTCAACTTACAACCACAATACAACTTTTCTTGTCACAGCTGTTAAGTGAATCACTGCAGTTGATAAGTTAGTAACAAGGATGTTAAATGAATTTGAGTTCCCCATTGACTTTGCTTGTCAGAAGGTCACAAATGTGATCACATGTTGCAACCATCATAAATGCATGCCAGTTGCCAAGCGCCCGGATTTTGATCACATTGACCACGGGGATGCTGCAATGGTCATGTGAAAAATGGTCATAAGTCAATTTTTTTCAGTGCCATTTAAATTTGAATAGTCACTAAATGAACAGCTGTAAGTTGAAGACTACCTGTATGTACATATTAGCTATGAGATGGGTTCCTGCTCGAAAAAGCAATGGGGAAGTGAGGGAATAGTATAGAAAAAAATATATGGGAAGGACATGCTTGAGCAATTTTATCGACCCACTAGGACAGCGACCCCCCCCCAACCTTTTGGGCGCCAGGGACTGGTTCTGTGGAGAGGTTTTCCTATGGACCGGAGAGGGTGTGGTTTTGTATGCTGCCTGCATCCCTCGGATGGGACTTCGCTTGTTTGTGCGGCCTGGTCTTTGGCAGGCCCCAGACCGGTGCCTGTCCATGGATCAGAGGTCGGGAACCCCTGCATTAGGGAATGTCACAATTGAACGATGGATTCAAAGAAATGATTCAACTTTGGTCTTGAAGGAAAAAGAGGGTAAAAAAGAACTGTAAGGGAAAAGAATGTTAAGTTCTACAGGCTAAGCGATAAAACACAGAAGCGGTACAGAGGGAGGGTGAACAGTGGTATTTCTGTATTAAATGTTTATACAATATTCCTCAGTTTGATTACAGCCCAGTCTTCTGGTACTAATTCTAAATTTCTATTTTTTGGGGAGTTTCCTTAAATTTTGCACAAATATCTTAAACTCTAAAAGTAATTGTATCTTACAATTTTATTATGTCTGGTGCAGCTTTAGGTATGTTTTTTTCCCCAAATTTTTCAACCATTTTGTACACGAACATTTTCAGCATTCACGATTGAGGAGAAATTTATGTTAGCAAAAGTCATCTAACACCCCCCCTCCCCCCTCCATCTTGGGCTTCATAATCTTTGGAGTAGTTGATCCTGCTCTCAAACCATTGTTGGTGGCAGTGCTTTGCATAGTCTATCATAGAAATCAGCAAGGAAACAAACATGAGGTGAAATATTAGTCATAGGCATCAAAACAGCAAGCGGAAAAATCTGAAAAGAAAGTTTTGCAATTTGACAGTTGTGGAAAATGTGTTTCTGATAAACAGGTTGATAGAGGATTATCAGAATTACGTTTCTTCACACTTCTGGATACTGAACTGCAATATGCCTATAAGATCTGGTACAACATTCAGAGTAATAAAGGAGGAAAGATTTGGTGAGTAGAAAACTCAGCTTCAGACAATTGGAAGAAAGCCATCTTAAGAGCATTAGTAACTCAACTCCTACTTGATTTAAGGCATGAAGTGATCCTTAGAGATTATGGATAGAGATGGAAGACACATTGACTTGGTCTACAGAACCCTTCCGCTCTGGCTCTGATAAGACCACTTCAGTAGGAGCGGTCTTTATTTTCTCCACTTCAATAAAAAGCATTCATTTCCACAGCCATGGCTCTCAGAAGCATCTATTTCTGAATTCCTTTTTAAATTAATGACATCTATCTCTTTGGTCCTTATCTCCTAGGCATAAACAGAATTTTAGAAAGTGATGACTCATAAAGCTTAAGAGACGGCTGATGGTTTAGATTCCCACATAAACTCCCCTTGGTTATAGGAAACAAAACTGATTCAGTGCAAAATCATTCGTGATCCATCCAAGAATGCAGAACAATAAGAATCCTGAACAATTCCTATTTTGGTTCATCACGATGTGAAAGAGTTGAGTGCTAAAGTCCAAGCAACCGTACTTCCAAGTTCAGTTATCTACTGGGGACTGAAAGGATGCTCATATCCAGGCAGGTCTGCCCTCACTTTGAAACACCTCCAACTGAGTTATCATGGGACTACTTGGAGTGGCCTGCAAAGAATGAATCCGATAAATAGAGCACCACAACCCCCCCCCAGTAAATTCCAGCTTGCAGGATATGGGCACTCATGGTAGGCAATAGATTGCCAATAAATCTGAAATTTTCCTCCTAATCTGTAATTTCCAAAATATAATAATTTCTGGCAACATCTGTTCTGAGACTCCAAATGGTAGCCGGTCAAAATCGGTGAGAATCCACATGAAGGTTTTTGATCTCAAGCTGCAGCTGTTTGATTTGGATATCCCGCTGGATCAGCACTTCACGGAGCCGCCGAATCTCTTCTTGCTGTCGATAAAACATCTGTAGCAGCTGGAAAGTAAAGACTACATATGTCATTTGTGTAATCACACATTAAAATCATCTGATATCTACGTGAAACTACAGTGTCAAGAAAATGACTGATGAAAATTTAGACACAAATGAGTATTCTGACGTGAAAATGGGATGCTTATACAAGAAAATGCTTTTTTTTTTAAAAAAAACATGCAGATTATGCTAAACAGTATCAGAAAATATAATAAATATATCAATTCCTCCTCTAATATGCCAACATGAAAAACTGGCAGTGGGTTTAGGTTCCAGTTTACCCATCAGCTACTCTTGCAGGAGAATATCCTTCATACTTCCCATGCTGTCATTCATTCCTCATCTACTATCAGATATCTGAAATTGAGTGAGAGGAAGAACAGAATAGAAATGTGTTTTATCTTGACCTCTGTTCAAAAGTGAGAGGTCACAGCTGTAACACAGAATCGGTGAATTGAGCAGAAAAGAGAGAGGCTTCTAAGAAATAACTCTATGTCACTTAAATCCAGTGAGGCATGCCCTTGTTTCCTACCTTGCTTGTACTTCCTGAGAAAGAAGCTATTTTTTTTCTATTTTATCTCATTTACTCACTAACATAATTTTTTCTGGGTCACACCACTGTACCTCATTTTCTGTTTTAGGTGGAGGACATTCATAAGTATCAACGCCGTTAGATAACTTCATTAGTCTGTTTTGCTGTTGTCTTTCCTCAGTCTTCCTGGTCCCCCATTTCTCGTGGATTTTATTCAACTTTTCGGTGGTATCAGTCACTCTGTCCCGGCCCTGAACAGGCTTAGTTGCTTCCATGGCAATCTCCTTTTCAAGAAATGGTGGTAAAGAATTCAAGATCACAGAACCTGGTCTCAAAGACATCAAGACAGGACCTGCAGGCCACAGAGAAGAGTAATTTTGTCTCAAGCAAATAGGAACAATAGCAACCAGTACTGAGTGGTCCTCAGAACCAAGCCATTAAATGCAAGAAAAAAACATTCATTCATTCCAAGAAGGGCATTGAGATCACTTTGTGTGCTAGGACAATGTACACAGCACCAAAGCAAAACAGTTTTGATTCGAAGCAAGTTGGTTCCCTCAATCCACACTATTTAATTCAAATTTAGGAATATTGCATCGTCTTGGGGTTTGGTATAGAGCAAGGCCAGGTGAAATACAGCAATAGGCCTCACCCACAATGAAATTGACTGGAGTTGATACCTTTCTATTATATAACAATACCAGGATAGCAGATGCTGCAATAACCCAAGAAGAGGGGATAATCCATTGTCAAAAGACCTGAAGGAAGAATTCTAAAGTAAAGGTAAAGGTTCCCCCGCACACGCGTGCTAGTCGTTTGCAACTCTAGGGGCTGGTGCTCATCTCTTGTTTCAAAGCTGAAGAGCCAGCGCTTGTCCGAGGACGTCTCCGTGGTCATGTGGCCGGCATGACTAGATGCCAAAGGCACACGGAACACTGTTACCCTCCCACCATAGTGGTCCCTATTTTTCTACTTGCATTTTTACGTGCTTTCGAACTGCTAGGTTGGCAGAAGCTGGGACGAGTAACAGGCGCTCACTCTGTTATGCGGCACTCGGGATTCGACCCGCCAAACTGCCGACCTGATCGACAAGCTCAACATCCTAACCCACTGAGCCACCGCGTCCCTTGAATTCTACTCCATACCTACAGTATTACACAAGTAGTTGAACTTAGCTCTTCTTCCAAGATAGTTGGAACTCATTTTATGTTCAAAACAACCTAGATGTAGACTAGTTATTTAAGATTGTGGATAAAAGTATTGTCGTACCACAGATTAATTGGATACAAAACACACAATGAAAACTTTGGGTGCTTTCTCACAGCTGACCTTTGTGCATTATTGTTTTGGGTCCCATGACATTTACAATTTCAGTCTTATGGCTGAATAAATTGTGTGGATCCTTCACATGCACACCTCTATAGCAAATAGCTAAAACGTTAGGCGTGATACGGCTTAGAACTGAGATATAGAGAACATTATTGCTTTAATTGCTGAAGGTCATGGCCAGTTTATTACGATAATGCCAAACATTGCGATCCAGATTATAGTACTGCTATTATGTGTACTTGCTGGCCTCCAGCCTTAGCGTAGATCTGCCTTTAATGTAATGTGATGCAGACAGATAAATGAGCAAAATGTTTTGTTTCTGACAGTTCAAGTAATTGTATCACAAACCTTTATTAGTGCCATTCAGCCAGTCTTGTGCCGTCAAGGCTGGCTGGACCCCAGCTGTCATTGGATAGATGTCTTCCTGGTACGATTCAGACTGCAAAGGAATAGGAGAGTAGAGTCCCATTTCCGTATCTGGGGAACTACAGTATCCTCAAAATGAAGCCCCTCCCTGCCACATTGCCAAAGAAGAGATATCCACTCACCCGGCGAGGCACAATCATAGAAATGGGTTCAATCAGGCTTTTGACCGGAATCAGTTTATAAAACCGGAAGATCTCACAGGCACAGACATCGAGACCCCTCTTGGGCATAACACCTGAGAGCAGTAAAAAAAAAAAAAGTTATGACAAGTTCCGCCAAAACATAGGTTTGGGAAATCCAACTGCTGCTCTTCTCTTCTGCAGAATAGTCATGGAGGAAGGAAACAGAGAAAGCTGAAATCTTTCCCCTGACCGGTGCTACGCCCCAGGCCTAGCCATTTTTTTTAAAGAGAACAAATTACTTCCGTTTGTAATTTAATTTTAAAAAATGTAACTAAAGTGATGTTTCCTTTTTCTGATCTTGTCCGAAATTGCTAGGTAACCACTTGAAAACCCCCCTGTCTCTTCTCGTTCCAGCCACTTCATTGCATTTCTCTTTCAGTCCCGTGGTCTAAGAGCTTGTGGAAGATTGATGTACCCATAATTATAATAACTTCTATAGTTGGAGTCTTGGGACCATCCACTCTCCTTCTATCCATGCACAATCAGTCTTTTAAGAAGGAGACTTTTTTGCTCTTCCAAACAGACTAGATAGAACCGCTTAGAAGAGTTGGAAGCAGGCGAAAAAGCAATTGTCAGAATTCTCTTGTCCTCCTGGCAAAGGTTTTCATTCAATCTTCCACTATCTGGTTCCTCCAGATGTGCTCGTCTACAATTTCCATCACCTCCTGCCAACACAGCCAGTGTCAATGGTGAGGAAGGATAATTTGAACCGTAATTCAACATATCAGGAGAACACCAGGTTGGGGAAGGCTGGTTTAATCAATATTCTGAGAGATAAAGACACGGCAAAATGAATGTCATGAGCCAATGCTGTGCAGCCATGACAAAAGTGAAGCAAGGGAAAATAGGCCAATGCTTACTGTCTGCCTGTAACCAGCTGCCCCTCCCTCAATGCATCCGTTGTTCACAGGCCCCCTGTTCTAGTTCCTCAGCATACAAACTGCAATGAAATGGCTGCAAACTTACCAATTCCTTTCTGAGGGAAAGGAGAGCGATATTCCATCAGGTAAAGTAGGTATGGTTTCTCCACATTTATCTCATAGTACCTGATGTTCCCATCTCCCTAAAGACAATTGTTAAGAGATACACATTCAGTGGAGATAGATAGATGATAGATAGATAGATAGATAGATAGATAGATAGATAGATAGATAGATAGATAGATAGATAGATAGATAGATAGATAGATGATAGATAGATGATAGATAGATAGATAGATAGATAGATAGATAGATAGATAGATAGATAGATAGATAGATGATAGATAGATAGATAGATAATTCTTTACAGCGGAGAAGCCTGAACTGAGGTAGAGGGGAGCAAGTTCATATAAGACTTCATTTTTAAAAGGAAGTCACTCTGGGATGGATCTGGAAAAGCCAGGATTACACTCACGATGTGGACTTGATTAAATTATTCTTGGCCATCCAGAATAACATGTGGCTTCTCTTTGTTGAGCCATGGCAATCGGACTTCTTTTCTTGTTTTAAATGTTTCTCTGCTCATACAAGTAGCTTCTTTAATCTGAGGAAAATGGTTAGGAGATTCTCAGATACGTCCTCCAAGGAGGTTTCACTTTATTACCTAATCTGGATAGGCTTGTCAGGGATAGGCTTGTTAGGCAAGACAAGAAACAATGGATGAAAACTAAACAATGAGAAAAGCAACCTAGAACCAGGGAGAAATTTCCTAACAGTGAGAACAATTAACCAGTGGAACAACCTGCCTTCAGAAGTTGTGGGTGTTCCATTACTGAAGGCTTTTAAGAAGAGACTGGACAGCCACTTGTCTGGAATGATACAGGATCTCCTGCCTGAGCAGGGAATTGGACTAAAAGACTTCCAAGGTGCCTTCCAACTCTGATATTCTGTTATTCTGATCTTAAATCTTAATCAATCACCTCACGGGTTCACCAAGGAGGCTACACATAACAACCCACTAGGTAAAGGATTTAGGAGTTGGAGCATTTCCATCCCAATAACACTCTGCCTACTCACCTAACAAGTATATTCAGATTAGATGACAAATAGGGCAAAAGCCAAGGCCATATTCTAGATCAGAGGTACCCAACCTTTTGGGCACCAAGGACCGGTTATGTGGAGAGAGGTTTTTCCGTGGACAGGAGGGGGAGCGGTTTTGTGTGCTGCCTGCATCCTGCAAATGGGACTTTGCTTGTTTATGCGGTTGCTGGCATGCCGCAGCCCGGTAGTGGTCCACAGACCGGGGGTTGGAGACCCCTGTTCTAGATCAGCAAAAATTATATAACAATAATAACTATCCTCCAGTTTTCCTGAGAGTTATAATGAGGGCAATCAGTCTTGGAGATTGGCACCATTATAAGTTTCTTATATATCCTGGATCTGTGGCTAACAGCACATTCACATCCTAAATTCTGTCAGTAAAAAAAGTGGGAGAGGAGAATCAGAAAAATTGCAATATTGGACAAGCAGCACATTGGAGTAGCATCTCCTATCCTCAGCCAAGAGGACTTATAAAACAAGAGTTTTTGTTGGGAGGGAGCTGGCAGGCAATACATCAGTGGGAATTCTGGGAGTTGAAGTCCACACAGTTTAAAGTTGCCCAGGTTGAGAAATAGTGCTCTGCAGAATTTAACTTATTACAGCGCCGATTGTATTGCTTTGCAACTTTGCAGCATATTGTCACAGCTAATTATTTCAAACCAAGATCATGGCATCTGGCCCTCTCAATTCCTGACAGATAGATGGGGAAGAAATGGATGTAGTGACAGATTTTATTTTCCTGGGCTCCAAGATCACTGCAGACAGGGACTGCAGCCAAGAAATTAAAGGACGCTTGCTCCTGGGAAGGAAAGCCAAGGCAAATCTAGACAGCACACTAAAAAGCAGAGACATCACCCTGCCAACAAAAGTGCGTATAGTCAAGGCTATGGTCTTCCCACTTGCAATGCATGGCTATGAAAGTTGGACCATAAGAAAGGCTGAGCGTCAAAGAATTGAGGCCTTTGAACTATGGTCCTGGAGAAGACTCCTGCGAGTCCCTTGGACTGCAAGGCGATCAAACTGGTCAGTCCTAGAGAAGATCAACCCTGACTGCTCTTTACAAGGCCAGATCCTGAAGCTAAAACTCAAATACTTTGGCCACCTAATGAGAAGGAAGGACTCACTGGAGAAGAGCCTAATGCTGGGAAAGATTGAGGGCAAGAGAAAAAGGGGACGACAGAGAATGAGGTGGCTGGAGTCACTGAAGCAGTAGTCGTGAGCCTAAATGGACTCCAGAAGATGGTAGAAGATAGGAAGGCCTGGAGGAACGTTGTCCATGGGGTCGCGATGGGTCGGACATGACTTCGCAACTATCAACAACAACAACAATTATTTCAACTTGGTCTATGGATAAAACTCACCTTGCTTAACACATATAACATATGTGTGTCTGTATCATAGAAAGGAAATAGGAGGCCTGATGACCCATCCACATCTTCTTCATGTAAAGGCACAGAAAGATCATCCTGTATATACAGAGCATGGAAACAGAAATTACTGCTATGTTTTTACTGCTATTTTTTTACCCAAAAAAATCAGAGAACGCAAATAATGACCGTACCCCGCCCCTGCAAATGGACTGTATTCTCCCTGCAATGAAATGTTTGAATTTGTGCTAAAAAAACACCTCAGGTAGGAACTCCAAACAAACTAATTAAATAGCTTTTACAAACAGGTCCAAGACATGGTGCTGTGGGTTTTTTTTTTGCTGAAGTCCTGTTTGGAATCGGAAGGGCGGGAAGGTAGAATTTTGAATCATAGCAGTTCTCACTGCCAGGAATAATGCAAAGCAGACTTTCCTGTCACAAAGAGAACTCAGGTTATCTGTGCTTGGGGGAAAAATATAACTGAGGCATCAATATCATCTCAAGAAGCAACACAGGGAGCTGCAATGTTAGGACATAAATATGACAGGAGTGAAATCTTAAGGCATTCTGCAGGCTTGGCTTCCTCCTGGCCCTTTAAATGAGGTGCCTCTAGCAGTGAATGGGCATTCTACCCTATGATTATACGTCAAACGGAACCTTCACTTTTCTTCATGTCTCTACACTTTAAGGCAGGGCTCTCCAACCTTGGCCACTTTAAGACTTGTGGACTTCAACTCCCAGAATTCCTCAGCCAGCATTGCTGGCTGAGGTATTCTGGGAATTGAAGTCCACAAGTCTTAAAGTGGCCAAGGTCGGAGAGCCCTGCTTTAAGGGATTAAATTAAAGACTATGGACTGGTTGATGTTGGTGGTGTTATAGGGGTGAGCTAATCGGTGTTGTGCATTTCCAGCTTCTGCTGGAAATACGTAGTACTCTGTGTGATTCCCTCACCCGAGAGATGGCTGCTGAATCTAGGGGGAAAAATTAAGTGCATATGAATCAACCATCTGAAAGGCAATCCCAGAGCAATGCACTATTTTGGAAATGTTCCAGGATTTACCTATAATTACCAATTGTGTTCTGATCAATATACATTTGCAGTAAGAATTTTCAAATTGAAGCAGACTTGGATGACAGAAATCAATTAAGTGCAAACCACACGCTTGGACTGACGCAGGTGTATTTGGAAATTTATTAGGGCATGTGTCCTTTATGAGAAGAATGATACATTTTCACCCCCTGCAGACAGTTATATGGGAATGATTAATATTTGTCTATTAAAGCCCCATTGAGGCCCAGAAGATCTGTGCATAAAAGAACCAGCTGCTTCAGAGGCTGTGATGTAAGAGGAGAGCACTTGGATTAAAGGAAAGCAGGAATGTCAAACTGCCAGCCCACGGGCCGGTTGCATCACGCAGAGGCTGCGCCCACAACAGCACCGGCAATGCAAAAAAGTTGCGATATGTTGCAACACGTCACGTGACGCGGCGACACCCGTGAACTAAAGGATTCAGAATGCAGCTGTTCTACATCTCTCCAGCAAGCAAAGTGATAGAGATCATTTTCAAAGCAGAGTTCTGAGTTCTCTATCTTAATTTGAACTGCAACAACTTTCCAGTCTAACCCAAATTCTGGTCAAAGTAAAGCAAACACAAGAACTAAGGACCAGTTTAGGCAATCAGTTTAGGTTCCTCCTTTTAAAGCAGCAAGATACTTACAGTATATTATATAACTGTCCCCAAATTCTGAAGGGCATTAACCTTCAATGCACTTCCCACAGCAGTTTTGTAGGACTGATACAAAAAATGCTATATAAACTCAGATTATGCCCCCATGGACAAGGGGCCATTGAAACTACAGCTCATGTCTTGCTATACGGTTATCTTCTATAAGGACTCACAGACTGTCTTAACACCTCACTTAATAAAATACCCTGGAAATGCTCCTCTCTCTTATGTACAACTACTGTTATTAGATCAGCATAAGGTAGTTTCTTTGAATGTGGCCAAATTTTATTAGACTGTATGCAGAATTAGGCAGACTCTAACTGCCCACTGATAATCCACCACTAATTGTAAGGTATTATTTTGTCTGTTCTTAAATGTTGTTATTGCTTTTAATGCTTTTATCTGTCATGCCGGTCTATGACCGTAATAAAAATGGATAGATTAGGCAATCAGCCCAATTAAATGGTTGAGCTTTTCCTAGCACGAACCACTTTGGACCCTGGGATACAGTTTCATCTTTGAATGCTTCTCCATAAGCATACGTTCCCTGATATAAAAAGCAGCCTGAGAGAAGCCTCCATAAGAAATACATCTAAAGGAAGCTGCAAGTGTGTCCCAGAGCCACACCCGTTTAGAGTGTAGATGAGGCTGACACAAGCAATTCCTCTTTATCCTTCCAAAGCTTTGCTACTATCACCTCTGAACAGCTAAAAGAATGAATTAAACAGTCTTTGGTTGTCAGCCCCAGCTCCAGACCAAGAAATCAGTTTCTCAAGAAGACTAAAACAACTTTTATTGAGATTGGCTGTTATAATAGGGTCCTGCAAGTGTAACTGAGTTGTACCTCTTCCTGTCAGGACCCACCCCAATTCACATCTTAGGAAATAAGAACTCCTGGATCCAAGTTTGTCCAAAAGGAAATGTTTACTAGGATGAGATCGGTTGTGGCAATACAAGACGGGATCTGACATTGAGTTACATTTCAATACTATATAAAGCATTCCCGTTTCAACCCCCCCCCCCCCAGTCCATTTGGTCAGGCTCACATCAGTTACTTAGGTGTCAGGCCCTTTTGTGGGAAAGGGAAATCTTCTTGTGTTTTATTGTTATTGTCTTCTTCCTTTCAGTTTCAAATGGAGATACGAACCAGATCTCTCTCTCCCCTTCTGTTCCCCCCAGATCAAAAGCTTTCCTGGTCTTTGAAAACAGCCTACAGCAATCTGAATAAACATCCTCTCCCCCCCCCCCCCCGCCTCGGAGAGATGGCAGAATCCCTAAGATAGGCCCAGTATTCTAACCATACATTTATGAAATGTGATATAAATGGATTCTGGCACTTACACTTATACTTTAGAGAGTTAGGGACGTGATTGTCTGGGCTACCTCAGAATGTTCTCTGGACATTCTGGAATTAAAATATGTTTTACTCCTTGCCACTTTGGAAACAAAGCTTGTGTACCTCTATCAGGGTCATCTTCCTTACTCTCTGTATCAGTGAAGTGATCTTAGAGCTGTTTGCCATAAACTCACCTGATCCCACAAAGCAATCTGCCTATTATTCCACCTGGATGTCCCTGTGGTGAGCAGCTTTTTCAGGTTTCCTAGAAACACAACTTTATTCACTCGGTGAGATTTGCTGCTAGCTTCCTGTAAGGACACAGAGCATGTTAAATTATAGGAAATCAAATACCCCAAATATTTCTCCTTTCAGGGAAATCTTCCTACCCTAGTCACTTCTTCAGTCTTCTGAAATCTCTCCACAATCACCCAAGTTCATCTCCCTTGCATTTAGTTGAGACAGCAATATATTTTAAGAAATATAGCAGGTGAATTTAAAAATAGGCTAATTAAAAATAGGCATTTCCAACCTGTGGTCCAAGGGCCATATGCGGCCCTGGACCTCTAGTAATGTGCCCCCCCAAGACAGTAAACTTTTAACATTATCTATATTTATATACATTAGCTATGTAATATATTTTATATGCGGCCAAAAGACAATTCCTCTTCACTCAATGCAGCCCAGGTAACCCAAAAGGTTGGAGACACCTGGCCTAGATCATTGGGCTTCCTATCAAACCATTTTTGTCCACTATGAATTGAGGACCACTTGAATGAATGACCAGAACTGAGAAATTATGCAAAGGACAGGTCTACTAATGGCCCATCTTCTATACCAGGGGTCTCCAACCTTGGCAACTTTAAGACTTGTGGACTTCAACTCCCAGAATTCCTCAGCCAGCAAAGCTGAAGTCCACAAGTCTTAAAGTTGCCAAGGTTGAGGACCCCTGTTCTACACCATTTAATTATCAGAACAGGACAGAGATCCATGAGTCAGATAACAGATCAGCTCAAGTGCATTACTCTGCTGCAATTAATTTGACTTTTGATGGCTTCCAATTAATACCTGAAAATCATAGCCAAAGCAAATTTGATTGATCCTTGGATCTTCTCTATGCTTAACATAAGTTCCTTCGTATAGATCAGGCATGTCAAACTTGCGATGTCACGTGACGTTGCACGACGTATCGCGACTTTTTCCCCATTGCCGGCAATGGGGAGGGCGCAGTTTCATCGTGATGCATCCGGCCTGCAGGCCAGCAGTTTGACATGCCTGCTATAGATAGAAGACTGAGAGGAATCCTTAAGACTCAGTAGTGGAGCAACTGAATGGGGCAACAGTGTTTCTGATAGAAAGACCTTTTAGTTGGCCAGCATTTTTTTAAAGAAATAACTTATTGCCTGAATTATTGATAATGGGTCCAATCCAAAGACATTTATTGGAGAAGAGTCACCTTATTGGTGAGACGAGTGGCATATTAATACAATAAATAAATATTAAACTACCATTATATTTTGCAGTCTGAAGATCTAGCAACATTTGGAAAGCATTTATGAGAAGACGGGCAGATGAGTTTTTTTCTTGGATGGTACAGACTGATGTGAGTAGAGAGCAAAACTGTACACAGAAAGTCCTGTTAACATGCATGACTAAAGTTTCTTAGCAATGGGGAATAGAAACCCATATCAGCAAATAACAAGTGGATCACCTGCAAAGACCTTTTGAAATTAAGATGAGGCCACAGGACTCCCTGCAATTTTTTCTCTAATATAGTTTGAAATCAGTCAAGGGAAGGATTTCAACTCAAACTCTGGATTCTTAGGAAGTGGTTTTTAGAAGTCCTTCCCATCTCTAGGACATGACAAGGCTGCATATTTGAGTTTGTTGGACTGTATCTCTCCAAATACTGTAAATCTGGTCCAGGTCCAGAGCCAGTCCTTGCAAACAAGATAGCCTGCTTCTAACAATGCTGCTTTGGAGAAAGAGGCAATTCACCTTCTGCCTAAAACCATTCCATAGGTCCCTGCTACAAACAGCAGCCTCCTTTCTTACTGTTCATGCCAATCATTCTTCCCAACCAACTTGCCTGAAAGATGGTTCCTGCTCGTGGGTCAATGATCCTTATTTTCCTGTCCCTGCAGACTGTGGCTAAGAGGCTGCCATCCGTGTTGAATGACATGGAGAGGATGACATCTGTATGGAAGCTGATGGTCTTTACTGGCATCTCAATTGTGTGTTCTTTAGTGTCAAGGTTCCAGATCAAGAGCTGTGACAAAAGTACAGGGATCAGAGAATATTTTCTGAACTTTCCACCCACTGGGCAAACAGACTATAAAAGAACCATGCTGAAACTGTGCCCCAAATGTGATGCAGCAACAAATACTATCTCATTCAAAGCAAGCCCAAATCACTCTGTGGATCTACAGTAGAAGCCCAAGAGCTGACACCATGGCTAAGTGAGAAAGGGAGTGCTTAAAATAACTGGGGCAAAAGTTTAATTGTAGGTAACCTGCACAGGGAATGTCCGAATCAAATCTTGAAAACGGTCACAGACCAGCATATAGATAGTGTCAATTTCTACGATATATCACAAATGCTGTGATTTCAAAGGAAAGAAATGACCCAAAGAATGGCTTTTTTCTCTTACTTGCAGTTTTGTCACAGCATGCACAGTCTTATTGAGCCGAGATAACCCAGGAATAAATACATTAAACAGTGGTCTATATTAAACGGTGGTTTATCTTACACTATCTACCATATCATACACCAGGAACAATATACATACATGTGTTAATACAGCAAACTGCAACACACAGCAGTTACAGCAGGAAACAGACGAGAGAGACACTCCAGCAAAAGCCTTCCCTTTTATACTCAGGCTCTTAAAGGGACACAGACCCTGCTGAATCATTCCTATCATTGCATCATCCACCTTATATTACATCAGCTAGTTAGCCTTTAAATCATACCCTGACATAGTTCATAGATTTAGCTTGTAGATGTTGTAAGGTAGACTATTGTTTATTTAATTAGATTTTGGCACTGTCTGACTCCAAAAACACTTAACATTCAAGATGTAAAGTGACTGGACTAATTTTACCCGGCCAATTTACACTTTATCACCACTAAAGATTGAAATAAATAACTGGAATGGAATTCTTCTACTGTGGCATATATGCTCCTTCTCCTCCATCCCCCAAGTTTCCTACACAAGACTCTCACGAAGAGAAGCCTAGCAGTGTTTCAGGGTTGAAATGAATGCTCCTATGATCTCAACTCACTTTGTAATCATAACCAGTGCTGAAGAGGATGTTACTTGCAGTTGGGTGCCATTCGATAAGCCCCACTCTTCTGGAATGGCCAAGAAGGTCCTTCTGGGCATCTGTGATGCTTTTTGTTAGCAAGTGCTGGGGAATATTCCAGACCTTAACCTACGAGACAGAAGATGCGGCACAATCCAAGAAGGCTCCATTAACCCAGATTATCTCATTCAGTGCAACAGCATTCAAGAGCAACAGCATGAAAGACCAATATTAATCAACTGCTAAGCCTGCAGAAATTTAAAGATGATTAGCAAGGAAGGGAAGGGGATGGGAGACATTTTTGTGCCTCCCCACCTTCACCTTGTCTGAATCCTTTGACTGTTATTTCATGTTCACACTACACACAGGATTACCGATATGAAAAGGAGAAAGGTTCCTCTGCACAGCAGAAGGTAGCATCGGCATCCACCAAAATGAAAGAGGGAACTTATTTACTCTTAGTCCCTGCATTTCTGAGTGGATGGGAGAGAGAACATGTATCATACATGTTTTCATTCCAAAAGAAATATTCATTTCACCTGCAGTTCTTTTTTCCAAAGCATGTCATTTTAGCCACTCAACCACCAGAAGCGACAGAGTACACAAAGACATCAGTCTCGCTCAAGGGCAACTATGAACCTGATTTGCAAACTTCCAAATCCAAAACTAGAACATTACTTGGGGAGCTTACAGCTCTCTTTTAAAAGCTCTTGAAAAAAATGACAACGTTAGAGCCAATGCAGGTGTGACACGGTTCAATCTGCTAACCATCTGCAGCATTAAGAGGCGGAATCTGGCACATGGATTCTGCATCATTTCATTTTCAGAGTCAAAAGTGATAACAGGAGCATCTGTGGGGGTGGAGGGCAGAGGCAAATGGTGAATTACAATGTAAGGTTTGTCTCTTTTCAACGTGCAACATGACATCACACACACACACACATATGCAGGGGCAGAGCTTGCACTGCGATGTCACAATACTCATTTGACATCCTACCCAAACTTTTAGAGTCCATGGATGCTGCTAAGTGATAATTTGTCCTAGGAACATCTGGTTAGGTTAGCTCCACAGTTTACAACCCTGGTTAAAAATCCATGGGCGTGACAGAGACTGAGCTATCCAATTGTAAAGACATAACTAAATGTAATAACAAACAAGAAAAGGACATTTGAGAAATTGTACTCCTGATTTTGTTCGTTAAGAAATGAGGCTGTGTTGTGCCTGATTCAGGCAAAGGTTCATAAGTCTGACTTACTGTGGTATCTTCCGAACATGATGCTATTACAAAGTCATCAAAAGGGTTCCATTTGATGTCTAATACATTTCCTTTATGCCCACAGATGCGAGGGTAATGCGGGTCAAGTTTTCCTGTCTAAAAACAAATGGAAAAGTTTAATTCTACAATGAGAAGCTCTCTGAAAAGACTTATTATTATTGTTGTTGTTGTTGTTAAAATTTCTATCTATCTATTATAAAAGGCCACACTGCTTGGATCCACACATATACAAACGGATATATTATGACATCCTATGTTCTTGGGAAGAACCTGATGCCTTTGAAGGCAAAAGCCAGCTGAAGAACTAGCAAGTATGATTTCCCATTGTTGTGTATATAATAATAATAATAATAATAATAATAATAATAATAATAATAATAATAATAATAATAATAATAATAATAATACAATAAAGCTGAACTTTCCGTAGCATGCATGTTTGTGGTCTCAATTGCTTGGATCAAAAGCTGCCTGATTTATAATTTGTCCTCCCTTTGTTTAAATATCAAATTGCTTTATTTTCTAATACATAATTCATCTTAGCGTTACCAATCATGTATGTGCTTGGTCAAATAGTTCTTGGTTAACAACTATTCATTTAACAACCATTCAAAGTTTTGATGACATTGAAAAAGGAGATACATAGCTGGTCCAATGCAAGGCCTGAGGGTCGAGGCCTCCCGTCTTAAAAAGACAAGTTTCTATTTATAGCACCTGGGAGTGAGTCTTCTCTGGTCTTGTACCCATGCCATGAAATATACTCTTTTGGATATGCATCTGGGTCCCCAGGTTTTTATCAGGTAATTTTAGTCTTATAAAATGTTTAGTATAACTAATTAAAAGTGAGGGTTAAAATTATTTCTGGTACCGATAATTTTATTTTTTCATTTTAAAACGGTTTATGTTTTGTTTTCATATTTTGTTCACCACCTTAAGTGCTTGCCAAAGCAGAAAATTAGGGTATATATAATATTAAGGAAATAAGAAAAAAATAATAATAGCTTCAGTGTAAACATAACACATAGGGAGCACAGGACGAGCCTTTTATCAAACTGTGGCAGAGCCAAGCCAATATGGAGCCGTACAGATGTAACAGCATAGATTAGAGGAAGGGAGGTGGGAGGGCAGAAGCAAAAAACAAACTCTGCATGTCTTATGCTAGCTTCCTTACAGTTAATGGTAATTAAAGCAGTCATTCCCCAAGAGGAGGCTGTGAGAGGAATACTAGCACACTGTAAAACAAATTAATTAAATAATGCAAGGCTGCCATCTAGCAAAGTCAATTCCAATTAAGTCTATCATAACCTCAGCACTAAAGCCTAGAGCTATATGCAAACTTTATGCCTCTTTTTGAGTTATTTATGCAGAACACATACAGGTTGTTTCATATTTATTTATATTGGATTTTTATCCCACCTTTATCACTTTATAAGTCACTCAAGGCAGCAAACATAGGTAATACTCCTTCCTTCCTCTTTCTGTTTTCGGCACAACAATAAACCTGTGAGGTGAAGTTCCACTAAATGCTGCCCAAATATGTCCCAGGGACAGTTTTGTTCTGCTATATCTTTATGATATTGCCTTTCTCTTATTCCAGCCTTTACCTGAGGCAGCTTAAACTCGGAATGGGACAACTCACTCTGGCTGACTAGCCAAGACCGACTTACCCCGGTCATCTCACCATGTCTAACTTGCTATGACCAACTCACCACGGGGCATCTTGCCATGGGATAATTCAATGCAGGATAACTCAAGAGAGGGACAAGTGAATTGCAGCAGGCCTTGTCTTGCTTTAGGTTTGAATGTTATCAAGTTAGAAGTCCTCAAGGCTAGGGTGAACCAGACCATGGAGTCCCAGGGGACCAGCAGTCAAGGCATGCGCTAAGTCGACCAAGCCATGGAGCAAGCACTGTACAGCTAAGTCAGGGGTAGGCAACCTCGGCTCTTTTATAACTCATGGACTCCAACTCCCATAATTCCTGCGTCACCTATGCTGACTCAGGAATTCTGGGAGTTGAAGTCCAGGAGTCATAAAAGAGCCGAGGTTGCCTAAGCCTGACCTAGGTAGTCTGTTTATGAGAGGGGGCCTGCCGCCAACGCTGTTTCTTCCTGGTGCACCTGGTGAAAGGACTAGCCACTCTGCTGAAATACAGGTATCGATCCTGCGTCACCAGCCTTGCCAAATGCACAGGGCTGGAAGGGAAAGCAATGGGCCGGGGGGGGGGGGGAACGGGTTTGGTAGCTTCGTTTTAAAAGAGTCGCAGATTCTTCTGGGGCTATTTACTCAGTCAGAAAGAATTGCTAATCAGTCCAGTGGCATTTTCCTGGCCGGTCTATGAAGGATTCCTTGGGGATTCCTGGGATCAGCCCATTGTTTCTTTTTTCGTCTTCCCCAGCAGATCTGCTTTTTCTCTCCCCCCACAGCCCCTTTCTCCCGTCTCTCGATTTTTGTTACCCAGCAAGCAGCCTAAGTCAAAGCCACAGGATACAGAATGGGAAGCAGTCAAAGTTTCCCTTAATTCCTGCTTTGAAAAGAAAAAAAGAAAAAGACTCTGCTACATGCTGCACCCCTCTTTATTTTACTCGAGTAAAAACAGCTATTTTCCTGAAAGCTACATATTTGTCTTGGTTTAGGTGAATCAAGTTGTGTGCGTATGCACACGCACCTTTTGAGTCAGTGTGGATTCATGATGAGTGGCAGGACAAGTCCCTGCAGTTTCCTTGGTAAGTAGTTTGCCATTGCCTCCTTCTCCTTAGGGCTGAGAGAGAATGAATGGCCCAAAGTAAGCCAGCTGGCTTTGTGTCTAAAGTAGGATTAAAACTCACAGTCTCGGTTTCCAACTTGGTGTCTTAACCACTAAACCAGGGGTAGGCAACCTTGGCTCTTTTATGACTCGTGCACTTCGACTCCCAGAATTCCTGAGCCAGCATGGCTGGTTCAGTAATTCTGGATATTGAAGTCCACAAGTCATAAAAGAGCCAAGGTTGCCTACCCCTGCACTAAACCAAACAGTGACCTACATTCTAAACAAATGCTGTTTGGTTTCCTTTCTGACAAACAGTAATTTGAAATAGTCATTAAATAAATGGTCGTAAGTACAAACAACTACCTGTAAATGAACCCACTGTTTGTGCATCAACTTATGGAGTTACTGGAGGCAATATTGCTATTTTATTTATTTATTTATTTATTTATTTATTTAGATTTATATACCGCCCTTTCCCGAAGGACTCAGGGCGGTTTACAGGGTATTTAAAAGAAAATCAATACAAACGTTAAAACAAATTAAAAAAGATTAAATAAAACCCTGAAAAAAAATAAAAACCCAGTTAAAATTAAAAATTAAAAAATTCTCAGCCTGGGCCAGAGAGCTCGAAGAGCCAGGTCTTCAGGTCCCGGCGGAATGAACGGAGGTCGGGGGCAGTCCTAAGCTCCACAGGCAGCTGGTTCCACAGGGCAGGCGCACCCACTGAGAAGGCCCTACCCCTGGGTGTTACCCGCCGGCAATCTTTAACTGGCGGCACCCTGAGAAGACCCTCCCTGTGGGAGCGCACTGGACGAAGGGAGCTTGATGCTGGCAGCAGGTGTTCCCTCAAATATCCCGGACCCTCACCATTTAGGGCTTTATAGGTCATCACCAACATCACCATTTTTCAAGTCACCATTCAGGGCAAAAAAAAAAAAGGCCTCCCTCCTCGAAAGCGAGTTACCAATTTGGGCTTTATCAACATTTGGCCTCATATGTCTTTATCTACCCCATTCACACTCACATTGATAAGCCAGTTACATAGGACAGGCTTTGGAGGTACCTACGTGACTGATTGGTATAACAAGAAAGGCTCCTCCACCTGCACATTCTGTCACCACGGCAATAAAACGAGGATTGACAGCACAAAACTGGTTGTCATAGACACTCTGGGTGATGGGCACGTTGTCATAGCAGTTCTCCTTACTGGCGGCCTTGCCATAAACGTGGCGGAATTTAGAACTTCGATACTGAGGATTCCATGACATCTGCAAGGTAGAAAGAGAATACAAGCATGAAGCTTTCAGACTCTTGAATTTTCCATATTCTTGCCAGAGGTCTCCAAACTTGGCTGAGGAATTCTGGGCGTTGAAGCCCACAAATCTTAAAGTTGCCAACTCTGGAGATCCCTGTTCTTGACCTACAGTTAAAGTTATCTTCCAACTATTGCTGTGGAAGTTCTGGCTCAGGAATTCTGGGAGTTGAAGTCCACAAGTCATAAAAGAGCCAAGGTTGCCTACCCCTGCCCTAGGTGATTTATTTACAGAATTTTTCTAAAAAGAGGGAAAGAATTAACTCAGCAATCAGATTTCCTGGTATTAAAAGAAGAGATGATTATCTCTCTTTAAAGACACAGGTTATTGGCTCCAGGATATGTTGACATAGTTCCCTTCATTAATTCAGCACATATTTTTCGTAGGTGTTTACACTCCCAGGTCTGTAAGAATGCATTGCTATACTATTGCACATTATGTTTTCTATATAAGGTTTCACCAATTACTTTCAACTAGGAAGCACTAAAAGAAAAAGTACCCTTAAGTTCAGCTTGACTCCATGTGATTATTTATTTTATTTACTTCGTTATCTTACTTCTATGCCATCCATCACACTTGCGTGACTCTGGGTGATTTACAGATAAAAAATTACAATGAGACATCCACGCAGCCTTTCAGCAATGGTCTGGAACAATCTGCTGACATGCTTTTACTGACTCCCCACAACCTTGCAATTCCCTTGTACTCTCCATTTCAAATAGCTAATTAAGATCAACCCTGCTTAGCTTCTTCAGGCATAAATCCTAGAGATTTCATCAGGTTTCCAAATCCCAATGATTAGAATACAAATAATCTTGTAATTAAGGTTTACTGGATCTTATTCATAAAGCTACTATAGAAATTCCAGGCACTTTCCTTTTTTAAAGGTATTTCCAATAGCACTTAAAGCAACCATTCCTCTTGTATTAAATTAATACCAAACCCTATATTTTAATGACATACCTTCAGATTTCTGATGTGAACTGACATTCTTTTCCCCATACTTGTTATTTCACCACCTCAACACATTATCTATGCTAGAAAAAAAACTTGTAAATAGCTACGTGTTCATGCTAGTCACCTCAAGGACATGTTTAAAAAAAATACCTTCAAGCTATTAGGACTCAATGCATGACAAATGGAAAGATGCAAGCATAGCTACTGTAGACTGACAATTGCCTTTATTTCTTTGCTTCTTTTATTTATTTATTTTATTACATTTATATACCGCCCTTTCCCGAAGGACTCAGGGCGGTTTACAGGGTAATTAAAAAACAAAGATACAAAAGTTAAAAACAGATTTAAAAAATTATATTCGTCCCTGCATAAGTAAAACCCCAATTAAAATTAAGATTAAAACTAAAATTAAAATTTTTGGGATATTAGCACCATTTATGAATTTTTCTAGCACACTGTAAATGGGAGGACATTGTCATGGAAAGCAGGACAGTCTGGGAAAGACACAGGATCCTGTGTCCATCCTTTGTAGTAGAACAATATGGCTTTCTTCTTCTGCCCATCAGTGCACCATCCTCAGGGCATCTTAATAACTATCAAAGACAAGACTTTCATTCAAGATGTTCATTTCCCCTGGTTTCCCAAGGCACAGAGGGGTTAATTAAAAAACACATGACAGTCATGCTGGCCTATCCCAACCACCATATATTTGTCATCAGGTTGAAGATGGTCTTGTATCAGCTTGGAAATAAATCTGGGAAGTTCATTCTTCCTGCATTCGCTCAAATGGACTTTCAGCCTTTAAAGTTGCTTTTTTTTTTTTTTGCACAACGGGCAACAGAAACGGGGGAAAGCGCATTACAGATTTACATGTCAAAATTACCAAGAGAAAATTACGTTCAGGTTGCTCTTTCCATCCTTTCTGCTCAACTTTTCTTCTGCTGCTTCCCCGCTATCATCGTAACAGGGGTAGAAATTTGAAGGCGTGGAGGTGTCTTTTCGATCTTCACAGAAAACCCATCCAAGCCATCCAACCCAATCATGGTAGGTTAACAAAGACCAAAAAGTTTGGTTTTGGTTTTCCAATATGAGAGTCACAAATGAGACAGATGTTTAGCACATCACTAAGCATAATCATTGGAGGAAGTAGGGAAGGGAGAGTCTATTCTGAACTGCTGTCCTCTAAAGTCTTAACAGCAACATAGAGAAATGCTTGCAGCATGGAGAACAGTTATTAAATACAGTAAATTGCCAATCAAGCCAGGGTTGCAAATAATAGCAGGCAAGCGAAGAGAAAGAGTGATTTCTACCTATACTTTCTATGTGAATCTGTGTGTAGACATGTTGGCCTGTCTGTCCACGCAGGGCATTTTTTATATCTCTAACTGCACCTTTATTGGCTAATAGTTGGTAAAGTTTCTTCATGCAATGTTGCCAGTCAGTGAGCACACCCTACCTATCAGCCACATTATTGTAACTTGTTAAGTGTGTAACAACCTTTTATTCCTTGGCAACACAGGGTAAGCCAGTAGAAAACCTCCAAACTTCTCATTTTCCTGGAGAGCAGCCATATACAACTGCTGGTCTAATCTGACAGGTCACAAGTTGTATAAACCAACATTAGGCTGATGCGACTACAAATCTCCAGAATCATAACAAAAACAGTACCTGGCAAGGATGCTTACCTTTCACTGACTTGATCTCAGCTCACAATCACTTTAATCTTTCTACCGCCTGCATAGGTTGCATTCTGCCACCCTCATGAAAGCAAAAATGCGGGGTGGTTCAAAAAACAAAACAAATGAAGCAATGAAAACAATCCTGTCAGAAAGGAGTCAGCCATGCCCATTGGCTACATACGTATCCTCTCAGCCTGTGCCTCCAATTACTATGTCCAAAGCAAACAAATTACTGAAGCTGAAACTTCATTTGCTGGGGTGTGGCCAGAGCTGCCTCCTCACCATCAGCTGAATAAACTCATTTTGCAGTATTGGCATGTCCACCTGTGACCTCAGGGTATCAGTGACCTACCCTGCTTGATTAACCTTCTTGAGGGCAGCAGCCAAAGTCCAAATGTATCTCCAAGGGCTTTTATTAAACAGATTTCTCTTTATGACAGGCACACGCTAATGCTAAACCACTTTCTTCTTCATTATATTCTTCTTTCTCCATCATTCTCTCTCTTTCTCTTCCAGTACAGCCCTAGGCAAAAGCAGAAGTTTGATCAAACTACAAGGTGGACAAAAAACCAGCTGAGTTCTTGAGGCTGTGTCTTCTTTTCACAGTATATCACAACATAACAGAATAACAGAGTTGGAAGGGACCTTGGAGGTCATCTAGTCCAACCCCCTGCTCATGCAGGAAACCCTACATATTTCTGACAGATGACTGTCCAATCTCTTCTTAAAGACTTCCAGTGTTGGAGCATTGACAAATTCTGGAGGTAGGTTGTTCCACTGATTAATTGTTCTAAATTTCTCTTTAGTTCTAGGTTGCTTCTCTGCTTGATTAATTTCCACCCATTGTTTCTTGTCCTGCCTTCATTTGCTTTGGAGAATAGCTTGACTTCCTCTTCTTTATGACAACCCTTGAGATATTGGAACGCTGCTATCATGTCACCCCTGATCCTTCTCTTCATTAAACTAGACATACCCAATTCCAGCAACCGTTCTTTATATATTTTAGCCTCCAGTCCCCTAATCACCTTCGTTGCTCTTCTCTGTAGTCTTTCTAGAGCCTCAACATCTTTTTTACAACGTGGTGACCAAAACTGGATGCAGTATTCCAAATGTGATCTTACCAAGGCATTATAAAGAGGTATTAACACTTCACATGATCTTGACTCTATTCCTAAATATACTCATATGCTTAAAATCTCAGAAGATACTTTGGATTCTCCTGCATTACTAGACTTAGAGGCCAAAACAAATAGCACAGCTAACAAATTAAATTCTGGGGCATTCCAGAAATTTTTTTGAAGTAAAAGACACATACTATATGAAATAAAGCTACGTGACCTACTAAAACACAATTCAAGACTGTCAACCAGGTGTCTTACTAGAAAGACACACTCTCATCAGCTCCCATTTCCTTTGACTTATTGGTCTTCAAACTAGCAGGGCTGGTATTGAAACATACAAATTAGCAAGTACCCAATTGAAGCAGGGCTGTGTTCAGAGAGGGCAGGGGTGGACAATTAATTTTCTCAAGGAAACACATGAGAAACTGGGACTATTGTGGACAGTCCAACCCTTATAATGGTGTGTAGGCACACATGCATGCACATAGGTAAATTGGGGAAAAAACAGGTGCCTTCAAAATAAAAGCAATGCAATTGTATTACGCGTATGATGTGTATTTATTTACATTTGATTTCTAATTTCTAATTGACCTCATGTAGGCTGGACAGGGACAGTCAAGGAGCTGGATGTGGCCAGGAGGCTATAAAATGCTCATACCTGAGATAGGGTGTATATATTGAACAAATGTTTCAAGTATGACATAGAATAACATCTTTAGGAGAGATCTTCTAGATACATATGATGTGATCCCCATTCTGACAGAACACATGCATAATCTGTCTCCCCTTTCAAACCTACTGTTTTCAAAGTGCTTCCTTTATAATCTGTTACCTGTCCAATATCTCCCAGTTTTTCCACACATAGCACAGCTGAAGACACCCACCCCACAATATTGTTCAATCACTCTCTTCTGTTTGCTATCCATTTGATACAATTTCTAATTCTAGGGTGACTATGAGAATATCAAATGATAATTATAATATGATAAATATTTATTTACAAGGTTTTTTTAAAAAAACACACCAAACTGTTTAAACTGTTTAAACTGTTCTCAATGTGGGCCAAAAGCAGTTCTCTCATGTCCAGCTTAGTGATTAAAGAGACTTAAAACAACAAGGCATGAAGTCTCTGGATAAAATATCAGTCATGAACTTGTTAACATGGGCAAACAATCACCTCTGTCTGTAGCTTTCTCTGTCCTGCATCCTCCAGACACATTGTAGGGCATGTCCCATCATTTCCAACCCCCCTGGCCATAACTACAAAACATCAGAGTAGGGAAGTTTAACTGAAATCCAGTAAAAAGCAATGCAATTTATGTCTCCCCTCCCTTTCTGATAATTCTGAGAACAAATAGGTAGAATAGTTTCACCAGATGCTCAGGTTTGAGTGAGCATCAAGTGCTTCCAGCAAATGCTAAGATCTGCACTTCAGCAAATACCTAACTCCAGAAATGAGAAGGTAGAGACCCAAAAATGTTCTTCTGAATCTTTGCCAGCAGGCTGGCTTGCCCACAATATAGACTGCTAATGGACCTCAAAGACTGTAAAAGGAAGGAATCTTTGGAGGTTAAATGTTGCGTTGTGCCTGGAAAATAATCAATACAAATCTTAATCCTTTATCTGTAATTTGAAGACACTTGCTCCTTTTATAAAAAAATTTCAAAGATTATAGTGATTATATTACAAGTAAGGTTGATGTTCCTAACAAGCTCATTAAAAATTCCTTCATGAGAAAATGAGAACAACAACACTGCTCTGAAGTAGTGTGTTACCACAACAAATCTTGTACAGACCACAGTATTGTGGTGAGGCGGAAGTAAGGCCCTCTAATACGAATAATATGGACATGCCAAAATCTGTCCTAATTTTTTCCGAAATGCCCAGTGTTTTCTCATAATAGAAGGATGTTGGATATGCAAATACCTTCATGTAAAAACATGGCTGTCATAACCTGGCTGAATTAAAATAACCACAAGATTTGACTGCAAAACTCAAGAACAGCTCCCAAATAAATAGAAATGAAAAGCAAGGGTTTTATGTAATTCCTGTTGCCACCTTGTGGTCTTCCGGATTTTTGCAGCTCAAATCCAATCTTTACTGACACTCTAATTTTTTTTATAAACAGACCCTAGATTATCTAACCTTGCGCACTGCGTAACCTAAAAAGCCTCTGCTTATGGACTCTTCCACAAGATGTTTGTTTGGCTTCAGAACAAGATATTTTAAACGCTGACAGCAGGCCAATACTCTACTTCTGTGGAGAGGCAGACAGTCTGATACTAACATAGGGCTATTTCCCCAGAATTGATATTCTGCCTCGACATACTCGTTACTGAAAACCATTCTGTGCTTTCTTTTCTTAAGGCCCATCCGCAGCAGAGAGAAAAAAGTGTGTGTGTGTATGTAGAGCATTACAAAATGAGACATTCATGAAAATAAGACAAAAGGACTTGCCAATAATCAGCAGATGCTGGTAACCAGTGCAATGTACAGGCAGAACAGATCGATTTTCTTTTCTTAGCCTTTTATATCACTATGTCATATAGCTTCCAATAAATACTATTAGATTCATCATCTTAAGGGGGGGCGGGGGGAATGGCAGGAATGCCTCTTGGGGATTTCAAAGAAGAGCTGGGGTGGGGTGGGGGGGTTTAGGATTTTTTCTTCATAGCAAAACCTGCTGATGTAACCACTCTCACAGGCAATGCAGTGAAATAATTGCAAGATTCAATATTGCCAGAAGAATATTTCCATTGGCTGACAAATGCCCTCTCCTGGTCAAAACTATCATTTGCAAAAACAGTCTTCAAAAATGCACATTTTTTGCAACCTGGGTTTTGGGAAGTGGGAAGCCACCGCTGTCTCAGTAGTATAGTGAAATAAAAGATGCACAAAGACAGAGTTGGAATGGCACCCAAATTACGCCAGAGGCATCTTCAAACCAAGCTGTTAGCAGAACAGTATCAGTGGCGAAACAACTGCACTATCTTAGAACTCCAAAATTTATAAAATAGCCTTTTTCCTTCTCCTGACAAATTCATACAATCCCTTGCTAGGCTGATTCAGCCCCACAGCCCAGCTGGAGATGGGAAAGCTTTTAATCACAGAATATCTGGGATGAAGTTCCAATTCTAGCTACAAAACACTTGAGAGAGAGAAAAGGACCATTTTAAATAACACAGCAGAATGAAAGAAGTTAGGAATTTTATCTGAGTAATATCTAATTAAAAGTAAGCACTATTTTCCTATGATAGATAGAAATGCGCGTGTCCTTAAACACAGAACTTGCCTTATTAAAAAAATGGGACAGAACAAAAATTTTATTTTATTTTTTCACTTCAAAGTCGACTGGATTCACATGGAAAACAGCCAATCACATCTAACATTGTCTTATTTGCCCCACATATGGATCTAGATCCCATTTCATATCTAGATATGAAGCCAGTGCTAAAAGAATGGAGACTGCGAGCTATTCACAATATGGCTGTTCTTCTTAAAGTCTGCACAGCGGACTTTAAATTGAATTTGATGGGAAAACTGGCAGACTGCCTGTCAATGTCATCCCAGATTCCCAGTAGTTGTACAGTAAATAATGCAAAGGAATGGCAGTGCTGGCAGTCATGGCTGTACCCAGAAGCCTCTCATGGAGTATGCAAAATAACACTGCCCCCCTCCCATAGCAATAACAGCAACAGAAAGTAGCCATGCAAAAGCCCTGTTGGCAAAAACAAAACCACTAATGCACTCTTGGAACAGAACCAGCAATACATTTCCTTCCCAATTTCAACCCATCATCAGCCTGCTCCTTTTTTTTAACTGCAATAATCCAGTCAAGAATTCACTAAGGAAAGAGCAACCACGAGCACAACTCCAGACCAGTGTACTTTGTATATCAAGGGCCCATATAATTTAATGTCTGAATGGCACTTTGTGAAGGGTGGGTCAGGCAGAGAACTAGCTAATGCCTGTACAGAAACCAGGTATCTGGTTTCCCTTGCATCTCAAGTCGGACTATGCAGGGAGGATTAGTTCCTCCTAGTCAAAGGGGAAGAGGTATGCCTGCAGCAGTCTAACCAGGCCAACTGGAGCTTAGCAGGTGCCAGTTCTGACTACTTTTGTCACCAAGATCATGAGTGAGGTATCATAAATCAGAGGAGGGGAATTCAGTTTTTGGCTTAATGTCATGGTTCCGACAGATGAAACACTTCACAAGAACTTCGAGGCATTGTTTTACCTTAAAGAATCTTTTATTCAAGTAGCATAATATATAATATTACATAATCGAAGCCAAAAACTGAATTCCCCTCCCCTGGGCACATAGTATCAAAGCACAATTCCCTCCTTGAATTTACAGTCATAAATCACATTCCCCAATTAGCTTGAAACCCGGTCTTCCTCTCCAGGTCTCCACCCCGCCAATTCTTTATCAGCTCTAATTTCAACAACCTTGATTCTCCCGCTAGGTTCAGTGTTGTTATGTCTAGCTGGACTCTCATTCATATCCCCCCTTCCCCAGCATCATCTAACTCTAAAAGGGAAAGGAAGAAAATGGCTACATTTCCAACTGTTGTCAATGCAAAAACATTTGATGTTAGCAGCGCTGACATCATTTGCATGCCAAGATATTTGATCAGAGAAGTTGGAAAACACTCCCTTTAAACACCCTTATTCTTCTTCTAAGGAAGAATTGTAGTGGGCAGAGATAAGACAAAGGCCTATTACGAAGATAAACGGTATAAAAAATCTTAGTGCTATTGCTGTGTATTCTAAAAATGATTAGTGAGGTATTTTCATGAAGCACTTAACAGGATGTTAGGGTGAGCTCTAACTAAGGTGGGATTCAAGCAGAAACGTTCCTAGAGGAAGGACTGAGACAAGAGCTCTTTCCCTGCAAACCACTATTTTGGATCTCCAACTTTTTAAATGCTTAAATTTGCTACAATAAACTGGCAATTTGACCGACTCATCCTCGCTAAGAACAGCATTTCCCAACCTAATGCTCTTCAGTTCTCTTGAGAGTTCAGTTCCTCACATTCTCCATCCAGATGGCTGGAAGTTCTGGAATTTGAGTTTCCTAGCACAACTAGGGGGCACTAAGCTGAAGATGCACAACCTTTTGTGTAAATAAAGGAAAGGAACAAACAAAGGGAAAGTTTGAACTTTTCAACTTTTTGAATGTTTTTCTTTGTTTGAACAGACCCGTCTTTTTAATACGGGTCTCATATGCTCATCTCCCTTCCATTTGGGACATATTTAAAATAGAGTTAAGATAGGGTAGGGTAGGGTAGGGTAGGGTAGGGTAGGGTAGGGTAGGGTAGGGTAGAACATAACAGAACAGAACATTTTATTGGCCAAATGTGATAAAACACACAAGGAATTTTAAGCTGCACATGGGCATTCCTTCCTCAAAGGAAACTGCAGTTTTGTAAGAAAAAAAATGGCTCTCAGACAGGACATTTCCAACATTCTCGGGCATTCTCGTTTGGATTCTTGGGCTGGATATTGACACTAATATTGTAGCTCTAAAGATTCCTAGTCACAAGCCTCACATATGAAACAGCTACCTGTAGTGTAAAACCACCTGCCGTTTGCACTATCTATAGTCCCTTGTCTTTCTCCTTTAATTTCTCCAGCACCACAATCTTCTTAATGCTATTTTCTTTCTTTTTCTTAAATGGCAACGGTCCAGTAGAAAAAGTGATCCCGTAGGGATCCTGATCTTTCACATGAAGGCCAACAGATGTTGTTCCATGTTTTAAAGTGATCTTACACTAAAGCAGAAACTGCTACGTGCACAGAGCCTTGAAACTCTGGATCCAGCTGGCTTACCCACTTTAGCAAGAACACGGCAAGGGCAGCTTGGCTCTGCAACTTGCCGCTTGTTCCACTCCTTTACAGGCTGCGCAGTTTAACAAATTGCCAGACTCTTTTGCCATCTGCTCCTTCTATTCACATTAAGACACATGACACTAGATGCCCTACCTAAATGAAGGGTCTTTTGTGTAGTGGCAAGCTGCGAGAAATGTAAGACGGCAGACCACAATATTGTCGGCAAAACCTTTCCTTGCAGCAGAATAATGTTCATTCCAAAGATGTCTTTCAGAAAGGCAAATAGTAAAAAAGATACAACCATAGTCCACTGTTTGGCTTATTTTACATAGAAATCCATTTAATAACAATAAAAACAAGAACAACAACAAGCTGGAAGGGACCTTAGAGGTCTTCTAGTCCAGCCCCCAGCTTTAGCAGGAGAATCTATTTAGAGCACCGTTTCATACCTTGCAAAGAACTATGATTGGTTTCACTTTATTTATTGATTACAATCAGCCATTGTGACTTGATTTTTTTTCTTAGTTGATACTAATTGTTATTATAATCAGTAAGTAGATAAGGAATTACCAAGATGACATAGTTAGTGCTTAGTATACAGTATATTGCTGCTGAAAAATTAACCATAAAAAAGAAAGTAAATTACTAAATTATTTTAGCATTGGAATAAACAATAAGAATATTTGTAGCTCAGGGTGGAAATGAGGGGTCCTTGGTGCTCTCTAGGCTTGGTTGTTTTCTTGCAGATGTATCTATAGAACAGGGGTCCCCAACCCCCCGGTCCGTGGACCAGTAACAGGCTGCAACATGCCAGCAACCGGTCTGCACAAACAACCAAAGTCCCATCTGCAGGATGCAGGCAGCACACAAAACCACGCCCTCTCTGGTCTGCAGAAAAGCCTCTCTCCACGGAACCAGTCCCCGGTGCCCAAAAGTTTGGGGACCTCTGCATTAAAACACATCCATGAACACCAACCAGCAGTCAGAAGTCATGAGGAAAACTCTTTAATTTCATAACATATGGGCAGACTTAGCTATAGTTTCAATTGGGAAATTGTGGCCATCCTAAACCAAGCCAAATCCAAAAATGCCACGGTAGGGAATTTCTAGAAGCCAGGCACTCAGACAATTTAGCCATCAACAGACACATAGACATAAATGATATCTATATACTATCCAAAAGAGATAATCAAAAAGCCACAAAGGGAACAAAAAGATCAAATGAACTTCTCACCAGTAATCAGCACCAAGATTAGCATAGACTAACTCCAAAATTAACATCAAACCAACAATCAAGTAAACAATACCTCAATCAAGGAACTGCCAAACAAGGCAACAGTAAACAACCAAACAAAGAACCTCCATTCCCACCAACACCTACAGGGCAAGTCATTAGAATATAAAATAAGAGCAAACCCCACTCATTACTACCAGTAGTACTGATGATGCTACCTAGCTTGGGTAATGAAATGTCTGCAAGAAAACAACCAAGTTCAGAGAGCACCAAGGTCCCTTCAAACAGTGAGAATCTCTGAACCAAGTGCCAATATCTCCAGTATTTCCTAGTTAAAAATACTAAATAAGAAGGAAAATGCTGTAAATATTAGTTTGTAACTTCTTTTTTTGTTGTACTTCAACTGATGTACAGTATTTATAGATATTTAAAAATTTTAAGTGTTTCTGATTTTAGGCCTTGAGTTAGATTTTCCCTCTTCAAAATCATACTCTAAATATTTATATTTACTTTGCTGAGTAGTATGACACCTATATGGGGCCCTTGTTGTCTGATCTCCGTTGTAGCTTGTTAATCATGTTTTTGGCTTATGATGAATTCAATTAATGTTGATTTATTATAACATGGCTAACATACATCATGTCTTAGTTCAACCCAGTCAGTATAGCCACCATATCCCCTCTCCTGCCAGCATCATGCAAGTTGGTTTATTTGGGAGAGTGTGACTGGCTCAAGATCAACACTGTGCTTTGTAGCTGAGTAGCACTCTGAAGTGGCTTGTGCGTAAGGATCACGCGGAGACAGCAGGCTTAAGTTGAATGTTTATTGAGGTACCGGGCGCGACTTCACCAGCTTCTGCTCTTTTTATAGCCAGCTGGTGGCTGGCTGGACCAATCAGTCTTTCGTTTCCCTCCCACCTGAAAGCTGGACCAATCGGCTGCGTCTGGTTTTGACAGCTTACGGAATCCTCGTGGCGGCTGCGCTTGCGCGGTTGGCAGTCAGGCTGACAGCTGAGAGCTGTCAGCTGCTGCGCCTGCGCATTAGCCGGCAGCAGCTTTGACAGCTGTCAACTGCCACGTGTGTTCCTGTCAGCCGTTATTTACCTCATACAACTGTTGTTAACATGAACTAGTAACGATAATACATATAACATTAATATATAACACACTCTGGACTCAGCTCCTTCCAATTTAAATTATTACAGGTAGCCCTCAATGTACAACTACAATTGAACCCAAAGTTTCCACTGATAAGCAAGACAGTTGTTAAATGGATTGTCCCCATTTTATGGCCTTTTTCGCCATGGTAGGTAAGTGAATCACTGCAGTTGGTTAAGGGAATCGTGCAGTCATTAAACAAATCTGGCTTCCCCTTTGACTTTGCTTGTCAGAAGGGCAGCTGGGAAGGTTGCAAATGGTGATCACATGACCCCAGGCCAGTGCAACTGTCATAAATATATGCCAGTTGCCAAGCACATGAAATTTTGATCACATGACCATGTGTGAAAAATGGTCACTTTTTTTCAGTGCCGTTGTAACTTTGAATGGTCACTAAACAAATGGTTTTAAGTCGAGGATCACCAGTATTAGATTGTGACTGGATTGCAAAAGACAAGAATAGGCAAAAACCAGCAAAAAGGACCTGCTTTTTTTTTTTTTAGATTAGATAACCTTTTATTTTCATTTTTTCCCTGTGGGCACAATGGCACACATTGAAAATGAAATTTAGTTGGTTGCTCTCAAAGTGTACACATACATAACACACATTTAAAACATACTATATACCACATCTGAATAGACCTACACCCTTACTTATAAGTAACACATAAATCTTAATCGCTGGTCCATCTTGAATACATAACGGATTCTTCTTCCATTTCAATTTAGGAAATGAACTTCTCTGTCTGGCTCTGTCCACTTAAGGAAATCAATCCAGCCTTCTTATTTTCCAGGAAAAGAAGTGCAAATCCCTCAGTTGCAGACCTTTCCCTGGGATCTCTAGCTGAACAAAATCAAGTATTCAAAATCAGAAGCATTATAGTAACAATGTTCCAGGAAAAAGCAGATTAGAGAAATTCGAGTTAAACTCAGTATCCCCATCTACGACCTGCCTCCTCTGGAAGTACGTTTCCAAGTGTTGGGTCAATGATCCACTCCTACACTGCCCATGCCAGAATGGGCACCAGATTCTGGCCTACGATTAGTGTTTCACAACTGCACTGCCGTGGCCCAGATTTAAGTCCTCTAAATGGGGATGAGAAAGAAGCAAAGCAGGCCTTTAATGATTGTAAATCATCTAATTATGATTCCTGAACGCCAACTGACTCCCTTTATGCCAAATGCATAAAACCACCAGGAAGATGCATGGCTTGTGGATAACTGCTGATATGCTTTCTCAACTGATTTCTGCTAAAAAATTTTTGGCAGTACACCTTTTTTTTGGTGGGGGGGTAGAGAACTTTTTTTGTGCCATCTTTTTGAAGACCTTACACATCAATTTTCATAGCAGCAATTTTAGGCTTTCTACCTATCCCTGTCATAAGCAGAATCAGTACGTAATGCTTGAAGAGACGATGTGATGGAATTTCAAACACGAATTTTCCTGTGCAACAACAAAGGTAGATTGGATTAAGATAGAGCAATTGACCCAAATCTACTGAAGAGTAGATTTGAACATGGGTTTATTTTGGGTTAGTCTTCTGCTTTAAATCAGTGTTTTTAAACCTTGGCGGCTTGAAAATGGGTGGGCTTCACCTCTCAGAATTTTAAGAGTTGAATTTTGAGAGTTCAAGCTGCTAAGGTTTAGAAACACTGCCTTAAATCATTGCTGTATAGCAGGGGTCCCCAAACCCCAGTCCATGGACCGGCACAGATACGCAAATGCCAGAAACTGGAGCATGCAAACAATTGAAGCCCCATCTGCGGGATGCAGGCAGCATACAAAATCACGCACACACACACCCCGCTCTGCAGAAAAATCTCTCTAGATGGAACCAGTCCCTGGTGCCTAAAAGGTTGGGGGCCGCTTCTGCCTAGCACACTGGCTCTATGTTTGTATGGTTTATCACAAGAATAAATCATTCTTCATCTTCAGAGCCTAGCTAGAAAACAAACCTGGTCCTCTCTTCCACCATATCAAACACACAAACTAATCCAAGCTTCCACCACCACCCCATACTTACCCTGAACAAATTTTTTAAAAAGAGCATCTTTTGGCAGCAGAGATTGTCTCATAAATTAAAAAACAATAATCTATGCTTGGTTGTTATCTTGCACACATTTCATTACCCGAATTAGGTAACATCATCAGTGCTAGCAATGATGATATTACCTAGTTCGGGTAATGAAACCTCTGCAAGAAAACAACCAAGCTCAGAGAATGAATAAATAAATGAACCTTTATTATCAAAGTACAACATGTGTACAGTGAGATTGGCTGAGCTTCCCTTCATGCCCCCCCAACTCACAGTGACAACAAACCATCTTGTTACACCATGTGAGCTAATTGCACAACACACCAGCCTCACAAGTCAATCATACCAAGGACCCCTCATTTCAATCCTGAGCTACAAATATTCTCCTTTATTGCTTAAAAAAAATCTCTATTTTGGTTAACTCATCTAAACACACTATGTTCAACAGCATGTTTTCATGTCCCAGCCACAGAACCATTCTTCTGATTATGCAGTCTTTCCTTCTTGAAGGCATATTTGGGCTAATTTCTCGTTACTATATTTTTACTTGAAATTATTTATATTTAACACTCTAGTATCTAGTTGTTCCCAAAGGAACTCAGAACAGATTTACATCTGAAGGATAATATTTTCTGGAGTGAGGAGCAGATTATTGTAGGGTTCCCCCAGGACAGATAGAAATATTTAGCTGAAAAAGGTAAAATAATCCAAAAGCCTTTTCAAACTTCTTCAAAATGTGATGGGGTGTGGAACTGAATCTTCATTTACTCATCATTCTAAATTTCACTCCCTTTAATATTTGTTAATTTTCTTCACTGTGGCATCTTGTGTGAACCCAGAGAATGGGTTAGTTCATGACTGAGTTAAGCATGTTGTGCAACCTCAGCTACCCAGGGAAAAGGTACTGGTTTTGCTTTTGGCATTTATGCTTAATTCATTTAAACTGGACCTGAAAACCTCTGGCCTGCCAAATCAAATTTACTGGGATGCTCAGTGAATTTTTTCTATAGTCACAAGTGGGGTTTTGATATACTAGAAAGAGTTTGACTCTGTGGGTCCCAAATTGCACAATTCAGTTTACTGTCCAGACTAGAGTGTAGAATTTGTGATATTTATGCCTCCTGATGTACTGAGAAATATTTTACCTCATCAGAACAAGTCAAGGAAACAAATCTGCCCTCCGTAACTGATACATCCTTGAGCAGTTCAGGTGCTCATCAGGAAGAGCCTCAAAGAATAATTGCACAAAACAGGCCTTCATCTCTTTCACACATGGACAGACGTACATTTATTACAAAGAAGTTTATTCATACTACCAACCACAAATACAAATACCCATTGTTCTCATTCTGGTCTGTATAGCAATTAACAGTGATTAAAGGGCAAGACATGTCTCTTGAGCATTCTGTTCTCTTCACCATGATTCCATCACACCAGTATGACCAAAAAACATAGATGAGACTCCTGAGAGGTCTTGTGCATGATATATGCTCTGATTTTCAGTGGCTTAGGATTCTTGAGACAAGTTTCTTCTGAAATACATTTAACTTGCAAGCTTCGTGGTCTGCTAAGGATTTTAACTTACAACTCCTAACTCATTATTGGCACACTGACTGGAAAAGCAACATCCCCGCTGTTCCTCTTTCTTCTATGGAGGCAAATTATAATTACAGGAACGCAAACAATGTAATTCTGAGAATCAACGCACAACTCCTCAAGGAGCAGGTGGCAGCTGTGGCCACAAGGGCTTTTGTGCAGCTCCATCTTCTGAACCAATTGCAACCTTTCTTGGATAGGAGAATTGCTCATTGTCACTCCTGCTTCAGTCACCTTTCAATTGGACTGTTGCCATGTGTTTGGCATGGGGTAACATTTTTATAACTCTGTATTCAGAGAGCTGCATTGGTTGTTGGTTGATTTCTAGGTGGAATTCAAAATGCTAGCTGCCACTTTGAATGGTTTACTCCTGATATTCTAGGACATCTTCTCACAGGATCACTTGCCCAGCCATAAAATCTATTATGATGAGCTGTTTACCCATCATATGACTGCCATCTTCAGGGGCCACAGAAGCGTGCTAGACTAGAATTCCTTGAAAGGAGGACCTTTCACTTTCTTGGTCCCTAATCCAGATTTGCCTACTTATTACCATCAAGAGAACTCCCTCACTCATGATTCTTTCTCTAGATTACATAAGAATTGTCGAGCTCTTTAGCAGCAAATGATAATTGAAAGTAATTCTCACAGTATTTTCTTTAACAAGATTTATTGAAATTAAAAATTTGGCTTACAAGAATTCCAGCATTGATATTTTTTTTAGTTTACAACTAATATATCCCTATGGGCATCAAGGTGGAGATTTTCTCATTTTTCTATTCAACAACCTTCACAAGATCCTATAAGGAAGCAAGTCTCTTTACTGATAACAAATAAGTTTGCAGTTGATTGCAGTTGACATAATGATTTCCAGAATCCTTGCTGGTATGGGAACCCATTTTTATAGCAATGTTGAGAAAAAGATGTTTCAAGATCAAAGTTGCATGTACATGGCTGTACATATACTACTGATTTACAAGAACATACTGGAGAATCAAACACATAAAATCAAGAAAATCACATTGGTCATACCGGTATAAACAGAAAGAAGTGCAGAAATGAATTAGGACCAGAAAATTACAGAAAGGGATTCAACAATCCCTTGTTTCCTATCTGATGTAAAAACACTCAGGAAATACCATGAAACTCATAAAATTTATTGTGTATTTCATGAGTCAGCTACAAAAAACTAAAAAGAATGACCAAAAACACTAACAGCAATCTCAATTGTTGAGAGTATAATTTTACCTACATTAATTTACCTCAAGACTATACCCCATCTCAAAAATATTTCATATAATAATGTTTTATAATTAGAGAAACAAGATAGTGATATCTTAGGCTATCTGTCCATTAAAACATGAAGTACTAATTATTTAAATAATCCAATTAGAAAAATTATGAAGGGAAATTTACAGAAGACATTTCACCTACACTGAAAAGGCAGCTCACCCAACTGAGCAATTTCTTCCTTGAGTATTTCATACAGAAATTTCAAAACAGGAAATTAATTTGTGTAATACTGAAAATTAATGTGTATCTCAATTGAGAAAGAAGTATGAATCATCAATACAAATGGTTTGCTTCTCTACTTCCTCTGGCTTAATGGTCTCTGACAGAGAGCTCACAATCAGCCTGATTAAAGAGATAAATTAAATAAGAAATTTCATTTGGATATACTCTTCCTGGGCTGGCTGATCATGAAAAGACATTTTAAGGTCAATAGAAACGAGAGAATTGTTTAATTCTTTGTTCCTTATTTGGGCATTGTTTTCTCTTTTCTAATCTCTATCTCTCCTTGTTTATTGTCCATTGTTTCTCCTGCCTTTTCTCCTGCAAAGAAAAAAAAGCAATTTTAAGTGGAAAATTGTCAAGTTAGGAACATTTGTGTTCTTTGTATAATCTGGCAGTAAGCTGCCTGGGATGACAGCAAAGTGCCCTGAAAAATCTTGGGAGAAAACTCTCAACTAGCTACTAAACTGAAATTGATAATGATTAAATAAAGGAGGAGACACTAAGTAAATTGTTAGTTAGAAAAAATGTCTGTGCTTTACCAAGTTGAGAAAAGAAAAAGGAGAAGGCAGTGGATGAAGCAAACAGAAAGAATCAGGTACTGTATATCACTGTAATAAAAAAATGAAAATATATTTACATCGGGGGGGGGGGCGAAAGCCCTAATAAGCAGGCATATACATAGAATGAAGGCTATTGCTAAGCACATTGGTTTGTGCTTAAATTGTAAGCCTCCCTGAGTCTTCGGAGAAGGGCGGGATATAAATGGGATTAAAATAAATAAATAAAAATAAAAATCTTTTAAAATTTAAAAAAAATGTCTATGAAACACCCATGGATTGTCACAGGGATTGTCAAGATGAAAACATTTGTCTACAAAATCACCAGATGGTGAGACAGACTTTGCAGCACAAGACTACTAAATCTGGGCCATAAAAACCCAGCTGAGAACTAGATGACAGAATAGACTTTTCTCTCTCTGCTGCTTTCTACTGGCTATCTGGATTATTGTAGTTTGATTAAAGGTAAATTAGATTAATTTAAAGCTTAAGCTTTGCTCTTACCCTTTTGATTTTGGGGAGTGCAGTTTATGTTTCACACTCAAAAACTATCAATCTAAAAAAACTTTTTAAAAATTAATAAACAAAGAACTAATAAACACCAGCTACTGAAAGCAAATATGTAGCTTTGGATTCTTTTTCTCAATAAATAAATAAACAACTATAAGGCTTTTGACTTGATTTATTTAATTGGGTTTTCTTTATCTAGTTTTAGAATTTGCGTGGAGAATAGATTACATATTTATACAGAAATATTGAACATTATAAAGGGTTCAAAAAGGTCCACATACGTTTTAAGCAATATTATACTTGCTTTTCCTGATATAGTCAACTCTTCCTTCTGTATAGCAAAGTGGACAGAACCCATTTTTGTTTCTTGTGACAAACATACATTCTCTGTGACATATCATATGCTACCACTAAGTTTCTATTTGTTCCTTAAAAATTCTCCTTTAATTTTTTCCTCTCTTTAATAAACATGCTACCTAGGTATAACATTTAAACAACTTGATCTGATTTTGGATTCTTTGTACATGACTTGAAATAATTTCCCTTTTCACTGTCAAAAACAAACAGCATGGTCTTTATTGCATTACATTTCAAGTCCATACTCCATATTATCTCATATAATCTATGTAATATTTGCTGCAAAGTATGTGGCTTATTAGCTAAACATATACCTGCATATTAAAGTATCTATACATTCATATTCCCAACCAATAAATCTGTCAACATAAACCTTCATCCTATAGTTATCTCTGAATATATTAACAAATATATATTATATCCATATGCCATAGATATCAACAGATGTACCCATAATATTGACCATGTGAACACATTTAAAGATAGAGAAGGTGTAGATAGGTTACATGTATAACTTATTCAGTGTTCCTTGTCAATACTGAAGACTGAGTACCACACCCATTGCTGAAGATTGGTCATCCACTTCTGGGGAGGATAACAGAATTGCCTCCCTTTATATATGACCTGCCTGATAGTGGAGTGGTGAAGTCAAAACTCTGCGGAAATAATTTTATAACTTTTTCCAGCCATGTGAGCATCGACAACTGTTTTTCTAAGATCCTCAGAAATCTCCTTTTTTTGTGCTATGACACCCTTCCATATACCTAATTTTCCTTTCAAATGAACTGATAAGCCTAGGGCAGGGGTGTCAAACTCAATTTCATTGAGGACCGCATCAGCATTGCAGTTGCCCTCAGAGGGCCAGGTGGGCGTGGCCTACTGGGTGGGCGTGGCTAGAGTGTGTATGGCCTACTGGGTGGGCGTGGCCAGCTCTACATCGTTTGAGTGGGACAGATCTGAGGGTCTCTGGCAGGAGGAGGGTCTCTGGGCCAGGGCCAAGGCAGTGGGGGCCGTTCCCTCACTGTTTCCAGGATGGCATCGCGGGCTGCATGAAACCACTTCGCGGGCCGGATCTGGCCCCCGGGCCTTGTGTTTGACATGTCTGGCCTAGGGGTTCACTTATTTTTGCCAAAATAAGTGCCAATTAAGTATCATTTTCCTCAAAAAATCCATTAAGAAATATAATGTTTCTGACTTATTTGTTTAACGGGGTTCTCTTATCTGGTTTTAGAAGATCTGTGGAGAACAGATATATTTCAGGTCTTATTTATGCATATTGAATAAGACTGAATATAAGAAATAAGTTTGCCAGTGTGAAAAAAAAAGTACACTGAGGCGGCTTAGCAAAGACCGCATATAAGCATCAGATTACAAAACTATCTGAAACAAGAGCAAACAGATTAAGAAGACCAAAAAATCAGATTGGATGGCATTAATGAGATCCACAAAGAGTGGTAAGACAATTAAAGAATAAAAGGCAATATGTGAAGTCATGTACAGATGTAATGGAAGCAAGGATGGTTTATAGGAATAAAAATGCATAAGGTGTATGTGTACACTTTTGAGAGCAAGTAACAAAATTTCATGTTTAATGTGAGCCAATGTGCCCGCAGTAAAACATGACAATAAAGGTTATCTATCTATTTAATGCAGAACCCATTCAATGCATGTGTTGAGTGTTATAATTTTTTTTTCTCATACCTTAATTTCTTTGAATTACTATTTTTTTTCTTACTTCTTTTCTGCATTTTGTATAATGTTGCTTGTTCCAAAAGGAAAATGTGTAATGAATCAGTAGTATGAGGTTTCAAGGTTCAAACCAAAGGCTCAGCAAAATGGAGGTTCAAGAAGCAGAAGAGACAGCTGATCTTTCACTACTCTGATTGGTTACTCTGGAAGTTACACAGCATTTATGTTTTCCAGCATCCTCATCCACAGATAACTAGATGCCAGCCATAACTCTGCATCCTATGTCCAACACCCTGCAGCAGAACAATTTTGAAAGTGTTGCGTGTTTTGTGAAGCTGAAAGCACCAGGCCTATAGGGAGGGAAGATTTGTAAAAGAAAGGGGCAGAAGCTTAACAGTTAGCTAATCCTGTTAGAAACACTGTTGTTTTATTCAATATTAATAAACCACAAAATTTAAATGTTGTGATAGAAATTCATCAGAGACCAAATATTGCAGAAATAATTATATCTATAGTTGTATATACTGCTCATCATTTAAAAGACACATGGATGCTTACCACATCTATCTCCACCCGTACCATCCATCCATCCACCCACCCATTCTGAAGTATCACCTGAAATGGAATGTTTTCAATGGAGCTCAATCAACATTCAACTTGTCAGGAAATTAGCTAGTATCCATACCTGTGAGAACTATCCCTAAATGTTGATTTCCTTCCAAAGGAAACAGAATGTACAAACTGTAACCGCATGTCAAATTAAACACTGGTTACCTACATAATAGGTTATTAAACCAAAGTGCTTAAATTCTTGCAAGACTCACAACCACCTTTTCATCTACATGTCCTACAAATCTAGGGTCCTACCTAATCTTCACAAGAAAGTCAAATATATTTACACAAATATAAGAAAATTATGCAAACTGATTTGCCAAATAACAGATACTGTATTCTTTGGGGATAAAGCTTGCTATTGATTCAAAAGTCTGCTGAATGGGTGTTTTATAAAATCAAGGTTTTACTGCAACACAACAGATTTATCGCAGGAAAGGAAAATCATGGCTAACTTATAAAACAATACTTATTTTCTTTAAAGGGATCTTGATAAAGCCTTGTCTGTCCCAGCTTCCATCTGGGAAGTTCAGAGGTTACCAGGTTCATAGGCTACTTTATCTTAGAAGCTAGGAAAGAAAAGTTTTATAAGCCAACCACAAGCTCTGTGATATCATTTCTGTTTACCAGAGTTGCTAAGGAGTCAGCCACAGGCTGGGCGAGGCATCAATACCAGTGGATAGTCAAGTTATTCATTGTGATGTCTCTGCGGTGGACAGATCCTGCAAGCTCTCACAAGTGAGGACACTGTTGAGTTGTATAATTCCAGTTCTCAACGTGAGAGGCTTTACACATTCCCACAGTTCTTAACATCATAAAACCAAGCAATATCTATGGCCATTCAGCCACTCTTTATATCTGTTCTTTGGTGGAACTGTGCCTGTTTACATCTGTAACAATTCTGTAGATCAAGGGTCAATAGTATTTTTATCACCTGTCAAGTGATCTAGCGTAACAGAATGATTTTCAACGTAGTTTGCTTTATTATGTCAAGTTCCCAACAACTCTGCAAGGATTATATCACTATTTAACATTCATGCTTGTAAGTAATTCAATCATTAAATGTTTGTGAAAGCAGCTTGAAGCATCTCATCAATTTCTGGCACTCCTTGAATAAGCCGGAAAGGGTTCTTGGATAACTGCCTTCTAATCTCATATAATGTGATCTTCAATTTTTCTGATTTAACACAAAAAACTATATTGTACAAACTGAAACCCAGGGCTCCAAAAACCAGTTTTAAATATCAAGTCAGGATTTAAAATACATACGTTGATACATGCTATTGAGCATGGGTTGAGGACAACTATAAGCTCAGTTTGCTGGATTGCGATAGATAGAGCCAAAATACATCTCTTAGCAAGAAGGTAAAGGTAAAGGTAAAGGTAAAGGTTCTCCTGCACATGCATGCTAGTCGTTTCTGACTCTAGGGGCCAGTGCTCATCGCCGTTTCCAAGCCGAAGAGCCAGCGCTTGTCCGAGGACGTCTCCGTGGTCATGTGGCCGGCATGACTAGACACCAAAGGCGCACGGAATGCAGTTACCTTCCCACCGTAGTGGTCCCTATTTTTCTACTTGCATTTTTACATGCTTTCAAACTGCTAGGTTGGCAGAAGCTGGGACGAGTAACAGGCGCTCACTCTTTTACACGGCACTCGGGATTCGACCCGCCAAACTGCCGTCCATCTGATCGACAAGCTCAGCGTCCTAACCCACTGAGCCACCGTGTCCCTTCTTAGCAAGAAAGAAAAATGCAATTTCCAAGTTCAAGTGTACATCTGAACTAGGCCACAAAGACCCTTCACTTGCAGATCATATTAACCCATAATATGGCTTGTTTTGATTTTACTTAGCACATTGTCTTGACCCCACCCAATATGGTTTATGGCTTAGCATGATGTGTGAAGCAAGTCATTGTGGCTCATTCATTCATTCATTCATTCGATTTATATACCTACCCAACTCAAAATAAACTTTGGTTTTGGGTAATGGGTCAACCCACCTTATCAGTGGACTACAATATGACATTACAAGTGAATTAATTATTTATCATATTTGTGTAGCAGCCCATCTCACAAGACATGACTATGGGCAGCATACAAATTAACCTTGAAACTATAGCTATCCCTATCGGATGGGGTGGGGAGGGAAAGAGCAAATAATATCATATGTGTCATGACATCATCACAAGAATGTCATAGCATGTGTGATATCACTGTGGGTCCAAATGGATGCCCTGTTTGATTCCATCTAAAGAGTCATTTTTCCCTCACACATTCGTTCAGTAGGCTAGGACGGTTCCTGGACATCCTAGGACACATCTGGGAAGCTTGATGCAGGGGATCTCAGCCCCTACTCTATAATAAATGACTCTAAAGGGCTTCTGGAAAACTTCTTGTCAAGTATCTAAAGGAGAGGAAAAAAGAAGGGGCAGATACTAAAGCTAGGTGCCAGCTGCATCCTAAGCCATCGTGGGATTTAACATTAGCACTTCTGCTCCTTTTACACTTGCCTACAACAGATTTTTTTTCCCCCAGATTGTGACTCTGCCCCAACTCTCACAAAGCTAGGAGAGCTTCTTTGATCAGTAGCAAAGTTAGTCTTTAAATAGATTCTCGTTCTTGGGTTGGGGAAAAGGAAGGAAGAATGTCTTTATCAACAGAGAAGTAAACAACTAAGTTTCCCTACCTCAAGATGAATTACTGGCAGGAGAGTCTTGGAGAAAGGAGAGCAATAAAAAAGTACTATAATTGATACTCTTCTTATCTCAATACCTTTGTCCACTACCAATTTAAGAGCACTTACCAGTCAGGAAAGCCCTTTAAAATAATACTCTACACCCATCTCTTTCAAGGCCCAATAAAATGATTTGAGTGTTAATTAAGGGCAACAAATGTTATTTTTTAAGCAGTGCAATTTGGCATACTTGAGGGTTATCCTATTTTATTTTCACCACTTTTTTATGAGGTAGGCTAGGAAGGGGCCACACATCATGTTAAGCCACAGTATATTTTAGGTACATTCAGGTGCTGAATAAATCAGAGTGCTTGAGCCCACACAGTATGTTCATAATTCATGATTTACATCTATATCGTGTTCGGTTGGCACAATGTTTGTGAAAAGAAAATGAACAGATATTATGGTTTATGGGTAGGAACCCAGTAAATGCTATTTGCTCCAAATGATCCAAGGAGTTAAATGGCTGAATCTATTAGAGAAATTATAACTTAACATAGGACTGAGCTACCCAAGGAGTGGTCTGGTAGTTTCTGGAAGTAAATCCTCCAAACCAGAAAAGTGGGGTCTGGAGGGGGAATGAGATTACTGTAGTTCCCTGGAATGTTCTGTTCTCAAATTATTAAGCTTTGTACTTTCCTAGTCAGTACAAGACTCCAGAGGTTGTCCATATTTTGCAGTTCAGTTGTGATAGCTCTACTTAATAGCAATAGAGCTAAATGACACACACATTCTTATAGTGGCTACATTTTGAACTGAAAACTGGGGAACAACCCAACCCAGGCCCTCTCGCTCTTTTCTTCAGAAATCCCTACATTTCTATATGTGTTTTAACAGATACATGCACCCACCAATGTGGTATAGTAGTTAAGAAGTCATGCCGAAGGCCCAGACTGAATTCCATTCTCGTACATGGAAGTTCACTAGGTGACTTTGGGACCCTTCACCCATTCACTCAGTCTTTCAGTCCAACCTATCACAGAGGGTTGTTTCTGTGGGGAAATTCTGAGCTGTGGCTATTAGGATAAGACTGTAAAGTCCCAATGCTGAGACTTGGATATAAATAACTGGTTAGAAAATATTTTCAAAAGAAAACGCTGAAATGAAAATTATGCATTGGGGAGGGGTTATGAAGGATGGCACAGAAGACCTATGAGCGTCAGATTTGGCTCAGCAGCAGGATAGTTTCCAATGTTATGCTTACTAACAGCCCTAAGTACATCTCGGAGGCCACCACTGCCTTCTTATCTCAAAAGTTTAGCATTAGTCTTTAGGAAGATATAGGTGATCAATTTGAAGGAATAATCCTCATTGAGGTTTTACTGAGGTCATATTGAGATAGGAATGGTAGAGCTGGGAAAGCTGTGGGGGCAAAGACCTGGTATTTCTATAAGGCTTAGAATAGGATAGAGACCTAACGAAGGAGCAGCAAATGTCAAAAGATATAAACAAATGAAGGGTAAAGCCTATAAAATCAAAGGGAAACTGAGAAAGAACAAGGTTGCAGTCAACAAGGGACTAATCCTCAACAAGACCAGAAGCTTATACAGGTAGTCCTTGACTTATGATCACAATTGAGCTCGAAACTTATGTTGTTAAGTGAGTTTTGCCCCATTTTACGAGCTTTCTTGCCACAGTTGTTAAGTGAATCACTGCCGTTGTTGAGTTAGTAACGCGGTTGTTAAGTGAATTTGGCTTCCCCACTGGCTTTGCTTGTCAGAAATTTGCAAAAGCGGATGATGATCCCAGGACATGGCAACAGTTATAAATATGAACCGGTTGCCAAGCATCCGAATTTTGATCATATGACCATGGGGATACTGCAAAGGTTGTAAGTGTGAAAAACAGTCATAAGTCCCTTTTTCAGTGCTGTTGTAATTTTGAATGGTCACTAAATGAATTGTTATAAGTCGAGGACTACCTGTACCTTGAAGGCTAATTCTGTCACTAGACTGAGAGTGGTGCTTGTGTGACTGAACATCAGTGTCCCAGGCAAGGAGGTAAACTTTTTTCTCAGTCCAACCAGAAAATTAGTCATGTTGCCTATTATGGTGGGTGGTGTAGTGGAACATATCTGGAGGATATGTTACATTTGTTGTCTTACATAAGTAGAGAAGAGCAAGGCCAAGCTGAGAAAGAACCAAAGTTTGATCCAAAAGATTGGATACGCTTAAAGGTATACACCTATCTTTAAACAAAAATCCTAGAGCTACTTAAAATTAGACAGCTTTGGTATTGAGTTTTGGTAATGAGCTATCAATACAGTAAACACAGAATGAGAATTGGAACGTCTCTTGCAAAGGTTTCCCTGTGTAAACACACCTCTCGCACTCTAGCTTTCTGAACTAATATAAAAAGAATCCCTAAGAACAGTAAATACAATCCAAATCCTCTTTCTGTAGAGACAATGCTTCATTTCATTTTAACTTTGGCTGCCGGGATGCTAAAAAAATCATTGCCCCTTATCAGTTTCCTCCATAAGTAATCGGGCACCTTCAGTTTCAAGGACATGGCAAACACCAGCTTATAAAGCTTTTCCTTTTTCATAGACCTTTTCTTGATGTTTGGAGGAATATAATATACTTGCCCTGGTCAAGACACCTCCGGAGAAAAGCAAAGCGATACTCCAAAGATAGAGAAGAATTCGGTCCAAGTGGAAAGAGTTACTGTATGCATCGGAGTCCATCAACCATAAAACTCTTAAAAGAAACATTTCAGAGAGAACTAGTGAAAAAATGTACAATATATATGTTGAATATCCCAGCTGAACACATTCTCCTCTATTGTTTTGGCATACTGCTGCCTTAGAGCCAATTGGTGTCAACCACTGAGTGCAGATAATGCGTTTGTATGGACTCTCTCTCGAGAGATGAAGGTTCAAGGTAAGAGGCTTCAACATTAGCAGCAGCAGTTCCATCTTCTCAACTGTTCCATCGTCCCCTTCTTCGCATTGTATAGCAAGAAAAGAATTGGAAAACACTGGAGGCTTACAAATGGAAGGTAGCAATCACTGAGCACCCAACCCACAGAAAATCCTGCAAATGAGTCTAAGCAATTGTATAAGAAATGTTTCACACGGAAGCACTCAAAGGTGACTCCATCACAATCAATGAACCAAAAGCACACACTGGATATAGTGCACATCCAGATTTGCAGCAGTGCATTTGACTATTATGTTTTCATTTTCTTTGTACAGAGAGCTCCGTAGAGCACTACTTATCAGATTCTAGGCATTATGATGCCTGTAAAGCATACATGTCAAACTCGCGATGTCACATAACATCACGTAACGTATCGGGATGGTTTTGCCATTGCCGCCAATGGGGTGGGCGCGGCTTCCGGATGACACATCCAGCCCACGGCCCGGCAGTTTGACACCCCTGCTGTAAAGAAACAAAAGAAGACAGAGAGTTTCTGCCAAAGATCTAAAAAACTGTGAAAATCAACTCCCATTGAGTGCTATCTGGAAAGTTACTGGAATTCAGTGCCTGCTTATTAGATGCTACATGGCTGTGGTGATTCTCACCTATATACCATAGCAGGAACCACCTCCTGTACCACTGAGGTATCTATGTAGTCTTCAATGCATGTTACAGTAATCTGATCTGGTAGTAATGAGAACAAGAGGACTGTTGTCAGAGCCTGCCATTCCAGGTAACACCGTTAAGTGGCACACCATCCAAAGTTGTTCAAAGTGCGCCCTGAAACATAGCTCCCCTCAAATTTAGCCTTCACCTGCAAATGTAACAGAAGCCATGAGTCCAGGAAAACATTCAAGTTAAGAGCTGTTTCTTCATCCAAAGATAAAAGCAGAGCAGACACAGAGCCTGATTAAGTTCTGGACAACGCTGTCTCGATCCTATTAGGGTTCAATTCCAGCTTGTTTCCAGACCCCACAACCTCCAAGCGCTTGGGCCCAGGCTACCATAAAGTCCCTGGCCTGGCCTGGAATTATCAGCATGCTCCCCTGAAACTGACAGGGCTTATTTAGATGTTAACAGGAAGGGAGAAGAGAACCCCACAACAGACGGCACCTTGGGATGACTTCTCTGTTCCTTCAGGATTCATTTGCACTACACTGCTCTTTTAGGAGGGAGAAGAAACACCATAATCCTGAATCTTACAAGCAATCCAGAACGATATTAATGTCAATGGATCCAAATGCTGCTGAAAAGTCACGCAAGATAAAAAAAAAGTTGCGTTCCCTACATCCAGGAAAATCATCCATCCAAGCAACGAATACTATTCTCTCCTGTAAGGTAAAGGTAAAGGTAAAGGTTCCCCCGCACATGCGTGCTAGTCGTTTCCAACTCTAGGGGCCGGTGCTCATCTCCGTTTCAAAGCCGAAGAGCCAGCGTTTGTCCGAGGACGTCTCCGTGGTCATGTGGCCGGCATGACTAGACGCCAAAGGCGCACAGAGCACTGTTACCTTCCCACCGTAGTGGTCCCTATTTTTCTACTTGCATTTTTACGTGCTTTCGAACTGCTAGGTTGGCAGAAGCTGGGACGAGTAACAGGCGCTCACTCTGTTACGCGGCACTCGGGATTCAACCCGCCAAACTGCCGACCTTCTGATCGACAAGCTCAGCGTCCTAACCCACTGAGCCACCGCGTCCCTTCATTCTCTCCTGTGGCCAGGCCTAAATCCTAGTGAAATAAACACTGTACCGTAGGAACTTGGCATTTGGTGACTGTTGGACTGACTCTCCAAACTTCGTTTCTCTTCTCACCAAACACTCCTAGCTGGCAGGAAAACTTTTATCAATTAGTTACCTTAAATATGATTAACCGAGGGCAAAGACAGACGGCTACACCCCCAAGTTTAGCTATCTGTCAAAACCTGGCCCATTATTTAGAGAGCTGATCTATCACCACTGGTCAGAACCAGCCTGGTAAAGGTGCCTGGGATCCTCAGGTGGAGAAGGCTGTTTCATCAGGCATAGAGAAGGGTGTGTTCAGTCCAGTGAGAGATCTTCCCACTTTACCATGAAACTGCTCTCCCTGCATCATTCAGCTGTTTTTTAAGAGCTATTTTTAAACACAGGTTTACCATTCTTCTGGAAGAGCACTAAATCCATGTTGGGGGAAAAAACTAGCAGGCCCTGGGGATACTGAAATGGAAATATCTGCCGTGCCTATCTCTTGTTTTTCAGGTTGGCTGATAAGAGCTGGAGCCAGCTCTTTACCCACCAAGTTCTCAACACACACAAACACACACACACACACACACACAGATTGAGATAGATACTGTATAGACAGACAGACAGACAGACAGGATCCATGCAACTGGACACCAGATCACTATAACTCTTCTGGAAGAAAACTGCTGAACAGACATGCAGGAGAGGAGGAATGCCAACACAGCATCCTAAAATGCAACAGGAGCTGGGTAGATCCCACACGATAACCATGCCATCACCAGCATTCTTGATGAAGACTTGTAGGTCATTTCCCCCAATAGACTTGTGTTGGGAGAAGAAGGTGAACATTACTTCAAAACTGAAATAGTTAAAGCTTTCTGCTGCAGGCTGGATATGAAACAAAGGCCATGTCCTTTAAAAATGGTTAACAGTGTGTCTTTGGGCCACAGCTGGTGGATGTCTGATAAACCCACTGACTAAAAGTGGGGCAACATAGTGATTATAGTGACTTCTAGCATCATCAGCTATCACAGAGACGATAACAAAGCCTCTTTACTGTAATGTGAATGCAACTGTTAAATTCCCTAGTGATAATCCCACCAAGCAAAGAAAAGGCAGGAGTAATAGAAATAAAAATTAGAGAACGCATCCAAATAACAGGCGCTTCTGAAAAGAAATAACAAATTATCAACAAAATAGCAGAGTTGCTGACATAATTTTTCTTGCAAAGTAAAATGCACCTCACCCATAGCTCTGGTAATTCTCAGTGGAGAAGAAATTCCTGAAAATGGATGAATATTGCTTAGGGGAAGGGGAGGGACAGAGACAGTACAATGGTCTTTGTCAACAAAGAGCATTACCGAGTTATCGGTTTTTTCCATCTACAGACAAAATTGCCTCAAGGAGTTTTGGGTAAGAAACTGTGGTCAATAGATACATATAAGCTAGGGTGTATGTGGCCTTCAAGAGCTTATTATACTACAATTTCCAGCATTGTTTCTTCTGTTGCTTACAACTGTTGGGTATTATTCAGATAGAGCTAAACTGTGTTTCTCAGACTTTGTGCCATTATGGACCAAGAATGTTTTCCACAATGTGAAGACCAACTATCCCTTTATCTTTGTCTTCACTTTTTCCCCCCAGTGAATATGATACTAGGTATAGTTGCATTAGGGAATGTCTTCTCATATCCTCCATTTTAAAAAGAAATTCTATACCAACTATAATCCCAAATTAAGAATTTATATACCATTAAAAATATTTTATGTACTAAATGCCATGCTAAAAATTCTTAGGATAAATATGCTGGTAAAGAATGTTCTTCAGTAGAAATTTCTGAAGAATGATGGGCAAGGTGTTTCTCATTTAATAAAATCCCAATTTTAGCAATAGCAATAGCATTTAGGCTTATATGCCACCCTAAAGTACTTTACAACACTCTCTGGGAGGTTTATAATGTAAGCATTTTTTGCATATTGCTCCTAAAAATCTGCGTCCTCATTTTACCAACCTTGGAAAGATGGAAGGATGGGTCAACCTTGAGCCCCATCAGGATCAAATTCCAGGCTGTGGGCAGAGTTTGGCTGCAATACTGCATTTTTCGAACACTATGCCACCAAGGCTTTTAGATATTCATAATCTAAAATAAGGAATCATTATTCATCATCACATTTCTTAGTTACGTGTGTCTCTTTTGAGGCTGCTTGTCTGAGTTCACTGTCCCACTTAAGACAATACCTGTGGACTCACAGTCAATGGTAATTCAAGAGCTGTTGACTTCTGTCATTTTCTGAATTTAAATACGTTGCTATTTGCACATTTTTCCTATGTTCACGAAGCAGTTTTCAGCCACTCATCCATTTCACAAACAGCTGATCTGTGTTGGAGAAGCTGGGATTGAGGTGATCTCACCAACTGACTGGTGGTGAAAGTTGAAAATAGGGGCTGAGGCAGTGAATGGGTCGCAGTCAACGGATTGGGAGTGAAAGGGAGAAGGGGACATGCTAGACATCCATGGATCACCAATGGCCTGAAGATCACTTTGAAAATCACTGATCTTGAAAGCCTGTAACTAATGCCTAATCTAATGAGTGGGAAGATTCTCAGGAACTATGAGTAACAGCTCTTTCTCTGGCTGATGGAGGAGTTTTCTTTCTCCCATGGATTTTTCCTGTGGATTCTATCTATTTTTAAAACTACAACAATTTGAGATTCAGTGTCTTGTGAAAAACAAGCCATTACGTATTGAGCTTTCCCTTGCAGGCCTGCATTTTACTTTGCACCGGGAAATCAATCAATCAACCAATCAATCCTAATGCGGGGAAGAGTTTGAGGCCTGATTTCTCCAGTCAGATATTAAGGTGTCAGATTGTTCTAATTATTTGTGTTACTTTCCATGGTAGGGAAGCCCAGGGGAAACATAGAAATGTTTTGCATCCCTGTCGCAATCAGCTTCAGCCTGGTACAGATACATAAAGGACAAGCCAGCTTGGCACAGTGGTTAAGTTACCAGCTTGAAAATTTTGAGCTTTAGTCCCATCTTAGGCACAAAACCTGACCCTGGGCCAGTCATTCTCTCTCAAATCTAGAAAGCAGCAAGGATAAACCACTTCTGAAAATTCTTGCCAAGAAAATTGAGAGACTATTCCAGGCAGTTGCCAGGCATCAACACTCACTTGAAGGTACAACGAAAGTTAAAAAACCAAAGAGCAATCTGAGCTTTTTCATTGTTTCTGTGTCCTGAATAGAGGGAGGAGGAAACACAGATAAGCTGGCCGATTCCAGGAGGAGACTAGCAAAGCAAAACCAGTAACAATTGGCCACCCTGCATTCAACACAATTGTTTTAAAATAATCTTGACTTGATATGGAAATACAGGTAGTCCTCAGTTTACAACTACAATTGAACCCAAACTTTCTGTTGCTAAGCGAGACAGTTACCGTAAGTGAATTTTGCCCCATTTTATGACCTTTCTTGCCACAATTGTTAAGTGAATCACTGCAGCTGTTAAATTAGTAATAATTGTTAAGTGAATCTGACTTCCCTATTAACTTTGTTTATCAGAAGGTCACAAAAGGTAATCACATGACCCTGGGACATTGCAACCATCATAAATATGAAGCAGTTGCCAGGAATTTTGATCACATGACCGTGAGGATGCTACAATGGTCATAAATGTGAAAAACAGTCATAAGTCCTTTTTTCAGTGCCGTTGTAATTTCAAACAATTACGGTACTAAGTGAATAGTTGTAAGTCAAGGACTACCTGTAGAAGCCATCAAATAATTAATTGAAGCTGCTCCATTTTAATTATGAAAAGGCTTTTTTGTGGTACTAAGCCTGGCACGTATATATGTTAGTAATTTCATTTTCTGTTTATTTTATCATTCAAAATAACCTTCTACTTTATGTTATCACGAATCAGTAGTCCAAATTTAAGGTACTTCCAAATGAGAACTCCACAACATTTTGAAAGCAGCTTTGGATCTTTGTAATCCCATACTTGTCAGCTAATTTCATCAAGTAAACTAATTTATTTCTCGCTCCGTCACAGTGTATCTGAAACTTTCTTTTCCCTGAAAAATTGTGGCTCTATAATATTTGCAATATGTCTGTTTCTCAATGTCTACAAACTGCTGCCTCATCATATTTGACTTTTTTTTTCCAACTCCCCCCCCTTACAAAAGCCACTTAGATGTTTTATTTTATTTTATTATTTTATTTTATTATTTTATTTTGCAAATGACTAGACAAATTCATGGAATGTGAAATAAGGGAAGAGATTGGGGAGAGGGCACAGACAATTTTTATTTTGTGTTTTGATGGAGTGAGAGTCAAGAAAGTTTTCTTGCTACAGAGCCAGTGATGTCTCAAAGGTAGAATAGTATTTTTTTGTTTTTTGTTCTAGGTTTGCTAACAATTTGTGATCATCTTTGAAGAGCCAGGGAGTGGAAATGTTAAGAAAGCTATACTTTATTTTCTTACAGTTGGAGTAATACATTTTCCAGAAGGACAATAATTAAATTAGACTGCACTGTGAGGGAGTGGATTGCTTTTCCTTTTTTTGATAAGAGGGCAATCACTGCCAAAGTCTCTGTCTTCATTTTGATAATTAAATCAATCCAAAAAGAACATAATATACAGCGAGTCAATCATTACCTCAGTCACATAGCTCAATCCATTTAGAATGTACTTTTTCAGAAAAAGAAAAACAGCTATTCTAGGAACTTGCCTATTTCCACAGTTTTCTTGATCTTTCACCTTGGTTTTCTTCTGTCTTTCCAATGGGTGCAAACATGTCAATGCTGACCAAGAACCTGAGATTTCCTCAACAGACTCAGCCCACAAAAGAGACATTGTCAAACAGCAACATCAGCAGTGGTTTTTCAATCACAGCAACAATCAGGGAGTTGGCATTTTCCCTTTGTCTACCACAGAGCCAGCTGTGCTTAGAGTTGGTACAGATTAATAGACAGGGATATAAATAATGAAACATGAAATCATGTAACAAGATCCTCAGCAACAAGCACAATATCCTTTCCAACGTGATCCACCACCAACTCACACCTACGAAATATAGGTAGTAATCCTTACAAGGCAGTGAAAAGAAATGTTGGAAGGATGTAGGTCAAGTTCTTTATCTTTAACGGTGACATTACAGTGAATATGTTACCTTCCATGTGTTGAACTGTAATTTCCAGCATCTTTGATCTTTGAACCAGCCTATATCTGTAGCTATGACTGCTGAGACCTAGGATTTAATAAGATCTGGAATAGCAAGTCCTAGATTTCCGATTCTCTAACGCGACCCTTAACCAGCACCTGAAATTTGACCTGAATTAACACAAGAACTTTGGCACGGCTTGCTTGGTGTTCACTTTGAGTATGATATGAAGCCAGTCAACAGAAGATGTGCAACAAATCTTAGTTAAGTAAACCATAGCTTAGCACAGTCTAGAATGCAGGTTCCTCATTTGTTAGCTTTCTCACAACTACTACAACCCTCCCTACCATAACCTATAATGTTTCCACATTTTAGCAAGGAAGCAGGAATTGTCAAAAATGAACTCCCAACCTTTTAAAGCAAATATTTATTTTTGCAAAAACCATCATTGGATAACATTCTATATATCTTGCACCAGATATGTTCCTTAACAATAAGTAACTTCATAACCAAGGCCAGCCTGTGATACTGCAAATAATGTTATATCCCATCCCTTACTTCTGAACAGACAGGGGGGAAAAGCAAGAGAAAGAGAAGCACTCAGTGGCAAATATAAAGGCGATGATTTAGTTCCCCAGTTCAATCTTTGGTTTCTCCAGATTATTTATTCATTTGTTGGATTTATATTCTGCCTTTATCCTGGTTACAAAAGATCCCTGAAGCTGTGACGTTCTGGCCACATTGGTCAGAACTGAACTAGCTGAAGAATTCATATATCTAAGTAAACAAACAAACAAGCAAACTCCACTTGAAGTCTCCATAATTCACCACCCATGCTGTATTATGGATGCAATACATACAGAGAGGCTTGGACTACCACAGAATTCCTGACCAAATACATTTTTAAGTAATTTTTAGTAAAACTGCAACCTAGAGTAAACTCAGCCCAGTAGAGCATATGACTGGCTGACTGTTATAAGAACCAGCAACCTACACAATTGATGGTAATACTGTAATCCAATACAATGTCACACCAGCCAGGATTCAGTACACCAGTACAAGATCCTTATTTGCCAAATGATTTTTTATCAAAGCCACAAGATGGAAAGTTCCCAAAACTCCTAATAAAGTCTACTGTGGGATGTGATGATGTGAAGCCTCAATCACGATCACTTTATTTACTGAAGCACAAAAATGAATTTAAGTGGTTTTTCATCTATCAACATTAATCACAGCTATTCATAACGGGCGGGATTCTTATTTCAGTGGGAATTCTGTATTATGTAAAGCAGTGAAATAGAATAGCTTGATTGCAATGCCTGAACCAGGAATTTTGCAAATTTGGGGCCCAGACCAGAGAATTTTGTCTCACTGTGTATTTGTAATGTGTACACACATACGTAGTCTTCAAGCAAAGGAGTATTAGGCAGGCCGTATGAAGTTTCCAAGGGACGTGGTGGCTCAGACGCTGAGCTTGTCGATCAGAAGGTCGGCAGTTTGGCAGGTCAAATCCCAAGTGCCGCGTAACAGAGTGAGCACCTGTTACTCGTCCCAGCTTCTGCCAACCTAGCAGTTCGAAAGCATGTAAAAATGTAAGTAGAAAAATAGGGACCACTAAGGTGGGAAGGTAACAGCGTTCCGTGCGCCTTTGGCGTCTAGTCATGCTGGCCACATGACCACGGAGACGTCCTCAGACAAGCGCTGGCTCTTCGGCTTTGAAACGGAGATGAGCACCGGCCCCTAGAGTCAGAAACGACTAGCACGCATGTGCAGGGGAACCTTTACCTTTTATGAAGTTTCCAGATTAGCTATTATCCAGATTAGATAAAAAATAAGGGCCAAGCCTTTTCTTTTTCCTTTTTTGCCATTCTATTTTTTGCTCCAGAAGTAGATCACAGCTGGATTACAGACAGCCCATATTAAATCAGAAGTCACGATATAGGATTCCAAAAGAAAATCAATCCTAAAGACAAAAAAGTCCAAGAGGCAAGACCAAAGTCCAAACCACAATCAAGAAAACAGAAAGATACCAGAACTCAGTAAAACTACTGTTCAAACAGGGGGCTGTCCCTACTGTTCATCTCTAGAAGGATCCAATGCTGGAGATGTTCATAAATCACAGCAGCTCCTAATATTCAGGATCCATCAATTGAAAATTCATTTTTGGATATACTCCAAGCTTGCTAGTTCACAGGGCCATGCTCTTTTCTATAACATTTTATATTTTTATGTCCCAGTGTTTCTCTCTAGTAAACATAATTGTACTTTCCAAAGGATGGCACAGTGTGATTTCATAATTAACCACTTGATAATTTGAGCTTCAGAAAGACATGGAAACTTTTAAAGAAAACCACTCTGTCTAATTATAAATAGGAAAGTTCTGCACTGCACTTTCTGAAGGGCTGAAACATCAACACACAAAACCTACTCGCTAATATTTGCAAGAAGAGGTGGTCCAATATACACATCCCATTTGTAAACAGGTGCAGACTTTTGCTGTGAATTTTTTTTACCGTAGTTGTTCTTGGATATTATTCCAATATTTTACCAGGTACGCATGTTTATTCATATGAATAATTAAAAATAGTAATAGGAGTCACAGCACTTTTGAGACTTCAAAATAATATTTTAGACGTTATCTCTGAACTGGTTTTAAATTATCAGATTCTTGCTTATATTTTAAATATGATTCCGTACTTTACCTAAATGCTAGACATACTACAGTGTCTATATACAGGGAGCATTAGGTATCACTTAAAATACATTTAAAACTCAGGATAATCCCATTCCACTTCAACTGCATGGTTCGCCCAGTTCATGTGGGGAATTTTGATGCCAGTGACCTATTCCATTCCCCCTCACTTTGTGGGTTATTGAAATATGAAACATCATGTGAAATGAGCTTCCTATGAAATCAAACTTCCATACAAACTGATCCAGATGGGGAGGAAGCAATCATTTTATATCAGTTTATAAATCTATCTGCCTTCACTGCACAGCTAACCTTTATAAATTCACTATCCAAAGGATGTTTCACTAGACATTTGAGGGACTTCCCAAATGATTGGGATTGCAACACGCAGAATTCCCACTCAAATGGCCAAAGGTGAAAAGGGACTGTGCCTTTGCTACGGTGGCGCACAGATTCTGAAGAAGCCACCCAATCAGTGCTGACACTCTTATTTTTTTTAAGCAGATTTTTGTCTAGACATTTGAAACTAATTTTATTAAGCTGGTTGATGTGTGCTGAATATTTGATGTGTTTGCTGCCTTTAATTGCTATAGCTGATGCTTTCTTTTAACCAAACAACACACTAGGATTTTAAAAAATATTTTAAAGAATGCCTTGTGCCTCTGAAATGAAGAACATGATACAAATATTTTAATGATATTAGTCAGTGTTATATGGCACTGCTTTTGTGGCTATGATAACATCTAGCTTGCCTCTAATAACTTAGCAAATACATGAGTGAAGATGCAGTTCAGTCTTTGATCCATACTTCTATACCTTGATTCAAGCTGATTTCAGAAAACCCCCTGGGCTCTCCTACTTCGATTATCGAGAATAGCAGGGGATTCCTCCCTACTGGCTCCCTTCCCCTCTTTACTAGATCTCTGGAGGAAGGTAGAATCACGCAAGAGCAACATCTGGCTGGTTATCCCAGCCAATGATGTGGATCTTGAGCAAGCCAAACATTACTGATTTACGCTAGTCTGAAAGTATTAGCATGTTTAGCACAGACATGACAGCCACCATTGTACAAATATGGTAAAAGCCGCCAAAATAAGATCTCTTTTCTCTCTCTTATGTCTAGATCTGCCACTATTGTAACTGGGGAAACAAAACATCTGGAATTGCCTAAGCTGACATCAAGTAACCATGCAAAACTATATTATCTGTAGCTACTCCAGAAAACTGTGGAACACCCTTCCCCTTGAGGTTTACTGAGTTCAATCCTGAGCAATTTCCAAAAATACTATTTGAACAGATGATGACATATGCGGATAAGATGAACTAAAGCCTTCTATGTACAAGGTGCCTTCCAAGCCCTACAGATTATGGTTTATGGGATTGAAGGCCAATATTTCTGGAGAAGCAGATATAAAGAGAATAAGGATAACAGGTGAGGTGAGTGACTGAACCACCTTTCTGTCACAAAGACGAAGCCTTGCTATTCTAGCCCTCCATCAGAACAGTTGTCCAGAATCCATAAAAAGCAGCACAGACCACAGACAGGGCCAAAGAAGAGCTGAAGAAGCAGGGAGTTTGGAAAAGATGGTTTGGGGATCTGTAAAAGCAACCAGCCAAGAATCACCAAGGAGCAGTAGGAATTCCAGACGTGAAGATTCAACATCATAAATGAAATATTTTGATATAAGCCTCTGAGCTTTATTTATCAAAGAGTTTACTGGTTTGCTGTATCATGATTTGACAGTGGTTAGGATATGTAAAGGAAAAGAGGGATGAGAACATTGTGTATCTTAACAAAGAAAGAAATTGACATTTCTTAGATCCATTACTGAAGTTCCAGTTAATTGCAGGAAGTGCCAAAGGGTAAATGTAGTAGGTGGCTGCTGCCTTTATTTGGCTAATGAGCTTCATGGAGAAGTGGTCAGTGCTAAAACCAGTATGTTGGGCTAAACAGGGACCAAGTCATCATTTCAAGGTTTGGATAAATCACATGTTTCCAATGCTGCTAAGTGACACCTGACAGTTAATAGTCACCTCCACAGACTCTAAGCAAGGTCTTACTTTCAACAACTAACCACCTGACACCCAAAAGCTTCTCACAGCACAAAACTATTTTTCATCATCTATAAATTTCAAACATCATTCATGTGTGTCTTTCTTTCAGCAAAATTCACATTACAATTTTAAAAAGCCATCCTTTTGCACACTTCAGTGTAGCTTCTTTGGACCCAGGGACAAAGTTACATCAACATTCCTTCTGCATGAAAGCCCCAGGGCAAAGGCAGAGGCAATAAACACATTCTACTGCATTTGTCAACAGCTTTATCTATACCTCCAACAAATCCCATTATTTAGATCAGCCTTCGTCTGGTCTCCCTCAAGTATGTCAACGAAAGGTCTTTTATGAGGAAAAAGGAGAAAGAGAAGGGGGTGTAGTATTGCATTTTCATTCATAATTGTTTACACTGTTTGCAAGCCACTTTGGGGAAACTATTATCCTGAAAGCTGGGATATAATATAATAACAGTAATAAACAAATTCTCTTCCCAGCCACATATCTTTGCAGGTTTGGGATTATGCAAACTGTGGTCTAACATATCTAAGAGGTACTTGATGGGAGAAAGTTTCCATACCAGCCATATAATAAACACTGAGTACCTAATTTTGCAAATATATTATTAACCAGGAAATTTTAAATGGGCAAATGTATCAGCATTAAATCTCATTTAGTTGTCCTAACCACTGAAGCAGCTGCCCAGACTGTCCATCAGCTTTCATTCCTTTTTTTAAAAAAAAAGTTCTGGAAATAAGCCAATATTTCAATATTCAAGATATGTCCATGAAAGTTACTATCCTTTTTGTCAAATTGTGATAAGACTCAGTAAAAAGAAGAATTTACTTCCAATAGCAAAGGATTTTTCACTGGCTGTTTACCTGGAGGAGATTCTTACCTCACCACAAGCAACTATGCTGACAACCACCAGTCTGAAAAGCAATGCACAGCAGTGCCCAACTTCACTTAATTCCCTGCTCCACCCAATTCAAGAGACCTCTACAAACTATGACCCTCTTCCTGATGCTAGAAACCAATGTTATTCATCTCCAAGCACAACAACGTTGAAAAATAAACTCTAGTTCTTGTCAGATCTGTTAAGAATGCAGATACAGATCAATGCATCTAACTGATTGATCTAATTTCTAGACTATAATAGAAAAATAGGTCTTTCTTTTTCAGGAAGAGAAACATTTCTTACCCAAGAACTTCCTGGTATACAGTTCCTCTTAAGTCTAGAAAGGGATGGGGAATCTACTACGAGCCTCTACAGATAAGACCCATATTTTTGTAATAACTGCAGGGACCCGAGCTGCCAAATACACGTAAATTCAAGGACTAGGATTTTTCTTGATCGTTTTTCTTTACCCCGCCCTTCAGTTGCAGAACGATGCAGTCTGTTCACCTCGCGAATCGCATTCAGCTCCGGGAGCAGAAGCTCTCTCTTGACTTAAAATTATTATAGTACACCAAGAATATTCAGCTTTATAAGAGAGATGTGAAATTGCCCGCTCTTGTTTACAGCTCGCCAAAAAAAAAAAAGGCCTGGCAGCTTAATTCTTCTGACATGATTCAAAAGCGGCTTCACCGCCTTAGTTCTTCCTCTTTTTTTTTGTTGCAACGGTTTCCTACCTTCGTGACGGTCATGCAGGCTGGATTTTTTTTTTAAAAAAAATGTTTTATGTCAGGTGCCCGTCTGGTACCAGGAGCGTCTTTCTGCAGCAAAGATCTCCGATCCTGCCTGCGCCTACGCTTCCCCTCCCCTCTCCCCTTACAGGTGTCGCCGCGCGATCAAAGAATCCCGTCCGTTCATTATACCGCGGTCCAGCGTTGCAGCTTCACACGCAAAGCATCGCAAGACGCCCGTTTTCCAAAAAATAAATAAATCACGGAAGAATCTTTTTTTTAGTTATTATCTCCCACCCGCTTTATTATATATATATATATATATATATATATATATATATATAGACAGCCCGTTCTAATATTAAAGATCCGCCCGCTTGCAGCAAGCACGCTCGATAGGCAAGGCGCACGCTTGCGAAGTCACTGCAGAACGCGCACACGCACACGCGCACACGCAAACACGTGCGCGCGCGAGCTGGGAGTTAGAGGGAAAGCGAGGGGCGGAGCCGCAGGAGAAAGGAACCAAAGGCTACTTAGTCACCCCTCCCCTCTTTTGTGCACGAGCGAGACGCTCTGACGGAGCGGGCGGGGGCGTTGCGGCCGAGGGAGGGGGAAGCAAGCTGGGGAGACCTTCATCCCTTTGCAGGGAAGCCGGGCTTCTCGTTCAGAAATACGCTAAATGCAAATTTCGCGGCTAATAGTGACCTGCGTTCACATGCGCGCGATTGAGAAATAAGAGACACGCAGAAGCTTTTTGCAGTTTCCGAAGTCAGTTCTTCACGGTCCTTTGCTGTTCGATTTCGTAGGCATCGCTGGGCGGTTCTCTTGGCCCCCGCTATGTTGCTTGCTTTGCAGAGCTTGTTTTTTTTTAAAAAAAAAAAGCCCAAAATTTCCTTGTGGTCTCCCATCCAAGTGCTAATCAGGCCTGCGTTCTGCTTTTTTTCTGATCTTGCACAAGGGTATTGATTCAATATTTCTGGATTGCGTAATCCAGGCAATCCCAATCTGCCGCTGTAGGTTGTTCATCCCAGGTTCTGAATTTTCTCTGGGTATATAGGCTATGTCTTTCCCAGCCATAAGAACTAGGAGTTTCCTTATATGCTGTTTCGTGATTGCAAAGAATTTTAGTTAAATGCAAAACTGGCCAATGCCAGGCTCTATTGCCGCTTAAAAACATTAATCAACTTTTATTATATTCTGAATGGAAGAGTTTGTGGGCCTCCACTGAATGGAAACCATCACCTCCAAAATCTGGGCTGAGTCATACAGGCACACATGGTTGTAAGTGTACACATGCATCTCCATTTTCAATAAGGACTCCTGCCCTGGACTTGGGGCTGGACTAGAAGATCTCCAATGTCCCATCCAGCCCTGATTCTAGCATTGTTTTAAACATCTCGCTCCCCATTGCCCTGCTGATCATACCGTCCTAACTAACCCAGACTACCGTTAAATGGAATATAGCATTTGTTGGGGATTGGATGGGTGGATGGGTGGAATCAGGATCTTCCATGTTTTACTTCTCTTTTAGCCCTCTCTACCCATTAATTTTTTAATAACTGGAGTTTTACTTCTTTATTTTCTTCCATTTCCTCTGTGACGTATCAGGATGTTTGAAACTGGCATGCACCCGCTGAGCTATTCATTTGACATACTTTTGCAGTTGAAAAGGTGGATGTTTCCTTTTTTCATTTCAGGCCCTGCCCAGAAATTCTACTGGAAAAAAACCCAAGAAATTAGTTCAGAACTTTGACCTGGGATTAGCTTCAGGCTGAGAATATGACTTCCTGTCTTGTGCCAGGAAAGCCGTTGTGAACTGGGCATCCACCTGAACTGAAGAAAGCTGAAACATACAGCAACAGCGTGAGTGCGCAAGAATAGCATTTCCCCCAAAATTATTATCCTTCAAATGACTGTACAGTATTCAGCTGGTTGCACACAAGCTCATTTCTGAAGGGCACCTACCGGTACCTTTAATTCCTAAAGCTGTTTGAAATCATTTTAATCCCTTGAACATGTGATCATATTAAGTGATGTTTTTTCAATATATGTAGGCAAATCTAAATTGGCTGTGGATCTGATGTCTTGATTTTCATCCCTGTTTACCACACCATCCAGTCCTTCCCTGTTGCATTTTTAAGATTGATTTTTTAAAAGTCCATAACCCTTTTAAAATGTCAATTTGTTCAATTAACTGTTATCACTGAGATAAGCCCACTTAGAAAATTACAGCCTTGCATCCCAGACTATTTTAAGCTATTCTTACTTTTTTTTTGCTTACTACAAAAAATAAACACTTGAAATAATATGTTAGTAATATGAATATTAATTTTTTTAGGTTTTCATGCTAGCATCCAGTTAAGGAAGAAAAAAAAAACTAATGAAAGCATCACTGGCCATCTTCCCGAAAACTTTATAAATGCTTTATAAATATATATATCCATTTAATTTGCAATTAATATTATCACTTTGAACTGCCTGTATTTTATTTTAGAGAAGTGAATCCCCAAACTCACTAGCTTATTGACCCCTTCATGAAATTTCATATTGTTCATCCACCCAAAAACATTTATTAATATGAAAATAATTATTAAATACTACTTTACCTAATAGTACTATGAAGAAGGAAGAGGAGGAGAAAAACAATAATAGATACTCCCATTTATCCTTGGGGGTCAACTCTGTTTTAGACAATGTCCTTCAGCTTCCCATGTAATTAATCTTGTGGCATTTATGCCAGGTGGTGAGACAAATAAGTACAGAAATGTATTTCAGTCTAGTTCAGACATGCCAAACACAAGGCCCGGGGGCTGGATCCGGCCCGCGAAGTGGTTTCATGTGGCCCGCGAAGCCATCCTGGAAACAATGAGGGGACGGCCCCCACTGCCCTGGCCCTGGCCCAGAGACCCTCCTTCTGCCAGAGACCCTCAGATCTGTCCCACTCCTGCCCAGGCCCCCATAGGCACCCTTGATGCGAACAATGTAGAGCTGGCCACGCCCACGCAGTAGGCCATATGCACTCTAGCCACGCCCACCCAGTAGGCCACGCCCACCCTGCCCACACGCACCCGGCTCCCTGAGGGCAACCGCAATGCTGATGTGGCCCTCAATGAAATTGAGTTTGACACCCCTGGTCTAGTTTATATCTACAATAGTTTCGTCTTGTAAGCCATCCTTGCTTCCACTATGTCTATACACCAGTTCATACACTGTCTTTTTTCTTCCATCTTCTTGCCTCTATTTGAAGAGCTCAGTTTTATTCACATTTGAGATTCTCCAGGCTTCCCTTTCCTTCCCCCCCCCCTTTCTGTCTTCTTTCATGTATTTGTCCTGCAATTTGATCCTTGTTCATTCCAGGTGAGAAACACCTGGACACATTTTTTCAGCCTAGGAGCAACCTTTTATCAGGGGCAATTTTCATAAACATATTGAGATTTTATAAATGAAAACAACAAACTGAAAACATATTTGATACCCTACCTAGTTGTTGCTGTTTTATAAAAGTTCCATTTTGCATAAACAAACTGCTCGGATAACTAAAATATAAATAAATAAAAATGCTGATCATACTTCCTCCTCATCTGCTTCTAAGCTTTCTTGGCATTCTGGATCTCATATCCCCTATGCCTTAATACTGTATCTTTATTCCCTGGTAAACTGGCAAGAGAGTGCAAGAGAATTGTTTTGCTTGTTATTATCCAGATATTTCACTATTTTACAATAGTAACCTCCTGTTAGTGAAGTGGGCCACCAGTGTGTAGATTCAGTGCAAAAATAAAAAAAAACTGGATTGTTCTTCTCACACAAAGGGATTTCACAGGTTCCCCTACCTTCCTGTTTTTTAAAAAAAATAAAACAGGAAATATATTACCTCTATCACTAAGATATATCTTGAAAAAATGGGCACTGTTACTCATTTCTGCATAGAGAAAATGTATCTGATACCATCATGAAGAGTTCTTGGTAAAGTTTACACAATGGTTTACATTTAAATAGAGATTTCCTCCAGGTCAGATAGGTATACTAAAGTGATTCCTTAAATACATTTATTGCTGCTTCAAACTTATCAGTGATAAAGTCCAAATTATATGACTATTTATCAGGAGTAGGACAAAAAGTCAAGGCTGGAGTAGGCTCATATCATGAAACTTTAGTCACAATTCACATTTAACTTGCCAGTTCAGAGGTCTTCAAATGGTGGTTTCAAAATGGTTCTGGCTGCATTGTTCACATTGTTCTTTTCCATTCTCTACTTTAACACTAAGTGGTATTTAGTGCTATAGTGTAAAACAGCTTTATCCAAAAAAAAACCGGAGACGAAGACCCAGTGTGATCCATTTGGGAACAGCAAACTGGTATAAGTGTTAGGGTGGATAAAGATGGGAACAGCTATGTTAACTACTGGTGAAATCACATATCAGTGAAAACTCCATTTATTCGGTTCATCTCTTCTCAGGCATATTGCTATAATATTGAAATCATATTGCACCTTATTTGGTTGCTCTAAAGATTATGGTTTAACGTATGTGAGAACAAAACAAGAATAGGCAACCTAGTACCTCTAAAATAGTTTGAACTACAACCTTGGGCTGAATTGAGTCATAGTCTTCAGTTTTAGGAAAAACACATGGAACTATTAAATAATGATGCAAATGGTTGAAATAAACACTTCAAACAAAGCCAGTGGTTGAAAGGTTTTTAAAATTATTTGTCTGTTTGGTTGATCTGAAACCTCTAATACCTGTCTCAAAGCCTTCGTCTTCTGGGTCAGTAAAGTAAGTCCCTAGTCTGGATGAAATATTTTATCCACACTATCTTTGGCAGCAAGTTTAACCTGGGCTGGTAACATGCCCTCACTAAATGCAATCATCAGTGACAAAGGTCAAGATAAAGAATAATGAATTATTAACCTGGTAAAGATGAGTGATGCTAAATAGTAGCATTAATTATTTTGGTAGCTATCAACTTGCTACTTACTGGCAAGAGTGATGATTTATTTACCTCTGTAGATGCAAATAAAGATAAATCAATAAGCTTTTAGTAAGGATAGCTTGTTCCTAATACTGGTATTAGCTATTACAGTGCTAACTTCTGTTTCTGGGTCAAGGGCTTACGCAAGCCATCTCCCAGAGAAGCAGCCTTCAGGGGGTCAGATTTTTCCTCCACTGCTTTAGCTCTCACATCACACATAACCGAGTTTAAATTGCACATCTAAGAGCATACTCTGAGGTTCTGGCTGTTTCCCACAAGATCTCCTGGGAGAACTTCTCAGATCTCACACAGTATCATCATCATCATCAACAACAACAACAATAATAATAATAATAATAATAAATATTTTATTGGTTTTTAACTATAACAACCCCTTCATGGATTACTGCCTTGTCGTGGCGAAGGGGCTTGCGTAATTCAATGAAGCTATGAGCTATGCCGTGCAGGGCCACCCAAGACGGACAGGTCATAGCAGAGAGTTCTGACAAAGCGTGATCCACTGGAGGAGGAAATGGCAACCCACTCCAGTATCTTTGCCATGAAAACCCTATGGACAGTACCAAAAGGCAAAACGATATGACGCTGGAAGATGAGCCCCTCAGGTCGGAAGGCGTCCAATATGCTACTGGGGAAGAGCAGAGGGCTAGTACTAGTAGCGCCAGAAAGAATGAAGCGACTGGGCCAAAGCCGAAAGGACGCTCAGCTGTGGATGTGTCTGGTGGTGAAAGGAAAGTCCGATGCTGTAAAGATTTTTTCTCCATAGGAACCTGGAATGTAAGATCCATGAATCAAGGAAAACTGGACGTGGTCAAACAAGAGATGACAAGACTGAACATTGACATCTTAGGTATCAGCGAACTAAAATGGACAGGAATGGGTGAATTTAATTCAGATGACCATCAGGTATACTACTGTGGGCAAGAATCCTTCAGAAGAAATGGAGTAGCCTTCATAGTCAATAAAAGAGTAGGAAAAGCAATACTGGGATACAATCCTCAAAATGACAGAATGATCTCAGTTCGAATCCAAGGCAAACCATTCAATATCACAGTAGTCCAAGTCTATGCCCCAACCACCAGTGCTGAAGAGGATGAAATTGACCAGTTCTATGAAGCACTACAGCACCTTATAGAACTAACACCAAAAAATGATGTTCTTATCATCATGGGGGATTGGAATGCTAAAGTAGGAAGCCAAAAGATAACTGGAATAACAGGCAAGTTTGGCCTTGGAGTGCAAAATGAAGCAGGGCACAGGCTGATAGAATTCTGTCAAGAGAATACGATGGTCATAGCAAACACTCTTTTCCAACAACCCAAGAGACGGCTTTACACATGGACATCACCAGATGGTCAACACAGAAATCAGATTGACTATATGCTCTGCAGCCAAAGATGGAGAAGCTCTATACAGTCAGTAAAAACAAGACCAGGAGCTGACTGTGGCTCAGACCATGAGCTTCTCCTTGCAAAGTTTAGGCTTAAACTGAAGAAAGTAGGGAAAAGCACTAGGCCAGTCAGGTATGAATTAAATCATATCCCTGTTGAATATACAGTAGAGGTGACAAATAGATTTAAGGAATTAGATCTGATAGACAGAGTGCCTGAAGAACTATGGACAGAGGTTCGCGACATTGTACAAGAGGTAGCAACCAAAACCATCCCAAAGAAAAAGAAATGCAAGAAAGCAAAATGGCTGTCTGAGGAAGCTATGCAAATAGCTGAGGAAAGGAGGGAAGCGAAAGGCAAGGGAGAAAAAGAAAGATACACCCAATTGAATGCAGAATTCCAGAGAATAGCTAGAAGAGATAAGAATGCCTTCTTAAATGAACAGTGCAAAGAAATAGAAGAAAACAATAGAATAGGGAGGACCAGAGATCTTTTCAAGAAAATTGGAGAAATGAAGGGAACGTTTAATGCAAAAATGGGCATGATAAAGGACCAAAATGGCAGGGACCTAACAGAGGCAGAAGAGATTAAGAAGAGGTGGCAAAATTACACAGAAGAACTATACAAGAATGAGCTTAACGTCCCTGATAATCACAATGAGGTGGTCACTGACCTCGAGCCAGACATCCTAGAATGTGAAGTGAAGTGGGCCTTAGAAAAGCTGAGCAACAACAAAGCTAGTGGAAGTGACAGTATTCCAGCTGAGCTATTCAAAATCTTAAAAGACAATGCAGTAAAAGTGCTACACTCAATTTGCCAGCAAATTTGGAAAACTCAACAATGGCCACAGGATTGGAAAAGATCAGTTTACATTCCAATTCCAAAGAAAGGCAGTGCCAAAGAATGTTCAAACTATCGCACCATTGCACTCATTTCTCATGCTAGTAAAGTCATGCTTAAAATCCTACAAGCTAGACTTCAGCAGTATGTGGATCGAGAACTACCAGAAGTGCAGGCAGGATTTCGAAGAGGCAGAGGAACTAGAGATCAAATTGCCAACATACGCTGGATCATGGAGAAAGCTAGGGAGTTCCAGAAAAACATCTACTTCTGCTTCATTGACTATGCTAAAGCCTTTGATTGTGTGGATCATAACAAACTGTGGCAAGTTCTTAAAGAGATGGGAGTACCAGACCATCTTATTTGTCTCTTGAGAAACCTATATGCGGGCCAAGAAGCAACAGTGAGAACTGGACACGGAACCACTGATTGGTTCAAAATTGGGAAAGGAGTCCGGCAAGGCTGTATACTGTCGCCCTGCCTATTTAACTTATATGCAGAGCACATCATGAGAAAGGCAGGGCTAGATGAATCAAAAGCTGGAATTAAGATTGCCGGAAGAAATATCAACAACCTAAGATACGCAGATGATACCACTCTAATGGCAGAAAGTGAAGAAGAACTAAAGAGCCTCTTGTTGCAGGTGAAGAAGGAGAGTGCAAAACTTGGGTTGAAACTTAACATTAAGAAAACCAAGATCATGGCATCTGGCCCTCTCAATTCCTGGGAAATAGATGGGGAAGAAATGGAGGTAGTGACAGATTTTATTTTCCTGGGCTCCAAGATCACTGCAGATGGGGACTGTAGCCAAGAAATTAAAAGACGCTTGCTCCTGGGGAGGAAAGCCATGGCAAATCTAGACAGCACACTAAAAAGCAGAGACATCACCCTGTCAACAAAAGTGCGTATAGTCAAGGCTATGGTCTTCCCAGTTGCAATGTATGGCAGTGAAAGTTGGACCATAAGAAAGGCTGAGCGCCAAAGAATTGAGGCCTTTGAACTCTGGTGCTGGAGAAGACTCCTGCGAGTCCCTTGGACCGCAAGGCGATCAAACCGGTCAGTCCTAGAGGAGATCAATCCTGACTGCTCTTTAGAAGGCCAGATCCTGAAGCTAAAACTCAAATACTTTGGCCACCTAATGAGAAGGAAGGACTCACTGGAGAAGAGCCTAATGCTGGGAAAGATCGAGGGCAATAGAAGAAGGGGACGACAGAGAATGAGGTGGCTGGATGGAGTCACTGAAGCAGTAGGCGTGAGCTTAAATGGACTCCAGAAGATGGTAGAGGACAGGAAGGCCTGGAGGAATGTTGTCCATAGGGTCGCGATGGGTCGGACACGACTTCGCAGCTAACAACAACAAAAAACTATAACAATCTCTAGTACGTGGTGTACAGCATGTTGTCTTGGTTTATATTTTAACAAAAATTAACAATAATTAACCATCAATGATTAAATTTGATAATTCCATAATTAATATATTAATTGATATATTTCTTTGATCTTCCCTTCTCCCATATGTATTCTCCTTCTTCAGCCTTAGCCACAATATAATTCTTAATATTTTCAATATATAAATGATTATATATAGGCATTTTTTTATATCTATACAAATAATAATAATCTCTCTGTATAACATTTTTCAGCTTATATTATTCTCATAACCATCATCTCATTAGTTCAGCATGCATCCTATCTTTATATATTTTTTTTACACTTAAATTTTTATATTCAATCCAATTCCTATCAGTCATAATTTCTTCATATTAGTCATCTAACTGTCCAAATTTTCCCATTTAGATACATCATCCCAATATTTTATGTCATGCATTATAAAAATATTATATTTTTATCTATCTTATAATATCTAGATATAACATCCTTTTTAATCAGTTTATATTTCACTTATATTAATAAAAGTTACATAAACCTGCTATTTTAACATTTCATATATTATAGAACATACTATATTACTTAAATATCTTATCCTTCTTGTTATAAGGCCCTTAATGTTCAAAATTCTCTATTCTTTTAGCCATATTCAAACAAATGTTTATTCACATAATAATCCATCTGGTAGGGCCAGTCAATTCTCTTGTATCTGTCTCTGGTCTTCTTCTTTTGCTGAGTAATTTTTCAAGTTGATGTAATCCACTTACCCAGCAGTTCCTGTATTTTTTACAAATGTTGGGAATGCAAAAGATGAAATAAGTAAGATGAATACTTTGTGTCATAAACTTTGATGGTTCTCCTGATAATTCTATGGTCCATTCCATTTTTCTTGTTGTATCAGAACCTTGTAGATTTTTTCCTGTTTGTGTCAAATTGTAATTCTTTTCCTTTGTTATTTCATCAATTTGATCATACTCTTCTAATTTGCTATCTGATTTATTTGTTCATTTGTTGTTATTTCCTGGGTGTTTTTTAATTGTAGATTTAGATTGGAAATATGCTTATTTAAATCATCAAAGTTCTTTCGAATTTCCTCGTGGTTTGAGTCTAATGTCATTTGTATTTGTCCTAACATTACATATATTTCCTCCTGGAAAGTATTTATCTTGCCTTGAAGTACTGCTTCTAGAGGCCCTTGGTTTTCCAGGCTAAGTTCTTCGGGAGAAAATATTGAATGTGGCGTCTTGTCATTTTTTGATATGTATGTGATATCCCTGTTGTCTCCCCCCTTCAAATAATCTTTCATCAGTGTTTTAATTCAAAAATAAATTTATCAGTCAAAATTACAGTTTAGTGTGTTAAGCCATTTTAAATCCTTCCTGTAGATTCTCCTCTAAAAGATTAGTCAAAAAAGCAAGGTTTTTCTTTTCCATAAACAGTTCTTAGATTTAAGCAACAGTCCAGGTGGGGTTTTTTTTCTTTCTTTCAGATACATTTAAATCTTACAGTTGGTTCTACCTTTGTTCCCTACTGTCTTCAACGTTATTTGCAATTCAAAGGAACAGCTTTTTTTTTGTTTCTAGGCATTCTGCCAATTTCTGAGTCCTTATTGTTAGTGTTCTAGTCTCTGATTCTCCACTAGATGTCAGCAATTATTATTTTTTTCAATCAAAAAGTTATTTTTGTTATATATTTTTATAATTCCATCAAAAATTCTTTAGAGTATAATCTTGACAGTTTTTTAGTTCCTAGATTTGTCCAGAATGTAGTATTTTAAATCAAATTTTAATATATCTCTTAGCTCCTTTAGTATTAATTCACCGCTTCCGTCTGTAAGGGAATGGGGATATAGTCCCCTCCCTTCACTTCTGGAGGTTTTCTTGCTTTGGGGATCTTTTCAAGGATTCAATTAGTAGATAGAAGAAAAAAGATCAGTACTCTCACCAATTCCAAGCATGCTGTTCACCGATGTTCAAGTTCGTGCTCTGGGACTTCGGCTGCAAGTAGCTTGAGCTAGATGCTGATCTCACACTAGCTTTTCTCCTGTTGGGTTCGGAGGGCTTTCCCCAGATCAAACGAAGTGATTGCTGTTGCTTCGTGATCAACGGGGCACCCCTCCTTCACAGTCACCTCTTCGGGGTGACTTCGGACCCATCTAGGGTCCCCCTGGCAGGATGAAACTAGGCGTGGGGAGCAGAGATCCGCTCTCGCATGGCCATGCGATACAGGTGCAAAACTGGAAATCCACACAGTACCAGTATTTGTAGAAGCAGACTTCCATGTCTTTGAAGCCAAGGAAATGCATACTTGACTAGTGGCCCCCAACCTTTTGGGCACCAGGGACCAGTTCCATGGAGAGAGTTTTTTTCCCATGGATTGGAGGGGGTGTGGTTTCATGTGCTGCTGGCATCCCATGGGTGGGGCTTCCTTTGTTTCCATGGCCCAGGTTTTGGCATGCCATGGACCGGTGCCGGTCCATGGACCAGGGGTGGAGACCCCTGTACTAGACAATTCTGTCTTTCAAATCACAAAGGAAACAAATAAACCTGTCTAAAATAGTCAGATGCTATTAAAAGCAAGAGCAGCAGCTGAGGACTCAAAGGTAACAAAAATTAAAGCACCAACCAGTGCAGAATGCGACTTTACAGGTGGTAAAGGGTGTCAGGTATTTGATACATGTAGCTCCACTGCTTTGTGAGGTGCATTGGTTGTCAGTATGTTTTCAGGTGTAATTCAAGGTGCTAGTTATGATGTTCAGAGGCCTTCACGGCTTGGGGCCGGGTTACCAAACAGACTGTGTTTCTGCCCATCCAATTCGGTCAGGCAGGTTGGGCATGCTGTGGTCCCATCAGCCAAGGGATGTTGACTGGCAGGAACCAAGAGACATGCCTTCTCTGCCATAGCCTCTGGAATATTCTATCTTCAGATATCAGCATAATCCTGGCCATCCTGGCCTTTTGCAAAGCTGTGAAGACTTGGTTGTGTGGTTGACCTGGGCCCTGAGTATATTAAGGGCCCCATTTCTGGGCTCTATTAACATGCGTAGTAATATATATATATATATATATATATATATATATATATATATATATATATATATAATTGTGTACTGTTTAAATTGTTTTACCGTATATACTTGAGTATAAGCCGAATTTTTCAGTCCACTTTTTTGGGCTGAAAACTCCACTTCGGCTTATACTCCAGTCAACAAAAAAAAAAGAACTGTCCCTTCGTTCGGAACAGGCTGCTGAGAGAAGGGAGGGCTGGGCTCCGCACGGGCCGTGGGTCCGGCGTTTGCCCGCCGAACAGCTGATGGGCGCGGGCGTGGCCGGGCTGTCTCCGGAGCCGGGTTCCACCGGCGTTCAGCGTTCGCCCGCCAAACAGCTGATGGGCGCGGGCGTGGCCGGGCTGTCTCCGGAGCCGGGCGGGTTCCACCGGCTGGGCTCCCCACGGCTGCCTCAGCAGTTGGCGCGGCCGCGGGTCCGGCGGGCGTGGCCGGGCTGTCCCCAGAGCTGGGCGGGATCCACCGGCATTGGGTGTTCGCCCGCCGAACAGCTGACGGGCGCGGGCGTGGCCGGGCTGTCCCCGGAGCCGGGCGGGATCCACCGGCATTGGGTGTTCGCCCGCCGAACAGCTGACGGGCGCGGGCGTGGCCGGGCTGTCCCCGGAGCCGGGCGGGATCCACCGGCATTGGGTGTTCGCCCGCCGAACAGCTGACGGGCGCGGGCGTGGCCGGGCTGTCCCCAGAGCCGGGCGCCTTCCACCGGCATTCGGCGTTCGTCCGCCGAACAGCTGATGGGCGCGGGCGTGGCCGGGCTGTCCCCAGAGGTAAACTTCGTGACCCACCCAGCCCATGCATAAAACAGAAATGAAAAGTCTTAAAAAAGTTTTGCGCGGTTAAATAAACAGCATTTGCATATTGTTTCTCCACGGAGCACCGACAAAATTCGCTCGAATTAAGGAACGTGGGGAGCTAAAGAATCGGGCTATAGGGAATGTCTGGCATGACGGGCAACCCTGGGAAACACGAGGACTGTAGTGCAGTGGCGTAGCGTGGGGGGTGCAGGGGGGGGGGCGGCCGCACCGGGCGCAACATCTGGGGGGCGCGACCGGCGGGCTAGGGCAAGGCTGCTCGCGAGCGAGGGGTATCTGTGCCTGCGCCGACACAGAAACGCTTCTCTCTCCGGGTGGGGGAAGGCTCGGCGGCTCCCTGGGTCTATATACGCCTCTGTATGCGCACGCCGCCGCGCGCTCCCGCGAACGAGAAAGAAAGAATGGCAGCGTCTGTGAGCCTCGCCAGCGGCGCCGTTCCTCGGTGTGGGCGTGCCTGCGTCTTTGGGTGTGAGGCTTTCGGAGAGGCTGCCTTTGGCTCCTGGTACTTGCAGCCGGTTTAAAAGAAATGAATTCTCGCCCGCTTTCACAGACTTGTTCTTTTACACCGGCTGCAAGTACCAGGAGCCAAAGGCAGCCTCTCCGAAAGCCTCACACCCAAAGACGCAGGCACGCCCACACCGAGGAACGCCGCAGCTGGCGAGGCTCGCAACATCTGGGGGGGGCGCGACCGGCGGGCTAGGGCAAGGCTGCTCGCGAGCGAGGGGTATCTGTGCCTGCGCCGACACAGAAACGCTTCTCTCTCCGGGTGGGGGAAGGCTCGGCGGCTCCCTCTGTATGCGCACGCCGCCTCGCGCTCCCGCGAACGAGAAAGAAAGAACGGCAGCGGCGGCGCCCCCGGAGAAGCCTACCCCGAGGCTGCGGCCGATTTTTCCTTCTCCAGGCCTCTGCCGCCCGTTTCTGTCTGACACACACACACGCACGCACGAGGGGGAGAAACAACGCTCTGGGCGGCAGAGGCCTGGAGAAGGAAAAATCAGATTACCCCTTCCACACGTAAAACTTCCAGTTTAATTACAAAGGAAGAAGAGAGAAACTTAGATCAACAGCTCACCTTCATTTCCTCTAGGTCGCAAGGGGAAAAATAAAAATCAAAGATCCTTGGAAGTAATGGTTGGAAAAGTTTGCAAGTCTTTGGGAAAGTTCAAGAAGTGAAAGGAATACCCTCCTCTTGAAAGACCAGATAAGGCAGACAGGGAGATGAAGAGTTCAACCGAGTTTCCTCTTTTGTTCAGGCATCTGCACCCGCTGCTTTTAAACTCGCCGGGCGCTGCAACGGCACCCGTTTTCCCCGGCGAGTTTTCCCTACCTGGCCCCTGCAGAATCGCGGCGGCGCCCCCGGAGAAGCCTACCCCGAGGCTGCGGCCGATTTTTCCTTCTCCAGGCCTCTGCCGCCCAGAGCGTTGTTTCTCCCCCTCGTGCGTGCGTGGGATGAGGCGAGAAACCAACAGCCTGCGTCCGTCTCTCTTTATGTATATTTCTGTATATATCTTATCTCGGGATCTAGACCTTTCGAAGGAGAAGGGGCGGCTGGAGTTCGTGAGTTGCTGTGGGACCCAAGGGTTGGGGGAAGAGAGATGGGAGGGAAAAGGGGAGAAACCTGCCGCTGGCTAGTTCTTTGTCTGATCGGGGAGCCTGAACAAAAGAGGAAACTCGGTTGAACTCTTCATCTCCCTGTCTGCCTTATCTGGCTTTTTGAAACGCACCACCGGCTGCTCCGTCCAGAAGCCCAGATTCGGGAGGGCTGCTTGGCTTCCACTTGAGCCCATCTATGTCCGCGAGCCCCCCCCCACTACCCCTAGACCTCCGCCGCCGCCGGAGGCTGGATCCGCGCTCCGCAGCGGCAGGGCGTGGATCCAGCCGGCGGCAGAGGCTTGTGGAGCACGGATCCAGCCTCCGCCGGCATGCAGGCAAATCCTGCTAAAGGGCTTTCCCCCCCCCACTGGATCCGCGCTCCGCAAGCCTCTGCCGGCGGCAGGGCGCGGATCCAGCCGCCGGCGACAGAGGCCTGCCTGCTTCTTTCCGCCGCGGAACGAAGCAGCCTGCCTGCTTCTTTCCGCCGCGGAACGAAGCAGCCTGCCTCCCCAAACCTCCCCAAAAGAAGCAGGCAGGCAAGGCACGGAGATCCGGAGACCTGCCGATGTTTGGGGAGGTTTGGGGAGGTGCCCAAACCTCCCCAATCATCAGCAGGTCTCCGGATCTCCGTGCCTTGCCTGCCTGCTTCTTTCCGCAGCGGAAAGAAGCAGGCAGGCAAGGCACGGAGATCCGGAGACCTGCCGATGTTTGGGGAGGTTTGGGGAGGTGCCCAAACCTCCCCAATCATCAGCAGGTCTCCGGATCTCCGTGCCTTGCCTGCCTGCTTCTTTCCGCAGCGGAAAGAAGCAGGCAGGCAAGGCACGGAGATCCGGAGACCTGCCGACGTTTGAGGAGGTTTGGGGAGGTGCCCAAACCTCCCCAAACGTCAGCAGGTCTCTGGATCTCCTCCCCAAACCTCCCCAATCATCAGCAGGTCTCCGGATCTCCGTGCCTTGCCTGCCTGCTTCTTTCCGCAGCGGAAAGAAGCAGGCAGGCAAGGCACGGAGATCCGGAGACCTGCCGACGTTTGGGGAGGTGCCCAAACCTCCCCAAACGTCAGCAGGTCTCCGGATCTCCTCCCCAAACCTCCCCAAACGTCGGCAGGTCTCCGGATCTCCGTGCCTTGCCTGCCTGCTTCTTTCCGCTGCGGAAAGAAGCAGGCAGGCAGGTCACGGAGATCCGGAGACCTGCCGACGTTTGGGGAGGTTTGGGGAGGTGCCCAAACCTCCCCAATCATCAGCAGGTCTTCGGATCTCCGTGCCTTGCCTGCCTGCTTCTTTCCGCAGCGGAAAGAAGCAGGCAGGCAAGGCACGGAGATCCGGAGACCTGCTGACGTTTGGGGAGGTTTGGGGAGGTGCGCGCGCACCTCCCCAAATCTCCCCAAACTTCGGCAGGTCTCCGGACGGCGGCGGCTTGGGAGAGGTGCGCGCGATCCTGGAAGCACCGAAGCCTCGGCCGCGCGCAAGTCCTCGGTAAGCTCCGGGTGGTCACTTGCTTCGCGTCTCCTGAGGGAAGGGGGGGCGACTGGAGCGGGCGTGTTTCCTCGCCTGCTGGGCGCCGCGATTTGCCCGGGGAACGCGCGGGCCCCGAATGGCAGCGTGGAGCAAGGAAGCGGACAGCCAGGGCTTCCCCGAGAGCCGCGGCCACACAGGGTATTCCTGTGTATTCAGGCTTGCAAAATGGCGGATCGAGCCTCTGCTGGCGGCGGAGGCTTGCAGAACGGCGGATCGGCTTATACTCGAGTCACGAACTTTTTCCAGTTTTTGGGGGTGAAAATGGGGGTCTCGGCTTATACTCGAGTCGGCTTATACTCAAGTATATACGGTAGTTGTTTTTGTTTTATGATGTATGCTGCCCATAATTACTTATTAAGATGAGCAGTTATAGAAATAAAATAAAATGAAATGAAATAAAATAATAAAATAAAATAAAGTACAAAACCACTTAGCATTATTCCTAGCAATGTGTGTGTACCAAATTCTTGCTATATCACCTACAGACTTTGCATAATGATAAAACCCAAGATAGTCTGCTGAATATGGTGTGGAAACCCTTGAAATCCCAGACCAGATTTGTCTATTTTATCTGGAGTTAGGTGGGAACCATGTTTCCCACTTTGTGTTTCTGTGCTGGATGTGGTGCTCTTCAGTGATTTTCATAAATCTTAGATGATGGGAGAGAAGGGATACCATCAGATTTGCAAATGGCACAAAGATGGGGAGACATACTAATACCTAAGAACAGGGGTCTTAAAATTTGGCCCTTTTATGACTTGTGGGTTTCAACTTCCAGAATTCTTCAGCCAGGCACACTGGCTGAGGAATTCTGGGACTTGAAGTCCACAAGTCATAAAAGGACCAATTTTAAAGACCCCTGCCTAAGAAGATAGGCTCTGGGTTCAAAATGATCTTGAAAGGTTTAACACTGGGCCTTTGCAACAAGATGCAATTCAGTGGTAATCAGGAAAAATCAGATTATAAGGTAGGTGATCTCTGGCTCAACATGGCTGAAAGGGACTTCAGTCTGTTTCCTCCTAATGCTAGTATAATACCTCAGCCACTACGCCATTCTGACTCTTCTTTCTTATAGGGTCAAAGGCAGCATTTATTAGAGAAAAACCAGGGCTACTGTTTTCTCACATATGCAGTATATTTTAAATAGAATCATCTCAACACCACACACACACACACACACACACACACACACACACATACACACACACCACTTCAGTGCGGCAATAGTGATACATTCCAATAGTCATAAAAGCTAAAAGAGCTTGTATACCATCAAAGAATAGAGACATGTGCTTTATGAGCTTATATCTGTTTCTCTTGGGGGGAAAAAAGAATGTAGATTTTTAATCTTATCCTTATGGTAGTTACCTTTAAGGTAACTACGTAGAGTTCCAGTGATGAGCACAAGAGGTCACTGCAACACTTCCCAGACTGACAACCAAGCTTTTAATGCAGGAGTCTTCAAACTTGGCCCTTTTATGATTTGTGGACTGGCTGAGGAATTCTGGGAGTTGAAGTCCACAAGTCATAAAAGGGTCAAGTTTGAAGACCCCTGCTTTGATTGATAATCAGGAAAAAAACACACACCCTACCAATGGTTAATACTTCGTAACAAAAAATGTACAATTAATGAATGAAATTTACCACTAAACATGCACAAGTGCTTGCAAGTATAAGTGATTTTTAAAAGATTTATTCTACAGATGAGTTTATTATTTCTTTGTTGCTATTATTGTTCAGTTTTCATTCAGTGTTCAGTTGCTTCTAATTCAATGTGACCCAAGTTAGTTGAACTTGTAAGTCATAGGAAACAGCAGTAACAGGTAATCAGGTATGTTACTGATTCCTACCTGTCTGTTATCCAAATGGCTGCATGGAATGATAATATACAACAATCAAATGAAATAAATAAAATAAATCGATAAGGAAATGAAAGTATTTTTCCCCACTAGTATATGAACAATAAAAGGATTTTAGGAATTAACTAATTGCATTTTGTGGTGGATATCACCACAGATAGACAGTTCTGCTTTACATGAGTCAACAGTTTGTGTCCCTATTCAGGGAATCCTCAGTGAAATGATCCTAATTCATTCCAGCAACTATATCACTAAATGATGTAGTTCTTAAATGAAACATCACATTGACCGTCCACTTATTGGCACCTGTCTGGCAATCCCACTTACTGTTGTTGAGACAATTTAGTAAGGTCTTTAGGCAAAGACCCATCCAATCTTGGAAGCCCATTCTTGGAAGACATAAGGGATTGCCTCCATTTAAACTTCCCCCATCTTGCTGGCCATCTCTATCCTTTTGGCTGCCTGCTTACGCACTACTGCCCCTGCCCCATGCATGCCACTATTGGCCAGAGCCTTCCTTTGCAATGGTGCAGCTAGACCAGGGGTAAGCAACCTTGGCTCTTTTATGACTCATGGACTTCAACTCTCAGAATTCCTGAGCCCCTTTTCATGAAATGAAGTCCCAGCTGGCTCACAAAAGAAGAACCCGGTTGGTCATAGCATATAGCATGGCACATACCCACCTACCTATATCCTCACCTGTGAGCCTGCAGGACATTTCCAAATCACCTCCTTCATAGGTGGCCAAGATGGTGAACCCAACCGAGGGGACGTGGGCAAAGATAACAAAGATCAGCTGGGGGAGGGCAGAGGCAGTCATAAATGGGCATGGGCCTTGATTTTGTTCATACGACAACGGGCATGTTGCGATGGCCAGAACAACAAGGACTAATCTTAAGTGCTTTGTTCAGTGCTGTCGTAAATTGAATGGTCACTGAATGAATGGTCATTAAATGAGAATTATATAAAGTAGTTCCTGAAAGTTAATCCTATGTTTTTGTTGTGACTCAGGGCCAGCCTGTGGGTCCGGCAGCCGGCTCAGATGTCTCGGATGACTCAGATGAGGGGGAGGAGGAGTGTGTGGGAGACGAACCGGCTGATGATGGTTTGGAGGCTTCGCAGAGCCCCCAGCCGGGGCCCTCTTCTCAGCTGCGTGAGCCCGATAGTGCGGAGGATGATGACCCACAGCTGGCCCTGTTCAAGGACGCCCGACGCAGGAGGCAGTCGAGCAGGAACAAACAGAGAAAGGCTGTGGGACTCCTCGGGAGGAGGCACAGGGAGGCCACGCCCTGATCTCTAAATAAAAGGAGTGTTTGGGGAAGGGCTGGTTGCTGAAAGCAACCCTTCCGTTTGAGGATTCAAGTTCCAGTGTTTTTGTTTCTTTTTTTTTTTTTTTATTGAAAAGTTTTAAAATACAATTTTCCCTTGAAAAACCCCCCTTCCCCCTCCCTCCTCCCCCCCTACCTCCCCTCCTCCCCCCTCCCTCCTCCCCCCCCTACCTCCCCCCCTCCCCCCCCCTACTTCCCAGAGCTGAATACAAGGTATATATATATAAAAAAAAGCAAACCTAAGCAGCCATATACTAACAACTATAAATTCTAAAATCCATCACTCTCTAGCTTATATAGGATAAAACAAACCTTAACAATATTAAATATATATATATAAAAAAACTAGAATAAGAAAAGGACACTCTCTAGCTTATATAGAATGAAACAAACCTTAATAGTATTAAACATATATTAAAAACAAAAAAAAGGAAAAAGAAAAAAAAAACCCTTCTCAACCCTATACTTATCCTAAATAAACTCCATCCATTTTATCCATTCCATGATATAACATTCTTACAAATAATTTTCCAAATTAACCAAGGATCCCAAATCAAAAAACTTTAAAGTCAACTCTTCTGTAATCGACCGTTCCTCTTCCAGTACCACATCTATAATTATTCCAAACACAACAAAAAAGAAAAAAAAAATTGCAAACAAAACTTGAACTTTAATCCAAAAAAGCTCACCCTTTCCACAAAACCACCAAATATAGAAATATATTGCGTCTACACCCAAATCTTTTCCCCCCTCCCCTACTTGACTACTTGACTATATCGTAAAAGTTCCAAAGACTTCTGCGATTCCTGCTACTTTCTCTTCTTAGATCGTTTTGCAGCAGCACGCGTCACCCTCTGTTTTATAGATTCATCCAACGAGGTTGTATCTTGATCTCCTCCAACACCGTTGTCTTCTATCTGACCATCTTCGGCCTCTTGATGCACTCCTTCTCCAGATCCCTTTCCAGCTTCCAAAAGTGTTAATGGTGTTGCATTTAAAACATTATTGTAGAAATCACGCGCTTGCATCACAGTAACCAAACGGTACTTTTTACCTTCGTGCGTCACCATCAACCCCACTGGGATCTCCCATCTGAACCTTATATCTCGTTGCTTGAGCTCTTGCACAAGAAATGTAAAATCCTTCCTTCTCCTTAGAATCTTTGGAGGAATTTCTTTTAAGACCAAAACTTCTTGATTAGCAATCATAACTTTAGTATCATAAGCAGCTTGTATAACTTCATCTCTAGTTTCCCTTTTTGCAAAATATACCACCACATCTCTAGGCAACTTCCTCTGTCTGGCAATCCATGAATTCACACGAAACACTTTGTCCATGCCTCCTTTTATTTCAGATGCTGGCTGTTTCAACACTATTTCAAAAGCCTCAGAAACCAGCTGCTTTAAATCTTCCTTAGTATTCTCCTTTAAGCCTCTAATTCTAATGGCAAACTGCATCTGGAAATATTCAGCAAGACACAGTTCCTTTTCCATTTTATTTTCATTCTCCAATACTTTTGCTTCTAATATAGCATTCTTTTGAGTCAAGTCTTCTAGCTTTTCCTCCAATTCTTCCACACACCGAGCCACTTTACACACTGAAGTCAAGATGTCTACCCTCATCGCTTTGAGCTTCTGTTCCATCCTCTCCTCCATTCTCTCCTCCAATTTCTCCAATTTCTCCTCCATCTGTGCAAATCTAATATTAATTGATTCCAAAATTACCTGGGTATGTTTTTCAAGAGCATCTTGTAAGTCCTTTGATGTCAATACATCAGGAGGATGCAGCGCCTGCAATAATGATTGTTGCACGGGAGAAGTTCCAGCACTCCGAAGAGTTTTAGGGGGTGGTTTAGCCGCCATCTTTTACCAAATATGACGCACTTTCACTTCAGATTTGTAATCCAAAAAAGTCCATCAAGCTGGAGAGTAAAACATAGTAATCCTCTTTACCATTTCCTCTTGTATCGCTCTGCCTGCTCCTTTAAATCATAGTCATTCCTTCAGGCAGGGGTGGTCGCAGACGGCTGGCTCTGCTCCAAGAATCAGGAGCAGAGGCGACGGCCAGCTGGGAGCAGCCCAGGCTACGGGGGAGTTCAATCCTTCAGCCGCCCAAGCCATAAGCTCAGGCGGCCCTGGAGAACTCTACCCCTACCTGGGAGCTCGCCCCCTCCTCTTCTCCCGAGGAGGGGGCTTCGGATTCGCCCGAACAGCTGATCGGCGCTGTTTCGGGCGAAAAAAACAACAGCTGAGCCGCGGGCAGCCCGGGAAGGCTCCCTCCGTCGCCGCGGAGCCACCGGAAGTCCCAGTGTTTTTGTTTCTTGTTCTGTTGTTTGAGTAATAAATCTTGGCAGACGCTTTTCAGCCTCAGACGCTCTCCAGTCTCTACTGTTTGAACAGGGGTTTGCCTTATTGCAAGGCCGGTAGCAGGCTGGTTCAGAACAGTTTTTCAAACTACACCGGAAAGCAAAGATCAAGGTCCCCGGAAATGAAACCTAATTCAGGCTTTTAATGAGCTCTGGAAGTCAGTGCCTTTCTCTACCCTCCTCCCACGTGTCTCCAGGAACCGTACAAAACACATATCTTGGCTTAAAAGGGAATTTTAAAAACCGTAAGCGTCTTTTAGCTTAATAAATCAAGTCAATGCATTTAAATAACAACACAGTTATTATTGTTGTTACATTTATATACCACTTTTCCTTTTAAATGGAAATCACGAGGGATTAATCAACGACAAATTTAGCTTTGTTTTGATGGAATAAGAAGCCATTCAGTTTATGAATTAGAAAAGAGGGGCACAAGTACATGTCACTCTAAGGAGCTTGCAAAGAAGCAGGCCAGAATTCATTCAGATCAACAAGATACACATGAAGTATAATTTGTTTATTTAAAGCTTTTAAAAAAACACCTTGTTAGTCATAAAGAAATGCAATTATGGAGCTTAGCACAAACGTGAAGAAAGCAACATCATATCAGGAAGATGGGCACTAGCCTTCTCTCCATCTCACAACTCTGAACTGGGCCACAAGCATTATGGAGCCTATCTTTTAAGAATCAATTCTCTGCATCAGGTAAAGAGAAAACAAAGCAGAGCCCGGGAGCAATTGTTGGAAAGCAGAGGAATAGAACAGAATAGAATAGAGCTGGAAGGGACCTTGGAGGTCTTCTAGTCCAACCCCCTGCTCAAGCAAGAGAGGCTATCCATCTCAAACAAGTGACTGTCCAGTTCTCTTCTTAAAAATCTCCAATGATGGAGCACCCACGATTTCTGAAGGCAAGCTGTTCCACTGGTTAATTGACCTCACTGTTAGGAAGTTTCTCCTTAATTCCAGGTTGCTTCTCTCTTTGGTCAGTTTTCAACCATTGTTTCTTGTCTTCCTCTCTGGTGCTTTGGTGAATAAAATGACCCCCTCTTCTTTGTTGCAGCCCCTCAAATACTCGAATACTGCTATCATGTTGCCCATTTCTTCTTTTCTTTAGACTAGCCAAAACCAAGTTCTGCAGCTGTTCTTCATATGTTTTAGTGTCCAGGCCTTTGATCATTTTAGTTGCTCTTCTCTGAACTTTTTCCAAGATCTTTTTTGTAGTATGGTGTCCAAAATTGGTTGCAATATTCCAGGTGTGGTCTCTCTACGGTTTTATAAAACAGTACTAATACTTCATGTGATCTTGATTCTATGCCTGTTTATACAACCCAGGATTGTATTAGCTTTTTTGGCAGTGGCTGCACATTGTTGGCTCAAGTGGTCTTCCACTAGGACTCCAAGGTTCCTCTCACAGTTGTTGTTTTTGAGCCAGATCTTGCCTAAACTGTACTTAAACCTTTGATTTTTCCTGCCTAAATGTAAAACTTTGCTTTTTGCCACATTAAAACTCATTTTGTTGGACAGGACCCATTGTTCAAGTTTGTCAAGATCTTTTTGGATCCTGAGCTTGTCTTTTGCAGTGTTGTCTATTCCTGCCAGTTTGGTGTCATCCGCAAATTTGACGAGTTCCCCTTCTATTCTCTCATCTAAGTCATTAATGAAGATATTGTAGAGTACTGAGCCTAAGACGGAGAGAGCCTTGTGGTACCCCACTACTTACTTCTCTCCCATGTGGATGTAGTACCATTGAGGACTACTTGCCTAGTACAATTTGTCAGCCTGCTACATATCCATCTGATGCTGTTGTTGTTTATCCCACCTTTTTCTAGCTTACTAAGCAGCAAGCTGTGGTTTACTTTGTCAAATGCCTCACTGAAGTCTAAGTATACTATGTCCACAGCATTTCGCTGGTCCTCTAATTTGGTGACTTTTATCAAAGAATGAAATAAAATTGGTTTGGCATGTTTTGTTTTTGACAAACCTGTGCTGGCTACTGGTTATAACTTTGTTTGCTTCTAGTTGTTCGCAGATCTGTTTTTTGATTATGTTTTCCAAGATCTTCCCAGGTATTGATGCTAGACTGATTGGTCTGTAGTTTCCTGAGTCTTGTTTTTTCCCCCCAACTTTCTTGAAGATGGAAACCACATCAGCCCTTTTCCAATCCTTAGGTGCTCCAGGATTTTTGAAAGATATGGTACAATGGTTGAGATAACATCTGCCAGCTCCTTCAGAACTCTTGGGATGTAATCTCTTGAGTCCAGTGTTTTATATTCATCAATGTCGGATAGGTATTCTCTTACCATTTTTTTGCTTATTTTAATTTTTGTTTCTAGTTTGTCTTTTGCAGTAGTTTTTTTTTGGTATGTTGGGCTATAATTTCTTTTTGTATGAGGACTGATCCAAAGAATGAGTTAAGCAGCTCTGCTTTCTTGAGGTCCTTAACGTTAGGGACTTCTAGAAAGAAGGAAGCATCATCAAAAGGCTCTGATCTGGTTGCTCAGGAACAGTCAACGCCCTTACAAGAGATGACAAAGCAGCATGAATGGCTGGTTACAAGGAAAGCACACAACCTGGTTTTACTAGCATCATCTAGTTTCTGCTTCTATGTCGCTTCTATGTTGTATCACACTGAGCCTGCTATTGAGGCTTTTGGTAATTTTGCTTTGCAGCCACTTTTGGGGTTCTTCTGGTAGTTGTCATCAATAAAATACTATGCGCCTATCACTCCAGGTAAGACAAAGTGTTGACCAGACAGGGTAACTTAGAAAGATCAGTTCATTTTACTCTCTTCTATATCTGGTTTAAGCCAACAACAAATGTCTGTTATAAATCTGCAACTGCACTAGTCTTTTCAAGATAATTTGCTAGGGCAATGAGAAGTTTTTTCTCAGTCAACAGATCAGTTGGGCCAGGCAAACGTCAAAAATAAATTGGAAGAAGTGCTTCACACCTCACAAGAACACAACATCTCTCTGGTCTTTGGACCGAGTTGTACCCTTGCGGCCTCTGACCCGGCGCAGATCCCAGCGAGCCCCATGGTTCACCGCGGAGCTCCGGGAGATGAACCGTCGGAGACGGGGCCTAGAGAGCCGTTGGAGATCCAGTCGATCCGAATCCGACCGATTGCGATTAAGAATCCTCACCAGGTCTTATCTCGCTGCGATAAGGGTGGCAAAATCCAACTACTTTTCCACCCTCATCGCGTCCGCAGATAATCGCCCGGCTGCCTTGTTCAGGGTGACTCGCTCCCTACTGAACCAAGAGGTGAGGGAGGAACCCTTGCAGGGTCGAGCCGAGGAATTCGGTCAATATCTGCTGGATAAAATTGCTCGGATTCGAACCGGCCTGGACTCCAACTGGGCTGAGCTGGAAGAACAAGACATGGACAGTCTTGTCGACGTCATCTGGGAGGAATTTGATCCTGTGACTCCTAAGGAAGTGGACAGGATTATGAGGAGGTTGAGCTCCTCCACATGCTTACTGGACCCGTGCCCTTCCTGGCTGGCTTATGCAGCTCGAGAGGGGACACGAGGCTGGTTCCTGGCGGTCATCTCTGCTTCTCTGAGTGAGGGTCACTTCCCCACCGCCTTGAAGGAGGCGGTGGTGAGACCTCTCCTCAAGAAGCCCACCTTGGACCCATCCTCATTGAATAACTTTCGTCCAGTCCCCAACCTTCGCTTCCTTGCGAAGGTTGTTGAGAGCGTGGTGGCGCACCAACTTCCTCAGATCCTGGATGAAGCGATTTATCTAGACCCGTACCAATCGGGCTTCAGGCCGGGCTACAGCATGGAGACGGCATTGGTCGCTCTGATAAATGATCTCTGGAGAGCCCGGGACAGGGGCCATTCCTCTGTCCTAGTCTTATTAGACCTCTCGGCGGCTTTCGATACCATCGACCATGGTATCTTGCTGCGACGCCTCAGGGGACTGGGAGTGGGAGGCACGGTTCTGCGTTGGTTCTCCTCCTTTCTCCAGGGTCGCTCGCAGTCGGTGCTGGCAGGGGGACAGCGGTCGACCCCGAGGCCTCTCGCTTGCGGAGTCCCTCAGGGGTCGGTCCTCTCGCCTCTCCTGTTCAACATCTACATGAAACCGCTGGGTGAGATCATTCGCAGCTTTGGAGTAGGGTACCATCAGTATGCTGATGACACCCAGCTTTTCATCTCAACTCCAAACAACATCAGTGATGCCCTCGACGTGATGTCCCGCTGCCTGAAAGCGGTCCGGGAATGGATGGGGAGGAACAGGCTTCAACTGAACCCGGACAAGACTGAATGGCTGTACGTACCGGCAAGCCAGGATACTCAGAACATCCCATCCCTTAACATCGGGGACAAGTTACTACCCCCTGTTGATAGGGCCCGCAACCTGGGTGTCCTCCTAGACTCGCAGCTCTCCCTGGAAGATCACATAGGAGCTGTGACCAAGGGGGCCTTCTCCCGGGTTCGACTAGTTCGCCAATTACGGCCTTATCTGGACCTGGATGCCTTACGTACAGTCACCCATGCCCTTGTGACCTCTCGCCTAGACTACTGTAACGCTCTCTACATGGGGCTGCCCTTGAGATCCACTTGGAAGCTTCAACTGGTGCAAAGTGCAGCGGCACGGACACTCTTGGGAGCCTCCCGATACTCCCATATCACACCACTCCTCCGTGCGCTGCACTGGCTTCCGGTTGCCTTCCGTGTGAAGTTCAAGGTGCTAACAATGACATACAAAGCCCTACATGGCATGGGTCCGGACTACCTACGGGAGCACCTTCTGCCAATGTCAGCACCCCACCGTCCTGTGCGCTCCCACAGAGAGGGCCTCCTCAGGGTGCCACCGCTCAAGGAATGTCGGCTGGTGGCCCCCAGGGGGAGGGCATTCTCAGTGGGTGCGCCAGCCCTCTGGAACTGCTTGCCAACCGAAATCCGGATGGCCCCCGACCTCCGCACCTTCCGGCGCGACTTAAAAACTTACCTTTTCCAGCAGTCCGGCCTGGCCTGATAGCTCTAATTGGGGTCCCAGTTTGTTTTTACTATTGTTTTCACTATTGTTCAATCTGTATACCTACCTTATTCTGTACACCACCCCGAGTCCCTCGGGAGAAGGGCGGTTTATAAAAATAAATAAATAAATAAATTAAGAAATAAATAAATAAATAAATAAAGCAACCCCCTTTTTAAGACTAAAGAATGGATGTTGCTGCCTTAAAAGTCACATAGAGTTGAGTCACTAAAGTAGAAGCACTTTTACCTACACAAATAGAAGCTATAAATTTTCAGGAAAAGCAGAGAAAGGTTATGCTTGCAGCAGACTGAGCTAGGTTTTGCCTGATTTTTTGAAATGTGCACAGCACTACTAACCAGTTCTCAAGGACTGGCATAAGGCTTTGCCTTCTCAGAAAATTCTGCCTCTGGCCCTATCCTGTAATCTTTTCCATTCTGAGACAGGATGCTAATTTGAGTACAAACAATTGCATTTATTAAGTTAAGCCCCAATCATAGAATGGGTGATTTCAGATTGGAGTCCTTGGCAAATGTTTACATAATTGGGGAGGATGAAATGAATGACAGATACAGTATGCATCACTTAATTAACTACCACATTAATATACTACAGAGATAGGATCTTGAGCTAACAAGTAATTCTTGAGATTTTAAATCCCCCTTAGAGGGATTTAAATGGAGCAGACTATGAAGAAATTTAATGCCTATCTCCACTGTTGTTTGACCACAGGGATGGGCTTTGCACAGCATGCTATGTGCAATACTCTAAAAATGGACAAGGTGATGTATCGCTGGTATTTAACACCAGATAAGTTATCTAGAATGTATAAAGATATTTTGAATGAATGTTGGAAATGTAACTATAAAGAAGGGACTTTTATCATTTTTGGTGGACACGTGAGAAGGCAAAGAAATATTGGAGAAGAATTCATCTATTAATGCAGAAAATTCTTAAAGTGAACACAAAGATTAAACAAGAAACTTTCCTTCTGGATCTAATGGAAAGAGAACTAGAAAAAAAAATTGGAACTCTGATTTTATATATGGTAATGGCAGAAAAATTGCTCTAGGCACAAAAGTGGAAGGACGCCTTGATTCCTACCATGGACAAATGGTTACAAAAGCTGATGGAATTAGCAGAGAAGGCCAAATTGACTGTGTTGATAAAAGAAAAGAACATAAGTACTTTTGTTTCTACTTGGAAACCGCTTCTGGACTTTGTGCTTGAGGTGGGGAAAAAATGATATTATGATTTTGGGTTTTACCGATTAGACTGATTTGCCGATACAGAAATGGCTAGTGCGTACTAACTACTACAGAAATGTAAAAAGCTGAGATTTGATTTTAATGTCTGATTTTACTGCAACAGAGAGTCAGAAGTCAATGCCTTTTGTTTCTTTACTTCCCCTTCTTCACACCTTTTTTGTTTTCCTTTTTCTACTGTTGTCCCGTACTATTTGCTTTTGTATTTTCACATTTTATGTTAAAAATGAATAAAACTAATAAAAACCCCCAATATGGGCTACTTTCAAGGCAGATCTCTGAATATATCCCTGAATTTTTAAGACCTATTCAAGTACATTAGAAGCCACGCCATTGTTAAAGGCATTGTAGATTGTGGTAAGGAAATATCTCTGAAACAATGACCTCCTAAGGCAGGGGTGTCAAACTGCTGGCCCGCGGGCTGGACATGTCATCTGGAAGCCGCGCCCACCCCATTGCCAGCAAAACTGTCCCAATACGTTGCGCAGCATCACATGACGTTGTGAATTTGACATGCCTGTCCTAAGGGATCATGGGTTGTCTAATATCATAGAATGGTAGTTCGGAATGGACCACAAGAATCATCTAATTCAGTGTTCCCTCATCTCAGCAGCTTTAAGATGTATGGACTTCAACTCCCAGAATTCCCCAACCAACGTGAGTTTAGAGTTGCTAAGATTGAGAAAAATGGATTTAGTCCAATCTCTGCAGCAAAGCCAATTTAATAGAAAGCCTATTATAAAACAAAGAATGCAAACAAAAAAAGAAGGGAAAATTTAGTATATGCATAATAAAAGTGTGGCTCATACATTGTGTTAATCCACATTTTGCTTCACCCAGGACTGGCTGAAAAAGTCATACTGGAATGAACCAGTGGTAATAGTAAACTATAAAACAGCCCTGCATTTTCAGCCCGTGGGCCTTAAGTGGCCTGCCAAGCAGCCTTGAAGGTCCAGTAGCATTTTTTAAAAGGTCAATAAATTCAACCACCAAAAAGCACCACTGTCATGAAGGATCTCCTGTTGCTTCCTCAAAAGAAACACTGACAAGTGCCTCCAGTATCTCCAGGCTTTAGTGGTGCTGCCAAGACCTGCTACTACTCTGTTAGCTGATCAATGAAACAGATATTTCTATGCAGCCTGCAATTATTTTTAATTTATCAGTGTGGTAAATTTGTGATGATCTGCCATAAATTAGGGTTCAAAAACTATAATGGCTGCATTCATACGGTCTAAGTTCTAATGGGATCCTTATGATTTAAAGTCAGAGTAGCAGAAAATCTCTAGCGGAATACAATCCAGGATTTTTTTTTTCACTACAAAAAAAATCCATAAAAGACATAATGAAAATAAGACATGATATGCCCTTATTTGAAACAGTGGCAAATATCTGTAGCTCAGTTATAGGAGGGTGGAGGTTCATTGTCTGAGTTTGTGGGTTGGTTTCCAAACTTGTCGTTACCAGGTGAGGTAACATCTTCAGGGGAGTTTCGGGAGTGTCGATGTCAGTTTTTTCTGTTTATAAGGGCTTCACATGTGGGTGTGTTGAGTGAGGGTCTTGTGGTGGGTCTTGTAATGGGGAGGCCATCACAAGACATATCACAAGACCCTCACTCACCTGAAGCCCTTATAAATAGAACAACCCAGACATCCCCTAAACTCCGCTGAAGATGCTATCTAGCCTGGTAACGAAACGTTTGGACACCAACCCGTAAGCTTGGAGAATGAACCTTCGCCCTCATACCCTTATTTGCAGTGGACCTACAAACCATCCAGTACATCTGCATTCATTGCACCAGGTGCCAAGTGTTTCTCATAAAGAACTGCTGCCTTTGCGTTTCAAACAAAGGCAATGTTTAGAAAGGACCAGAGAGTAAATGAGAGTTAGATCTCTTCTTCCTCCTCACTCGCGGCACCATCTAGGTGGCTGGCTGCATGTTCAGCCTGTTCCTTCATATACTGGGCTTTTAGCTGCTCCAGTTCTCTCAGCTCAGCTTCCACTTTTAATCTATGTACTCCACGTCGATTCTGAAGCAGCTTCATGGGAAACGGATTCATATCACTGAAGGCGATGCTCATCAGCTTTCTGGAAGAGGAGAATACATGAGCCAAACAAGAAATAGAAACCTAGTAACTCTGCCTGAACATACATTTGGGAGAGAAATATCCTTGTTCAAAATATAGCAGTTTGGCAAAGAGCCGATCCAAAGCTCAACATGTTTGTGATGTTCTGTAGAAGGCCTCTCTTAAATCATACTAATTCAGATTCCCTGGGAAGGTTTTTTTTGTATGCAGTTAATTGAAGGCTTGTATTAGACAAAAGAATCTGCAACAAAGTACGATGATGATGGTAATGACTCTATCTCTCAAATGCTGTCATTATGTGCTTGCACATTAATATGATGTAAGCGTGCACAATACAATATTTGTGAGATGCTGTCATACCATCGTCATTATTAATCCCCCTGTGCCACACCCTCAGAGACACCCATGATATTAGATTTGAGGGTCAATCAAATTAGGAAAACGCAGAGACAAAGATTTAGAAATCAGTCATACCAAAACTCAAAACCCGTTAGTAAGTATATTGAAATGAGAAGGAAAAGGGACATTAAACAAATCTATTCGATTGGTGCTCAAGCATCCTTTTCACATTATACAAGTAGAAGCCCTTCCTTGGAGTTAATGAGTTTGCCATCTGACCATTGTGTTATTTCAAGATTAGGCAACAACATGAGGAGCTAGGTCTGGTGTGACTTAATAAAGGAATTGAGACTTGTTTCAGTCCAGATGCCAGCCTCAGCAATACGTTAAACTACTCGATCTGCCTTGGTTCTCCTGCATTGCCTTTGGCTTCTGAGAACATTCTTACCTGCCATCACAGATAGTTTTGGTGAAAAAACGAAGATATTGATAGAATTCCAGATTGTCTTGAATCTTCAATATTGCTTCTTCATTATATTTAAAAATTGCGAGTGCGTAACGGAATATCACCTGGGGCAAAAAGAAACTTGGTTGACTTTCATGTAGCATATTAGTGGAGGGAAATAGTCGCACCTGAATAATTTACAAGGATGTAAAAACGTACAGAGGGTACTAAGGATTCAATAAACATGTTAGGTATCCTGAAGACTGACCTAAATTGGTCCAGCTGCTGGGGAATAGATGCAGACACTTAACCAAATTGGTGGATGAGTGTAACGTTCTTACCTTTGTACCTTCATAGAGGAAAGCATCCCAAACTCTGAGGAGAATATCGCTGACAAGACTATCAACAAAAACAACCAGGAACCAGTTGAAGGTCACTAAGGACAGGTCAGTCTGAAGTTGATCCAAGTGCGCTGTCAGCCTGGGAAGCTTCTCTGATAAAATGTCTTTGAAAACTCTTTGATCTACCTGGATTTGGCAAAATATCAATACTGATAAACACTTATGTTAGAAAGGCTATTCTTCACGGCTGATAATTCTTATAGAGAGAGATCTCTATCGGAAAATGAGAAGTATTAGATACTCCTGTCTGGAACCATTTAAAAAATGTTTAAATATTATTTCCAGCATTTTGAAACAAACATACAATCTTATACTGTAGCTATTCCAATAAGATCAGCTGTAGTGTATGGGTGTATATGAATACAGTGTACAGTATAGTGTATATACTGTATATGGCTCAAAAGTCATAACTGTGAGAAGGATCTCGGAGTCCTAGTGGGCAATCACTTAGGTATGAGCCAGCAATGTGCAGCAGCAGCCAAAAAATGCTAATACAATCCTTGGCTGTATAAGCAGAGGGATAGAGTCAACATCACGAAAAGAATCAGTACTGCTTTATAACACCTTAGTAAGACCATATCTTGAATACTGCATCCAGTTTTGGTCACCGCCTTATAAAAAAAGACTTTGGAAATTGTGCAGAGAACAGCAACAAAGATGATTAGGGGACTGGAGACTAAAACATTTAAAGAACAGTTGCAGGAATTGGATATGGCTAGTCTAGAGAAAAGAAGTGACATGATAGCAGCGTTTCAATATTTGAGGGTCTGCCACAAAGAAGAGGGGATCAACCTATTTTTCAAAGCACCAAAAGGCAAGGCAAGAAACAATGGATGGAAACTAATCAAGGAGAGAAGCAACCTAGAACTAAGGAGAAATTTCCCAACAGTGAGAACAATCAACCAGTGGAATGGCTTGCCTTCAGAAGTTGTGGGTGCTCCATTACTGGAGGCTTTAAGAAGAGACTGGACAGCCATTGGTCTGTAATAGTATAGGGTCTCCTGCTTGAGCAGGGGGTTGGACTACTAGAAGACTTCCAAGGTCCCTTCCAACTCTGTTACTCTGCATTCTGTAGATCCTTCCAATATGTTCTTTAGAAGAGCCTTGGTGGAGCAGTGGGCTAATGCCTCCTTAAGTAACACCAGCTGCCTGCAATTAGTGCAGGTTCGCGTCCCACCAGGCTCAAGGTTGACTCAGCCTTCCATCCTTCCGAGGTAGGTAAAATGAGGACCCAGATTGTTGGGGGCAATTAAGCTGACTTTGTAATAATGCCGCTTGGGGTGTGTGTGTGTGAAAGCCCTAATAAGCAGGCATATACATAGAATGAAGGCTACTGCTAAGCTTGTAAGCCGCCCTGAGTCTTCGGAGAAGGGCGGGATATAAATGGAATTAAAATAAATAATAATAATATAAGCAATTCTCAAAATTACTTATTTCTCACAGTATAAAATTCTGTAATTATCCTGTAATTATCAGCACAGAAGAAAGCGTCAGACTTACTTGCGAGCCTATTAATGTGTTGCTGTAGTAATCCTGAGGCATTAAATTGTTTGTGATATGAACTAAACACCAGAAAGCTTCTTCTTCCTCTTCTAGGACCAGCAAGGCAATGGCAGCCAGTCTGCGATGAGTAAGACACCATTATAACTAAAGCAGGTAAACATACTACACGTTAGAGCTGTGACACTTCAGATGGTCACAAGTCTGAATTTTCAATGTTGGAAATAACAACAAAATGAAAATAACGACAAAAAACGGATCCTTTTTTAAAAAAAAAACTGGCTACATTTGAAATGAAGAAGTAACAAATATAAGCAGGCACCTGTTCAGTCCTTGGCAATAGCCAATGGTTGGATTTTGCCAGGAGAATGCAAGTAAAACTCTTCTAAGTTTGGGAATAAACTGGGAAGTCGGTGACATAAAATGTTTATTACTGGGCAGCGTGCGATGCAGATCCAGTTCAATTTGCTGGGAAGCTGTGTGCTCAGCATTTTCACACTTCTTGAGTAAATTGTGGTAATGACCAGCGGAGCGTATTTGCTTTAACTGATGGCTGATAATCCATCTCCATACCCTCTGGCGATGCACTTTCGGGACACCACAGCGCAATAAGCTTTTTAGCTCTGAAGAGGGAGTCAGTTCTCCAAAGTTATTCCATTGCTCAGAGAGAGGTTTCTCCGTGATCTCCTTGTTCAGATTGGTGTATTTGATCTCCAGGGCCTGGATTTTGGCCAAGAGCTTCCAGTCTGCAGCTTCATATTCAGGAACGGTCATAAACCCGTAATCATCATATTGACTAAACGGTGGAAAGAACAGAAATAGGGAAATACTAAATTATTAGGCCACACTGGTGGCGAAAATGTGAATTGTCTTTAAACATCTTGTGCAAACATTGCAACAATGTAAAAAAAATATTGGAGGCATCTTTTGGAGATCCTGAAGAAAGCATACGATCATGTGCACTTCAATAAAAATTAGTCCTTATAGACTAATGATCTACTTTTTTTTTTAGTTTTTACAATAACACACTTGGACAAAAAAAAAACCTCTGAAAAAATAAGGCAAGTAACGTGATCTACATTTATCTGCTGTTTGAATACACAAATAAAGACCAGCAACTAAAGCTGTGTTATCTTACCTCAACTTAACCTACGTTATTGCAAAAGCAGCATAAGGACATGTAGCATTATCGGTTGGCCATCAGTTGAAAGAATGCATCTGGAAATCCTTGCTTCCAGCTACAGTGAGCCTGGTGCAAATGCAACCATCCTATCTGCAGACTCTCATTCCTTTCGTTAGAATGCTGAAGTAGCATTGTGGCATTGCACTGGAAGCTCCACCCCTTTTGAGATGCGTGTGTGCAGTGTTACAACATAGGTACTATAGAACAGCGGTCTCCAACCCTCGGTCCATGGACCAGTACTGGGCCACGGCATACCAGCAACTGGTCCACACAAACGAGGAAAGCTCCATCTGCCGTATGCAGGCAGCACACAAAACTAAGCCTCCTCTGGTCCGCGGAAAAACCTCTCCCCACGGAACCGGTCCCCGGTGCCCAAAAGGTTGCAGAAAACCCCCCAATCTTGCTTCCCCCCCCACACCCCACTGAACAGCTCATTGATCCACTCCATAGGCGTGCCACGCCTCTTTCACGAACAGTCCTATTAGTAATTTACTTGACTGGGCTTAGCTGAACAGGAATCAGGGTGTCTTCCTTCATATCCCATTGCAGGGCCTCTTCAATGAGTCCCGTCACCAAGGCCGTGTGTTCCTGAGCCAAATCCGGCAGTCCCTGCACGGTCCGTAGAAACATCAGATACTTGCTTTCAATCTGGCAGTTGTGGGCTTGCAGTTGAGCACACTGCCGTTAAGAAGAGAAAAAAGGTTGTCAAAACAGATGCTTGTTATATCTGCCTCTTGGATTCATTCCAAATGTATTCTGATTTTTAAGTTTTTTTTTAAAGAATAGAGCAACTGTCTACGGATTAAAGCATGGAGTATTGAAATCAATAGTTTTGAGACAGGAATCTGATCTTGTTAGTATAAATTCATGTGTTCTGTCATTCATTTGACCTGTATATCGTATGTAAAGGTAAAGGGTTCCCCTGGCCCAGGGGTCAGCAACCCGAAACAGCAAAAGAGCCACTCGGAACCGGTTCTGTCATACACACAAAAAAGTGGGAGCCGCAAAATGTGCGCGCGCATGTGGGCATGCACGCGCATGCGCAAAACAAGCAAAAAATACACCACCCCCTATGCCCGCACCGCATCCTGAGCTGCACGCACCTGTCGCTGCCCAGTGCCGCCAGCTTACGCAGGGGGGGAGAGATGGACTCGCAGGCAGTGGGCACTGGGTTGCGGCAGTGCCTTCAGCCGGGGCACCGCCAGAGCCACCTGAGTGCCCTCCCCCTCTCCCGGGACCTCCAAACCTCTGCGTTTGATGAATGCAGCAGCTCTTCAAATGGGGAGGCGGAGGTTTGGGGAGCTGCGCAGCTCTCTAAACCGCCGCCGCCCCGTTTGCAGAGCTGCTGCATTCCTCCGCGTTTGAAAGAAACACGGACGAACGCAGCAGCTGTGCAAAGAGGATGGTAGCAGTTTGGAGAGTGCGTGCGCTTTCGCTGCCGCTTCCCCGGACGCCGGGCTTCCCGTGCAAAGCTTTCAGCAATGGGGAGAGCCGAGGCGCGTGTGCTACTCCGTGTTAAAGGTGCAGCTGCTTTCCTGCCTCGTAGGGACTCCTCCACCCTGGGATGCCCCCCCACCGTAGGATTGAGCAGCCTGAGGAATTCGCTGCCGCACTGCGCTTTGCCGGACCGCCTTCTGGGGCAGTGGAAAAGCAGCAAGGAATAAGGAGAACAGCAGTGGGGGCGAGGGACGGCTGCTGTGGAGCCTCTTTCGGCTTCTCCGCCTGGTTGGTCTGTCCCCTCAGAAATGAAGGGAGCGACTGTTCTCAGTCGTGCCCTCCTTACAGTCTCCCTCTCTCGAGTCTTGATGCTTCGTCCCAAATGCAGAAAGCAAGCTGAAACAAAGAGGGAGACTGCAAGAAGGGCGTGATCAGCGCTTTCGGCATTTGGGATGAAGACTCGAGAGAGGGAGACTGTAAGGAGGGCGCAGGCTGAGAAACGCCGAATCTCGTTTGTTCAGGCTCCACTTGCCTGGCAAGCAGAGGAAATCCGCCCGGCCTCCCCTCCGGCCCCGAGCAGCACCTCTGCCTCGCGCACGCGTTTGTTCAGGCTCCACTTGCCTGGCAAATGGGAGAAATCTGCCGGGCCTCCCCTCCGGCCCCGAGCAGCACCTCTGCCTCACGCACGCATTTGTTCAGGCTCCGTGTCCCCCCCCACACCCCATCTGACCGACCTACACACCTTTTTTCCAGCAGTCCTCCGTCTCTTCTTCTGCTGCCACCACGTGCAGTCTGAAGAAGAGGTTTGTGGGCAGTCCCACAAACCAAAGACGTTCAGCCAATCAATTCGCAAGATTTTTTTTTGTGAGAAATTTGAATTGATTGGTTGAACTTTTTTTTTTCAGACTGCACATGGCGGAGGACTGGGAGCCGCAGGAGACGGCTGAAAGAGCCGCATGCGGCTCCGGAGCCGCGGGTTGCCGACCCGTGCCCTGGCCAATCGAGTCTGACTCTAGGGCACGGTGCTCATCTCCGTTTCCTAACTCAGGGGGGAAAAAGTTTGGGGACCACTGTTTTAAGACGTTCTGGGATGAATAAATGAAAGGTATTGCAAAGACCTCTAAAGAACAATGAAACTTTCTGTTGCACTGACACAAACCCGCTGCTATTTTTGGAACACTTTGTCCGCTGTGGGAATTCTGTCAACAAAGGCTGGTGCCAGTCGGCTTTAGGATTGGTGAGGAAAAAAAATCTGCTTTTACCATGACTGTCCAAAAAGTAACAACTGCAGAGTGTTACTTTTCTTCATTTGGCAATCAGCTATTGAACTGGTAGCACCATTGGATTAAATTAAGGATTCTCTCTTTTCTACTGAGCATCTCATCCGCTAATCATCCAAGACTGCTTTTAACTGCATGGCCTCATAGGGGCCTATTTAGATGATAATTCAGAGTATTACTGAGTAGGAAGGGACCTTATAAGTAATCAAGTCCACCCCCACTGTTCAGTGAAGGTTCCTTGGTCAGAGTACCTCAGATGACCATCCAACCTCTATTTGAAGATGACAGCTCATATCATCAGTTTATGAGGCTAGGCGTTTGATATGTGGATTTGATATTTATGCTTTAATCACAGAATTAGGTGGGGAAAACAGGCACTAGCAGCTATCCAAGGGTGGGTGTTTCTTACCATTCATGACATCCTATACTCAATTATCTATTTAATGTCAATTGGGTTGTGCTTTTCAAGCTAAGTTTGGCTCATCTCAGGATTGCAATTTCTGTAAATTAAAAAACAGAAAAACACTGAATTCATTGTTCTTTACAACTTGATGGGTTTCCCGTTCACCTGGTTGTTAATATGATTTTTTTTCCAAAAGTTATGCTCTTTTTGAACACATCTGTCCCAAATACTATGTTTTGTGCTTATTTGTGAATAAAAAGTGATGGCTTTTTAGCACACTCCATCATTTATTGTTGACTAAAATCATTTGGATTAACTGTAGCAGCAATTTGAGGGCAGGTTTATTTTGTCTATCCCCATCTAGGGAATCCTGAAATGTTGCAATCACACTGAACCAATCTGCACATAGATGTGTTTATGGATAAGATTTTTTTTTTCATGTATCTGAATTCATACAGTATGTGAAAATTGAATCCACAGCTGGCCCAAGAACACAAACTTGGGGTGAAGCCAATCATGTGGCCCTCCTCAAACTGCATCATGTGAACAGCCACATGCCAGTGACATGACAAATGAACAAATAAAAAGAGTTCCCCAAGTTCCCTGTGTTTGACAGACAAGTAGAAAACTTCCTATGTATTTGAAAATCAGATTAAAAATGTAAGAAGAAAAACAAAGCACCAATGTGGGTCAAATAGCCTTGCTTCTTACCTTCATCAGAAGGTTTTTTTCTCTCTGTGCCACTGTGCTCCATATTTTGCTAACCTGGTGGACTTCAGAGTTCAAAAATTGGTTCTGAGTCTTATATGCCTCAAGATCATCCTGAGAAAAAGACATGAAAAGGCATGTAAAGTAACCTTCACCCTAAAATACTCATTCAATTAGGTATAGATTGATGGACCCTGGGATCTTGACAAGGAAGGAAGGAAGGAAGGAAGGAAGGAAGGAAGGAAGGAAAGAAAGAAAGAAAGAAAGAAAGAAAGAAAGAAAGAAAGAAAGAAAGAAAGAAAGAAAGAAAGAAAGAAAGAAAGTTTGGGCTCTTTTTATTTCTTTATAGTGACCCTTCCCTGGTTTTTCAAATTGATCAAGAATATTGTGGCCTAAAATGTAACATAACCCTTCACTCTTCTAATGTCTACGTAGACTTTGACAAATGCTACAGCCACACAGATAAATAGAACAATTACTTACAATATTAATGCGGGTTAGGCAATGGGAACTAAGGCCCACACAACTGAGGACTCATGTCATAGATACTGTTTAAAGCCTTCTCTGGCTTAGGACCAATCAAAGAGGAACAGTCGATTCCCACATTCTCAGCTCCTTAACAAGAAACCTTTTATGTGTACTGCTGTAGATATGCTAGACATCTATATTCTCTCTATTAATTCCTTTTAACTTTTAAATCATCTTAATGATGCTTTAGACTTTTTAAACTTCTCCTACCTTAATTCCTAGATTTTTAAGCTTCTGATCTGTCATGGGAATTGGTGGCCTAAAAATTTCTGAACAAATAAAGTCTGGGCAGCGGCAAACCCTCTTCAGAAATCATCTAGCAGCCAGTTCAGGGTTTAGAATACATCTTAACACGATTGACAGTAGGACTGGTTCCATTCAAGGGAGAGAAAAAATTCTCTTGAAATGGTAAATATGTCTATAAACTGCAAGAGCTCAGACTACAGGAGGGGTTCTTCATGAAGGGAGCTGGACATTTTATACAAAAAACAAACAAAACAAAACACACAAAAACCCTCCAAAGGCTACAACTTTTCTTCCTGATGTAGCATTCTTTGTGTAGAGATTATTTTTCAAACAGAAGGGTATTTTGCATGTGACTCTCCATTAGTGATTTACAGTAATTAACCCTAGAGGTTTTATCAGTTCATTCAAAATGCTGCCTAAGACTTATTTCCAGAGGCTATGATACAGATAGTCTTTGCTTACCGACTGCAATAGGGACTGGCAACTCCATCACTAAATGAAGCAGTGAGGTCGTTAAGCACAATGTCACCTGACCATATTGACTTACAACATCAATTCTATTAGTTTCAACTGCTGCCATTAAGGCTATGCACTGCCCTTGCTAACAAATACATAAAAGTTAAATTTGCACGAAGCACATAATTGGGACAAATTGTGGGCTTATCCTAGCTGTGCTGCCTGCCTGAATCTTACAAAGATCATTGTGCCCTTTTCAATTACATGGATTGTTTTGTGTAAAAAACTATGCATAAGGTATCCTAATTTACATAGATTTATTCTAGGTTTTTCATTTATAGGGAAAAGCCAGGAACTACAATAGCATTACATTTTTATTGTCAGGCAGGGAAATCTTAACTGAACTGCATCTCTGGCTTTCAAAAATTAGGCATGTATTATCCATCCATTTTAAACATGTTTTCTCTGTTGTAACTGCTGCAAACTTGTAAACTAAATATGAGTCAATAGTTTTTAGGAGAGTGAATTTGTTGCCCAACCCTGTTGTTTTCAGAAGTTACTATATACCAGCGGTGTCAAACTGCCGGCCCACGGGCTGGTTTCATCATACCAAAGCTGCACCCACCCCATTGCCGACAATGCAAAAAGAGTCGTGACACATCATGTGACGTGGTGAGTTTGACACCCATGCTATATACAGTACTATATATTATATGCTATATACTACATATTACATACTATATACTACATACTATGGGATGGTGTATAGTATTTTATACACACACATATATACATATACACATATACACACACAAGCATGTCATTGGCAAACACTGTGAAACTGTGAAAGACTATATAGCCAAAACGCAACAATATTGTACTGCTTATACTATATGAGCCTAGTTGTGAATTCCTCTCAGAGTACCTTCAGTTGTTCGATCTTTTCCTGTTGCTTGTACAAGGTCTCAGTCATGATGCTGTCTGCCTCAGTAACAGAGTCAGACATCTCTCTAGTGAGTTGCTCTGTCAGCTTGAGGATGACTTGTTGCTTGGCTTCGTTTTTGTCCATCAAGAGCCGCACATGTTCTCCCAGCTCCTTGATGTGCTCCTCCTTCAAAGCAGCTTCCTGCTCCAGGTCTTTCTTTTCCATCTCTAGCACTTGGACCTGTTTACTCAGCTCAGCAATCTGCCTCACTTTGTGGCGCACTAATTCCAGCCTGTCTTTTTCCGTAGCTGTGACCAGATACCTGCAGGACTCTCTTTTCTCTTTCTGAGCTGCCTCCAGAGCTTTGTGAAGAAGTTTGACCAGTTCCTGTACGAGGAAAAATATATATATGAAAAGACAAATCTAACTATGACTACTAAACTGGATGGGAGCCATGGAAGTAGTCCACCACTATATGCTAGAAGCCCAAGAGCAACAATGGGAAAGAAAAGATCTCCTGATTTTCCATTTAGGGCTTTTTAGGTGCATCAGATGGGCCACTGTATGAGGCAGAAGAATTGCTAGTTAAGCTTAGGCCAAATTCAGCAGCTCTATTTTTATGTTCTCTTTCTCTCATGAAAACACATTACTTTGTAGTTCAACCCCAACAAAATATCTCTTTAAATACAGAAAGAAGAAAATGCATATAAAAGACATAGGTCAAGATCTCCACACTTGTGGAGCTAGCAGCACATCTGGAATTTTGGCAGTATGTTTTAAGCACTCCAAAGAAAATGGCTAAAAAGTAAATGGCTGAAGTGATAGGCACAGACAATAATAAATCATTTAATTGGAAACTGATTAACAATTCTTTCCTAGCAGCTCCTCTGCCTTCCACAACACCCGCTTTTATCTTTGTTTTTTTTCCCCCTTGGGCAATTGGGTAGGTTGTCCAGTAAAGCACGAAACCAAAGCAAAGCAAAGCAAAGCAAAACACTAAGTCTGCAGGTTCTAACATTTTGCTCGGAGCCCATATCACAGACACTGCTGGAAATAAATGACATTTGCAGAATGCTACTTTTTCCCCCTTTAATTAAAAGAATATATTTTTTTTAAAAAAATCAACATGTAACAGGTAGTCTTTTGGATGCCAATCAAAATACACTTAAAGATCATGTTGTGGACCGAGAGATAGATGGACACAGTTCATAGTTCTCCTGCAGATCTTCTAGTGAGAGGAGAAAAAATTATGGTGGCAGTTTTGTTTTCCAAGGAACTTGGCCCAATTAAAATGTTTTTCCCCATTCCCTCCTTCTAAGACCATAAGCAAACTGACATAAAATAGCAGACTAGCTTATGTGCTGTGCTGTGACAAGAAGATATCGGCAAGATCTCCATGGCAAGATCTCCACAGGATTTTGAGCATAATCCAGCCACAGCCATCACTGGGATGATGTAATACCTTCCCTCATTGTTATTATTTTGGCACAACAATGATTGGATGATTCTAAAAGACACTATATATCTCTAGTGGCCATAGACGTACCTCAAACAATTATAGGATTTTGGATTACAATGTCAAGAGATCTGACATGGTTACTATAGGTCATCATAACACAGACTGAACTTCTCTGTTTCCTTGAATCATCTCAAGATAATACAGCTGATTCATAAATTCCCTGTAGCCATTGGGCTTGTGATGTTCATATGATCTATCCCAGAGAGCCACTTTGAAGTGACTTGCCATTACATTAAATAACAACTCTTAGGAAAACTAGCACAAATGTTGGGAACGTCCCATTTGTTATACAGCACAAGCAGCTCTTATTGCAATTCTCTGAAAACAACATTGTATTTTCAGTCCAGTCCACTTATTTTTTGAGAAAAGGCGGGGGAGGAGTGGGGGAAATTGAAAACGTCACGGTTATTGGAGAGTGCACAGAATTCAGGGGCAGAGCACTTGCATAGTTGCAAGACCCTCTCCCTCCTCAAATCAATTCCTGTCATCTTTCATCTCAAGTAGTAGGAATAAAGAACACATGCACACCCATTTGCCTAACCTTCTGGAGAGCCATGGCCTAGATGGCCGCAAAGTTTCTTCCAGTTTAACACAGCATTCAGAATTGTTCAGCGTGCAGCACAGAAACATCATACACAGGTCCAAATCAAACATTTCTGTATCTGGAAAGGATCTATATTTCTTTCATATAAGGATGACCCAAATTTTCATTCCACTGAAAAGTACAAATGACAATAAGCTGTTCTGAATTTCCAAGGACAGACTAGGGGGAAATTGAAAAGATTCTGACAGCAAGTATTATGCTAGAATTTAGCACCAAAAAACGGAATCTCTTGTATTTTTCTGAAAGGATGGTGAAGTTCCCCCTTCCCCAAAACTGTATGACGTGAGGTCTTCTTTGTTCCCTACAAATACATGTTCTTGAAAGCAAGGGAATATTTCCTTAGAGGTAGAGAAACCATGTGGACAAACATCTGCCATCTAGACCCATCTCCGTGATTAGAGGACTGGAGGCTAAAACATTCGAAGAACGGTTGCAAGAACTGGGCCTAGTTAGTTTAGTGAAGGACCAGGGATGATATGATAGTACTGTTCCAATATTTGAGGGACTGTCATAGAGAAGTGGGGGACAACCTATTTTCCAAAGTACCCAAAAGCCAGACAAGGAACAATGGGTGGAAACGGATCAAGGAGAGAATCAACCTAGAAATAAGGAGGGATTTTTTGACAGTGAGAACAATCAACCAATGGAACAGTTTGCTTTCAGAAGTTGTGGGTGCTCCATCACTGAGGCTTTTAAGAAGAGACTGGACAGCCACTTATCAGAAATGGTATAGGGTCTCCTGCTTGAGCAGGGAGTTGGACTAGATGACCTACAAGGTCCCTTTCAACTCTGCATTCTATTCTGTAGCAACTCACAGATTGTCCAAGGACATTCCAGTGATCTCATTGATCCCATCCCATTTGATTTATCCGTTCTCAACCCGTTAGCCATTGCAAGCCATTGTCATCTTTTTCCTGCCAATTATTTATTCACATCAATGCCTAGGGCAGTGTTTCTCAATCTTGGCAGCTTGAAGATGTGTGGACTTTGATTCCTACAATTTCCGAGTATGGCCTAGAGCAGGGGTAGGCAACCTTGGCTCTTTTATGACTCGTGAACTTCAACTCCCAGAATTCCTGAGCCAGCTGGCTCAGGAATTCTGGGAGTTGAAGTCCACGAGTCATAAAAGAGCCAAGGTTGCCTACCCCTGGCCTAGAGTATATGAATTCCTACTTGCTGATAATTTCTTCACATTGGGCTTTATTTATATCATGAATGGAGACAAATACACATGTCCCAGGATAATTTTGCAGGACCCAATCTGGGTCCTTTTGGTTTTGTGCTAGAAGTTCATCCTCAGGGAACTTTTCTTTAGTAGAATGTGTGCTTTGGGCTATTCTATGTCTAGTATTTATGTGGTTCCGGGTTGAGTGTGGTTTTTTTAGTTGTTGATTGGGGTGCTTGGGGATTGATTTATATCAGAATTGGGATACTGGATCGTCTTTCATCCATGTTACTCCTACTAGCCATCTCCAAATATGTAACTAAATGAATTTTTTCCTCTCATCCTACAGTATTAAGTATCCAGCTTTCATAGTTGTACATAATCGGGTGAAAAATGCTTTAACTATTCTGATGGATTTGGCCACTGCAATATGCTTTGTTTTCATGATCTTGAATTTCACTGCCCCCATTGTTATGAGCAATTATTGAAATAAATTGTTTACCACTTTATTGATTCAAGATAAATGGTGAAGTCTCACTGCTTGACATTACCTTTATCTCCTTAATGTTTAATACTGTATCACCCTGGGTTTGTCATTCCAATTTTACTTTCATCATGGGTTCTTTTAAATCCTTACTTTCAGTTAAGAGAGATTATTTGCAAACAGTAAGAACTTGATTTTTATGGGTGCAATGCAGTGGATTTTGAATGTAACAGGATGAAATGTAGTTAAGATTCCAGTTGGAAAATCTGTTTTTTCCCCGAAACAGTACTGATGACTGAGACCATTACTAATTACCTTCTTGAGAGTATTACATCATTTGTTTTCTATCATTTGTATAAATTTATGTATAATTAAATATGTAATCACACGGAGTGTGTAATTATGTCAAAAGTATACTGTAATCGCACAAATGACGCAAATTACCGTACTTTGGTTATTTGCACATGCTTTCACTGTCCAAGCCCCTGCTCAAGCAGGAGACGGTATCATTTCAGATAAGAGGTTGTCCAGTCTCTTCTTAAAAACCTCCAATGATGGAGCACCCACAACTTCTGGAGGAAAGTCGTTCCACTGATTAAATGTTCCAAATATATACCTTATCAGGAAATTTCTCCTTATTTCTAGTTTAGTTCTCTCCTTGATTAGTTTCCATCCAGTGCTTCTTGTTCTGTCTTCAGGTGCTTTCAAGAATAGGCTGACCCCCTCCCTATGCAGTAAAAGTGCTACACTCAATTTGCCAGCAAATTTGGAAAACTCAACAGTGGCCACAGGATTGGAAAAGATCAGTTTACATTCCAATTCCAAAGAAAGGCAGTGCCAAAGAATGTTCAAACTATCGCACCATTGCACTCATTTCTCATGCTAGTAAAGTTATGCTTAAAATTCTACAAGCTAGACTCCAGCAGTATGTGGATCGAGAACTACCAGAAGTACAGGCAGGATTTCGAAGAGGCAGAGGAACTAGAGATCAAATTGCTAACATACGCTGGATCATGGAGAAAGCTAGAGAGTTCCAGAAAAACATCTACTTCTGCTTCATTGACTATGCTAAAGCCTTTGATTGTGTGGATCATAACAAACTGTGGCAAGTCCTTAAAGAGATGGGCATACCAGACCATCTTATTTGTCTCTTGAGAAACCTATATACAGGCCAAGAAGCAACAGTGAGAACTGGACACGGAACCACTGATTGGTTCAAAATTGGGAAAGGAGTCCGGCAAGGCTGTATACTGTCGCCTTGCCTATTTAACTTATATGCAGAGCACATCATGAGAAAGGCAGGGCTAGATGAATCAAAAGTTGGAATTAAGATTGCCGGAAGAAACATCAACAACCTAAGATATGCAGATGATACCACTCTAATGGCAGAAAGTGAAGAGGAACTAAAGAGCCTCTTGTTGCGAGTAAAGAAGGAGAGTGCAAAACTTGGGTTGAAACTAAACATTAAGAAAACCAAGATCATGGCATGCGGCCCTCTCAATTCCTGGCAAATAGATGGGGAAGAAATGGAGGTAGTGACAGATTTTATTTTCCTGGGCTCCAAGATCACTGCAGATGGGGACTGTAGCCAAGAAATAAAAAGACGCTTGCTCCTGGGGAGGAAAGCCATGGCAAATCTAGACAGCACACTAAAAAGCAGAGACATCACCCTGTCAACAAAAGTGCGTATAGTCAAGGCTATGGTCTTCCCAGTTGCAATGTATGGCAGTGAAAGCTGGACCATAAGAAAGGCTGAGCGCCAAAGAATTGAGGCCTTTGAACTATGGTGCTGGAGAAGACACCTGCGAGTCCCTTGGACTGCAAGGCGATCAAACCGGTCAGTCCTAGAGGAGATCAACCCTGACTACTCTTTAGAAGGCCAGATCCTGAAGCTAAAACTCAAATACTTTGGCCACCTAATGAGAAGGAAGGACTCACTGGAGAAGAGCCTAATGCTGGGAAAGATTGAGGGCAATAGAAGAAGGGGACGACAGAGAATGAGGTGGCTGGATGGAGTCACTGAAGCAGTAGGCGTGAGCTTAAATGGACTCCAGAAAATGGTAGAGGACAGGAAGGCCTGGAGGAACATTGTCTATAGGGTCGCGATGGGTCGGACACGACTTCGCAACTAACAACAACAACAACAACTCCCTATTCTTTGTGGCAGCCCCTTAAATATTGGAACACTGTTATCATCATCCCTAGTCCTTCTTTTCACTAGACTAAACATATCCAATTCCTACAACCGTTCTTCATATGTTTTAGCCTCCAGTCGTCCCCTAATCATCTTTGTTGCTGTTCTCTGCACTCTTTCTAAGTTCTGAAGTTCTTTCTACTTTTTGAAGTTCTAAGCATATGTGTTTAGGAATCAGTAGCAGTAATAGCGGTAATTTTATTTTATTGCAGAATTAGCCAATGTACAGTTTCTTCTATTTGCAGCCTCTTCCAAGATTATGTTATGAGGGAATTAGCAAATCTAATGGATAAAGCAGGACAGCTGAGCTGTGGATAGGGTTTTTGACATGTTTATAGCTATTTTATCTCTCTAACCTTTCTTTTTTGAGGTGTTAACATAAATTTAAAATTGCCTTTATTTTTGAATAATGCATTAATCATATGTTGGTAAAATGTGTATGTGTGTGTGAATGAATTCATTTTCTTAAAGCAAAATAATTATAGTATTTAGTAACAGCAGCAAAAGACTCAAATTGGAACTTATATTTTAAAAGCTCCTTCCTTTATGAAATAACGAAGAACAAGGGTGGTTTTCAGCAGTTGTACAGGAAATGTGTCTCAATACAGATTTTTGGCAAAGGAACTACAGAATACAATATCTGTATGTCCTCTTTTAACATTGGGTTGAGCATGTTGAGCATCCAGCTATTTATTACAGGAACAAATCAAATTACTCTGGTATTCCAGCAGTTTTTCTGCAGAGCTTCTAAGATCTGACATTGTTACTGGATTAAGAGCATGAGGGAGGATGACTGATTTTATATTGTACTGGATTTATATATGATTTTTATTGATTTTAAGTAGGTTGTTGTCAAACATCAGGAATCCTTGTAGAGGTTATGATATATGCACATGACAAAAATGAATAAATAGCCTTAAACCTGGAGTTATTATCTGGGAGATAAGATTCTATAATGTTATATCCAAACACAGAATATGTTTTTTCTAATAATCTGTTTAGGAAAAGGGCAATAAACTCATTTACTAATAACTAAAAACCCGTTTTGGACTTTTTGCTGAAGAAAGGAAAAAAATGAACTCATAATTTATGGATTTGATGATTAGAATGGAAAGAAATGTTGATGTAATCTTAGAGAGAGATGGTAAAGTATTAACTGCTGCTAAAAAAATGGAAGCCGTTTTTTATAACCTTTTCTTCTCTTGCTTTTTTCAATTTTCTTTCTTGTTTCTTATTTTCTTATTCACTACTTTTTATTTTCTTTATTTCTGGTCAAAAATTAGCAGTGTTTTTCTCTTGTTAAAATTTTCCTCAGTAAAAATATTTTTCCCCTATGGAATAGACATTGGATGTAATATTTTTTTTCGGGGGGGGGGGGGAGAATGGTTTTATGGAGCATGAAAAAAATTATTGTGAAATAATGTTTCTTTCACAATTTCCTTTGCCCCATTAATATAAGATTTTCATCACTCCTTTTGTACAAGTTATACACCATTCTGCCTTTTGCTGTCAGTGTTATGTTCCTAAACAGCCCTGTCAGGTTGGTTAGATTCAGAGTGACAGACGCAACATTATTTAGGAATAGCTTTCTGACTAAGTTAGGATCTTAATCTGGATCTTTCCTCTTCTGCCTAATTATATTGCAGCACCCAGCTACCCGTAAAAAGCTAACTGAGATATGTTTCTCAATACGTTTGAAGATCATAATATGGTTAATACTGGAATAGAAGAAACCAGAAAACCGCAGGGCTATAGGCCAGACTGGAAACTTGAAAAAAAACAATGCTACAAGAAGGCAGTGATTAACTAGTTCCACTATCATTAAAAAAGCTTCGTAGACACATCTGTGATCACATGAGACAGAGCATATGTTTACATACGCAAAGATATAACATAAACCCATACAAAATACAAAAAACACGACATAGGCAAAGGACACAAAACTGATCATGAAATGGGCATAGTATAAAACAAAATAAACTGATTAGACTACATTGGAGTAATCTTCCATGACTCACAGAAATTAAGGTAAAGGTAAAGGTAAAGGTTCCCCCGCACATGTGTGCTAGTCGTTTCCGACTCTAGGGGCCGGTGCTCATCTCCGTTTCAAAGCCGAAGAGCCAGCGCTTGTCCGAGGACGTCTCCGTGGTCATGTGGCCGGCATGACTAGATGCCAAAGGCGCACGGAACGCTGTTACCTTCCCACCGTAGTGGTCCCTATTTTTCTACTTGCCTTTTTACGTGCTTTCGAACTGCTAGGTTGGCAGAAGCTGGGACGAGTAACAGGCGCTCACTCTGTTACGCGGCACTCGGGATTCGACCCGCCAAACTGCCGACCTTCTGATCAACAAGCTCAGCGTCCTAACCCACTGAGCCACCGCGTCCCTTCACAGAAATTACATACCACAAAACACATCTAAATCTGGATTAGCTATCCAGGCCTGTTGCTATTCAGGGCATGTCCAGAGTATTCCTGCTGCAGTAAAACCTTTCAGCAAAGGAGCACAGCTTGGTAGTTACACTAACTTCTCAAAGGTCGAATCTGTTGAGTACAACCATTCGTTTAGTGATGGTTCCAAGTTAGAACAGGACTGGAAAAAAGTGACGTGATCCCTTTTCACACTTATGACCATTGCAACATTCCAGTTTGGTCATGTGATCAGAATTTGGATGCCTGTCAACTGATTCATATTTATGACTGTTGCAGTATCCCGGGGTCATGTGATCACCTTTTATGACCTTCTGACAAGCAAAGTCAATGGGGAAGCCGGATTCACTTAACAACCGTGTTACTAACTTAATAAGTGCAGTGATTCACTTGAACAAGAAGAAAGGTCATAAAAAGGGGCAAAATTCACTTAAATGTCTCACATGGCAACGGAAATTCAGGGCTCAATTGTGGTCGTACATTGAGGACTACCTAATTCTTCATTTGCCTCAAAGTGCTCCTACTAGTGTTCTTTTTATGGAAACAAGCCCCCTTAAATTACACCCAACATGTGGTCTAACATCTTTGAGTTTTAACTAAAAGTTGCTATTTTGCCTACGGTTTAGTCTAATTTATGCTAACTGATGCCCTTATTTTGAAATGTAAACAGGGGCTAAAGAGAAGCTGGATGACTGTGGAGTTTCTCCCACACATTAATAACTGTATAAAACAGATTGCCTGTTTTCTTCTAGGTTTCATTAAATGCCAACCATCGCTGCCTCCCTCTTTTATGTTACCTCAGCACTCGAACGTCATGAAATATATATATATAAATGACGTTTCTTCTTAATAGTATAGTAGTATACTTAAGGGACGCGGTGGCTCAGTGGGTTAGGACGCTGAGCTTGTCGATCGGAAGGTCGGCAGTTTGGCGGGTCGAATCCCGAGTGCCGCGTAACAGAGTGAGCGCCTGTTACTCGTCCCAGCTTCTGCCAACCTAGCAGTTCGAAAGCATGTAAAAATGCAAGTAGAAAAATAGGGACCACTACGGTGGGAAGGTAACAGCGTTCTGTGCGCCTTTGGTGTCTAGTCATGCCGGCCACATGACCACGGAGACGTCCTCGGACAAGCGCTGGCTCTTCGGCTTTGAAACGGAGATGAGCACCGGCCCCTAGAGTTGGAAACGACTAGCACGCATGTGCGGGGGAACCTTTACCTTTACCTTTAGTATACTTAAGTTTCTTTTATATTAAAAATCAAACAACTTGCAGCCTGAATGATTAAATATATTTATCAATAAAAGATGCCAGGTTTATTTGCTGGCTAGAGCATACCAGTTTAAGGACAATTTTCCCAGAAACATTTCCAGTTTAATTTTGCTTTCCATTTGTCAAAAAACTGCATTATCACTGGATTAGCTAGAAATTTTAGGGAACAATTTCTAGTCCAACACTGTCTTACATAGCTGCATACTTGATTTAAATCTTTTGGTTGATCAGAACTAGGTATATATATTTTAAGGGGAGGCTTACCTTCTGAGATTTTACTTCCTCCGTAAGCATCAAAACTTGGTGCTGAAGAGAAGCTGTTTTCCCCTGTTCTGCTCCTTCAACAAAATAATGAAAACTACTGTTTGTTTTTTTGTATTTTCGGAATGTTGGTGGCTTTACTCTCGTTTTTGTGTTCTTCTGCATCTCTGCCATGACTGAAATAAATATAAATGATAGCAAATAAGCTTCTTGCACTGGAAGATCTCAGAATTATATTTGGAGAAATTGGTAGATTAGCAAAGCATTAGTATCTGCTCTAAAGTCACAAGATTTATGTTATGCTCCAAAGTCACAAGATTCTGCATGTTTCTCAGGACGTACATTAATAAATCAAATAAACCTTTATTATGGTTAAAGACCAGCATTAGAAGGGTGGAGTGTAAGAAAATTAAAAGGGAAAAAAATACAAATACCGTACATTAAAAATAAAATATATAAAAACAAAAATCTAAAAAAGAGTCTAAAAGGAGAGGTTAAAAACAATAAACGGGCATAAAAATGTGGTAAACATTTCTAATACAAATGATGCAATGAATTAATTACAAAGCAGTCAATAATAATGGTCTAAATAATCATTAAAACTGGTTTGTGGCACAGGTTATCTTCTAAAATATTTTAAATACTGCTGTGCAAAACATGGCAACATTATATGTTGTAACAGCATTGGTATCTGAAAGCAGAAGGGGGTATAAAATTTATCTTGTGTGCCCCAGGTATTTTTGCAATAATGGTGAAATAAGACTAATACAAATATCTCTGTAGTATATAGCAGGGGTCTTCAAACTTGGCCCTTTTATGACTTGTGGACTTCAACTCCCAGAACTCCTCAGCCAGCTTTGCTGGCTGAGGAATTCTGGGAGTTGAAGTCCACAAGTCATAAAAGGGCCAAGTTTGAAGACCCCTGGTATATAGGCACTGGAGAAACACATGTTCTGTTGTTTCTACAAAGTTAAATAATTAATCAGCATTACATCTAACCCTGATGTAAGTCCTATTGGATTCAGTGGGATTTCTTTTTAAATAACATTGTCTAATTCTTTTTGTTGCTTTTTTGTTCAACTCCCACAGTAGGCCTTCATTAATTTACTTCCTAATAGAATCACAAAATGTAACAGGAAATGTCTATTATACATTATCATAAGGCAAAGTAAGTACCTGTATCCTCAGTTTCTCCTTTTACGTGCTCTTCATCAGCAATAATTTCAAAATTTTCCTCAAAACTATTACTGTCTTTTGGGTTCTGACGGCTGCCACACAGATTATGCACTGTGTTTCTAAAAGAAAAAAATTGCACAGAAAAGCTAATGCTTAGATCTTAATTCTAGAGCTCACTACAGTTTAGTTTAGTTTTAGTTTTATTTAATTTATATACCGCCCTTCTCCCTAGGGACTCAGGGCGGTTCACAGGGCATATAAATAACAATACAATACAATACAAAAATTAAAACAAAGATTAAATCAGTGCCCAATTAAAAACAATAATACTATCCTAAAACAAGAATTTAAAACCCAACTCCCCCATCAGGCCAGACCAGCTAATTCAAATAAATGGGTCTTCAGGCCACGACGGAAAGTTCGGAGGTCTGATGCCATCCGGAGCTCCACCGGCAGTTGGTTCCACAAAGTCGGGGCGCCCACAGAGAAGGCTCTCCCCCTGGGGGCCGCCAGTCGGCATTCCCTGACCGGGGGCACCCTGAGGAGGCCCTCTCTGTGAGAACGCACGGGGCGGAGGGGAGTTGTCGCCGGCAGCAGGTGGTCCCCGAGGTAACCCGGACCCATGCCATGTAGGGACTTGAAGATCATAACCAAGACCTTGAACCTCACCCGGAAGACAACTGGTAACCAATGCAGCTCGCGGAGCAAAGGTGTAACATGGGAGTACCGGGAAACTCCCAAGACAACTCTCGCGGCCGCATTCTGTACCAGTTGGAGCCTCCAGTGTTAAAGCATGTCCGGATTCAGTATTTTAGAATGCGTGTGGAAACTCAGGTGACAGAATGTAGCTTCAAGATAACACCCAAATTCTCTGCAGACAGAAAAGCAGCATTCAAAAAAACCTCATTTCTCTCTGTTACTCTGGGTCTCTGTGTCTAGTAGGGCTACATATATGGCCTGCAAAATCCAACCAAGCCCCAGCTGGCAACAAAGATATAGGCCACCATAGTTTTCCAGAAAATGCCAACTCTTTGCAATCAATTTGGAATTGGCATATTTTTGCAGCCATATGTGGTATTCTAACGCCTAAAGGTGTTTGCATAGCGAAACAGTAAATCATTATGAGCTAACACCTGGCATGAAGAGTTAAAATACTTAGCTATCAAAATGGTCACAAATTGAGCCAGTTTGGTCTAGTAGTGAAGCCATCAGAGTACAAACTAGGAGAATGAGTACAAACTAGGAGAATGTGAATTCTAGTCCTGTCTTAGGCATGAAAGCCAGCTGAGTGACTTTGAATCAATCACTCTCTCAAGCCGTGACATCAGTCTCAGATGACAAGCTGATCATCAATTCTTGTTGCAACCACTTGTTTGATCTGAAAAAAGCAGCCCTACAACTGCAGGAAAATGGGGGGGAAAGGAAAAAAAATAGTTACAAATGCCAGTTTGTTTAGCAGGGTAGCAATTGTGGTTTGCTTTACTGAGAACAGGGACGCGGTGGCTCAGTGGGTTAGGACGCTGAGCTTGTCGATCAGGTCAGCAGTTTGGCGGGTCGAATCCCAAGTGCTGTGTAACAGAGTGAGCGCCTGTTACTCATCCCAGCTTCTGCCAACCTAGCAGTTCGAAAGCACATAAAAATGCAAGTAGAAAAATAGGGACCACTCTGGTGGGAGGGTAACAGCGTTCCGTGTGCCTTTGGCATCTAGTCATGCCAGGCACATGACCACGGAAACGTCCTCGGACAAGCGCTGGCTCTTCGGCTTTGAAACGGAGATGAGCACCGGCCCCTAGAGTTGGAAACAACTAGCACGCATGTGCGGGGGAACCTTTACCTTTACCTTACTGAGATCAAAGTATTACAGAATTTGCTAAGTCCAAAATGTTTCTGTTTTCTCAATTTCATCTTTTAATATGAGAGCAGAGAAACAATAGTTATTGAAAATGGTGGTTAGGGTTTAGCTGGTTAGGCTGAAATTCTATAAAGAGCTGGAAAATTAAGCAAATGTATATGTTTTATAGCATTTCCTATAACTTATTCTTCATTCCTTGGCTGGTAAAAGAGAAGCAGAGTTCAGAACAGCTACTATACATCTTTTTCAGCAATATTTTTCATTTTTGAGATTGAAACCAATAGTGACCATGTACTTTCAAACATAGCACATCATTACAATCTAAAGCAGAGGTCCCCAACCTTTTCGCACCAGGGACTAGTTCCATGGAGAGAGGTTTTCCTGTGGGGGCCCTGGTTTCATGTGCTGCCTGCATATCTTGGATGGGGCTTTGCTTATTTGCGTGGACCAGTTTCAGGCATGTTGCGGCCCGTTGCCAGTCCACGGACTGAGGGGGTGGAAACCCCTGATCTAAAGTATTAGGAAATACTTTCTGCTCTCATTTATCTGTTCTTGATAAATAAAAGTGCTCATTAACTAATACATGTCCTCTGCAGGTAGCATCTCACTCTGCTGTTGAATTATGGTATAAACAAAGTCCAAATGAATCAAATATTAAGAGAATAGATATCTACATGGCTAGTTTTAGTGTAAGATGTCAGTCTGGTGTAGTAGTTAAGGCACCAGACTAGAAACTGGGAGACTGTGATATCTAGTTCAGCCTTAGGCAGAAAGCCAACTAGGTGACCTTTGGCCAAGTCCCACTTTATCAGCCCTATGAAGGAGGCAAGGGCAAACCACTTCTAAAATATTGCCACAAAAACTGCACAGACTTGTTCAGGCAGTTGGTAGGAGTAAAAAACTGACTTGGTAAAAAAAAAAAGATTTTGTGCAATCATTTTAACATATTACAGTACTTCTATTGACAATGTAATTTAGTGGCAAATGAAATGTTAATTTATATTGCTAGTCCATGTATGATAATAAGTGGTGAACCTCTTGGCAACTGACAGATATTTGATTTAGTAGTCCTTTTACTCAGCTATAGGTTAAGTTACACGAGTTTACATGTAGTCCTTGAGTTATGACTGTAATGGAGCTTGCCTATCACAATTGTAACTAGAGACAGTTGTAAAGCAGGTCAGTCATATGACCAACCTGATTTTGTGACCATTTTTGCAGTCGTAAGTGAACACTCCAGTTGTAAATCAACCACCATGATTATTAAGTGAACCGATGGTTTATTATGGGCCAGTTTGTCAAAAACTGGAAGTAACTGCTGGTTTTCAGCAAAAATGTCAGAAAACATAGTCATATGACTACAGGATGCTGCAAATGGCTGTAAATGCAGCTTGGCTGCCGAATCACCAAATGCAGACATGTGACTGCAGGATGGTGACCAACGGAACTTCGGACCTGGGTCTAAATTCAATAAACTTAACTTAAATACCTCACAGATAGATCTGTTGTAACTGTGAATGGTTACTAAGTGACAGAGTCATAAAATGAGGCCCCTCCTTCAGAAATGGCACACTATACATAAATTATTCACTACTACGAGACTGCTGAATCAGATCTTGTTTCGTTTTCCTCACAGAAAAAAACCCCTCATAAAGTGTTTTAGCCTTAATGGATCCCACTGGAGCTAGGTCAAGCACTTAACAACAATCTGGGTGAAAACTGAACAAAATTAAGGAAATCAAGATTGGACTGTACTGGCGTCAGCTTGCAGTGAATTCTATGCAAAAGCAACCATTTATTTAAGTGTTCAGTTTAAAAGAATTTCTAAGATGATTATTTTCTAAAAAAACACCAAAATAAAGCCAAGTATTTGGTTTTAAAATAAATAAAATGTTTAAAAACCTGTTGGTGAAGTGGTTAAGACATCGGGCTAGAACCTAGAAGACTCCATTCTAGTCCTGCCTTAAACATAAAAACAGTTGGGTGATCTGGGGCTAATCCCTCTCTCTCAGTCCTAGGAGACTGGCAACAGCAAACCACTTCCAAAATATTGCCAAGAAACCTGCAGGACTTGCCCAGGGAATCGCCAGACGTCAAAAACTGTGAATACCACACAATCTTTATTTAGGCCATACTAACAGAGGCACCAAAGTGTGTTCTCCCTCTCCCCACTCAGCTAGTGACTAGTGTAGTCAGTTGACAGGTGAATAATAGTGGATGGAGCTACTCAAGATTGCCCAGGAAAGAGAACTGAGTGACATCTCACAGATTATTACTCTGCTATGGAATACATGACAATAGCCTAAGTCATGTTTACTATTTATAAATGACAAGGCTGTGCTTTATCTTTTAAATTAAATGTGCCTTTCTACAAATGCATGCTGTTTATCAATATTAATTTACACTGTTATGCTTTATAATAATAAATTTCATTTTATGTATTAATACAGAAAATATCTGTTAAGAGCCAGTTTGGGGAGTGATTAAGGGAGCAGGCTACAAACCAGAAGATCCTGAATTCTAGTCTCACCTTAGGCACAAAATCTTGATTCCCCCTCTCTCAGCATTAGGCAAAAGGAGGCAATGGCAAACCTCTTCCAAGAATCTTGCCAAGGATATTGCTTGGACCTGTCCAGGCAGTCACTAGTCATCAAAACTGACTTGAAGGCACTCTCTGTGCAAAAAGAACCACTTTGCCATGTCTCGTGTACTGTACATACAACACAATACTTGTGCCTGTTCAAGCACTGGCTTGCATCCCAATAGACACGGGGGAATGCGGCTTCAATGATCTCTATTGGCTATGCTGGTGTGCATGGGGCAGGGAATTCTATTCACAACTTCCAGAAGGCACCACTTTGAAGAAGGTGAACATTTTACATATCAGACTGGCTTTTATTGATGTAAATGGGTAGCCCACAAGGACATTTATTTGTACTTGAAATGTCAACAGATTAACATGGCTACTTCAGCGCAAAATATTTGTCACAATTACTTTTCTGGAATGCAAAGAGACGAAATAGTTACTGTATTTCAATCCAAGGATGCTTGAGAGAGATGTTCTGAAGAGCAATAGAAGTCGGTGGTGCTGGTAGAGAAGCTGCCTCTATGCCAACTACATCAGTGGGAGTTTTCACCAGGGGTAAAAAATCCTGTTCTGCCTCAGCTGCAAAGAAAGAGATACAGTTTAATAACTGGCAGCCAAGGCATGCTAAATCTACAGTTCACATGGCACAGCTACATCTTGCAAGGCATCACAGTATTCTCAACTGCCTCTTGAGCAAGCACAGTCCTTTGCCTTGTAAGTACTTCTCCTTCAACTTTGTAGACTGTATCTAAAGAGGCTTTGTGGGAAGGGGAAATCTGGCCCCCAATCTTTAGTCTACTAGGGGCAGATTGGGTAAAATCCAGTATTTTAAGAAGCAGAAGTTAATGTTGGCTGGTTCTCAGGCTGTCTTAACTTCCTACTTCCAAAGGAAAGAAACAGCATGATTTGCAAATTACTTAAAAACTTCTAAAATTATGGTTTTTAGCTATCTAAAATGAACTTGTACTTTTCTGTCTGGTGTTGACAAATTGGCCTGCTGCAGTTGGGCAACCTATGCTCAGCTTTTGCTTAATGACAAAGCAGGGGCACACCCATTCCTCTATTCCTCTGTTACTTTGCCTCCAATAGCTGAAATACAGAAATTCTCTTCCATTCTGTTGATTATACTGACATTCTTACTTTCTACAAAAAGGGGCCTAACAGTTAAGAGTAATTTGAAGTTCAACAAAATATAGAAAAGAACAGAATGCTGGTAAACCAGTGATCAAAACTTCACTAATTCAAGGTTTATTACAAAACAGATGCATGACAAATATATAAATCAGAATCAAAAATCAAAATTATAAACATCTTCAAGCTAACTTCAAATCAATTTTAGGGTGCACCACATGAACCCAATGTATGGTTTTTTATATATTTTCTTCCCTCAGTTTGGAAAGCTGAGAGTAAGCATATATACCTCCTGCCACATTAACACTTATAACACCTGAGGGGAGGGCACCATGGAGTTTGTGTATTGTGGGATATGGGACTGAGAAAGACTCCAGCTGTTTATTAGCCATAAACTGGGGACAACTTGAATTGTTTTTAAAAGGCCTTTTGCTTGACAGATGGACCAAGACTGAAATAGAATGTTCAGGATGATGAAAGATGGATCAATAATCAGAAGAGGAGGAGGCAGAGAAAAATACAGGGCAATAACAATTTTTGCAGCAAATATATGCATTTAGAATTCTTGTATGATGGAGATCTGGAAATATGTGGAGTCAAACTGCAGCCAATGGCCATCTTGATCTCCAGCAGGAGAAGCATAAGTTTAATGAATCAGGAGCCACAGCTTGGCCTTCCATACATTTAGAAGGCTGCAGGACACATTTTGAAATGTTTTAATTCTTTTGTTTAATAGTGTTACTATGCTGAACTGATGACAGTATGGGAAGGAAGGAAGGAAGGAAGGAAGGAAGGAAGGAAGGAAGGAAGGAAGGAAGGTCACCAAAAAGATGGAACCATCTTTTTCAGAGTGAAATTAGGGGCAGGATGTTTTGGAAGCAAAACACTCTCACTCTATCCCCCTTCTAAAACAATCCAGAGTCATACTGATATTCAGCAGCACAATCTGGTGACCTCGTGGGGAATCAAAAGCAGGATAACATCACTCGCACTGAAGGGATAAGGAGCTGCCTACCCTGACCTACATAACTCCTAATGAGAGTGCTGTCTCCTGTTGCAATTCAAGTTCAAGCTATTGTACTTTTATTCCTTACTGTTGCTCTGCTGGGCCTTGTTTATGGAAGGAAAGGATGACATGGCTCCAACAAAACCCTTTGCTTGTTTATTACAAAATTCCCAGCGTTTCAGCTGCAGTTGTTGTAGCCAATACATCATGGCTTGTTTGTTGACAGCCTGCAATTCAATTTAAAATCAACACAAAAGAGAAAAGAAGTCAAGATATAGTCTTTGTAACTAAAGTAGTCTTTTCCAAAATTGTTGCTCTTCAGATAGGTTGGGAATGCTTTTCCTAATGTTCTTGTTTATCACTTAGCAAAATCAAATCTTTATTATGGTCATAGACCAGCATAATAAAATACAAACACTTAGTAATTTAAAAGCTAAAAAATATATAATACACAAGGTAAAAAACATTTTAAAAATGTTTGTATATATACACTATATACATAGTGTAAATCTTAAAAAAACTTATTAAAAGTTATTAATAAAAAAACAAATTCTTACTAATCTATCAGAATGCGAATACTCTTAGCTAACAAGTTAAATAATTTTGCTAGTGATTTTTTTATTTGATTCTTATTTAACCATAGCATGCTAAACAATTATGCTACTGTGATATTTAAAAATCTGCTTATCCTGGAGAGAATATATTTAATTATCCAGCAAAAAAATACATTTATTTACATGCAATGTCAAGTTTCATAACAATGCTATTGAAAATATTTAGAGATAAGCTAATAGCTTGCCCAACTTCATGTTATTGCCTGTAATAAGATAAGATACATGAGATTTTATGAAAGAAATCTTTTCAAGCCACATTTGAATACAAAATTTGTTTAAATATTTCTAGCACTGAGTAGGAATTTCATTAGCTATCGTAAGCAAGAACACAATCAGTTTCTTACTTCATGTTTTGTGTAGCAAATTTAAACTTGGACAGTTCTGAATCCTTTGTTTAACCATTTTATCAAAAATATCCTCTAAAGATTCTGAAACTTATATTAATTGGGGCTTCAGACCTGAATCAGGCCACATTAACCCACCCCCCCATCTTCCTGCTGCAATTACATACCTTAAGAATAAAGTCTTTGATGGGAGTCCTGATTTCAAAAATACCCTCATCTGCTCCCACTTTAAGATCAAAACTAGCAATGGAAATCTCTATGCTACCCAAAGGATTAATATCTTGTGCTGTCCGGTAATATAGCAAGTAGCATTTATTTTCATCATAGCAAAACCAGCGTGACTTCCAGGTCTTGATTGGTGCTTTAGAAGAACATTTATGTAAATAACCACATAGTTTTTTCCTAGAAGCTCCTTGGCTAGGTTTTATATCAGCATTTTCCCAATCCTCAGGGCACGGAGACACATCTCCCATGAAATCATAACTGCTACTCCTGGTGTCTGCTGTTTTTTCTTCTGGTGAGATGTTTGATGTCCCAGGTACAAGACCCTCTCTGTCCTCATTATCTGATTTCATGTTTCCTTGAACAGCTCTCTTGATGGTAGAATACTAATTGCAAAAAAGAAAAGAGACACAAGTTAAGAACAGTAAAGGATAATAAGACCAGTCACCTAAAATTATCTGAAATTCCAAACAGATTTTCCCCCCAATGCCAAATACAAAAAATATGTTTTCCATTTGTCTTATTTAAATAAATGGGTATTATTCATTCTGCTAAAGCCATAAATAAATAAATAAATAAATAAATAAATAAATAAATAAATAAATAAATAAATAAATAAATAAATTTTTAAAAAAATCTATTGTTGGCTGTTATCTTTATTAGGATCAAGGAAAATGGCTCAAATATTCACATTTTGAATTCCCCAGGGTTCTTCTTTGGACAGGAAGTTATAAACTACATAGAAAAGAGGAAGTGGTGTTATGTTAAATTCCTTCTCTCACCAACAAGTTTAGGCAAAACAGGAGTTGAACTTTGAACATAATATTACATAATACAATGGAGGCACATTTCAGAGAATATAAATTCTGACTACAATGATTCTGAATAACCAGTCTTCTTCCCACTACAGCTTTCTGCCTTCTCCAAAGTTATAAAACTTAATCTCTGGTCACCAAAAGACTGCTCAATCCTGTCTTAAAAGTAATCGGAAGAGCTCCTAACAGAAACAGAAGTGGAATAATCCTCTCCCCATCTCCTCTGAAAGTAATACAAGAAGAATAGCATTAGTCAGACATTAAGCTTTGCACACCTGTCTTCAGTGTGATATTCACTATAATCTCTGTCATATAATTTTGTACAATTTTGTATTACCCAAACATCCCCATCCCTCTGCAAAAAGACGAACCCAAATGGAGACCTAAAAAAAAAACAGGCGCCAGGCTAGAAACCAGGAGACTGTGAATTCCACCGTTAAAATAAATAGAAATGAATAGATGGAAGACTGAGGGCTGCGTTGAATTCCCAAGCTTTCATGGGGGGGTCCCACTATGTTAAAAAAAAAACCACATTGGAAAGTGGAGAAGTCGATCTGTCCGTTTCTTTTTCCAGTGTAATTTGTATTGCGATAAATTCTATCCATTGTACTGAACCTCTCAACTCAGCCCTACCTCACAGAATTATTTATTTATTTACTTTATTACATTTATATACCGACCTTTCCCGAGGGACTCAGGGCGGTTTACAGGGCGATTAAAAACTAAATTAAAAATTACTGTTATGGGAGGGGGGGGGGAAAGCTCCCGTGTGTGTGGGGGGGGGGAGAAATCAGGCTGCAAAGCAACTCGAACCCTGTTGTTGTTGTTGTTGTTTTCTTCCTCCCACACTACGTGTCTGCCTATATCCCTTTGGCCGCTCCGGCGCCACCTGCTACGCCCTTTGAAACGTTGCAAGCGGTTAGGACAGGTGAGCGAGCAACCGTTGTTGCTTCTCCTGTTTTACGACACATGCCCTGTTCAAGTCAAACAGTTACAACTTCTACATAACGCGCATCCCGATAGCATCTACGCTAACCGTTGCCCCCCCCCCCCAGAACGTCACTGCTCCAACCGCTCTTTTTACCTCGGCTCAGCCTGTCCCAGGACCTCCATGGTAACTTAGCTCACCGCCGCCTTCTGACACCCAGCATAGGAGGCCGACGCCAGGCGATCGCACAGCTGCTTCCGGGCGGGGCGGGGCGGGGCGGGGCGGGGCGATGCCAGGCAGTGCCGGCCCGGCCGGCTCCTAGTACCGTAAGCGGGAAAGGAGGCAGCCTCGTACGAGAAGTCCTCCCGATCGCCTCTTAAAGCAGGAGTTGTAGGTGCTCCGAGTTGAATCTGGGAGGCGTTGCCCGACGTAGCAGTTTGCAAACCTTCCTCTGGCCGGCTATCCGAAGGTGTGTGTGTGGGGGGCTTTTACTGAGCAAAATACGGGGTTGGGCTGGATGGCGTTAAAAACCTCTTTCCAACGTCGTTTAGGATTCTCTTGATTGCAGCTTTCGGTGCCGCCCTGAGTCCTTCAGGAGAAAGGCGGTATATAAATCAAATAAATAAATAAATAAATAAATAAATAAATAAATAAATAAATAAATAAATAAATAAATAAATAAATAAATAAATAAATAAATAAATAAATAAATAAATAAATAAATAAATAATAATAAAGGCTGCGAGCAATCGGCAGTTGACAGAAAAGGGTCGTCCAAAGGGAGGTTCTTAACAATGTTTCACCGCAGGGCAACGATTAAAATATTTTTAAAGGATTCTAAAAGCAGCTAGGGCCTAACGTCGGGAATTAGTCCAATTATTTCTCTGGGCGGGACATTCAAAGAAGGGATTCAGCCTATTTTGGGGTTCCGGTTCTGATTCTGATTCCCAGATCAGGCATCTCTTTTTTTCTGACTCGTGATTATTTATCCAAGGAACGGAATATCGGGGCCGAGGTAGTAGAGCCACAATCGCGTGAACTTCTGAATCAAAACTTCATTTCGGATGGTATGATTTTGAGCATGGTAGTATGATTGTTGTAATTCCTCAGTCCTTTGCTGCCACAATGGCACTACTGGAAGATCTTTAATTGAGTTTTCGGCTATCATTTTATCATTTTCCCCAAAACATTTAACAATTCAGCTAGAACAGGGTTATTTATGATGAGGGTCCCCTCCTTTGTTGTTGCCTGGGAGTTGAAGTCCACAAGTCATAAAAAGGCCAAGTTTGAAGACACCTGCTATATAGTGTTAATGAGGTGCTGGAATTCCTTACAGTGTTGGCATCATGGCAACATTTCTGAGCTACCTGCTGCTCAAGTGTTTCCTGTTTGGCTGCCAACTATCCTACATTGGATAGTAATGCATGTCCAACAATGAACTGAATCCACGAGATGGAGCACTCACAACTTCTGAAGGCAAGGCATTCCACTGGTTGATTGTTCGCCTGTTTAAAGAAATTGGAATAAAAGCTGACAGAGCATCAAACCTTATTTATTAAATGTCTATGCCTAAATAAAAAAAATTCTTTGTGTTTTATCAGCAGTATCATTTCCATGGTGGTTCTGATTTAGGGATTTGTCTTAGTCAACAAAGGGAATATTTTTTTTACAATAACGCTGTGCTGTATGCTTATAAGATCCAATACAGTATTCAGAAGAACCAGAATGCCTGTATTTTACCAGTCTTTTACAAAGAATTTTGCTAAACCTGATGACTAATTTATCTCATGCTGGGTTGCTCTTCATTTTTGTTGTTTTATGTCCTTTTTGTTTTAGCTTCCTATCTGAAAAGTATTGAGGAAATATACCACAGCAAATGGAGAGTTAATAATCTCATAGTTACACATTCCATTGTTGTTGTTGTTAGTTGCGAAGTCGTGTCTGACCCATCGCGACCCTATGGACAATGTTCCTCCAGGCCTTCCTGTCCTCTACCATCTTCTGGAGTCCATCTAAGCTCACGCCTACTGCTTCAGTGACTCCATCCAGCCACCTCATTCTCTGTCGTCCCCTTCTTCTATTGCCCTCAATCTTTCCCAGCATTAGGCTCTTCTCCAGTGAGTCCTTCCTTCTCATTAGGTGGCCAAAGTATTTGAGTTTTAGCTTCAGGATCTGGCCTTCTAAAGAGCAGTCAGGGTTGATCTCCTCTAGGACTGACCGGTTTGATCGCCTTGCAGTCCAAGGAACTCGCAGGAGTCTTCTCCAGCACCATAGTTCAAAGGCTTCAATTCTTTGGCGCTCAGCCTTTCTTATGGTCCAGTTTTCACTGCCATACATTGCAACTGGGAAGACCATAGCCTTGACTATACGCACTTTTGTTGACAGGGTGATGTCTCTGCTTTTTAGTGTGCTGTCTAGATTTGCCATGGCTTTCCTCCCAAGGAGCAAGCGTCTTTTAATTTCTTGGCTACAGTCCCCATCTGCAGTGATCTTCGAGCCCAGGAAAATAAAATCTGTCACTACCTCCATTTCTTCCCCATCTATATGCCAGGAATTGAGAGGGCCAGATGCCATGATCTTGGTTTTCTTAATGTTTAGTTTCAACCCAGGTTTTGCACTCTCCTTCTTCACCCGCAACACGAGGCTCTTTAGTTCTTCTTCACTTTCTGCCATTAGAGTGGTATCATCTGCATATCTTAGGTTGTTGATGTTTCTTCCGGCAATCTTAATTCCAACTTTTGATTCATCTAGCCCTGCCTTTCTCATGATGTGCTCTGCATATAAGTTAAATAGGCAAGGCGACAGTATACAGCCTTGCCGGACTCCTTTCCCAATTTTGAACCAATCAGTGGTTCCGTGTCCAGTTCTCACTGTTGCTTCTTGGCCCGCATATAGATTTCTCAAGAGACAAATAAGATGGTCTGGTATGCCCATCTCTTTAAGGACTTGCCAGAGTTTGTTATGATCCACACAATCAAAGGCTTTAGCATAGTCAATGAAGCAGAAGTAGATGTTTTTCTGGAACTCTAGCTTTCTCCATGATCCAGCGTATGTTAGCAATTTGATCTCTAGTTCCTCTGCCTCTTCGAAATCCTGCCTGTACTTCTGGTAGTTCTCGATCCACATACTGCTGGAGTCTAGCTTGTAGAATTTTAAGCATAACTTTACTAGCATGAGAAATGAGTGCAATGGTGCGATAGTTTGAACATTCTTTGGCACTGCCTTTCTTTGGAATTGGAATGTAAACTGATCTTTTCCAATCCTGTGGCCACTGTTGAGTTTTCCAAATTTGCTGGCAAATTGAGTGTAGCACTTTTACTGCATCGTCTTTTAAGATTTTGAATAGCTCAGCTGGAATACTGTCACCTCCACTAGCTTTGTTGTTGCTCAGCTTTTCTAAGGCCCACTTCACTTCACATTCTAGGATGTCTGGCTCGAGGTCAGTGACCACCTCATTGTGATTATCAGGGACGTTAAGCTCATTCTTGTATAGTTCTTCTGTGTAATTTTGCCATCTCTTCTTAATCTCTTCTGCCTCTGTTAGGTCCCTGCCATTTTGGTCCTTTATCATGCCCATTTTTGCATGAAACGTTCCTTTCATCTCTCCAATTTTCTTGAAAAGATCTCTGGTCCTCCCTATTCTATTGTTTTCTTCTATTTCTTTGCATTGTTCATTTAAGAAGGCATTCTTATCTCTTCTAGCTATTCTTTGGAATTCTGCATTTAATTGGGCGTATCTTTCTTTTTCTCCCTTGCCTTTCGCTTCCCTCCTTTCCTCAGCTATTTGCAAAGCTTCCTCAGACAGCCATTTTGCTTTCTTGCATTTCTTTTTCTTTGGGATGGTTTTGGTTGCTACCTGTTGTACAATGTTGCGAACCTCTGTCCATAGTTCTTCAGGTACTCTGTCTATCAGATCTAATTCCTTAAATCTATTTGTCACCTCTACTGTATATTCAACAGGGATATGATTTAATTCATACCTGACTGGCCTAGCGCTTTTCCCTACTTTCTTTAATTTAAGCCTAAACTTTGCAACAAGAAGCTCATGGTCTGAGCCACAGTCAGCTCCTGGTCTTGTTTTTACTGACTGTATAGAGCTTCTCCATCTTTGGCTGCAGAGCATATAGTCAATCTGATTTCTGTGTTGATCGTCTGGTGATGTCCATGTGTAAAGCCGTCTCTTGGGTTGTTGGAAAAGAGTGTTTGCTATGACCATCGTATTCTCTTGACAAAATTCTATCAGCCTGTGCCCTGCTTCATTTTGTACTCCAAGGCCAAACTTGCCTGTTATTCCAGTTATCTTTTGGCTTCCTACTTTAGCATTCCAATCCCCCATGATGATAAGGACATCATTTCTGGGTGTTAGTTCTATAAGGTGCTGTAGGGCTTCATAGAACCGGTCAATTTCATCCTCTTCAGCACCGGTGGTTGGGGCATAGACTTGGACTACTGTGATATTGAATGGTTTGCCTTGGATTCGAACTGAGATCATTCTGTCATTTTGAGGATTGTATCCCAGTATTGCTTTTCCTATTTTTTTTTATTGACTATGAAGGCTACTCCATTTCTTCTGAGGGATTCTTGCCCGCAGTAGTATACCTGATGGTCATCTGAATTAAATTCACCCATTCCTGTCCATTTTAGTTCGCTGATACCTAAGATGTCAATGTTTAGTCTTGTCATCTCTTGTTTGACCACGTCCAGCTTTCCTTGATTCATGGATCTTACATTCCAGGTTCCTATGGAGAAAAAATCTTTACAGCATCGGACTTTCTTTTCACCACCAGACATATCCACAGCTGAGCGTCCTTTCGGCTTTGGCCCAGTCGCTTCATTCTTTCTGGCGCTACTAGTACTAGCCCTCTGCTCTTCCCCAGTAGCATATTGGACGCCTTCCGACCTGAGGGGCTCATCTTCCAGCGTCATATCGTTTTGCTTTTTGGTACTGTCCATAGGGTTTTCATGGCAAAGATACTGGAGTGGGTTGCCATTTCCTTCTCCAGTGGATCACGTTTTGTCAGAACTCTCTGCTATGACCTGTCCGTCTTGGGTGGCCCTGCACGGCATAGCTCATAGCTTCATTGAATTACGCAAGCCCCTTCGCCACGACAAGGCAGTAATCCATGAAGGGGTACACATTCCATACATAACTATAATTACACACACAAAGAAAAGCAGATTGATGAGGAAAAGGTGAATATAGTCTAGAAACCTATAGGATGGAATGAAGAGGCAATGGATGCTCCGTAATAAAGCCAAAATTGCTAGGAATATAAATGCTATGAAGTTATGAATTTAGAGAATATTATTCCTGTCCACACCACCCTACTTTAACACCTACCTGCCTGCTCCACTGCCATACACTGTTAATTTATTATATATTTTTTTCAGAAAAAAATATAGAATTATATTTATATTTTATATAAGCATTGTTCTATCCAAATGTTTTGTAGTATTCTGCATAGACTCCAGCCTATTTCATCTATCCTCTTTGGCTTAGCAGTAATTATCCTATTCATGTACTGTAACTGGCTATGATCACTTACTTCACAGCCACTCAAACTTTAATAATTATGATCTTGACAGGCTGCCTGTAGATACTTACTCCCAATACAGTGATGGTTTAGCTGACCATAACAGAAATGGTTTTAATAATCATGATCTTGACAGGCTGCCTGCTAGATACTTATTCCCAATGCAGTGATGGTTTAGCTCAGACATGTCAAACTCACAATGTCATGTGACTTCGCACAATGTATCAGGACTGTTTTGCCATTGCAGGCAATGGGGTGGGTGCGGCTTCCCTGGTTTAGCTGACCATAACAGAAATGGTTTTAGATCACAGTATTTTTGTCTGTGCAAATCTATATATCCCTACTACAAGAAATTGTCCACTCTTAAATACAAAGGATTTTGTTTTCAAAATGACTAGCTTACATGAAAAAGAGAATGTGTTGTTTTGAAAGTAAGCACTTTTCTGCTTTAGTTTTTTTTTATTCTTGAACACACTGAATAAGATAGAACAGGGGTGTAAAACTTGCAATGTCATGTGAGATGTTGCAACATATCGTGACTTTTTTCCCATTGTCGGCAATGGGGTAGGTGCAGTTTTTGCATGACCCATCTGGCCCGCAGTTTGACACCCCTAAGAAAGAAAGATTTGTGTTTGCCATTAATTAGCAGCATTCAATATATATCAATCTTTTTAAAGAAATAGTTACATTATTCAAGCATGCTCATTGCCAACATCATTTATTTTGTTTCATCTCATTGTAGATGAAGATTGACTTTGTTGACAGAAAAGCCTTCATCAGGGTCCAGTCCAAGCCGGGGATAAACAACATGGTGACTGCTTTAGAAAGATGTTTATTGTTTATTGAAGAGGAGAGCCAGACCGAAAGATGGCTCTGGAAGAAAAGAGTGAGCACATGTAGTAGGGAATGGGTTTTTATACCCTCTGGGGCTCTTGAGGTTGTTTCCTGTTCCTGTCTGAGGATTTCTATTTCCTGTGTCATGTACTTTGACATGTGTCTGAGTGTGCCTTTCTGGCATTCTGGTGGTGGTGGGTTAATCCTATTATGTTTCCTGTCCTTAGAATTTGGGTGGGGTATGTAGATTTTAAGGTTCTTTGTCTTCCTAAGCTTCTAACTGGAGGGCTCCAACCTTCCTGAATGGATTACCGTATTTTCTGGCATATAAGACGACTGGGCGTATAAGACGACCCCCTACATTTCCTGTTAAATTATAGGGTTTGGGCTATACTCGCCATATAAGACTACCCCTCTTCCAATGCACACCAAATAAAAATTAAAAAACATCAGATTTGATTTTAATATGGTAATTTTAATTCAAATGCTTATGACATGCAGGTACTTAGTAGGAAAACTGTCACTTATAAACATAAGGCTGTTTGTCATCAAACACATAAACATAAAACAGTGCAAGTGGATTAAACTTTTCCTAATTCACTCTAAATCTTTCCCTGCGCAGACCAAATGGGAGATCCACTCCAGGTTTTCCAGCCAGCCCGCCCGCCCAGTTCCTGAGTCAAATGTGTCCTTAGAGCTAAGCAGCTGCTCTGACTGCTGCATTCCCCACCTGCCTTTCAAGTTGGGATAGACTGCAGCTGCTCTTCAACTTTAAAAGGAAAGACACCCAGACCCCAGCCTGTAAAAAATCACAGAGTGCAGCTTCTTCTCCAATTGGTCCCGCTTTCCCTGCGCAGACCAAATGGGAGATCCGCTCCAGGTTTTCCAGCCAGCCCTGTCCCTAAAGTTTCAGCACCTGGCGTATAAGATGACCCCTGACTTTTGAGAAGATTTTCATGGGTTAAAAAGTCATCTTATACGCCAGAAAATACGGTATTACATCTGCATTTCTACAGAGCTGGTTTCTGCTTAGGGGAGGGAGACTTGGGGCTATTAAGAAAAACTGGGCATGCTTTTCTGCCTCTTTAAGATCCTTTGAGGAAATATAATATTCTGCCCTTTTAATATTTCCTTCTCTGGAGGGGCTGACTTCCCACAACTTTATAATATTTTATGATCTTTTTCACAACAGCTGCTAAGCAAACACAATGGTTGTAAAGCAAACACTGCACTTATTAAGTGAACCCATTGTTCGTTATAGGGGTTTTTTGTCAGAAACCAAAAGGAAATGCTGGTTTCTTGAAAAAAACCATTGTAAATCATAATCATATGACTGAGGGGTGCAGCAAAAGGCTGAATGTAGGCTGGTTGCTGAGGGTCCAAAATGCAGTCATATGACCAGGGTGGGGAAGGTTTGGAACTTTGAAACTGACTTTTAAGTCGCTTTGGGGGAATCTGTTGTTAACTTCAAAGAATCACTAAGTGAATGGTCATAAATCAAGGGCTATCTTAATATATGTATATACATACATGTATTAAGAATATAGAAGGTTCTCAAGAAATAAAAATGAAAGTTCATATAGTGAGTCTGTTTGCCAAAAATATGCTGATTTTTTTTAGGAATCCAAATGAAATAAATATATTTAATGCAGTAACAGGTTTAGAAGTAAACAATAAAAGATGACCTGTCGTTCTAAATTCTGGCAATATCTCTCATTATCATTGCTTGGCAAACTTCCATATTTCCAACACTCAAGAATTCAGAGTCCAACCCTGTTGTTTTATCTTTGAATGGGCTATGTTTTGCACATAAAAAGAAATGGTTTTGGCTAAAGGAAAAACATGGTTTTCAAAACATCAAAAAGAGGAACAGATGCCATGCTCAAATGTTAATATCACATTTATTTAAAATGCTAATAATGAAGCCTAAAATGCCAGATAAAAAGTTGAGAATTAAAGTTGAATTTAAAAGTGTGCCACATACAATACACTTAGTACATTTCTAGCTTCTGTTGTAACGTAGAAGCAGCTCCTTCGTTCAACAATTCATTTTTTCAAATGAGCTTTTGAGAATGCTTTTGAACAATCACATTAAAATTAAGAACTTGATAAAAATGAACAATATGCCATTGTATGGGGGCGGAATGAATTAAAAATTGGGGCTGACTTACAATATTGTGATATACATTTTTTTTAATTTATCAAATTTGTATTCTTCCATATCACTGTCAAGGGACTATGGGCGACTTACAACTGCATCAAAACACAAAATAAAACAAAGAACAGTGAGTGGAAGCTCATCAGAGATATCCAACCCTGGAAATAAGGAATTTCCTAAAAGTGAGAACTGTAAAGCAGTGGAACAGTTTGGCTTCTGGAGTTGTGTGTGCTCCATTGTGGAAATTTTCAAGAAAAGATTGGGGAATCATCTGTCTGAGATGGTATGAGGCGCCCTGCCTTGGGGATTGGACTAGGAGTCCCTTCCATCTGAGAATTCTGATTCCCTCTGTGCTTTGTGTCATAATGATTGTGCTTCTTGTGAACGGGCAGCTTCCCACATGAAAGGCAGAAACCAATGGCCACCAAGAGTCAGCCACGGGGCTGCCAAGCCACATGTCCACTCTTGAAAAAGGGCCCATGGCTAGTTTTGATCTTTGGCTCTCTGTTCTCTCCCCAGAAATGAGAAGAGAGTAAAGTAGAGGATGCGGCTTACCACAATTTTGGAGACCTCCAATGAGTCAGTAAGATCTGACCAGCTTCTTACCATGGCAATAGCAGAATGCTCTGCCATCCTTGTGTAGATTAAAAATATGGCCGTTGTTTTCCTGGTTGCCAAGGTTGAACGAGGTTGTGAGTTTGCCTGAAAAGCCACCAGCCAGTGCACAGCTGCCCATTCTTGCTTCATGCAGTGAAATACCAACACCTACCTTGGTTAAGGCAGCATGAAGGCTTTTCAGAGTAGGTGTGGCCATTTCAGATACCAAGAAACTGGTAATAGGGGAGAAAATCATGATGGAAACACATCTTCATTCCCAGGGGCAAGGACAGTTTTACAACATGGCCAGTGGGGTTCATGCCTCAAGACTGGGTAGTGGAAGGGAGGAATTCTCACCTGGGGAATCCAACCAACCTAGAAAACTAAAGAGCCCTTGGATTCCTGGAAAGACCTTGATGGCTTAGCACAATAGTGGGAAATATTGGGGAGGAACTGTTTTGACCTTCTACCTGTCAACCAAATTTCCCAAATTCTGCAGTATCTTTGCCCTCTAGAATGCAGAGGTTCCTTAAAATGAATAATTGTAACTTTCAGGTTTTGATGGATCTTCAGTGGACCACCAGGAGCCCCAGGCTGGAAAACGTGAAGTCCCTGCCCAATTTGACAAGGTATGTGTTCTCAGTTGAGGAATTCTCTCAAGCTCCCAAGAAGGCAAGCTGCACTACGACGCAAAAAGAAAAAAAGCTAGAAGAAACATTTGCAGAGGAGAGGGATCTCTACCTTCTACTTCTACTTCTGATAAAGGAAGAATAACTCAGGGTGACCTCTTCAATCTCTCCCCAGAGATGAGAAACTAGAGAAGAGAACAGGGCTCTATACAATTTGGGAGATCTTCATCAAGTCTGTGAGGACTGACCACTCCCCATCCTTAGAATGGCAGAAGCTCTGTCTCTGTGGGTTTGATGATATGCCAAGAGATGGAAACTTTGTGTTGTCATTTTAGGATTCATCAGAAGAGGCCCTACCCATGGAGAAGACAAGCAGTTCGAGGAACATGAACCAAGAAATGAGTCTCTGTCAAGATAGGCAACACGTCAGAGAATGAAGACCGCTGCCTGTTCAGAAGGGATTGCAGGATAGAAAAAGATCAACCGCCTGACTGGCTCATCTTGGAATAGGGAGGCTGAGCTAATTTGAGGTCCTTACATGTTTCCCCTTCTTTGTGTGGTAGGACTGCAGAAGAAGCCGAAGAAGAAGAAAATTCTCGGAAGTCACAAGTCCTAGTGGGAGGAAGGGAGAAATTGTGTTATTTCTCCAGCATGATAGATGGAGAATCCACGAATGGGTTAACTCTATCTTCCTGCCCAATTAGACTAAGTCAGTCAAACTTGCCACGCCTCTCCTGGGCCAGGACACCTCCCAGTCACGACTTAGTCTGTGCCCAGAATAGACGTGGTAATTTTGGCTCCCAGAATCTTGCTGAGTCATCTCTTCTGAGTAATATATGTATATATATTCATGGATTCTTCCGTTAGGTAGCATTCGTTGTAGTCCTTCTCAGGATCGGAGTTTGCTTTTCTACTTCCAGCTGTAGCTCTGATTGAGCTGTAGGTCTGAGCTTCAGCCTTCCAGAGGTTTCAACTATTTCACTGTTGCAAGTCTGTGGGGAAGGTTTCTCAATTAGATAGCATTTGTTGTAGTTCTCAGGATCGGAGTTCCTTCTCTTTCTCTCAGAAGCCCCAGGCTGTTCTTTCACAGCACGCTAGTTGCGGCCACCATTTTGAATTCCAGCTTACCAGCAGCTGGCCTTTTAAAGCATACCATAGCATCAGAGGCACGCGAAGACTCTCAGAACTGCCTGCCTTCTCTCCTGAATTAAGAGGGAAGGACAGGTTGCTTCTTTTTTCACTACCAGCAGTAGCGGCCGCCATTTTGGGCGTCACAATCGCATTGCTTTTACTCTGAAAAGGCTTGTGCAGCCCTCTTTGCTAGCTTCTTAGAAGGGGGGATAGATTTCAGGCCCCCCCAAAACCCTACAGACTTCAAAGGGGCTTACCTTGCCTTCCAGCTCAGGGAAGTTGGTCCCTGAACCTCTGGTCAGTCGCAGGTGTCCTTTTTCAGGCTTCTCCTCTCCCAATCATTGCAGAGGGTTCTGAGTTCAGGGGGACGGACAAGAAGCTCTTTAATGTTGACCCGGCCTTGTCGGAAGTGCTAGAGGTTCCTTCTGTGGATGAATTTCTGACTCCACTCTTCTCCTCCTCCACAGTGTCTGGTGATATGAGACCTTGAAGGCAGAGGACAGGAAATCTGAACTTTCCTTCCACAGGACCCACCAGGCCACAGCATGGGTGGTGAGGGAAGCCACATCCACCTCTTTCTTTGCCAGAACCTCCCTTCTCTGGCTCCGCCAACTTCAGGCCAGAGTATCCCCAGAGGAAGTCCAAATGCACCAGGACTTATCCAAGTTAGTGGCTGCCTCGGAGTACATGGCAGATGCATCACTACATGCCGCCAGGTTCTCTTCTAGGGCCGTAGCCTCCAATGTTACCACTCGCAGACTCCTGTGGCTCAAACATTGGCAAGCGGATGTTAAATCCAAGTGGTGCTTGGCGGCTGCCCCTTACCATGGTGGTCAGCTTTTGGGGGAGGCCTTGATACCTTATTTGGTGGAAAACAAGAACAAGCGTAAGGTGATGTCTCATCTTCTTAGACGGGCAGATAGACGGCCTACCTCGTACATCCGCAGACAATTTTTCTGGTCAGGGTCGGAGTTTGCTTAGCCCTCCCATTCCTTCCCTCCCAGGTCTGACCGTCAATTCGACTGACCGGGGACCAGAGACAGACCTAGGTCACAACTCCAAGCAAAGCGGCCCTTTCAAGGCACGGGGCCGTCCCTTCAAAATGTGTAAATGACTTCAGGGCGGTCTCCCCAATTGGTGGCAGACTGACGTTGTTTGTTCAAAAATGGGAGACCACCACCACAGATGCTTGGGTCCTCAACACTACCAGGAGTGGTCTGTCTCTAGAATTCATGTCCGTCCCCTCATAGCGCTTCATTCCTTGTCCGCTAGCACCTCTTAGAAATAAGGGCCATAGAACCAGTCTCGGATGGGCAGCTAGTAAGGGGGTTCTATTCCATTCTCTGTCGTTCCAAAAATGTCTGGAGGATGTAGGGCAATACTCGATCTAAAGGAGCTGAACGCTCATCTCGCATACAAGAAGTTCAAGATGCAAACACTACAGTCCATCTTGGCCAGCATCAGGAGGGGAGACTTTCTGACGTCCATCGACCTCATGGAAGCATACCTTCACATTCCCATCCTTCCCGCCCACCGGAGGTTCCTCAGGTTTTGCTACAAGACTCACCATTACCAGTACAGAGCCTTTCGTAGGCCCCAAGAGTGTTTACCAAGATCTTGGCGCTGACCGCGCATTTGAGGTCTGTCCCCATACGCATCCATTGCTATCTGGATGACATTCTTATCCAGTCCGTATCAGTGTAGGCGGCTCAATCGGACTTGGCTTTGTCTATCAAGACTCCAGGACCATGGGTTCTTGTTGAATTTTCAAAAGAGCCAGACAGTTCCCTCAACCTGCCTTCTTCATTTGGGTGTGGTCATAGACACCAAACTGTGCAGGGTCTATTTATCTTAGGACCGTCAGGACAACATCAGAGCCCTGGTCCTTCAGGTCCAGAGGGAGCGTGTAGTCACCCTGGCCATTCTTTCCCAACTGTTAGGGAAGTTGGTTTCCTGCATGGGAATAGTCCCATGCGCCAGACTACATTCCATGGACCTGCAATGGTTTTTGCTCCCTGGGCACCAGCTCCTCCAACCAAAGGGTAAGGGTTCTGTCTCAGACCCTAAACTCCCTCCAGTGGTGGACCTTGCCAGCAGTAGCCAGGGGCTCTTTGTTCCAGGAACCCGTTCAGATCACCCTGACTACGGATGCTAGCCTGTTTGGCTGGGGGGTGCATCTAGGGTCTCAGTTGGCTCAGGGCCGGTGGTCCCAGTCTGACCTGAAGCACAACATAAATTGGTTGGAGCTCAGAGCCATACATCTGGCCCTACGCCACTTCCGCAACAGGGTGGCGAGACAACATTTCCTGGTCCTCACGGATAATGTAGCGGCAAAAGCCCATGTGAACCAGCAAGGGGGTACCCGTTCCAGGTCCCTTATGGCCGAGGCCCAACTGTTGGGCTCTTGGGCAGAGACCAACCTCTCATCTCTCAGGGCCGACCACATCTCGGGGGAGGCAAATCAGCAGGCGGACTTTCTCAGCAGGTCGACAGTGGATCACTCCGAATGGCGCCTGCATCCCGGTCTCTTCAAGGAGATATCGGAGAGGTTAGGTCAGCCAGTACTGGATCTGTCCACTTCTCCGGTGAATTTCCAGCTTCCGAGGTTTTCCTCCTGGTTCCCCTCTCCGGGGGCAGAGAGGACGGATGCCCTCCACAGCCTTTGGCCCAGAGGCTTGCTGTATGCCTTTCCGCCTGCCTCTGATCCCGGCAGTCATCCGCAAGAGCGGGCAGAGGTGATACTTGTTGCACCACACTGGCCAAGACGGACATGGTTTGCCGACCTCGTGAGTCTGTCAATCTCTCCCCCATGGACGATTCCTCCAGATCATGTTTCACTCAGCCAGGGAGCTCTGCATCATCCAGAACCCCAGTGGCTCCAGTTGACCACCTGGCACTTGAACGACGGCTCCTGACACGAGTCTTATTCATCAGAGGTAATTACGATGATTCAGGCCTCCAGACAGCCTACAACAAATAGGATCTATGACTCCATTTGGAAGAGTTTCTGTAGTTGGTGTGCAAAGAACCAGTTAGATCTTTCAGCTATTACTATCCTGAGGATCTTGCGACTATTTATTGGAGGGGCTTAACAAGGGCTTGGCACCCAATACCATCCGCCAACAAGTAGCAGCTCTCTCCACCGTATTTACATGGGGCAATTCAGAGGCATTGGCTCAACATCCTATAGTATGCTCATTTCTCAAAGGAGCGAACAACACCAAACCTCCAGTGATTCACCGGTATCCCTCTTGGGATTTGTCACAGGTCTTGCAGGCCCTTACCTCTCCTCCATTTGAACCCATCAGGACCTGTACTCTATGGTTCTTGACAATTAAGGTGGCCTCCTTCATAGCCGTCACGTCGGCTAGATGCATTTCTGAATTGGTAGCTCTCTCAGACAGGACTTATGCGTTTTTCATGCTGACAGGGTGGTCCTTTGTTTGGATCCCTCCTTTATTCCTAAGGTCAATACCTTGTTTCATAGAGCGCAGGAAGTCATTTTGCCGGATATCATGCTGGAGAAGGGGCATTATCTTATCTGAACGCCTTTTCTCAGCATGATGATGGAGAATCCACACCTACCCCTTTGTGTCCATCAGGTCCTGTGTCAGGGGTATGGGAGCCAACACATCAGACTGTCATCATTTGCTTCGCCTTCATCATGACTGGGAGGTGTCCTGGCCCAGGAGAGGCATGGCAAGTTTGACTGACTTAGTTTAATTGGGCAGGAAGACAGAGTTAACCCATTCATGGATTCTCCATCATCATGCTGAGAAAAGTCGTTCAGGTAAGACAGCGCCCCATTTCCCCCTAACCTTAAGGCTTCCAAATGCTTTTTTGCTGTGCCTTGTACCACACGATTGTGGTTCCAAGTTGCTCATGAACAGACAGCTTCACACATGAAAGGCAGAGGACAAACACCACCAAGCGAGTCAGCCACAACTGCCCATATTTGCTTCATGGAATGAAATGCCAACATTTCCATGGCAGCACAAAGGCTTTACAGTGTAAGGGTGGCCATATTAGATGCCAAGAAACTGGGGGTATGGGTGAAAATCATGTTCTCAACTCTTCTGCCTGGCTCACATCTATTTCTTTTCTCTCTTCTCTTCAGATAAACTCTGGAAAAGATGTTCATTGGTTTATGTTGCATGGACACCACTGTAGAACTTTCCCATGCCTCCTCATCAGTACCACAACCTTCTCCTAAACCCTGTGCATGGTGGGTCATCAGCGATAGGCTGTAGAATTGGTAACAGCCTCTCCCCAAGACTGCTTCCTGTCCACAAGGGACTTGAAGGGAAAAATGATTAACAGCCAGACTGGCTGGTCTTAGAAAAAGAAGACTGATTTAGATGGATGTTCTTTGACATTTCACCTTCTTCCTTTGCTCAGGCACTGAAGAGGCCGAGGAATGGGGTTGAGGATTGAGAAGTTAGAGACACATCTTCATCTCTAGGAATACAGATCCTTTTGCAATATGACTAGCGGGGATTTATGCATCAAGACTGGGTGAGGGAGAGGAGGCATTCTTACTTGGGGAGAACCCAATAAACCTAGCAAACTCAAGAAGAGCCACTTGGTTTCCTGGAAAGATGTGATGGCTTGAAGAGCACAATACTGAAAAATACTTGGGGAGAGCTGTTTTGACTCTTCCTGTTGGACAAATTTTCCAAGTTCTGCAGTCTCATTACTTTCTGCAATGCAGTCCCTCCCTCCTGGGAATCCAGACAACTTTCCATCACATGCAGAGTAGAAAGCTATTTTCCTGAGAGACAGGTTGGATGGGAATTGGGGATTCCTCCAACTGCAGAGATGCATCCAGCAATAGAAGCACTGTTCTGGTCAAGCATACCCATTCAATAGGCCCTCTTTTAGAAATTCCCTCTTTCCCACTGATGGCTAAAGAGGAATCACTGTCATTCACAGGATTCTCATGAAGAAGGGGAAGACACCGTAGATAGTATCAGCAGCCTAGAAGAATTGTTCTGGAACTCCAATCTTTAATTCAAAAACATATTCATTTGAGCATGTGTTCATGAATCACAGCCTCATTCTAGAAAAGGGGCTTGTGCAGCTCAATGAAGCTATGAGCTGGGCTGTGCAGGGCCATCCAAGATGGACAAATCATAGTGGAGATTTCTGACAAAACCCATTCTACTGGAGCAGGAAATAGCAACCTCTCCAGTATCCTTGCCAAGAAAATCCTGTGACCCATGTCCAATGGCTAAATGATATGATGCCAGAAGATGAACATCTCAGGTGTCCAATATGCTACTGGGTAAAAGCCCAGGGCAATTATAAGTAACTCTAGAAAGAGTGAAATGGATGGGCCAAAGCCAAAAGGATACTCAGCTGTAGAGGTGAAAGGAAAGTCTGATGCTGTAAAGAACAATATTGCATACTTGCCTGAAATGTAAGATCTATTAATCAAGGTTCCTGTGATGAAACATTAGATGGCAAGATTGAACATCGACATCTTGGGAATCAGCGAACTAAAGTGCCTGGTAACGGGCAACTTTAATGCAGATGAATCCTTAGAAGAAATTGAATAGCCTTCACAGTCAATAAGAGTGGCAAAATCAGTACTTCTTACGGTCTCCAGCCTAGCAAACTCAAGAAGACCCCTTTGGATTTCTGGAAACACCTTGATGGCTTGGAGGGCAAAATACTGGGAAATATGAGGGAGGAGGAGTTTTAATCTGCTTCCTGTCGGCAAATTTTCCACATTCTGTAACTCTTTGCCCTCTGAATATAGGCCCTTCCTCCTGGGAATCTAGACAACATTCCACCACATGCAGAGAACTTTGATATATACCTTAAAATGAACAATTGTTATTTTCCGGTTTTGACAGATTCAGGGGACAATTTGACAAGGTATGTGCCCTCAGCTGAAGGATTCTGAAGCCCCCGAGAAAGTGGCTCCACTACCACCCTAACGGAAAAAAAAATGCTAGGATAGCCTTTGCAGAGGGGAGGGATCTCTACCTTCTACATCTGCTTTTGATAAAGGAAGAATAACTCATGGCAAACCCATTGGCAGACCAGCTGGCAGGCTTCTTAGAGCCTCAACGTAGCCACTCTTGATAGAGGGTCCATGGTTAGTTTTGATCTTTGGCCCCTTCAATCTCTCCCAAGGGTTGAGAAGAGGAGGCCGTGTCTCTATACTATTTTAGGATTCATCAGAAGCAGCCCTATGCTTGGAGAAAACAAGCAGCCCAAGAGCTTTGAAGCAGGAAATGTGTCCATCAAGGTTGCAGCACCCCATAGGGTGAAGACCCCTGCCTGTTCACAAGGGGCTTGCAGAGTAGAAAAAATTGACAGGTTGACTGGCTCATCTCAGAAAGGGGAGGCTGAGCTAGCTTTTTTTTTCCCAACAAGATGGCGGCGCGTTCACATGCAGCGGCTCTGAGCTCCTGGTACTGGTGTGTGGTGATTGGATTAATATGCGTATGGATGAATGTGCACAGTGTAGTGCAAGGGACTAAAATAGCCTACTTACGTATAGCGCTGTTAAACATCGGGCTTGCAAGGCAATCTGAAATTACTAGTGATTTTCAGCAGTCACAAAACATACTGAACTGCTTAGCGAGGCCTCCAGGATCTCCATGGATTGTCTTCGGGCTGGGGAGGAGACGACGTAAGCGAAAGAGAAAGGAGCAAAAGCAAAAACGTGGCTGCAGGGCTGGGATTCTGACTCGACTTCGAAGGCAGCCTTTTAGACCAACATTGCCGAGCCTTTTTCTGAGCAATGCCAGATCCCTTGTCCATAAAATTGACGAATTACAGCTGCAGTTAGCAGAAAGCAGGCTTCTCCAGGAATGTTGTGTGATAGTTGTCACGGAGACCTGGCTACATTCAGAGATACCGAATGAAGCTGTGGAGTTGATAAGCCGCATTTTTCACCGCTCTGACAGAGATAAATGCTCCGGGAAGGGTAAAGGAGGAGGACTGTGTGTGTACATACACTGTGAATGGTGTGTTAACAGCAGATTGGTATACACGTATTGCTCCCCAGATGTGGAACTGATGACTGTTATATGTAGGCCTTTCTATCTGTCTAGAGAAATTACGGTGGTAATTATTATAGCTGTTTATGTTCCACCTGATGCCAATGTCAACATGGCACTTTCTAAGCTGTATGACGTCATCACCAGGCAGCAGCAAACTCACTCAGAGGGCGCTCTTGTGGCTGGGGACTTCAATCAAGCTTGTCTGAAGACAGTTCTCCCTAAGTTTGTACAGTATGTGCAAGTTTCCACCAGAGGGAAGAACACTTTGGACCATGTGTATTCCAATCTGAAACAGGCATACAGAGCTTTCCCTCTTCCCCACCTGGGTACATCTGACCATCTTTCACTTCTCTTGTGCCCAAAGTATGTTCCTCTCAGGAAAAGGACTCAGGCAGTCACAAAAAGGGTCAGAACCTGGCCAGTGGGTGCTCTCAGTCAGTTGCAGGACTGCTTTGAAACCACTGACTGGAGTATATTTGAAGAACAAGATCTAAATTCATATACAGATGCCGTACTCTCTTATATTAGAACATGCACTGATAGCGTAACAACGGATAAGTGCATTAGAGTTTACGAGAACTGTAAACCCTGGATGACTGCAGAGATACGAACACTCCTGAGAGCCTGGGATTCTACCTTTAAGGTGGGAGACAGGGACAGATACAGAGAGGCCAGGGCAAATCTCAGAAGAGGCATTAGGATGGCAAAACAACAATACAAACAAAAGGTGGAAAACCATTTAGCGAACAACGATCCGAGGCAAGTATGGCAGGGACTGCAGCACTTAACCAACTATAAGGGCAGCACGAGGAGCATGGCAAACACCGATGCCTTGTTGGCTGAAGAACTGAATATCTTCTTCGCCCGCTACGAGGTTAAAAGACCAGACCCCGTAGCATTTGCTGGCCGGCCTTCTGACTCTCAGCCACTCACCCTGTGTGAACACCAAGTGAGAGCTGTATTGAAGGCTGTGAATCCCAGCAAAGCTGCAGGCCCAGATGGGGTGCTGGGGATAGTGGTCAGGAATTGTGCCGATCAATTAGCAGGGGTACTGACAAGGATTTTTAACATCTCCTGGCAAATGGCATGTGTATCATCGTGCTTGAAAGCAGCTACCATTGTCCCAGTCCCCAAGAAAACTGCAGTTGAGTGCATTAACGTCTGTAGTCATGAAATGCTTCGAAAGATTGGTTCTCCAACATCTTAGGACATGCCTCCCACTGGACTTTGATAAACATCAATTTGCCTACAGGGGAAATAGGTCGACAGACGATGCCATAGCTACTGCTTTACACTCTGTAGCAAGTCATCTCGAGAAGCCTGGAAGTTACGTCAGGATGCTTTTTGTTCACTACAGCTCGGCTTTCAACACCATTTTGCCGAGCATTCTCATCGAGAAGCTGACTGACTTGAAATTCTCCCCAGCCATCTGCGATTGGATTCAAGACTTTCTTAGGGATTGGTTACAAATACCTATGTAGCCTCTCCTACATAGGTATTTGGGGCTTCAAATTCTTCCTTCAGAAGGAGATGGGAATGAGAAAGAGGGAGGGAGGGAAGGAAGTCCCACCTTAGCACTTGGCCACCAGCAGCCCTGCCATTGACTTTGCTTGTCAAAAGGTTGCAGAAGGGGATCACATGACCCTGGGACACTGTGACCATCATAAATATGAATCAGTTGCCAAACGTCCAAATATAAATCACATGACCCTGGACATGCTGCAATGGTCATAAGTGTGAAAAATTTTCATGTCATTTCAGTGCAATTGCAACTTTGAACAGGGTTTTTGTTTGGTTTTTTGGTCAAGTTTTTGACACCTTGCTAGGTGGTACTTTAATATTGCCATATCCTAAAAATACAATCAGTGAAAAGCTCTGTCTTAAGGGACTGTGACCTCCCACTGCTGATCCCTTTCCTTTTTCTGCTTCACCTTCTCCAGCATCCTGCTGCTTCCATGCAGTGCTTTAACATGCAGATAGCCTACTTTCCAGGGGGGGGGCAGGTGAGTGGGAGTTGGGGATTCCTCCAATTCCGGAAATGCATCCAGCAACAGAAACACTGTACAGGCCAGGCATCCCCATTCAACAGACCCTCTTTTAGAAATCCCCCTGATGGCTAAAGTGGAATCATTCTGTTTCATAGGAAAGACACCCAAGATGATATCAGCAGCCTGGAAGAGGACTCCTGGAGCCCCAAAGTTTAATTCAAAGAGGTACCTATTTGAGCCTTTTCATGGATCACTGTCTTGTCATGGCGAAAAGGCTTACGCAACTGAAGGAAGCTATGAGTTATGCCATGCAGGGTCACCCAAGACAGACAGGTCATAGTCCATCTTGGGACTAAAGGGGAATCACTGTCATTCACCAGATTCTCCCAAAAAATGGGAAGATACCCTGGCCTAGATGATGTCAGCAGCCTGGAACAGGATGCTTGGGACTACCGCTATCTTCTGGGGATGGCTTGGAAGTATTGTGAGCTGCAGAAGCCTCTCCTGCAAATCTTTCCTGTCCACATGATTTTGTAATGCAAAAGGTTTGATGGGCTGACAGGCTGGTCTTGGAAAGGGAAGGCTGGGATTCTTTCGCATCTCAGTTTCTTCCTCCACTAGGACTGAAGTGGAGCAGGAACTGGTTGAGGAGCAGGAGAGATCTGCTGATGGCAGATACATCTGCTTGCTGAGAGGTTAACAAAGGTTTGGCAATGTCTCCAGTGGAGATCATAGCTCAAGTCCTGGTAGGAGGTACTCACTCCTGTGTTGAGTGGTATTCTTTATAAGGGCTTTAGGACCCTTAAAAATGAATTTTACAAAGCACCAGAAGCAAGATAAGAAACAATAGATGGAAACTAATCAAGGAGAGAAGCAACCTAGAATTAAGGAGGAACTTCCTAACGGTGAAAACAATTAACCAGTGGATCAGCTTGCCTTCAGACGTTCTGTGTGCTTCATCACTGGAGGCTTTTAAGAAGAGACTGGACAGCCACTTGTTTCCAATGGTACAGGGTCTCTTGCTTGAGCAGGGGGTTGGAGTAGAAGACCTCCAATGTCCCTTCCAACTCTATTATTCTGTAATCTCTATTAAATCGTAGATGATTATATATCCTCCCAACTTTAAAGCTTCCAGATGTACTCTTGCTGTTGGGACAGGATTGAATGCACCCTATGCTTTAGCCATGTAACTGGGATCCAGAGACCTTTGGATTTATGTCTTGATGGGAACAACTGTCATTTTCAGGATTTGATGGGTGTCCAGGCTGACTCTGGGATCTACAGTCTGGAAGATCCAGAGTTCACGGATTATGCTGTGAACATTTTTCTAATGTGGACTCCATGGCTGATTATTATGTTGCTGATGTGAGGTCCATTAGTAATTTTTTGGAGGTGGACTCCATGTGTGATTCAACAGATGTGGAGTCCATTCTTGATATGCCAGATCAGACCCCGAAGAGCAAGAAATAGTTTACAGTGGCACTGGAGTCCACGATGGGATGCAGAAAGCTTTGGATTTATGCCTTCATACGAATAAATGTCATTTGTCCAAGGGGCCTCCAGGAAGATGATGTTATGGATGTAGAGTCCATTACTGATGTTTCTAATGTGGACTCCATGGCCGATTCAACAGATCTGTCAGATGAGATGCAGAAGAGTGAGCAACAGGCTGTAGAGTCATCAGAGTCTGGTATCTCTTCCAGTTCCTGAGTAAAGAAAAACAAACTGTTTTCTGTTGGGAAGAGATGGAGGCCCTAAATTCTGTTCTTCTAACCTGAAAGTACTGATTGGAATGCTCTCATTTCATGGATTGAGGAGATACCTGGTACTTGGGACTTAATATTTGTACCAATGCTCTGGTGTGACCAGATCATTTGGTGCAAAGCAACAGGGAAGGGTCGTTTGTAGTTAACTGTTATCCTACATGGATTTAATGGGGGGAGGGAACTATCCCTTTCCTTTCTTTCTCTTCATGCCCTGGCCCAGGAGACTTAGTGCTGAGGCAAACCTGAAGCCCCATAGAGGGTATACTCTGATTGTAGGTAGGGGTTGCCCCTCTAGCAGTCATAATGCTCATGCTTTCCTGCAGAATGAGGCTTGTCTGCTCAACAGCTGGGCTTGGATTGTGGCCTCCTGTAGCAAGGGGGTTCTCCTTCTTGCCTTGGATCCTTCTCCCTAAAAAGAGATGGACTAAGATGGTGGGCAGTAGTGGATGGTTAACCTGCAGGTCAGTCATGAGAGATGTGAGGATGGGGGAAGCTGTACATAAGGTAGTCAATGCTCTGGTCACTTCAGAATGCCCAAAATATTTCAGAGATGAATTCTGGATTGCAAAAATGAGCGTATGCAAAGAACAGGTCAAAGAGATAGCAGCCAAATGGCAACATAATCAAAATTTTGGCTGCCCTTTGAGTAAGTCCTGGTTTTCAAAGTCAAAGCAGGCTGAAGTTTCTCTCAGTTACTCAACCTGGAGGTGGAGACTCTTGTTGCTCACTTAGAGATTATCCAGAGAGATCTTCTGCTTTATATTTTCTTCCAAGATGCTGTCCTGCTTGAAAGAAGGAGAGACATAATCATATTTTCTGCTCGGCTGAGGAATAAATTTTGCTACCTGTCTTCTCCAATTTGGCTTTTGCCTAATGTTTTGGAGTCCATCAATTTCTATTAGCATGAAATGGAGGTGGGACTTAAGAACAAACCAACATTTGCTGAGTGGTCTCTTGCAGAATGGGTTTTTAGATATAATCTGCACTGATATGTTTATGTATTGCATACATACAGGTCATCCTTGACTTACAACCATAATTGAGTCAAAATTTCTGTTGTTAAGCAAGACAGTTGTTAAATACATTTTCTCCCATTTTATGACCTTTCTTGCCACAGTTGCTAAGTGAATTGCTGCAGTTGTTAAGTTAGTAACATGGTTGTTAAGCGAATTGGGCTTTGCCATTGACATAGCTGTCAGAAGTCACAAAGATGACCTCGGAACAGTGCAACCATCATAATTACATGCCAGTTGCCAAACGACAGAATTTTCATCATGTGACCATGGGAATGTTGCAATGGTCATAAAAATGGTCATAAGCCACTTTTTCCAGTGCCATCATAATTTGGAATCGTCATTCAACAATTGGTTGTAAATTGAGGGCTCCTTTACTGAAAGGAGCCAGAAGTATGATTGGTTGATTCACCAAGTAGTCTGATTTTACTCAGACTAGATAATCTCTCATGCGACAAAGGTCCAGGCTCAAATGACTATATTTTGAGGCACGTTATGCAAAAACCCGGCTCTCTGGAGAAGTCTATAAAACTGGGAAAGCTGGGAATAAAGAAAAGAGGACTATCTGCAGCAAGATGGATAGACTGGATTATCATGGTGATGGGTGTCCTGTTGGAAGAGCAGATTGGGGACAGTTCATCCAGGAGAAAATCAATCTATGTAGTCACTAAGAGTCCACACTGATTTAATGGTACATAATCATAAGAGTCCACACTGATTTAATGGTACATAATCAGTCAGTGCAGATGAAACTCCCTGAAGAAGTCTGCAATGCTTGGAAAGGTGGAAGGAAAGAGAAGAAAAGAGAAGAGGACGGTTGCAAATACAGTGGTGATGGGTGCAGCTTGGGAGACCTGAAGGACCAGCTTGGGAACACATCTCCATGGAGAAAATCTATGTTGACTTTTTTGCCCGTTACACACTCTTGGCTATATCTGTGCTCATACTCATCCAATACATGAGTCTGATTGTAGCAACTAAAGTGGTCCTTTTATGTGGAAAGGATGGTTCTTCAGAGGATGCATCCTAGTAGTTTATACCAGGACTTTTCAAGCTTTAAGGCAGGGGTGTCAAACTTAATTTCATTGAGGGCCGCATCAGCATTGCGGTTGCCCTCAAGGGGCCGGGTGGGTACGGCCAGGGTGGGCGTGGCCAGCTCTACATCGTTCGCATCAAGGATGGCAGTGGGGGCCGTTCCCTCACTGTTTCCAGGATGGCTTCGCGGGCCACATGAAACCACTTCGTGGGCCAGATCCGGCCCCCAGGCCTTGTGTTTGACATGTCTGCTTTAAGGCATGTGCAGAACTCAGCAGGCTGGCTGGGGAATTCTAGGAGCTGCAATCCACACATGCCCTAAAGTGGACAAGTTTGAGAATCGCTGACATAATCCATCAGTACTTGTAATTCTAATGACTTCTCATTTCATTATAAGTCCAATTCAAAATATTATCTATAAAAACCCTCCAAACTTTTTTGAAATGGGTTTTTCTGGATTTTTTAATTGTTATTCTGTCTCTCACTGTTAAAATAAACCTACCATTAAAATTATAGACCGATCATTTCCTTATCAGTGGGCAAAAATACAAAATCAGCAGGGGATCAAATACTTTCCCCCCTCACTGTAGATAACTGGCTGTATCCATGCCAGGCAAGCCCAGTTTAACTTAATGTACTATGTAAACTCAAGCATGAGTTCAGAATATAATGGTAATGAAGGCCTCATGGTCCATCTCCTGCCCTGCAAGCATCCTTCCTGATGCACTGTTCTGCAATTTGAGAGAAGGCCAAATCCCACCAACAGTCAACTGCCATCTTGGCCCTTGCCAAGGCAACCCTACAGGGTGTGTGAGTCCCCTGAGCTGCAGCCCTCAAGAAGCTCCCCTAAACCTTTTCTCTGGAGGAGCTGCCCCCAAAACAGAAAGGTGAGCTGTCACGGTTCCGACAGATGCAATTCTTTAAAGAACCTCAACGCTGCTAACATCAGATGTTCTTGCTTTGACATGAGCGTTGCAATTTGTCTTATTTTATTTGTTGCTTTTGCTTGGTGTTGACTTCCCTACTTTCTTCTTCACTGTTTTTCTGTTACGGAAGAGATTGATATGTTGCCTTTCTTCCAAATGTTCAAGGTAGCTTTCATTGCGACTTCCTTTCCTTTTATCTCAACAACAATACTGTGAGGTAGGATGACTGAAAAAGCACAACTAAGTCCCTAGTAAGTTTCTGGGTGGACTTGAAGTTCAGACTGCCTTATCCTGTCCCCCTAACTCAGGGCTTTTATGACTCGTGGACTTCAATTCCCATAATTCCTGAGCCAGCATAGCTGGCTCAGGAATTCTTGGAGTTGAAGTCCACGAGTCATAAAAGAGCCAAGGTCGCCTACCCCTGCCCTAACTCCACTACACTCTCAGTTCCAATTCTGCAAATATTTACTGTTTGACTTTTAAAAGTTCTAAGATGCCTTTCTCCAAAGCAGCATGGAAAATATTAATAATAAAAAAGATTATTTGTTTTATATTACTAGCGTATCTTCATTAAAGCATTTTATGAGCCCTCAGAAATAAGAGTGGGAATCCAGCTCTCAAGTGCTAGTCCACTTTGAAATCATTTCACCCCAGGCCACTTTGCTCACATCATACTATTGTTGTTGTTAGTTGCGAAGTCGTGTCCAACCCATCGCAACCTCATGGACGACGTTCCTCCAGGCCTTCCTGTCCTCTACCATCTTCTGGAGTCCATTTAAGCTCATGCCTACTGCTGCAGTGACTCCATCCAGCCACCTCATTCTCTGTCGTCCCCTTCTTCTCTTGCCCTCAATCTTTCCCAGCATTAAGCTCTTCTCCAGTGAGTTCTTCCTTCTCATTAGGTGGCCAAAGTATTTGAGCTTACATTCCAGTTTCCTATGGAGAATAAATTTTTACAGAATCGGACTTTCCTTTCACCACCAGATACATCCACAGCTGAGCGTCCTTTCGGCTTTAGCCCAGTTGCTTCATTCTTTCTGGTGCTACTAGTACTAGCCCTCTGCTCTTCCCCAGTAGCATATTGAATACCTTCCGACCTGAGGGGCTCATCTTCCAGCGTCATATCTTTTTGCCTTTTGGTACTGTCCATGTGGTTTTCATGGCAAAGATACTGGAATGGGTTGCCATTTCCTTCTCCAGTGGATCACATTTTGTCAGAACTCTCTGCTGTGACCCTGTACGTCTTGGGTGGCCCTGCACAGCATAGCTCATAGTTTCATTGAGTTATGCAAGCCCCTTCGCCGCAACAAGGCAGTAATCCATAAAGGGGATCATACTATTATGGTTTGTTTAATAATTTATTCCATAAAAACTTGGTTTGCACAACACTGAACATTGCAAATTACAATGTTTGGATTCACACATATTTAACTAAATAAATCATATGATGGTTTAGTTTAATGTGTCAATGCAATCTTTTCTCTTCTTTACATTCTGAGAAGGATCTGAGATTTCCTCCTTTTGCTGGCTGTAGGAAAAAGTGAATCAGATGAATGCTTAATTCTTCTTGGAAGGACGACCACTTATCATTAGAAGAAGATTGGTAGTAACTTTTCAGACTGGCAAATTTCATTAGAAAGCGGATAATTTAAAAGTTTGTACCTTTACCCTTTAATCAAACTCCTGATTTGGAGTATTACAGAGTAATACGCTTCTGCTGCAATCTCAGGAGTGTGGATCTATGCTGCACAAATTTATTTATTTTATTTATTTATTTTATTTTAATTCCATTTATATCCCGCCCTTCTCCGAAGACTCAGGGCGGCTTACAAGCTTAGCAGTAGCCTTCATTCTATGTATATGCCTGCTTATTAGCGCTTTCACACACACCCCAAGCGGCATTATTACAAAGTCAGCTTAATTGGGGCACTTGCCACAAGAATGTGCCCAATGCATAATCTATAAATCCCTGGTTTTCAGAGATGAAACTACATTTAAAAGAGAACTAATCCGTAATTTCCCAATTATTAAGTCACCAATATTTCATATACTTTGAATATTATAGAGTCCGTTTCAAATATGTTATTCCCTTTCATTTACCCAGCTGACATTTAAACAAAGTTTTGGATATTTTTTTAACTATTGAATATATCGATAATTACATTTTGCATGTTTTAATAAAGGAAAAACGCAAATCCCGTATTAAAAGTACCTCACCCTTCGCAAGCACGCTCAGTTAGTTCACGCAGACTTCACAGCGTCACTGAGCACGCGCGACCCAGCAGCCGAGCTGCCCTCATTCTTTTTAGCTTCATCGGCTCACAGAGCATGCTCCGGAAGACATCTGCCCAGACAGTGTGTTTAAAGATGGCAGGCCCGCTGCGTCCCTACCGTAGTTAAGGTTGCACGCGGGCTGTTGCAAGGAAAGTAAGCGGCGCTGTTAAGGCTCTGGACGCTTTTTCCTCTTTTCATTTGCGGCTTTTGAGGTAATCCACTATTATCAAGGAGAAAGGGAAGATAAAATGTTTTAGATTTCTACTTTTTTTAAAAAAACTAGTATGGTCAAATTTCAGAGCAGTCATGGAAGATCCGTGTTTCTCAACCCTGGCATCTTTAAGATGTGCGGACTTCAACTCCCAGAATTCCATAGGCAGCATCTTAAAGTTGCCAAGGTTCATTTGTTTTTATTTACTTATTTAACTTATATCCCACCTTTTATTATTTTTATAAACAACTCAAGGCGACGAGCATATATAATACTGCTTTTTCCTCCTATTTTCCCCCCCAAGAACAACCCTGTGGGGTGAATTGGGCTGAGAGAGAGTGACTGGCCCAAAGTCACCTAGCTGGCTTTCATGCCTAAGGCAGGACTAGAATTCACAGTCTCCTGGTTTCTAGTGTGGTGCCTTCACCCACTAAATCAAACTGGTTGAGAAACACTGTTAAGACAGGCAAAGTTGGGTGAGCAAAGTGTAAGAATCAACTTCTTCAAAGGTTTCTTTAGTTCAGTGCCTCTAAGGCTAAGCTGTTCTGTTTCCAGTTGTGTATTCTGGTGACAGTGATTTTTTTCAGGAAGCCCCCAAGCAGGGCAGTAGCCTTAGTTTCTAAGATCTGTTGTTTGCAGATACACTGCTGCTGTACATGGAAGTCCTTGCCATATGCTTCATGATTTTGACGCAAATTAAACAAACCAGTCAGCACAATCATTCTAGCTCCGCATTTCTTAATCATTCACTGGACTCATTCATAATGGTGCTAGATCATGATTTCACTTTTGGCTTAGCATATTCTGTGAATCTAATCAAGTGATTTATAGCTGTGAGTTTGGTTAAGCTCCAGCAGGGCTTAGAGCATGGGTGTCAAACTTGCCACGTCACGTGTCGTGACGTATCGCGACTCTTTTTGCATTGCCAGCAATAGGGTGGGTGCGGCTTCGGTATGATGAAACCGGCCCATGGGCCGGCAGTTTGACACCCCTGTTTGGTCAATCATCAAGAGCCAAACTTGCTCCCCTATTTATGGGGTCTGTATGTCATCATTCGATGTGGAAAATATATCTCTTTTTTCAGTGGCGTGTGTGGAGAAAAAGATGAGAAACCTAAAATTATTGAGAGCGCAAGAATGCCAGCCAGTCCGAGCTCTTGGTACTCCTCAAGGTTTCACTATCCGTGCAGATAGAGGAACAGTGTTGGTCAGCACTGAGTATGGAATTGTGGAACTGGATCCTGTCACGCAGGAGGTGAGGGTTCACATGTTATCCCAGATATGGCCTTTGGGTTTGAAGAATTGTCTCACTAGCAGTGCTGTGGAAGGAAAACTGGATAATATTGCTGCTTTGAAACAGATTTAATGAAAATCTCTTTCTTCAAATAGTTGATTAAAATACTTTTTTTAAAATTTTGCTAAGCAGCGAGCCCTATCAGACTTTCAAAGAACTTAGGAATATCCAAGAATATAAAAAAAATCCATTCTGTAAAATTTTCTAAACTGTAAACATGTTCTGTTCTTAGATGTTACAATCTGTACATTTCCAATAAGATTGTTTAAATGAATGTTCCTTTTCTAAATCTATTTATTTTATTGTTAATTTGTGCAAGAAGAAACTGAATTTTGCATTCAGGTTAAATGCTCAGGCTACGTAGCTTCTTGGTGGGATACTTCATGATATAATAAAGAAAGTCAACGCCAGCACCTTAATTTGGAGCAGAGCCAAGATACAGATAAAAATCGAAGATGTTTGCAATTTTTTGTTAATCTTTCAAAAAACTAGCAATAATGATCCAAACAATATATAGAACAAGAATGAAAGATATCTCATGACCCTTTATCTTGTCTTTGTTTTAAAGGTCATCAACGAAATTACTTTGACAACTGAGGGTTTTCTGCCAGAAGATGGAAGTGGATGTATTGTGGGCCTGGAGGATTTGCCAGATATAGAATCAGTCTGTGTGGCTACAACAATTGGTGATGTTATACTGTGCAATCTTAACACTCACCAGGTATGGCAGAATGGCAATTCTTGGGTATTGCACCCAAGTAAGATATGAAATAGAATGCAGGAACACAACACATAATAACAAAAGTAGTTGCTTTGATATTGCTGGTCTCAATATAGTTGTTGCCCCTTTAAATAAATATATTAGCTTCTTGCACATAAGAATAAAAATAACTATGAAAGATACAAATCATCGTATGTATATATTTTCTGTGGAAGTGCTTACCCTTTGAAATGATCTTGCTCCTGAAATTCAGATGAACCAACCCTCTCTAACCCTTTTGGAAAGCTGGGAAAACCTGGTTTTTCCCATAGGTTGGACCAGGGCATTAGATGAGCTCATTTTCTGGGAAATAGAACGTATGTTTACTTGACCTTTGCAATATGTTGTCTGTTATGTTGGTTATGGATGTAATTTCTCTGATTCTGTATCATTATGTTGCCAGATTCTGTGTAGCAGCACTTAAAATCCATCAGAAGATGACCTGTGCCATTCTTTTTAGGTTTTTTTAAAAATAATTTTCAGGTTTTTATAATTAATATCTTTAGACTTTGATGTAAGTTTTTTACCGTGGTGTATCTTTTATGCCTTTTAATTTTTTTTTGTACCCCGTCCTCTTCATGCTGGCTTTTGACCATAATAAAGATTTGATTTGATTCAGTTGCTAAACAGGGCAGTCATAAAGCAAGGACTATCTATAAAGATAGAGCTGGTACTCCTGGTTGTGCATCTTGTCTATGCTGCTTCACAGGGCTAATACATAAACACATCACATTAAGATGTTGAGCTTACCCATAATGTGGCAAAATTATGTGTCATAACTTGCAACATTCAGGAAGAGCTAAGACCTCCACTGACATCTCCTGTTAATAGTGTATTTCTTAAAATCCTTAAGAGTGTATTTAATTGATGATAATTTTTATGATCTTTGTAAACAGTTAATATGCTTGAGTGTAATAAAGAATTTAACTTCAAAATGTTTAATTTCCATTGAGATTGTTTTTAAACAATTAGCATTTTCTTAAAAAAAAGAGCAAATTTATACTACATTGAAACATATGGGCTGGTGACCACTATATGGGAGCAAAGAGCTAAGATTTTTTTGTACAGTATCACTACAGCCATAGTAATGAAGATATACAGGTAGTCCTCAACTTACAATAATTTGTTTAATGACTGTTCGAAGTTGCACTTATGACCATAGCAGCATCCCCATGATCACATGATCAAACTCAAGATGCAACTGACTCATATTTATGACGGTTGCAGTGTCCTGGGGTCATGTGACCACCTTTTGCAACCTTCTGACAAGAAATGGGGAAGCCAGATTCACTTAAAAACTGTGTTACTAATTTAACAACTGCAGGGATTCACTTAACAACTGTGGCAAGAAAGGTCATAAAATGGGGCAAAACTCAATAAACCTCTTGCTTAGTAACATAAATTTTGGGCTCAATTGTGATCGCATCACCTATGTTGATATTATGTTCCAGTCTCACTTCTAGTTAAATATTATGGTGAGAACTGCTTATACAAGACTACAGAAATAGTAGTATTGCAGGACTAGAACATGATCACTATCCATCTGTATTTGAGTAGGTCTCTCTTTTCTTACTTGAAGATGATTGATGGAAAATATGTAGTTTGCTTGATTTATTGATGTTGATTGCTGTTAAAAAGATATAAACAGTATTAAACACTTTTGCAGCTGGAATGTGTTGGGAGTGTGGACAGTGGCCTGACCACAATGAGCTGGAGTCCTGATCAAGAACTTGTTCTTCTTGCTACAGGTACAAATCAAAATTGCAAAACATTCTCAACTTTATTCTCTGTCTTTTGGATTCTGGCAGAGAATGGTTCATTGCATCTGATGGTTTACAAAATAGTAACTAGCCATTGATTTGCATTAACTATTCCTTGTTTGCCAAACACATGGTGGGTTCATATGACGTGCATTAATATCACTTTTAACCACAACAGACAACAAAGCAATAGGCAGGGCCAAGGGTGGACACAATCCACAATTAAAGCTCTTCCCCTTTGTATGACATTGACACAGATAGAAAGGGGTGGGGCTTGAAACCATAGTGGCACCCACTTTTCCCTCCTCTTTGTTGTGGACAGCACTGGAGGAGGTTTCACTTTTTCTAGATGTCTGTCAAGAAAAGAGATAATTTTTCAAGGAAGAGTTAATCTGAACTAAACAGGGATTGGGCTTGAGCACTTCAGAATTAGAAGATGCCTCCTCCTCCTGTGATTCTGCAAGATGATTCAACTGCACTTAAACATTTTAATTTCAAACTTCTTTATATATTCTTGTGACAGGTGAGCAGACTCTGATTTTGATGACAAGAGACTTTGAACCAATTGCGGAAAGACAGATCCACCAGGATGACTTTGGAGAAGGTGAGATGGTAGTGCAGATGCTAGAATTTTACAAAATATATTATTGCAGTTCTGTGAAGGGCTAGGCTACACAGAGAAATTGAATTAACTGAAAATAGCTGCAGCTGCTCTATCAATTGTTATGTACTGAAGTCATGGACTGTGTGTCCATTGGTATCAGGGCAGTAAATTGAAAGAGAGCAATGTTTTGTAGTCACTTGTTACGTACATGTGACATTGCCATCAGTCTGGCTGGCAATCTATCATGTATAAAAGCATTAACTGAATGTGGAGTGGATTTTTTAAACTTGGAAGTTGTCTAAAGAATATTTTATATTTGTCATGAAGTGGCCCATAAATACTATTGCCTGTGGAAAATTAGAAGTAAACACTAGAAAAGTTGGATGTACGTTTTTGACAGATCTATAAAATATTAATCTTCAAATATTCTTTACTTGATTGATTCTTAGGCAAATTTATTACTGTTGGATGGGGTAAAAAAGAAACACAGTTTCATGGATCGGAAGGCAAGCAAGCTGCTCATACCAAGTCAATGGTATTATGTTTTTAATTACAAATACTGATTCTATATGCAAATATTTAATTACAATGATGCAAGGAATATGCACTTTTACCGCAGACGTGAATATTAAAATATATGCAATAAGTCATAGAACTGGAATAATGACGAGAGCTTGGAATTTGGGTAGAAAACGTCCAGATTCCTAGCAACCATGAAGTTCACTGCCTGATCTTGACTCAGTGGCACAGCTGAATTTGCATTTAATGATGGGCCAGGATATAATGTTAATACATGAATTTTTGCAAGTCAAAGCTAAGTCCTGAGTTCATGTGCCTGTCTTTTATCCCATGTATTTGAATACAACCAGATGGAAATATCAACTATGATGTAGTTTCATTTTCCTTGATTCCTGCCTCTTTTGTTCAAGTCAGGAATATAATAGTTGCTCAATAAGTCAACAGCAAGTCATTTTTAATGAGCATGTTTAAATTGTGATTCCTGGTTCACACCTAATGTCAAGCCAAGAATTCAAGAAAGTAAAATTAAAGGCAATGAGAGTTCTCCCAGCTTGTGGGAGAATAAAACAAACACATAGATGCCTCGGGTGACACATTAATGATTGTGCATATGGTGCAAAGTATTTATATGGTTAGTATGTGCTAATACGGTATGTAAGTTTATATGTGAATGGGTCTACATATTTGATCTTGCATTGCTGCTTCACTAACTTTTGTGGGGATTAAAAGAGTTTTATGAATCAGCATTTAATTAATATTGTTGCCTTTAAGAGCATCTAAGATCCTTGTGATTAATTTGTGTGCCTAGCTATAGGGGATGTCAAAATGGTATGGCTATTCTGCAACTTCCCCTAGGGTGAAATTTTGCTAGATTTGAATTCCATGATCACTGTTATCTTAGCGGGCCTCCTGAATGTAAGGAGAATTGAGGGAAGACTGATAATGTCTTGAGACAATATTTGGCTTGGACTCTCTAGTAGCTGAGCCTGCATGGTAGCACTTCATAGAAATACAATTATATTAAAGGAGAATAATTAGGTGGTAATGGTCCTTTAGGAGCAAGTTACATATATCAGGGATCACCCTTTACAGGTGATGGGCACCATTGCAAGTTGTAACAATTTAAAATTTTAAAGCACCTTAAATCTCACGAAATCTTGTGATGTTTGTAAGATTTCAGTCAAGGTGTTTAAAAATATCTATACCCAAATTTTGCATCATTTCATATGATCTTTTTCAGGAAATATTGCCTGCTTTACTATGGGATGACCATAAACCTCGCATCAGTTGGAGAGGAGATGGACAGTATGTAGCTGTGAGTGACATTTGCCCAGGAACAGGTTGGTACCATTTTAAAATAATAGCATGATAGTTTCTGTTAGCTTTTGACTGAGCAGGTGAAGGAAGGAAAGTTTTGTTTTTTTGTTTTTTAAAAAAAATCTTCCAAAGTCTCAAGGTTGTCCCACATTTTGATGCAGCTTTCCCCAACTTGGTATGGTTGATACCATGATACCGCACCACAGTGATAAAGAATTACGGGAATTCTACTGAGTTGTAATGATTCTCTCTCTCTCTCTTTTTCTCTATCGCCTTTTCTTTCATCCGTTCATGGGTTCCTTGACTTTGTCCTCTACCTTGGGAATTATGGGTATTCCGCAAACATTCAGGGGCTCGAAAAGTGAGAGTGTGGAGCCGGGAACTTATTCTACAAAGTACCAGTGAGCCTGTCCCAGGCCTAGGACAAGCACTGGCCTGGAAGTGAGTAAGGAAATACAGGGTGTTTCATGATGTGTGTATTATTGGCTTTCTGATTATAGTTTTTTCTATTCATCAAGCTAATATTTTACTGAAAATCACCATTAATTCTGAATCTAGGGTGCAGGATTATGATCCCACTCAATCACTCCTAATCCATTTTTAATGCATTTCTTTATTCAATTTATGTGGTCACCCATATATGGTTCTGGGTGGCTAACAGAATAAAAAACAACAAGAGAAAGATACCATAAAAAGCAATGAATAACAAATATAGGGGCCGAGATAAAATCTACCAACATTGTCAATGTTACCAAAATTGGGACCCAACCACAAATAATAATGGATACTTTTTAGAAAAATCTGTGAATCTTTGGAGAATTTTTGCTTGAAAACTGGTTCTAAGTCATTTCTCCACTTCTTTCTTTTCTGCTTCTATTTCAGGCCCTCAGGAAGCTTGATTGCTTCTACACAGGATAAAGCCAACAAACATGATGTTGTGTTCGTAGAACAAAATGGGCTCCTTCATGGAGAATTTACTCTTCCTTTCCAAAAAGGCCAAGTAAAGGTAGGATGTACTTTTTTCTTGAGGCACAGTTCAGTTAACAGTCATTGGATCTGCAGACTTTTTTCTCACTAGCGTATCTGACATTATTTCCCTCAGTGGGAGGACTGTTTTAAACTGTAAGTTGTCTACATGAACATGTTTGCAGATTACCAAGAGCAGACCTTGACTCAGAGAAGATTTTAATTACGTAGTTATGTACGGCATGACATTTTTTTTATTAAAAGGTGCTTTAGATAGGTGATGACCCTAGTTGTATTTCTATAGGTAAATGAGCTGCTCTGGAATTCTGACTCTATGATATTGGCTGCCTGGGTGGAAGAACTGGAAAGTGACAGTAGTTCTCAAATAAAGATGTATGGTAAGAACATTCAGTAATCATTTCTTAATTTTACAGAACCTATTGGGTTTGTCACAGCCCTATAGTCTTGGCCTACTTTATTTTGGTTTTGTGCATAGCTATTCTCAGCCATTTTTTTATCTGGAGGCTACAGTATCAAAACTCCAAATATATTATGTGTCTAAGCATTACACTGGAGGGACATGTGGTTTTAACTCTTCTCAACAAGAAAAAGGAGAATTAAAGGGAGTCAGTAACTGATTGATGATGAATATATGCTATCAAGTTGATATTGAATCTTGGTGATAGATTGATAGTTTTCTCTAGGAGGATCTGTCGCCATTCTAGTCCTTCAGGTTTTCTAACAATGCTGTAACTGAGTCCATCTAGCAATCAGCAATTGGCAACCCCGAAATCAAATCTGGATCTTCTTGGTGTTATTGCCCTACCTCTTCCCCTATCTCTTCCCTGAACTATGGACATCACAGAGATGGAGAAAGAGGCAAGCAAACGTACAATGTTGAGTAGGTGGAACAAGTTTTTGTAGAAACCATCAGTTGGGAAGAGTCAATTTTATAGTGAGTTTCGGTAGCACATCATCAGTAAGATTCAGAGCTTACACAAAGTACAGTGTACTCTTACCTTTCCTATGTTCTATAAACATTTTGTCTTCTAATTACAGTTCAGTTGTGGACAACAGGAAACCATCACTGGTATTTGAAACAAAGCCTGCATTTTGGCAGCCTTGACGGCAGCCCACCTCTTGTATCCCTGGTGTGGGATCAGGAGATTCCCTATCGACTTCATGTCCTCTGTAAACAGTGGCTTTATCTTTGCTATGATTGGCAGTGGAGTACTGATCACAGCATTGGTGGAGGGGCCAATGACTCGGCTAGTGTAGCAGTCATTGATGGAGGTACGTTTCAAATTTCCCTTTACTGCAACTACAAGAATTTCACAAGAATGATATGTATATCACTTTAGGGAAGGGTTGGAAGCATCTCACTGGCCAGTTTATAAAGCCTTGTTAAGTAGTAGACTAGTGGGGATAATGTGATACTCACAAATAACTAATAGGAGAAAATGTATGTAGCTTAGGGTTGGGCTGTTAAGTCCTTGGTATCCTCTGAGCTTGGTTGTTTTCTTGCAGATATTTCATTATCAGGCTTGTTTACGTTATCAGTGGGGAGAAGAATCAAGATTTGCTGTTGTATACATTAACTTGAGCCCTGCCAATCTGAGAGAGAGAGAGAGAGAGAGAGAGTGTGGCCTTCCTTCTTGATGTCTTCTTGATTGGGGCATTATTTTTCCCCTGATGCTGATTCCTGCTTACATGGGTGTTAATTTCTGAAGTGGTTGTGTTTTAGTTTACATTTGTTTCCTTCTTAGGCTTTGATTGTATCTTTTGAATGGCAAATATATATCATGGTGAATTTTACATAGCTTTCAAAAGATATAGCCAAAATATTTGGGTTGTGTGATCTAGGCAACTTTTGTTATGAAGTCATGTGTTATGACAGGTCTGATGAGAAGAGGAGGCAATGATTTGCTAAACACTTTGCTTTCTATCATTCAAGGACTGCCCAAAACCGTATCATCTGAATATAGATCCACACACCTATACATAAATATACGTATATATACACATACTTATATGCACACATATATACTATACGTACACACATACATACACACACATACACTTTTCTGATTCTTAAATGAACTTTTTTCCTTTTCATTTTTGAAAGATAAGGTTCTGTGGACAGCCTTTCTTCACGCTGTGGTCCCTCCACCTCTTTGTACATATCAGCTCCAGCTCTCCTCTGCTGCCAATCAAGTTGCTTTCTCTACAGAGTCTCAGAGTGGGGATCTTGCTGTTCTGGATGCAGAGAACAAGTTGTCCATTTATAGACTGGGTAGGTAATCTGAATCTTTGACCAACTTTGTCTGGGCTTGGGAGCTAAGTAGTGACACCACTGGTTAATGTTTGGATGGGAGATCACCAGAGAATTCCAAGCTTGTAAGCTAGACTGGGAAATGAGAGAAACTTCAGGAAAAGGCAAAAGGGATGCCACTTTGATACTTTCCAGAAAATGACATGAATATATTCACATGTCCACTAGATAATTTGTAGGACTCTTTGTCTTTGATTTTTGTTCATGGGGATATGGTTTCAGTTCTGTGTATTGGCTGGAACAGTGGATTGCCTCAGATCCTGCTACCTTTTAAAAACTGAACTATGATATATCTGTATTTGGGGAAAGTCTTGGAGAGAACTCCAGTTTTTCTAACAAAACCTTTTTCAGATGAGGCATAGTAGTCAATTTGAACTGTAAAAAGTATGGGAATTGATAGTTGCCTTAAGCCCTCCTCAATCAATGTACCTGAAAAATTCAGCACAGGGTATTCTGTGTAAAAATACAGAAATTCCCTCCAAGATGTAAGGGTGGAAGTCATGTCCATCCTCAGAGAAAAAGCAAGTCAGCCGTATAGGGTAGGGGTCCCCACCCTCCAGTCCGTGGACCAGTACGGATCCTCCAGATGCCGCACCCACCCCAGCTCTGGCAATGCAAAAGAAGTCACAATACGTCGCGCCACGTCACGTGACGTGGTGACTTTGGCACCCGTGTCTTAGAGCAATCATGGAAGAAGGAAGGGACTGGAAGATTCCTGTAAGAGAAAAGACCTATGGTAGCTTGTACAGCAAGTCTCTGTTCTCATCACAACTTCCATTGTTCAGGAAATGTTTGATATAGAAGAATCATAGCTCATATTTGTCTGGAAATTATAGAACACTTCCATTGGAAAATAGTTAGAGCTTATTTTTGATCCTGTCCATGTGGAATGGCCACCTGGTGTTTTATTTGCTAAGCCATTACGGTACTTTAAAGAATAATATTGCGGCAATAAAGATAAAAAGCGCTCTCTCTCTCTCTCTCTCTCTCTCTCTCTCTCTCTGTGTGTGTGTGTGTGTGTGTGTGTGTGTGTGTGTGTGTGTGTGTGTGGTTTAGCTCAATAATATCCCTAATTGCCTTTTGACAGATAATCATCCAGAAATGGACTCTACGGTTAAAATGGATGCAGTTGATGGAAAAAGATTTACAGCTGCTGTTCCTTGGCTGGAAACGTCATACAGGTACTGGATGTCACATTTGACTCTGGAAAACACTGATTGGAGTCATTGGTTAGAGATAGGGAATGATTTTACAGACACCCCTCCCCCCCACAAGTTTTAGGATGGTTCTTTCTTTTCCTTTTCTAAATTGGAATTGTCATTTGGGAGATATACATAACAGTTCACAAAACATAATGAGCCCTGGTGGTGCAGTGGTTAGAATGCAGTACTGCAGGCTACTTCTGCTAACTGCTGGCTGTCTGCAGTTTAGCAGTTCGATTCTCACCGACTCAAGGTTGACTCAGCCGTCCATCCTTCCGAGGTCGGTAAAATGAGGACCCAGATTGTTGGGGGGGCAATATGCTGACTCTGTAAACCGCTTAGAGAGGGCTGTAAAGTACTGTGAAGGGATATATAAGTCTAAGTGCTATTGCTATTGTTATAATCCATAGTAAGATATAATTAGTAGAGTTCACTCTTTCTGTCTCTGGTCACAAAGGTAGGGCGTAAGTTAAATAAGAGTTTGTGTTTGCATAGATACTGTTAATGCTGTTATATGAACTAAGGAGCCATTCAGCTATGTTAGGTATGACTCCCATAGCTTCTGGCTACCTGATCCATACTGGCCGGGGTTATCAGGACTCTTATTCATCACATCTTGAAGCCTGTAGCTGCCTTAAGGTAGAGGTCTTCAAACTTGGCCCTTTTATGACTTGTGGACTTCAACTCCCAGAATTCCTCAGTCAGGCACACTGGCTGAGGAATTCTGGGAGTTGAAGTCCACAAGTCATAAAAGGGCCAAATTTGAAGACCCCTGCCTTAAGAGTATGAAGTAGCTTTCAGGTTTGTTTCTCAGAGGCAGTTCTTCCTAGATTTTGTAACACGGCTTCCTCCAGTTGCTCCACTCTCCAGAAGCGTGGCTTCACTTCAGAGAATTGCCAAGAATTAGATCACACATCTGGAGAATTTATTTATTTATTTATTTATTTATTTATTTATTTATTATTGGGACTTATATGCCGCCCTATCTCCCGAAGGACTCAGGGCGGCTAACAACAGTAACATATAATAAATACAGAAGTTAAGATAAAAATTAAAATTAAAGGCCTCTGTACAATAAATTAAAATTAAAATTAAAATAAATTAAAAGTTAGAGTTAAAAATTAAAAACATAATTAAAATCCCTGTCAGTCCAGGTCAGCCAGGTGGAAAAGGAGTGTTTTGAGGCCGCGGCGAAAGGACCGGAGATCTTGGGCCATTCGAAGCTCCGGGGGGAGCAGGTTCCACAGGGCTGGCGCTCCCACAGAGAAGGCCCTCCCCCTGGGGGTCACCAGCCGACATTGTTTAGCCAACGGTACCCTGAGGAGGCCTTCTCTGTGTGAGCGTACTGGGCGATGGGAATTCGTTCCTGGCAGCAGATGATCCTGCAAGTATCCCGGTCCTAAGCCATGTATTTGAATTTGCCAAGTTTGGAGAAGACTTGCTGTACACTTCCTCCCTGTCAACATATAAAATAAGTGAACTGGTTTAAAAGCACTGCAGTTGAACTGACATGAGAAACAGATAGCATAAATTTCCTATCCAAATATCCAAATGTAAATTTACCCCTGACAAAACTGTAATAACTGTAATAACTACCATAGAATACGTAAACGTCATGGAAACTATTGTAGAGTCACTGATATTTGGGCGAGTCCATCTTTTCTGCCTATTTGCCTAGACACATTTTAAAAACTTGTATAATTTAGCATTAATTACTCACCTAAATGTCTTTGACTTTGGGGGGGGACAATTATCACAGAATTGACCTGCGTGATGACAAAAGAGGAAGGAATCCACTGTGGCTTCGTTTTCTTACCTGGCTGCAAGATGACTTACTCTTAGCTGCCAGCCAGGGCTGTTTCCCAACGCACACGATTATTCATCATCTGAAGATGGGCTCCTCAGGACAAGAAGGACATGTCGATATCGGGTACTGTTTATGTTTATCGCATTAATGAAAATCAAGCTATTTTTTGTGTGGTTCTGGATTTAAAGGCAACTTTCCTCCTGAATGCTTTTTTCCTCTCCTTTTCGTTTTTTTGAACTGGTTAGTCGAACTAGCGTAGAAGCTTTGACAGGATGAATGCTGGTGATGGAGACAAGGTCATTCTTCCATATTTATTTTTCCCTCTTCTAGCTTGCTGATGTGTTTCTACAGCATTAAACAGTGTTGTAGTATTTATTTATTTATTGATTGATTGATTTGATTTGATTTGATTTGATTTGTATACCGTGTCGCGTCGAGCGACCAGTCAGGGTTCCGGCCTCAACTCTTAGAGCCCCGTAACAGGGGTGAGAATTTAGAGGGACCCTCGCAAGGGTGAACACCTTGAATATGGAAGGATTTTGCCCTTTGCCACCGACCCAGTGTGCCGGATGTTCCAACGGTCACACTTGGGAACTGCGATAGCGCAGGAACAGAGTCCTAGGACAAACTGAGGCACCAACACCAGTTTGTTCAAGGTGAGAGAGCACAGAGTGCCCGGGGTGGATGGTGTTGCCCCCGAACAGCTTTGCACAGCACTCTTTTATTGAGCAGTTTCACCAGGGAGGGGGAAGTACACATGAGGAATTAACATATGTAAGGTCATAGGAGAACATAACTCATTGCATACAACTGCTAATGAAGAGGGCAAAGGTCATCACAGGAAACAATAAAGCATAGCTTATCGTATACAAATGCTAACAGAGAAGACAAGGGTTATTACAGGAAGGCATAACTTGAAAGGCATAACTTGAAGCAAGGACAATTACAAGAGACATTATCACAGGAAGGCATAACTTGTATCACAAGAAGGCATAACTTGAAAGGCATAACTTGAAGCAAGGACAATTACAAAAGACAAGTCTTGTTATATACAATTGTAAATGAAGCAGGAGACAAAGGTTTATCACTGGAGACAGGAATGCAGAAGGCAAAAAGGTCTTTTGGGAGTCTAGGATAACTACAACTCCTCCTTTTCTGTTTTTTAAGGCCAATTACTGAGAAGGCCCCTCAATGTAGTCCAGAACTTTCTCTTCTAGGACACTTACGCGGGAAAAAGAGAAATCATTCGATACCTCCTGTGCCGGCGCCAGTGTTCCTTTCAAAGAGTGTTGGTGTGAGGGTTCATCAGTCTCTGGGTCAGAAGTGAATTCTAAAAGAGGATGTTTGTATTCACTGTCAACAGTGTGTTTCATCAACAGAATGTCATCGCTAATGCTGCTCAGCCGTCGTAGAAAATCTAAAAGTTTACCCATGACACATGGGCCAATTGCACATGCAAGTAATAATAAAATTAAAGGACCAGCTATGGCTGAGAAAAGGGTGGTCAGCCAGGGAGAGAAGTTAAACATTCCTTGAATTGATACTTACTGTGCCATAAGGAATCAATTTGTTTAACAGCTCTCTGTTCAGCTATCAAAGAAATACTGTTAGTAATACTTCTGATAAAAATAGGCAAGACACAAGGTAAAATAATGCATCCTAATACAATCATACCAATTAAAGCTACAATAGCTTGTAAACCAGGTAATTTGGGAAACCAGGAGCCAAGTAATTCCTGAAAGTTGAAACCATTTCAAGTTTGGACAGGAACATGAGCTACAGAGTTCACATAGTCCCTCAGTCTGAGTATTAGTGGCGACATGGATGATGATGGTAGACTCGTTGTTAACAACAGGTTGTTCCTTCTGGGTCCATGCGATGGGCAAAAACAGTGTGAAAAGAGTCATTTTTGACTGGAACCAATGTCAAAGGTGTGAGTCATTGTAAAGAACGGGATGGGATAGCTGGTGAAGTGGAGGCACAATGAAATGCTGCAGGCTGAGTAGGCGGCAAAACTTTGACGTCTGGGGTAAGCTTTCAGATGGAATTGTGTTTTAGTGGCATCAGTCAGTGGTGTTAAAGCTGAAAAAAGTCACAAACCATGCTGTCATCTTTAATGGGTTCTGCAGTTGTGTTTGTGGAGGCATGATACGGACGAACGTGGCGACCGGGGATCCACAGCACTTTGTCTGGCAGTTGAACAGCTGCGTAGCCTCTTCCCCAAGTGAGAAGGTTTGCAGGGCCTTTCCAAGTTAGGTCTGGAAGTTGGCGATACCACACTTTGGGTTTAGGCTGATCTGCAACTGGAGATGAAAAATGCTGCTCTGCAGCTGTGGTTAAGGGATAGCCAGTCAAGTTGGAAAAGTTTAGAGTGTAGAGGCAAAGATTAAGAGTTTCTTGCACTGCTGGGAGGTTGGAGTTTCGTTTTCCCCTGTTCTGATTTTTATAGCGATCTAAAGCATGTTTCAAGGTTTGGTTAGCCCTTTCCACCAAGGCTTGGCCTTGGCTATTATATGGAATTCCAAATTTGTGTGTGATTTGCCAATGATGACAAAATTCTGCCATGGCTTGACTGCTATAGGCAGGGCTATTATCTGTTTTGAGTTCTTTTGGACATCCCAGCACTGCAAAGGTCCGAATACAATGATTAATGACATGTTTGGTGGCTTCACCCCTTTGGGGGGTGGCCATGATGAATCCTGAGAAGGTGTCAATTGAAACATGCAAATACTTACATGGGGCAAATGGTGCATGTTGTGTGACATCCATTTGCCAAATTTGGCAAGGCTCCAATCCCCTTGGATTAACACCCATAGGGATTGCAGTTGCTTGTTTGCTGCAGGTTGGGCACTGCTGGCAAATTGCAATTACTTCTGCAGCGGTGATGCCAAACTGCTTTTGCAAAGCTTTGGAATTTTGATGAAAATATGAATGACTTTCCCAGGGGGTGAGGGGTTGCAAAGAACAGGCTGAAGGTCCGGAGGCAGCCTGATCTGCAACATTGTTTCCCTCTAGCAAAAAACCTGGAAAAGGCTGATGACTACGAATGTGAGCAACAAAAATAGGATGTTGGCGTTCAAAAAGCAAATTTTGCAAGGTTAAAAAAAAAGTTGTAACCAATCTGGTTGAATGGATGGGGATAAATAAGATCCATAAATCACTTGAATTGTGTGATAAACATAAAAGCTATCCACAATAAGATTCAAAGGTTGAAATGAAAAAATTTGACAGGCCAAAATTGAAGCAGCCAATTCAGCTTTTTGAGCTGACCGCTGGGGTGTTGTTTGCTTGGTTATCCATTGACCATTTTCCAACCAGGCACAGGCGCCACACTCCTTGCTACCATCTGCAAAAACTGTAACAGCCGAATGTAGGGGGTGAGGAGACAAGGGTGACAACCAGTCAATGGGTACAGTGCGAACAATTTGCAAATGATAATCGGGTGGTGGGTGGCAAGAAACCTTGCCATGCCAATCAGCTAAGGAAAATTGCAATTCACTTGAGGTTTGAAAAAATGATTCCCAAATTTGCAAAGACATAGGCACAAAAAGAGTGTCTATCTCCAGCCCAATCAAGGCTTTCGTTCGGTGACGAATTTTAAAAATCAATTGAGCCAATTGTGCTTCTCTGGTTAAAACAGAAACTTTGGGCATATGGGATAAATGAATCCACTCCAAAATTTTCAATTGGTTAGCACATTAAACAATAGCAACATCCGACTCCCATCATGCAACATCCACCTCTCACTTTCTTCTACTTCCCATGTTTCTCCCTATCCATATTTCTATAGTACATTCTTGTTCCTTCAGCATTCTAAGGCTTGTGTTAAGGCATACAATTCATGTATGCAATTCACAAATCTGTGCAAACCAACTTAAAAACCACTTTTCTGTTTCTCCCTTCTATTATCCATTCATTCACTGCCCTTCTGCCACTCTGGCCTAACTTCTGTCTTTTCTGCTTCCACAGCTTCTATCAACTTTTGCATGAGCCAACTGTTTCCCTTAGCTATTAATCAATCCTTTACATTTCTCTTCTCCAAAAGTATTGAAGATTCCATAATCATTTTTTTGGAGTCAGTGTATATGTTCCTCCTTTCCTGTATTAACAATCTCAGAGCCTGTTGTAAGGCATAAAATCCACAGGTTAGTGCTGATTAAGGGAGGGAAATTCTCCCAGATATCACCTTCCATCAATGTGTCCTGCACACAGACACAAAAACATCAAAAAGAAAAAAACAAAAACAAAAAACAACTCCACAAAAAGATCAGAGTAATTTCTTTTGGGTGATGTTTAACTAAAACTCAAAGATTTCCAAAAACTTGTCCAACAATTAATCTCTCCTCTTACGAGTAAAAAGAAAATTGCAAGCTGAAACTGCAAGAGTGGGCATCAAGTTTCACATCCACCCCCCTTTCTCAGACTGGAATTCTAAGCAGAGAAAAAAAATGGTTAAAAGGACCAGCCACCCCCCCCTCTTCTGGCTGTCTCTCCCTTTCTCACTCTTAAAGTAACACAGCGGGGTTGGGGGGGAGTAAAAGAAACGTTACAAAAATCTCACCACTAAAAAAAATAGTTTGCTCTCCTTTACATGCATTTTCTCTCACACATCATCCATGGCTTTTACAACAATAAAATCTGTAGTTTACTGTTCCTTTCACAGCCTGGGACGGGGTGGGGGGTGGTAGGTGGGTTTGAGGGCTAACACACTCACATTTACATATCAGCAAATTAACTCATTCACTTCCATTCTGACTGCTTGCATAAACAATTTCACATACAAAAATTTCATTTCATACTTTCTCCAGACAAACCATACATTGTTAAATAAGGCCTTTTTGTTTGGTGTTATCAGAGAGGATTTTGACCCTCTTCCAAGTCTTGGAAAGAACACAGAACAACACAGACAGACATATATACACAGATACATATATATACATATATCTATATCTATATCTATATCTATATCTATATATATCTATATATCTATATCTATATATCTATATCTATATATCTATATCTATATCTATATCTATATATATCTATCTATCTATCTATCTATCTATCTATCTATCTATCTATCTATCTATCTATATATATATATATATAACAAAACAAAACACACATATCAATTTGGGGTTTTGGCCAAAACAATAGTCCAAAAAGCTAGATTAAAAGAAAAAGATAGAAGAAAAACTTGGTTTTATTTCTTTGATTTTTCTTTTCTTTAGGTTTACAACAACAACTACTTTCCTATTCTTTGATTTGGTAGACCAGAATTGTCAATTTAGCTTGGCTCGGAGCCTGCAATGGGAAGCTAGATCCCAGACAAGTCCAGGCAGTTGAAATCAACAGGCGCGCCCTTGGACTTTACTGAGAACAGCTCGACCCAAGAGGCTCTTTCAAGCCCCACATAAGCCAATTTTAACAGGAATTCATTTCGGGCATATTTGTTGTCTATTTTCCTTGTTATTTCTTCCTGCAGTCTATCCACAAAGTCTGAATAAGCCTGATTGGGACCTTGATAAACCTTTGCAAAAGACATTTTAGCTTTTCCGTGAGGATCATCTATCTTGCGGAAAGCTGCTAAAGCCCCTTCCTGTATCAAATTAAAAGCCTCCCTTGGGCTTTGAGCCTGTTGGTCATTAGTAATGAATTGTCCCGTGCCAAATAATTGATCCCTATTTACTCCTTGAGGTAATCCAGCAAGAATTTTTTCTCTATTTCTTTTTTATTTCCCAAACAAGATATTGTGATAGAGTCAAAACCATGTTAGCTTACCTATACTTATTAAAAATCCTTGCACATAGTTGATCAATTCATGATGCAAGGGTGTATACTCTTGGATTGGTTAACCTCCGGCTGCTGGTGCCGGCAAAAAAATTAACAGGATAACAAGATGACAAATCTTCCATGTTCAATTGTGATTTAACAGATTCTGGCTGAGCCTGAGGGGCTCAGCCGCAGCTGAGGTGCCCTGCTGAGTTTCTCCCGGCTGAATCCTCATAAGGAGGGGGAGCCGGAGAAACTGAAAAGGCTTAATGAAAAAGAGAATCAGTGAAAAGTTCAGAGGGGTTAGAAGCATTAAGAGGAAAAGAAATGTCAGCCTTTGTTGTCGGGCTGGCTGACTGCCCCCCCTCTAGATTCCCTGCTGGGGGCCAGAAGAGGCGTGGCCAAACAGCACGCGATAATCAGCGATGGTCATATGAGTGCCAAGGTAATTCAAACCTGTGATCAGGCCGAGAGTGTATTTAGAATGAAGGCCATATTGAGTCACAGCAGCTTTAATGTCCTTAATAGTTTTTGGAGTCAGAGGAGTATAAACAGGTAGTTCGGGTGGAGGTGGGGGGGGGGCAGCAGCACAAGCTTCTAAATCCTCTGGATCTAATATCCCGGAGGCATGAGCTGCAAGCATAGAGTGAACAAAAGGTGCCCCTTGAGTGGGGCGGGGAGGCGGAGGAGGGAGATTTGGAGAAGGAGGAGGAGGGAAGGGGGAAGGAGGGGGTTTAGAAATAGTAATGGCAACAAGCTCAGAGGCTTTTTCCTCTTTGCCGGGAGCAGAGAGAGGGACAGGCACAGCAGGGCAAAGAGAAGAGGCAGAAGGAAGATTCTCCGGAGGCAGAGCAGAGGGGGGGACAGGCACAGCAATAGGAGGAAGTTTCTCTGATTTCTCATAGGGTGGGGGCGGCACGGATGAAGGCGGAAGATCAGAAGAGTGATCAAGAGGTTTAGAGGTAGAAGATGTCAGATCTAAAGGAGATGGCAGAAGTTTTAATGCTGCCATCACTGCTTGCCATGCGGACAAAATGTCAGCAGGCGCCCTGGGATGATTGTGAAGATATTTACCTAGCTTTTCCCAGGTTATAACAGACAAAGTGCCTGATTCCGGATAAGCCGGACAATTTTTGTTAATATATTGTAAAAGTTTTGTAAAAAGTCTCTTTCCTACAGGATGGACCATGGTGCCATTGTATTTTTGAACAAAATTAGCATTCTGCACTATATTAAAAAGTTCGTCCCTATGACCTGACAAAACTTTGGAAAGTGGGGAGCCCATTACTCACGATTAGAAGCCTTCTCCGAGGTGCGTGGTAACAGGAGTGCAGGCAGTACACCCCTGGACAGGAGTCGTACTGTGGAGTTGAAGCCGCGATCCGGACGAGCCCCCAGTTGTCGCGTCGAGCGACCGGTCAGGGTTCCGGCCTCAACTCTTAGAGCCCCGTAACAGGGGTGAGAATTTAGAGGGACCCTCGCAAGGGTGAACACCTTGAATATGGAAGGATTTTGCCCTTTGCCACCAACCCAGTGTGCCGGACGTTCCAACGGTCACACTTGGGAACTGCGATAGCGCAGGAACAGAGTCCTAGGACAAACTGAGGCACCAACACAAGTTTGTTCAAGGTGAGAGAGCACAGAGTGCCCGGGATGGATGGTGTTGCCCCCGAACAGCTTTGCACAGCACTCTTTTATTGAGCAGTTTCACCAGGGAGGGGGAAGTACACATGAGGAATTAACATATGTAAGGTCATAGGAGAACATAACTCATTGCATACAACTGCTAATGAAGAGGGCAAAGGTCATCACAGGAAACAATAAAGCATAGCTTATCGTATACAAATGCTAACAGAGAAGACAAGGGTTATTACAGGAAGGCATAACTTGAAAGGCATAACTTGAAGCAAGGACAATTACAAGAGACATTATCACAGGAAGGCATAACTTGTATCACAAGAAGGCATAACTTGAAAGGCATAACTTGAAGCAAGGACAATTACAAAAGACAAGTCTTGTTATATACAATTGTAAATGAAGCAGGAGACAAAGGTTTATCACTGGAGACAGGAATGCAGAAGGCAAAAAGGTCTTTTGGGAGTCTAGGATAACTACAATACCGCCCTTCTCCCGAAGGACTCAGGGCGGTGAACAGGGACATAAATACCAAAATACCCAAAATACAGAAATTAAAACAAATTAAACCCTAGTGCCCAAATGCAGAAAATAAATTACATTAAAAGTAAGTAGAGCAGTCCCTTAAGGTGCACGATTGGTTGTGTTAGAAAATGCTCACAGTGTGTGAGGCAGCTTGTGTTTATAGGTAGCCCTTGACTTACAACCAGAACTGAGACCAGAATTTTCATTGCTAAGCAAGGCAGTTATTAAATGAGTCACACCCACTCTTTTTATTTGGCTCTGGTGGTCAAGCAAATCACTTGCAGTTGTTAGGGTAATAAGTTAATAAGCAAATCTGGCTTCCCCATTAACTTTTCCTGTCAGAAACCGCCTGAAAAGATTGCAGATGGCAATGTCATGAAACCCAGGTACTGCAGCTGTCATAAACACATGCCAATTGCCAAACACTCAAAATTTTGATCGTAACTGTGATGGTTATAAGTACAAGTTGAAAGTCACTTTTTCCAGTCCTGTTGTGAGTTCAAGTGGTCACTAGATGAATGTTGTAAGTTGAGGACTGTGTAAATTGGCATTTTTATGGGTAACTTTGTAATATTGTTTTGTTGATGTGCAGTCATACTATAAATTATGTTAGTCGGACACAGGGGGCTCAATGGAGCACCCATGAAAGCAAGTATCAGGGCTATCCTGTATCTGTAAACTGGTAGTCAGCTTTCACAATTTTGGTACACTTTGGAAACCTTTACAAACCATTTCTAATGCGGCAGAAGTTGCTCCAACGTAATAAAAGCTATTGGTGTGCTGTGCTGATGTTGAGTCTCCCAAGGAAGCATAAGAACAGTTAAGTACTTATTCCAAATGCCCTTCAATTTTGTCTTCCTGTCATTGCTAATATGATTGTGCCTCACTTTAGATTCGAAGGGCAAAATGTGATTTAGAACATGGGATTTGCATGTAGTATCCATCAAGAACACCTTGAACTAAACTTTCTTTCCCAAAGGGCCTCTGTGCAAGCCCAGGAAAAGATGCAGCTCCTTGCATGAGTTTCTAGTAGATGTTGCATCTGGCTAATGTACACCAGGAATCGTATTTTTCCCTTTGGATTTTAAGTTTGTACAACCCAAATTTCTATTAATATTTTTGAGGTACCTATTGTGATTTTGTTGTAGAGAGCTTTTATTGCCCACATTTGTGCGTTACCCTTCTTTCCCAAAACTCAGGGCAGCTCATCCCTTTTATCCTGGAAAACAAGCTAGACTGATAACTAGCAACTTGCTCAATGTGAAATTTGCAGCTACACTGAGGACCAGAAATCAGAAACCTTATAGTTCAATACTCTGTACTACATGTAGCCCAGTTACACCAGACCTAAATACCCAGGTATCTGTATACATCTGATATATCTTAGCAATGAGAATAATAGCAGTTACTAATATTTCAGAAAAATGCATTGTCAAAAAAACTACTGGAGCAGTAGGGGCAGCGATCTTAAATTAAGGTTCCGTATGGCTTAGTTTACAAGTGCTGCATATTGAAGTTCGAGCTTCAGATAATTCCACTTCTTTTCTCTATAGTCACTGCTAACACTTGTGTGACTGCAAGACGGCATTCAAGACATAAATTGACCGACTTTCTCCCTTTTCTGCCCCTTCTTATAGGTCCCCTGTGAGCGTTGATGGTGATGTGATCAGCCTGTGTTGCAACCCAAAGACCAAAACAGTGGCTCTGCAGCTTTCTGATGGGCAAATCCTGAAGTATCTGTGGGGTATGTGTGATGTACTCCATTGGTTTGGGCTTGGAACAGAATCCAAATCCTTGTTCCACCTGGGAAGGAACTGCTTAGGTCTTTGTCACCTGTGAGACAGATTACCCAGTAGCCAAGTTAACCAAGGCAGAAAACACTCCAGCTGCCTTTCTCCCTAGCAGTGAAAACGATACTTGGAAAATATAAGCAAATTAATGTCCTTCCATAATATTCAAAACTATATGTTCAGGGGTCTTCAAACCTGGCCCTTTTATGTCTCGTGGACTTCAACTCCCAGAATTCCTCAGCCAGCATGCCTGGCTGAGGAATTCTGGGAGTTGAAGTCCACAAGTCATAAAAGGGCCAAGTTTGAAGACCCCTATGTTAGTTCATATAGCTACCTCATGTAGCGATATTGGATGGATATGCTCTGTTTCAGTTTAAGGCAATTTCAAATGCTCAAATAACCTGAACATTCATGGGCTGATTTTGTAATTTTCTTGCAGTGTTCATGTTCCAATTTGCCAAATCTTTCTCCAATCCAATTCCCAAGGCCCAGACTGCTGGACTAGAGAGAACTGCCTTTTGTTATCTTCTTCTCAGAAAGAAGAGAAATTGCATGATAGTTCTTGTATACAGGAGCCTTGATTTGACTTGTAATGCATCTTTGGGGCCCAAAACTTTGCCTGTCTCTGCTTTACTATACTGTACTATGGTGCACTGTGTATATGAAACACAACCTGCATTTTGTGGTTTCTAGTAATCTCTCTGGAGATTTCAGAGCATGACAAAATGTTGGGCAGATTTGAAGTGAAGGGGGTTCCTAAAGCCCAACTATCCTACAATGTTTCTCTGGTCAGCTTCCCAAACATGTCAATTATGGCCATTCATAATCTATTTGCAAAGATTTGGGGGCAGCCCCTGTTGCTGTATAAGATGCCATCTTGGCTGAAACCAACACAATTTCCAGGATATGAAGCTAAATGAATTAAATTGCACTTACTAATATATATATATATCCCTGGGTTTCCCAAAGATTGATAATCAATCCTCTCTTGCTTATGCTCCAGGAGCTGAAAAGCCAGTTGCCATCCCCTGGATGAATAATAATGGTTCTGCTGTTCGGTTTCCATCCCCTTGTATGCAGACGGAACTAGCTGTAATTGATGGGGAAGTAAGTAAACAAGTATGGAACTTTTGGGCTGTGCCAATAGTCCACCATGCATCTCCCCTGGGCGTCTCTTGCTTAAATAACCTTTGTCTGTTGCTGTTTTCCTAATCCCATTTATATATTATGAATAGTAAAGCGCAGAATTGCTCATGGCACGTAACATCTTAGGGTTAATATACTTTCAGCCATGCAGGAATTATCAATTGTGATAAATTGGCTTGCTAAACCATTGTTGTGCCATCATAGGAAGATCTTGTTTCCTGAAGTCTTTAACTGTGATTGATTGTGGAAAGACCAGGAAAAGAATGAGAAAGGGACTAGACAGAGGTAGCAGGCAAGTCAATTGGCAGCTTCTCTCATAAATGGCAACGTGATTTGATGGCAAGAAACCTGGGAAGAAATATTTCAAATCATTTAAAGATATGCCTGCTTAATTAACTTGTAACAAATGAGGGTCGGAAATTCCTCTTTAAATTTCCCCAAAGTTGTGCATTTACTTCAGACCGTCCTATGGAAATCTGTATAGTTCTTGCTTCCTTGATCTCGCCTGGCTGCTTGGAGCTTGACAGAGAAATTTGCATACTTGGTGCTCAAGTTCTCTGGGCTTCAGGAGATCTACTAAGCTTATGTATGTAGCAAACTGGAACTACCTCTGTTTCAAAAAATCCACATAGATGTTTGAACTCCGTAAATTTCCATGTGAATCAGAGCAGTCCTTTTTTGAAATAACGGAAAAAGTTACGTGAGGAACAAGAGAGAAAGCCAAGGAAGCAGTTTGCCTTCTGGCTACGAGAAAATTGTAACAGGCAATAGGAAGAAGGTTGAACTACTTAATTTCCATTTTACTTCTGTTTTTGCTAGAGGAAAAAGTGATCCTGTAGCCTGTCAGAAGCTACACCAGTTAGGAGAGTGCTTTATGTCAATACTGTACCTTGAAAAGTCTAGAAAAGATAATTGAGCAGAGAGTGCAAGCGCTTAGAAAGGAGTAAAGTGATTACTTGAAGCCAGCGTGTTTGTTAAAAATAAGTTGTGTCAATGTAATAATACCGTGTTTTTGATTTAGTGACTAAATCACAAGCTAAGGCTGTAAATGCAGTGTTCTTAAACCTCAGTAAGTGGCTTGATAAAGTTGGCCCTAACACACATAATGCTCCTTCCTCCACTTCTTTTTCCCCACAACAAGACTTCTGTGAAGTAAGTCAGGCTGAAGGAGAGGAACTGGCCCAAAGTCACCCAGCTGGCTTTCATGCCTAAGGTGTGAAACTAGAATTCACAGTCTCCTGGTTTCTAGACCGGCACCTTAAGTATGACACCAAACTGGTACTCAGCAGAATTAATAGAGCATTGATATAATTCTGGGTTTTGGTTTTGCTTGTTCTGTTTTCTAACTCTGGTTTCCATTCTGCTTTTCTTTCTTAGGAAACCATATTTGGCTTGACTGACAGATGTCGGTTTTTTATTAATGATACTGAGGTACTGTTTGTTCTCATGGCTTTATGTCATCTGCTATGTCCGTAATCCTTTAATGTCCCCCCCAATCAACTGGCAGTTTGATTCTCTGCTTTTTATAGGTTTCTTCAAATATTACGTCCTTTTCAATCAGTGATGAATTTCTCTTATTGACCACACATTCCCATACTTGTCAGTGCCTGCCTATAAGGAACACATCCCTGAAAGGTAAAATCACAATTTCTTATCTCTTGACCATGTGGACCCTTCTCCAACTGTGTTTGTTCAATTATGAAGAGCCATTGCTTGTGAGTTGTCCAAGATCCCGTTGGACTCCTGCATTTTTATGGTCATACACTTTTCCATGGGAGAGTAGCAAGGAATGCTACTGAATGATGAACCTGGCCAGCCCCAAACTTTACAATCCCATTTTCAAAATGCCAGTTGAAATGTCGAAACTTTCTGCTGTATGCAGGTTGCAAAATATTGTCATGATGAGAATGAAGGTTATGGCGTTTCATCCTGGCCTTGCCTTCCTTTGTTGCATTTCCTGCATACCCAGACATTTTAGCTTGTCTACACTTTTTCAAAGATGATCAGGGTATTCTTTTTACCTATTAGACAATGGACCTTACTAAGATATAAGTTCTTAAGGGGAAATCTCAGTCCAGTTAAGGTTTTGGTCATGTTTGTGTCCAACTTCACCATAAAAAGGTAAAGGTAAAGGTTCCCCCGCACATTCGTGCTAGTCGTTTCCGACTCTAGGGGCCGGTGCTCATCTCCGTTTCAAAGCCGAAGAGCCAGCGCTTGTCCAAGGACGTCTCCGTGGTCATGTGGCCGGCATGACTAGACGCCAAAGGCGCACAGAACGCTGTTACCTTCCCACCGGAGTGGTCCCTATTTTTCTACTTGCATTTTTACGTGCTTTCGAACTGCTAGGTTGGCAGAAGCTGGGACAAGTAACAGGCGCTCACTCTGTTACGCGGCGCTCGGGATTCGACCCGCCAAACTGCCGACCTTCCGATCGACAAGCTCAGCGTCCTAACCCACTGAGCCACCGCGTCCCCTAACTTCACCATAGGAAGGACATAATGTTTGAGTTCAGACCATACTGATTTAATTGAAAGTAGTGCCTTCATGACATTATAAGTGCTCTCTTTGGGAAACAAAGAAATATTGATGTTCACATCACCGAGTACCACTGCAATTGATCCTCAGGAGGTGCGGAAGGATTAACCTGAATAATTCTTAAATATATCTTCCTAGTTAACAGTTCCATGATGAAACTTTACTTCTCAAGATCAGACACGGGGACTTTCTAGTCATATTCCAAATTACTACATAGGATTTTTACTGCCGTCTTTAATGATTTCATACTTTAGTTTTGAGTGCATTTCTATCCTATTCATAAAAGCTAATAGAGCTTTGTAATTGGGCTTTTCTGTTACTGACTGTGGCACCTTCAGCTTTGCAAACAGGTCTGGGCAGCACTTCCCTCCCGAATAGCGAGACTCTGCGGAAGATTGAAAGAGGATCCCGGATAGTCACAGTTGTGCAACAACACACAAAGCTGATATTACAGGTTAGTGCTTGTTCTTTGTACACACACCAAAAATGAATGTACAGAGGAAAAGACTAAATTTATTTAGTCCTTTATTTTTCAATTAAAACTAAATTGAAATCTCCTGTCAGCCATCTGGCTGTTGTTGCAGTATACCTTTTAGGCAGCAGCCTTGTCTATACTATAAAATATCTGCTCAAAAGGAAAAACAGTAGGTTGGACGGAATAAAGAAGAGCATTAATTCAAGCATAGGGCATCAGCCTATTTATAGTCCAATGTACTACAATCTTATAATGTGTGATTTTCCTGCTCATGTGAATTGGCCTAGATCAGACATGTCAAACACAAGGCCCGGGGGCTGGATCCGGCCCGCGAAGTGGTTTCATGTGGCCCGCGAAGCCATCCTGGAAACAGTGAGGGAACGGCCCCCACTGCCTTGGCCCTGGCCCAGAGACCCTCCTCCTGCCAGAGACCCTCAGATCTGTCCCACTCCTGCCCAGGCCCCCATAGGCACCCTTGATGCAAACGATGTAGAGCTGGCCACGCCCACCCAGTAGGCCATACGCACTCTAGCCACGCCCACCCAGTAGGCCATGCCCACCCTGGCCATACCCACACAGCCCCCTGAGGGCAACCGCAATGCTGATACGGCCCTCAATGAAATTGAGTTTGACACCCCTGGCCTAGATGGAGGTCTATTTCATCTCCTATTAGGGGCAGCTTTATTTTATAAGATACATGTGTTCCTAAAGGGGGAGCAAAAAGACTACGGTTGTATCAGCAAACAGACGTGCAAGGCATGCAGAATGGCCTGAAGTTCACTAAATGCTCAGCTAAAAGTATTTTCATTGATTTATTTGGCATATAATCATCGTTTTCATTAGCATGTTCAACAGGACTAGTAGATTTTATGAGTTCCACTCCAAACCGCTATTGAACTGGAACCTTGATGCTCCTTGTACTTGACTTGATGTCAAGTGGCTACAGATCAGCAAGAGCTCTTGGGGGGGGTCCTCCCCTGCTTCATAGTGAATTTATGCTGGTATCTCTACAGGTGCCAAGAGGAAACCTGGAAACTATTCATCATCGAGCCCTTGTTCTAGCTCAGGTTCGCAAATGGCTGGATCGGTGAGTTGAGCTGACTTAACTCCTCTCAGTGTTGGCCTCAGAGAGGCTGTGTAACCTGATGTTTCTGCAGTCACGTCGGAACTGATAAACTCTGTTCTGCCTCTCCTGCTAGCCTCCAGTTTAAAGAAGCGTTTGAATGTATGAGGAAGCTACGAGTCAATCTCAACCTGTTCTATGACCACAATCCAAAGGCAAGTAGAAGCTATTTGCTTAGTTGGCATCTTCTGAAGGGATTCCTGTGAACTCAAATGATGGTCTTTCAGGATGAGGACAGGGAGATGGCACCTCTGTTTCTGCCACCACTTGTTCTTTAAGAGTCATCAATAAATTCACCAAACTCATAAGGGGGTTAATGGCATGGAGGGTGGTTGATATATCTATTTATATGATCAGGAATAGCTCTGAAGCAAGATGTAGACTTGATTAGATCCTAAGACATTCCCGTTTTTTTAATCAAAGTTCGTGGATTGGGAAATCTTGCTGTATCACAACACAATATAATTATTTTCCAATATGTAGAGTGGTTGCATGGGAAAAATGATTTTTTTCCCATCAGAACTTGGTGAGCAACGAAAGACACTTCATTGTGGTATTTGGAGTACTTTTTCCATTTTAAATAGATGTGTGTACAGTATATGGCAGTTTAATGAATATTTAATGATATTTGCTTTCTTTTCAGGTCTTCTTAGCTCATGTTGAAACATTTATAAAACAAATTGATTCTGTAAATTACATCAATCTGTTCCTCACGGAACTGAAGTGAGTATTGGTTTGCTTAATAATAAAGATTGGCTTTTAATACAGAGCGTTAATGGTATCATTCAAATCCTTGAGGAGGATTTGAAAGGGGTTAGGAATACTTCCTTCCAGTTAGTCATCTTTCTCTTTTGAAATTTGCTCCCTTTGGTGCCAGAAAAAGAAATGGTACTATAAATGATTTTTCCATCACCATCAAAACTACTCTGTGTCTTTAAAAAGAGACATCTTGGCTTTTTTAAATGCACGAATATGCAAGACACAATTAGATTCCATCCAACTCCAGCAAATATTTAATATGCTGAGTAAGATTGGCATAAGTTAAAACAATATGAAGCAAAAGAAGAAGAAAATAATCTGGATTATCCATAGGAATTGAGGCAAAATTCCCCTGTTGACATGCCATTCATCTATGCTGGATTAAAAATCTAGCATTGCTGCCTCCCCAGCCAATGATCACGTTAAGAGTTATGATCCAGTGTATCGAGAGGGACTTGGGTTGAATGCAAGGCTAGAGAAGAAATGGGACTATTTTGGTTGAAACTTGATAATCTCACATATTGTTTGGGAAAGATGGGGAAGTTATCAAAGTAAATGTTAAGAGAGAATTCTGTTTCTATAACATTTAAATATATTTCATTTCTGAACCAAGATTTTGCAATTTGCCCAAATTCCGCAAATTCACTTACTTTTCTCATAACTTTTGTGATTTCTTCTGTGATTCTCTTACTTGAATAGAAGTAAAACGTCTAGGAAGGAACTGAAAGATGATATGAGTGAGGCTGAAATTCTTTTCTCTGTCTTTCGGCTTGGCTTGTGAGATATTTGTAGGCTTGGTTGCACATTTTCAAGAAAACTAAGGCAACGGAAGGCAACCTTGGCTCTTTTATGACTCATGGACTTCAACTCCCAAAATTTCTGAGTCAGCCAATTCTGGGAGTTGAAGTCCACGAGTCATAAAAAAGCCAAGGTTGCCTACCCCTGTTCTAAGGGATAGGAATTGTATTAATAAAAGCTGGGTTTTGTGACCAAACACTTCGTTTCTTATTTTTGAGGAACCATAGCATATAGTTGGCTCTACGAAATATTTTTAGTTAATATTATTGCCCGACACCATTACACTGTGCTTACATACGTTTGCTTTGTAAATATAGTAAGATCATTTTTCCCCCTTTCCTAGAGAAGAAGATTTCACAAAAACAATGTACCCCCCTCCAGATCCCATTGGTGTCAACGAATTGCACTGTTCCAATAATAAAAAGATTAATCTCATCTGTGATGCCATGAGACAAGCAATGGAGAACATCGATGCAACTAAGTAAGGGACATAAATTTACAAAACATCTACAGATACAAAGGCAGTATCAGTACACTGTCACATTGGTAACAAAGCCCAGGATGCAGCCCCATATTTAGGAAAAGTCTTAGTGATGGTCCCCCTTCAGAAAGCAGCTCAAGTGCAAGAGTTAGGAAAAGGGAAGACATACCTCACTTTCCTCACTCTTGACAGGTGAGGTTCACCAATTGAAAAAGAGAGAATGGTACTTCTGACTTCAAAAGTAGGAAGCGTACCGTGTCTCTCTTCTGTCTATCAAGACATGCTGCATTCATATATGCTATTGTGCCAGACTTTTAAAATAGTTCTCCAGTCTTTCAACACATAGATAATAGATAATTAATTCAACCACATTTTCAACTGGGAAATTGTGGGCAGTTTCAATCGAGTCAAATTCAAAACTGCTAAGAAACTCCTGGAAATTTGGCACTCTAACAGTCAGCCACCAACAGATATATAGAGATAAACCCTGTCTACATACTCTTAAAAGATGTAACCAAAACTCAAGGAAGACAGCCCAGAGCACCTCATCCCTAGCAGTCAACATTCAAATAAGCAGGAAACAGCGAGAGATAAAGAAAAGACAGTACTAGTCAATGAACCATTAAGGAAAAAAATGATACCCCAGGGCAAACTCCTATTACATACACAGGCAGCAAACGCCACTCTTCCATACATTGATGATGTTACCTAGCTTAGTGATTAAATGTGGACAGCATAACACCAGCTGCCTGCAATTAGTGCAGGTTCGCATCCCACCAGGCTCAAGGTTGACTCAGCCTTCCATCCTTCCAAGGTAGGTAAAATGAGGACCCAGATTGTTGGGGGCAATTAAGCTGACTTTGTAATAATGCCGCTTGGGTGTGTGTGTGAAAGCCCTAATAAGCAGGCATATACATAGAATGAAGGCTACTGCTAAGCTTGTAAGCCGCCCTGAGTCTTCGGAGAAGGGCGGGATATAAATGGAATTAAAATAAAAAAATAAAAATAAATAAGTGTCTAAGCTTTTGGCTTGCCTGGGCCGCGCTGAGTGAAGAGGAATTGTCTTGGGTCGCATACAAAATATGTAATACAATTAATGAATATAAATAACAAACTTGCTTTAAAAGTTTACAATCCTGTGGGGCCCAAGTTACTGGCTGTCTAGGGTCACACACATTGATGCAAAGCCGATGCCTGTTCAGAATGGAAAGTAGGTTTGGAAAAAGAAAACTAGGCCTTTCTTCCAGGTTAACAGCTCAATGATGTTCCTGCAAAATTCAGTTTGTTTTATTGGTCTCTAATCAAATAGCCATTTTTAAACATTTCTGGACTGACTTGCAATAGAATTCAGTAGCAATCCTACGTCAGTCAGAATTGTCATGAGATAATTTTTTTAAAAAAATAAATCCCAAACCCTCAAGTTCCCCATTTTTAACTCTTCCTTTTTCTTCCTGGACTCTTTAGGTACTGCTTAGCCATTCTGACTTCTCATGTCAAAAAGAGTCCTCCAGAACTGGAAACAGCCCTGCATAGAATTCGTCAGCTTCAAGGTGCAGTATTAGATTGTTTAGTTGAACAGAACTCTTATGACTACTTAAATCATAATTCAAATAATCCAGTGTGCAGCTAGAGCATACCTTCTCCCCAATTTCAACTTTGTTGTATGTGAGTAAGTAAACATCAGGAAATGGAGTTTCAAATGACAGCCAAATTAATATTGTAATTTATTCTACTCAAGCAAGGCAGATTAATAAGCCAGTGTACACACACACACACACACACACAATATACAGTGTGTAGCTTTATGGCTTTTCTATTTTATTCTTTGAACTCTCGTTTACCAACATTATCAAATTACTGAGTGACATAAATCTATATTGCACAGAGAATAAAGATGAACGAAGGCAATTTGGAAATAAACCACCGTTTGGTTATCAATGACAGACACTCGCAGATACAGAACTTTTATTATACACATTAGAAAACTACAACATTACATTACTTTTTGACATAATCGCCATTCAAATTGAGGCACTTGTCATAATGTCTTACAAGGTTTCAAATTCTTTAGTAATAGTCGCTCAGCACCAAATCTGGGCTATGGGGTGGTGGTGATCAAAAACATCCCAACGGAACTGCTTCAGAAGTTCTTGGGTGCATCTAGCAGTCTACGGGCGAGCATTATCGTGAACCAACACCACACCAGAAGTGGTACCATAGAAAATCCTGCCAGATGTGAAGATGCCAAAAGAGTACTGCAAGTGAAGTTCATGGAGCGTTGGTTCGACCATCAATTCAGAAGTCTCTGAAACATTACGAAAACTCAAGACGAGCCATCCATAACAAGCATCGGGGCATGCTGACGTCCGGTGTGGTGTTAGTTCACGATAATGCACACCGCTAGACGCACCCGAGTACTTTTGAAACAGTTCCATTGGGATGTTTTTGATCACTCCCCCTATAGCCCAGATTTGGCACTGAGCGACTACTACTAAAGAATTTCAAACTTTATAAAACATTATGACAAGTTCCTCAATTTGAATGGCGATTATGTCGAAAAGTAATGTAATGTTGTAGTTTTCAGTTCTGTATCTGCGAGTGCCTGTCATTGATAACCAAACGGAGGTTTATTTTTGAGTTGCCCCTGTATGTATGTATGTATGTATACTTGCCTGTCAGCCAAGTAAAGAGCAAATTGCCCTCTCATGCACCTCCTTATACATATTGTTGTTGTGGATCTGCTCACTGAAAAGGTGAACATCATTTCAAAGGCCAGTGTGGCCATTCAGATTTTTGACACAAGGCAACATCATCAAACTAAAGCAACAGAGCTTAGACCAGTTTCCCACTACTGAGTTAGAATGTCTTCATAGCATCATCAAGCCATCATTGAAATGATTTAGTACCTTTGCTGTGACTTTGGCACAAGAGCGTTCAGCAATTCTGGAAGATGCTAAAGTGGAGATGACCTTATTTTTCTTTGGTTCATTCAATGCCCAGTCACTCAAATCAAGGTACCGATGAAGTCCAGAGTATCTCCTAGAATGCTGTTTTTATTGTAGAGTAGAAATTGAAACTAAGTTTTCACTTCCTTCCCCACAAGATATCTGCCAAGTTAAAGGCATTCCCTACAAACCCTATGGAAGAGGGTAGGAAAAAACAGCAGGAATTGGTAACTTTGGGATATCTGAGGGAACACCTGCTGCCGGCATCAAGTTCCCTTCGTCCTGTGCGCTCCCACAGGGAGGGCCTTCTCAGGGTGCCGCCAGCAGAGTTATAGGGGTTTTAGATTTTAATTAAGGATAATTTAATCTATTTTAATTGTTATTAATTTTTGTATTGTGATGTTGTTTTAATTGCCTTGTGAACCGCCCTGGGTCCTGTGGGAGAAGGGCGGTATATAAGTTTAATAAATAATAATACAATAATAATAACTGGCAGTTCTGATTCAAGGATGTAATCACTACAAAAGGAGAAAGCGCTTCTGTATATTTATCGGAGAAGTAACCTCTGCATTGCCTATTAGCAAAAATAACACTCTTTTGCCCAAAATTAGGGTTTGCTCTGTTTTTTCTGGATAAGGTTCTGCCTTTTCAGCATTGAATTCTTGAAGACTGAACCCATATGGTACGTGGAAACAATGCCTGGCTTTTAATTAAAATTAATCTTAACAGGACAGACTTCAGAAACAATTGGATCTGTCAGTGTAGAAGAAGCATTGAAATACCTGCTGTATCTGGTGGATGTCAGTGAATTGTATGATTATTCACTGGGGACATATGACTTCGATTTAGTCATCATGGTTGCTGAAAAGTCTCAGAAGGTAGGATTGGATCTTGTTCTGATTCCATAGATCTTGATCTAGCTACGTTATGAGAAAAATTGTGAAAGGCGTTCAAGAACTGCCACCCTCACCACTCAGTCTCTTCAGCATTTGTAAAATAACAAAAACTCGTACATTAAGCACAAGTCTTAAAAATTACCTGTTTTTCAGTATTGTTTGTTCTGTCGCTCAGCCACATTATTCCATTTCATTGGCTATTTGGCTGTTTAATTAGATTGTCAACAATGGCTCATTCTTCTGGCTGAATGTGCGTATGAGAGAAAAAGGAGAGAGAGAGGGGGGGGGGAGGGAGAGAGGGAGAGAAAGCACATTTATGGTTTCCATAATATCAAAAGGACCAGTGTGGTGTCATCAAGAAACCATGTGTGATTTCATAGCTAATAGAACAGACATAACACAAGGCCCGGGGGCCAGATCCGGCCCGCGAAGTGGTTTCATGTGGCCCGCGAAGCCATCCTGGAAACAGTGAGGGAACGGCCCCCACTCCCTTAGCCCTGGCCCAGAGACCCTCAGATCTGTCCCACTCCTGCCCAGGGCCCCATAGGCACCCTTGATGCGAACGATGTAGAGCTGGTCACGCCCACCCAGTAGGCCATACGCACTCTAGCCACGCCCACCCAGTAGGCCACACCCACCCTGGCCACACCCACCCGGCCCCCTGAGGTCAACCACAATGCTGATGCGGCCCTCAATGAAATTGAGTTTGACACCCCTGTAATAGAATAAAGTACGTGTAGTCCTTGACTTACAATGGTTCATTTGATGACCATTCAGCATTACAACAGCACTGAAAAAAGTGACATGATTGTTTTTCAGTTAGGACCTTTCCAGCCTCCCCGTGATCACGTGACCAAAATTCAGATGCTTGGCAACTGGTTCATCCCAGGGTCATGTGATCCCCTTTTGCAACCTTCTGACAGGCAAAGTAAATGGGGGAGCCAGATTCACCTAACAACAGGTTTACTAACTTTTTAACTGCAGTGACTCACTTATCAACTGAGGGAGGAAAGATCATAAAATGGGGGCAAAATTCACTAAAAGGTCTCGCTTAACAACAGAAATGTTGTGCTCATTTGTGGTCGTAAGGGAGCTACCTGTGTCCATGAGCAAAATGAAGAACAAGGGAAATGGTTCAGAAAACAATATCAAATGTGTTTGTAACAAGTAGCAAGAAATTAGTTTGGTGGCCCCCTCTTCACGCAAAGATAAGCATGCTATTTCAATGTTGTTTTTTTTAAATTACTCTGGCAATTCAGGCCTGATATCAGTAACTTTTATTTATTTATTTATTTGCAGGATCCTAAGGAATATCTTCCATTTTTAAACAAACTTAAGCAAATGGAAATCAATTATCAGCGATACTCAATAGACAAATATTTGAAGCGATATCTGAAGGCTCTCTACCACCTTAGTAAATGTGGTAGGTACATTGGAAATGTGACACACACACACACCCCGCCAGACAGAAAGTCATGAATAAGCAACACTTTTTTTAAAGCATTATAATACTGCTTGGAAATGACTGAAAATGCTGGTAGGGAAGTCACCGAGGAAAGCCTCTGAAACCATGGAAGAGCACGTATGCTGCCCATCGTGGTTTAGGGAAGGTTTTGAATCAGCTCACTGGAAACTGTGAGGAGAGAAGTAGTAAAGAGGGAGGAGATCTTTTCAGGCCAATAGGTATGCTTGGAATATGGAGGATGGATCCCTCTAGGGGACTCGTGCATTAAAAAATGGTTGCCGGGGAGATGTAGAACATAAAACCCCATGAATTACAAGATGAGTCTGCTCCCCCAGTTGCTTCTAGCTTCTTTGTTTAAAAGATCTGGGGTAGTTGTTTTTTTTTAATGGATAAGTGGTTGCCAAGGGAGATGCAAGCAAGTAAATTGAGCCTTCGAAATCACAGATCTGATATAATTGTACTATGCAGTCATCCAGATTTGAAAAAAAGAAAAAAAAAGTTTTGAAGTAGGACATGATTTGGAGTGCAAACTGTTGAAACTGTTTCCTGGATTTGGGCAACCTAACAAGCTGTAGTTTAAAATAAAATGTCATCGCAGTGAATCCAAACTGGGTCCCACAGACCTATGCAAAGCTTCGCCTCTTCAGTGTCTGAAGAAAATATCTCTTGTTTTTCTCAGGCTCAGAACATTTTCCAGAGTTCCTAAATTTGGTGGTTGACCAGAATTTGTATAATGAAGCCCTCAAGCTCTATTTGCCAGACACACAAGAATACAAGGTACACAAATAGTTTTCCGTCCGTCTTTATTTGTGGTCCTTTACTGATGTGAGCAGGCAGCTGCACTCGAGTCATAAAGTACACGCTGCACACTGGCAGAGATCATTCTCTGAATATTTCCTTCGTTTATCAAACGCAGAGTACTTTAGCTAGAGGTTCCTCTTACATAAAATTTGGTTTCTGACTTCGGGTTTACGTAAGCTTTTAAATGTGATCTATTGTCTTTTGAATTAGAGGAGACATCTGATCTGCAAAAGGGTTGTGTGGAACCTGGTTCCCTTAGAAATCGGCCAGGGATTCCTCATTAAAAGGTTTTGTAAAGCAAAATGAATCCTCTGATAGTTTTTCCATGCATGGTGTTGCATCAGTCTTTCCCCGAATGTGCAACGGAAGGACTAGTAAAATGCAAAAATATTTGCTCTGGTTTCAGATGCTTCCCAATCTCGCCTACACATAGGGTAGATAGCCTGTGCAACTCCTTTGGCAGATGAGTAACGGAATGCTCACTTTACAATTCCACTAGAAAAACAGCCGAGAACAATCAGCTCTTTGATCTGAGGCAAAGCCCGGGACCATTTCCCTGTAACTATTATTTTGCAGACCATCAGCTATGCCTATGGAGAATATTTAATCCAGAAGCATCTCTCTGGACAAGCTGGGCTGATCTTCTTCCGATGTGGCGCCTTTGAGAAAGCTCTGGATGCTTTTTTGATCAGTGGCAACTGGCAGCAAGCCCTCTGTGCAGCTGCCGAACTTTGTTACACTGAAGACAAGCTGGCCAGCCTGGCAAGGAGTATAGCAGGTGAGCATCCATGCTATCCTACACCTCTGTCTCCTTTCCAAATTTGGCGTCCCCATGTTTTTATTTGTATTATCTTTTTACAATTCATTTTCCTTTCCGAAAGCATAAAGGTGGTGCTTAAAAAGGCTGTTCGTGCTTAATAGATAGTACAATTGACACGCACGGCACTTGGCAGAATCACTTAAGAACCAGAGCAAGAAAAAAAGGGGAATGTGAGGAACTCTGGGGAATTGGGGAGGCATGGAAAACGAAGATAAACATCTGCAAACAGACGAACCCACTGCTAAACTTGAAATTCGTTCCACGAAGTTAATTTTGCTTGTACATTGATCAACACATAAAAACTCATTCAAACTGTGACATAGCCAAAGGCATCTTACCTGTCATGTCTTATTTATTTATTCACAGATTTATATGGTTGCCCATAGGTTTATATATGACTCAGTATATGACTCAGGGCAGCTAACAGTGCTAAAAATGATAAAACAAAAACAAAAATATACAACCCGTAGCAGACAAGGAGTTAACAAAAAACAAAACAAAAAAACCATAATTGCAGTGAAAACAACCAGGAGACAGGATTCATTACACACCCAGGGCCCCAGGCTTGACCACAGAGCCAGGTTTTCTTGTGCAAGGCCTACAGGGGTGGCCCAGTCTGATCTCCAAAGGGATGGTATTCCAGCGAGCAGATGCCAAGGCAGAAAAGCTTATTCTCCTGGGCATGATAACTGGCATTCTTCGCCCTCTCTCTCCTGACCAGATAGGACAGGTAGAAACAGCCAGAGAGAGCTGGTCCCATAAGTAACCCGGTTTCGAGCCTTTAAGGGCTTTAAAGGTGATTACTAGGACCTTAAGGGACGCGGTGGCTCAGTGGGTTAGGACACTGAGCTTGTCGATCAGAAAGTCAGCAGTTTGGCGGGTCGAATCCCGAGTGCCGTGTAACAGAGTGAGCACCTGTTACTCGTCCCAGCTCCTGCCAACCTAGCAGTTCGAAAGCACATAAAAATGCAAGTAGAAAAATAGGGACCACTACGGTGGGAAGGTAACAGCGTTCTGTGCGTCTTTGGCGTCTAGTCATGCCGGCCACATGACCACGGAGACGTCCTCGGACAAGCGCTGGCTCTTCGGCTTTGAAACGGAGATGAGCACCGGCCCCCTAGAGTCGGAAACGACTAGCACGCATGTGCGGGGGAACCTTTACCTTTACCTTACTAGGACCTTGAGTTGCACCTGGAAGCATACCACAACAACGGTGTCACATGCTAAAATACAAGACCCACTAACTGCCTGTGTCACTATACAGGTAGCTCTCAACTTACAGCAGTTCTTTCAGTGACCGTTTGAAGTTACAATGCCACTGAAAAAAGTGACTTAGGACCATTTTTCACACTTAACGACCATTGTAGCCTCCCCACGATCATGTGATTTACTTTTGGACGCTTGACAACTGGTTTGTGTTTATGACAGTTGCAGTATCCCGGAGTCATGCTTGCAGCCTTCTGACGTGCCAAGTCAATGGGGAAGCCAGGTTCACTTAGCAGCCATGTTGCTAACTTAACAACTGCAGTGATTCACTTAACCAATGTGGCAAGAAAAGTCCTACACTGGGATAAAACTCACTTAACAAATTTCTCACTTAGTAATATAAATTTCGGGCTCAATTGTGGTCGTACGTTGAGAACACCCTGTACCTGCTGAAGTTTCTGAATGCATTTCCGTGGCAGCCCTAGGTAGAGTTTGTGGCTGCAGTCCAATCTGGAGATCACTCGGGTATGAGTAACCTCGAGGAAAGCCTCCCAGTGTGTCCACGGGAGCCCATTAATCTCCACCTATGACTGAAAGCTTGGAAATTGTAGCAGAAAACTACTTTCGTTTGGTCCTTCCCAAACAGCAACCTTGCCCGACTTCTGAAGATGTTTTTTAGCACTAGCCAAGTATGGTATGGGGCTCAGGTGTTGAGAAAGAAGATGCACGCTCTCTTCAGCTGATGTAAGCCACCATCTCTAAGCCTTAGCAACTCTTTGAACCAGCTCTCTCCCTGGGACTGCATAGCTGAGGTAGTGTGGTACCCTTTTGTGTACCTATTGCCAAAGTGTAAGAATAGGGGTGAGTGACTGAGGAGCTACATTTGGTTCGGAGGCTTGTGAAACTTTTACCAACTTGAAATACTGTCGAAGCACCACATCTTTGCTTCTATTTTAGGAGAGGAGAAAAACAGCCTTTTAAAAATCTTGCATTCTCCTGAATACTTTCCTTCTTTTAGGGAGACTTACTGAAAAGAGAAAATACGTCGATGCAGCAGTTCTTCTGGAACAATATGCCAAGGTATAGTTCCTATTTTACTCTCTATCATTAGTTCTGTTTCTGATCCACTTTTTTATCTGGGGTTTTCCATCCGTGCATATCTCTCTCTCTCTCTCTCCCCTCTCTCTCTCTCTCTCTCTCTCTCTCCACAATGATGCCAGAATGATGACATCACCACCCAAGTGTTGTCATTAGCCCACTGCTCCACCAAGAGCCTTGGTGGAGCAGTGGGCTAATGCCTCCTTAAGTAACACCAGGTGCCTGCAATTAGTGCAGGTTCGCATCCCACCAGGCTCAAGGTTGACTCAGCCTTCCATCCTTCCGAGGTAGGTAAAATGAGGACCCAGATTGTTGGGGGCAATTAAGCTGACTTTGTAATAATGCCGCTTGGGGTGTGTGTGTGAAAGCCCTAATAAGCAGGCATATACATAGAATGAAGGCTACTGCTAAGCTTGTAAGCCGCCCTGAGTCTTCGGAGAAGGGCGGGATATAAATGGAATTAAAATAAATAAATAAAATAAAAAATAAATTTTGTACTTGTGGCCCAACATTTGACACAGCTATATCAATCATAGTATTTGCATCTGTGACAGTATTTCTAGAGTCCTGTTTTTGTGTCATTATTTCCAGAATCCCATTTTCCCTTTTTATCTTTAGCCTGGATTTGAAAATAGAAAGTGAACAATGAGCAGCAGTGGGTTGCTTCTCCCCCCCAACAATTAGCTAAAAATCAAAACACCTGCAGCTCTGTCTTCTGTTTGTAAACACCATGATTTGCCCACCATGTCTCTGGACAAGTTCCCTATTCTGCAGGACCCCCATGTCCTCATCTATCTACAGCCAAATGTACACACTTCACTGTGTTGAACCCTGTTGCTTAATGGCACCAAATTTATTATGAAAACCTCTTCGTCCATGCCACATCTGTTTATGTGACAAAGCTATCAGTCTTTCATCCATTCCCGACTGACAGTATAAGTACTGCTAAAGTATTGCTCGTTGCTATCCTAAAGATTTAACCCACCTAATAAAATTAGCTCGATATCTCAAAAGTCCTGTGAAGGATACCAGATAAGGGAAAAACAAGAGCTGGTTCAGGCATGTATGGCTAGAAATAGATTTAATTAGAGACATACCTCATCTGATGCTCTTGAATAGCACTATGGCTGAGTGGACGTGGAAAGATAGACGCATTTGGAACATGAAGTTATATCTGCTCTAGTTCTTCACGGATGCAGAATATTACCTGCAATGTAGTGATAACGCTACAGGAGAAAATCACAAAAGTACGAAGAACACCAAATAGAAATAGAATGACTGTGGCAAAAGAAATCAAAGATAATACCAATATCACCTTGGGTACAGTGCAGGAGCCCTCTCCCTATAGATACTCAAATGTGGAAACTCAGTATTATTATTATTATTATTATTATTATTATTATTATTATTATTATTATTATTATTATTATTATTAATTTTATTTGTGTACCGCCCTTCTCCCGAAGGACTCAGGGCGGTGAACAGGGCAATACATGTTAAAAAGACAGAATACAAAAATTAAAATAGATTAAACAAAGTGCCCAGAACTCTTAAATAGATTAAAACACATTTAAAAGTAATAAAAACCCAACCCCATCCCATCAGGCCAGGCCAGCTTGTTCAAAGAGATACCTCTTTAGATCGCGCTGGAAGGAGCGAAGGTCGGGCGCCATCTGGAGCTCAACCGGAAGACGGTTCCATAAATCCGGCACGCCCACAGAGAAGGCCCTCCCCCTGGGGGCCACCAGTCGGCATTCTTTGACCGGTGGCACCCTGAGGAGACCCTCTCTGTGGGAGCGTATTGGGCGGAGGGAGTATCCCATACACTTGATTAGCATTGACTCTAGACCATCCCGACACAGTTCATATGGCTTACATGAAGTCGTCAGGCTCAAGTGCACTTACTTCGAACACGTCCCATTTCATGAATGTTGATGTATATATATATATATATGAACCTGCTCTTAAACCTATGAATACTACGAGGTCAAGCAGAGTACTGACTGTGTATTAGGAATACTACAGAATACTATTTTGTTTCTTTTCTGCTAGCAGCATTCAAGAGAGAGAAATATTTGATTAGTTAGCAAAATGGCCATAAATATTTGATTTACCTTCTTCCAGGACTATGAAGAGGCCATCCTGCTTCTTTTAGAAGGAACTGCCTGGGATGAAGCCTTGAGAATAGTAAGATTCCTGAAGCTGTTGAATTCTTTCCATTATCTATTGGAAAGTGTTGTGTTTTGTTTTGTCAAGAGAGGTTTATTGTTTTGTTTTCCATTTCAGATTTACAAATATAATAGGACTGACATTCTAGAGACCAACTTCAGGCCATCTTTGTTGGAAGGTAAGGGCACCCTGACTTCCTGAGAGCTGGTACGTGCTTGGAGGTATGAGTTTAATGAGATTCAAATTAGGTGAAGTGGGAGAAAGCGTGTTGGTCTGAGATAAGGACATATAAAGGGATATTGCGCAATTTTGTCTCTGGGCACAAAGAACATCTAATCTTGATCTTGATTTTTTTTTTCATTGTTCACTGCCAAATCAAAGTTTTTAAATGTGTCTGCTTCAGCTGCAGGTGTATAATTTTCCTTTTACTGTGATCACCTCTCTAGCTCAAAAAAATCATTTGGTGTTCTTGGAAACACAGAAAGCAGAATTTTCTCGCCATCGCAAGCGCCTTTCTGTAGTTCGAGAGCTTAAGCAGCAAGCCCAAAATGAGCTTCTAGGTAATGTATTTCAATGGAATTGTGTTTTGTGACACTAATTCATACAAAGCTCCTTGTTAGTGCCTTGAGATAAGAGCAGGAACTTCAGAGACTACTTCAACAAAATAATAGTTTCTACTAGTTATGAAGTGCTACACAAGTGAGAATGTGGGTAGGCTGGGAAAACAATGGTAAGACCACTGATTTAAACATTCAGGAGATAGCCGTGAATCAGTTGGCAACTGATCTCAAACAATGGCAGTTTAGCCTAGATCAGTGATGGCGAACCTTTTAGAGACCGAGTGCCCAAAGTGCAACCCAAAACCCACCTACGTATCGTCGGGTGCCGGGTGGGCATGACTGCAGTGGTAACGGCAGACTGGGTGGGACTAAAAAGTTCAATCAATCGATTCCAACTTTGCGAGATCTTTTTTTTCCCCCGCGAGAAGTTAAAATTGATTGATTGATCCTTTTTTTTTTGTTTGCACACGGTGGCAGAGGCCTAAAGGGAAAAGGTATTATAAAACCCAGCTGAAGGCCTAGGACAGGGGCGACGGCACGCGTGCCCACAGAGAGGGCTCTGCATGCCAACTGTGGCACTCGTGCCATAGGTTCGCCACCACGGGCCTAGATGGAAACAAATTGAGGAAGAAGTGTTTTAAATCACTCAACAAAGTATTTGAACTAAAGTTGTCAGGAATATCTGCCATACATCCAGAGGAATAAGATGCTGGACTAGATAGAACTCATTCATTCATTCATTCATTCATTCATCTTATTAACTAAGAGATCAGACTGCATTTCTGAACATTCCACGTCAGGGATCACTTCACATCAGGGGCCATAGGTCTACTCTTACCTTTTTCCTTGGTTTTACCTTCCTTGGATGCACCTGAAACATTGCAGAATGTTTCTAAAACAGTCAAAAAAGTGCTATTGAAATGAAGTAGTGAGAGGGGAGTTTATTTAGCAGATAAGATGTGCATGTTTCCCCCCCCCCTTTTATTGATCAAAATAACTAATTTTTGCAGATCACGAAGCGTCAAATTGTCCTGAATCGGATCTCTTTTCTGATACCAGCAGTTTGGTGACAGCCAGTGACACAAGTTCCAAATATACTCACAGTAATTCAAGAATATCTGCGTATGTTACTTTGCCTTATCTTAGCTTTGGTGTACAACAGTTTCACTGCCATTCGTGTCCCAAGTGGAAAATTTTGGAATTTCATTGGTTCCCAGATATAAAGACTGCCTTTCTTAGATCTGCCTTTGCTACCTGGACTCCACTGGGAGATTGATAACCAAACAGGCTGAAAAGCAACTTCTCTTGGCTCCTGAGAGGCCTGCAACATTAATCATTAACATTAAACATTTTCGCCTGTAAGAAAAATAATTTTAGAATTTTGAGTTTGTAAGAGTTGGAGAGAGAAAATTTCACCTTTTAAAAGTAATCTCCTTTAGGAATTCAGTATAATCTATTATAAAGGTTGGCCATATATGATGAGGCGTTGAAGTGTATGGCTAATGACATGATTCCAGTTCTCAGATCATGGGTGTACAGAGAGATAACGAAGGCATAGGAATAAAAATAATTCCTTTGTTGATTCTGTTGGTATTAATTGGAACCAGAGATTACATTTCCCCAAAAGACAAGGACATAAAAATGCTTCAGTCTCTGGCAATAATCACAGTTAATAGTGAAAAAAGAAGGAAAATGGATAAATTTCATTCCAAACTTTACACTCAGAGCTGATTGTTCTTGACATTGTAAACAAGGCTCTTTGAACGAGGTGATTCATATAGATGAGAATGTGAGCAGGCATTCCTTCAGTTCATTAAAGTACCGTATTTTCCAGCGTATAAGACGACTGGGCGTATAAGACGACCCCCCAACTTTTGAGATGATTTTCAAGATTTTTCGTCTTATACGCCGGAAAATCAGCGAGCCCGGGAAGGCACGCCCTCCCCTCTCACTGTGGAGGAAGCAGGGCAGGCTGGCGTCCGGCGGGAGCCAGCAGGGCAGGCTGGCGTCTGGCGGGAGCCAGCAGGCCAGTCCTGCGCACGCGCTCCCCGGCTCCTAAGGAGTCCTCGGGGAGCCATGGCAGGCGCCTCACACTCTTCCCTCTTGAAGCAGCATCGGCGGAGCCGTCCGGCGTCGGGCGGGAGCCGGCAGGGCAGTCCTGTGCAGGACTGCCCTGCCGGCTCCCGCCAGACGCCAGCCTGCCCTGCTTCCTCCACAGTGAGAGGGGAGGGCGTGCCTTCCCGGGCTCGCTGACCTGCAGCCAAGCCAGAGCCAAAAGGGGCCTTTCCTTCCACCCACCCTTTGGAATAGACGCAAGAGCTCCCGGGGTCTGACGTTTGCAAGGGGGAGGGGAAGGGGCTGAGAGGCTCTTGGGGGTGGGAAGGGAGAGTCACGTTGGAGGGGGGACTGGACTAAGGAGGCTTGAAGTTGCTTTGCAAGAACGGGGGCGCTCGATTGATTTATGTACTATTTTCTGGCGTATAAGATGACTGGGCGTATAAGACGACCCCCCAACTTTTGAGATGATTTTCATGAGTTAAAAAGCCGTCTTATACGCCGGAAAATACGGTAGCTATTTTTTTGAATGTTTTGCTTATCTGCACAGTGTAAATCTGCTTCTTTGTGACTACATATGTATTCAGTTTGAAACTCCTTTATTTTCCCCTTTATAAAAATCCAGATGCACATAGAAAACTTGCTGCACATAGAAAACAAGCATACTAGGAGAAAAGGTTTTCTCCTTCTCTTGATGTGCAACTTTTCCATTTTCAGGAAAGGAAAGGGTTTGCATTTGGAGGGAGCAGAGCTAGCTTAAGGCGGTCATCTTGTCCTATAAATTCCATCTGCAGTCTGAAGTTACACAAACCAGGCTTACCATTTTAGGATGAGACTTCCATCATCCAATGTAACCCGTGTGCAAGTGCAAAAATACTTACCAGATCAAATGTTTATAAGCTGTCCTCCACCCCCCACCCCCCACCAATCCCTTTAGCCTGTCTCTACATTTCTCCACTACTACCTGGCCAGCTCATTTTGCAGATGCTGTTTGTTCTCTTGTAGACGTTCCTCAAAGAACCGTCGCAAGGCAGAACGCAAGAAACACAGTCTGAAGGAAGGGAGTCCCTTAGAAGATGTTGCACTTTTGGAGGCTTTAGGGGAAATCGTTCGAAATATTGACAATTTGAAAGGTTAGTTGCAAAGGCTGGTTCTTCAGATTTTGGACCTGGCTCAGAAAAACAGCCCTAAAGGAGATCAGGCAAAGAACTGATGGAGATGTCCAAAATCAGGGCCTCATGGTCATGTCTAGAGAGATTCCAAACGTTGATCTTTACCAGTCTTGGAGTAATAGGGAGTTGCATAAAAGCCTTACTTCCTTATCGGATGAGCCTAATTACCAAATCCACACATCCAAACCAAGTTTGTAGATGGGATAACAATTTGTGAATACTTAACTGTTCATGCTAATTTATTTACTTATTTGTTTATTAGACTTTTATACCACCTTATTACTTTATAAGTAACTCAAGGTGGTGAACATACCTACTATTCCTTCCTCCTCCTATGTTCCCCACAACAACCCAGATGGCTTTCACACTTAAGGTGGGACTAGAATGTACAGTCTGCTATCAATTCTTCACCATTGGCTCTTATTTTCTTCTCACTTTTAGAATCTTCTGATATGATAGTAGTCTTAAATAAATCAGATTAATCTTTTAAAAATGGCTGCAAATGAGCTAGTTTTTTTTAAAAAACCAAAACCAAAAAAACAGTGCTGAGGAGATAAAACACAGTGATCGTTCTCACTGTCTTGTCTTTTATTGCACTTTGGTTCTCTTTTACTTGTCCTCGTTCCTAAATATAATCAGGCCTGTAATCACTACTTTGATAGCAGAATAGCATAAGAGAAATGGTGCACACGGGTGTGTTGGCTTAGCATTTAAAAGACACTGAGCTTGTCAGCTGGAAAACTTGACAGCCTGTTTTTCAAGACCTGAACGCTGCACAACAGGGTGAGTTCCCATTCATTGTCCCAGCTCCTGCCCACCTAGCAATTCAAAAGCAACTAAATGCGAGTAGATAAATAGATACCACTTGCGTTGGAAGGTAACAGCATTCCATGCGCCTTTGGCATATAGACATGCTGGCCACATGACCATGGACAATGTCTTCAGATAATGCTGGAGATGAGCGCCATGCTCATATATAGTTTGCTTTCCATTCATCTCAAGAACTCTGGAACCATTGGATAGAATGCTGGAACTTTCTAACTTATTAGCCCTGTCAGCCGATAGTGTTATTTTTAGAATGTAGGACATTTCTAAATACGCTTTCCAGAATGTCCCTAGAGGAACGAAGCTCTACAGCAATCTCCAGGGCTGCTGCTCTGAAATCTGTGAGTTTGACCTGATAGATGCAGCTTACACCTATATCTCTGAAAAGGGGGGGGGGTGTCATTATTTTCAACCTAGAGGGCATGGAAGAAAGAGGTTGATCTTCTCTGTGTGCCCTTTTTTAAAATGCATTTTAAACTTACTAGAGTGAGATCTTTTTTTCTCCCCAAGGTGAGATACACAGCATTTTAAGGCACCTAGTCCTGTATAGCTATGATGAGCAAGCCCAGGAATTGCAACAGGCCTTTGAAGATACCCTTCACTCGATGGAGAGCTCCCTGCTTGAAATCTGGAGCCCAGACTTGCAGCATATCCCAGCCAACCCAGTAAGACATTAATTCCAGTGTGTGCCCCCTTGGTACTCTTAACTGGCACGCTGTCTTACACTTGTTTCATTTTGAAAAAAGCATTCTTAAGGAGATCACTTTATTTGAAGAAAAATCAGTTGCAGCGAAGGTATTCACAAACGAGTGTATCCATGAGGGGGGGAGGGAAGGTCAGGAGGAGGCAAACGACAAAAAACAGCCTCAAGTTACCCGCTTTATTCTTGATACGCACTGTGATGTTGCATGCATGTACAAGATGGGAAGAGCATAGGATGCAACTGCATGCCGCTACTTTGGCCTGGGGAATATATGGTAGCGGTTTAGGTTCTCACTCTCATTGCATTTTATTTTTTTAAAAAATCACAGCTGTACCCGATAATGGGTTGTTGGTGGGAGTTAAATTTATTAAGGATAAGACCCAGCTGTCAATAATGTGCCATACAGCGTAGTATATAGCAATTTTATTTAGCTAATTTCTTTTAAGAGAATGCCATTTCACAGGTTTGTGTCAAGAAATCTGTTACTGCCAGGAAGATGATGTATATATGAGGGCAGATAGTCCTTGAACTATGACCATTTGTTCAGCAACCGTTCAAAAATATGATGGTGCTGAACAAATGATTCTTGAAGTTCTGCCTGTCCCAGCATCTCTATGTCATATGATCACAGTCTGGGTACTTTGCACACCCCTCATCCATGTATGCCACACCTCTTGCACTTCCCTTGAACCCTTGTGCACCCTCATTGATCTTCCCCTACACCCTCTCGCTTCTTCCCCCACTCCCCCCCCCCCCGACCTGGGACTTACAACTTCCTGTCAGCTTCCCCACTGACTTTGGTTGTGGAAAGTCAACAGGAAGTTGCCTCACCTAACAACAATGGGATTTAATTAATGACAGCTCCTGGGACACAGGGTTTTTTGTTACTAACAACACAGTCCCAATTGCCGTCATGAATCAAGGACTACTTGTAAATTCAAAGCAGGTGCAAGCGTGGGTTGGGAAACAAAATCAGGTTATAATTCTCCTGTTTGTACCATAGGGTAAATAAGGATTTTCTGGTATTGTTATTCTAAATAAATCAACATGTTACTAATTCCTTGCAATTTTAGATCCTGGGTCCCAATTCAACTGCTAATAGCATAAGTGCTGCCTATACGCAACAGAAAGTGATGGCTCCTATAGTACACGGTAAGACAGATCATGTAGTTTACAAATTAATTACAATTTAAGAGTGTGTGTGTGTGTGTGTATACGTGCACACGTGTGTTTTGCACGGAACCTTGTTACTGTCCTAATAGTATATTAATGTACCATGAAAAAAAGTTGATTTTGCCCATTTACAATGTGAAATGGAATAGCAAACCAAATTTATTTAAATTATTTATTGAATTTTCTATTTCACAGCAGTGACTGAGCAGCATACAAATGAAATATTATCATCAGCTCTTCAAATACTGCTCACTTGTGGGCTGATCGTTCTGGCTTTTTGTAATTCTCAACTGTCAAAAGCTGATCAAAAAATAACTTTTCCCCCAGTTGCAAGAAAGATTACTTCATGCAGTGTGGAGGGAGATTGTGAAATTTAGAAATTGAGCAAACCCCTTCCTTGCTTACTTATGCGCCTCGGCCAGGGTCTAACATAGGAGTTTTGAACCCAGTCCCTAGGTGTAGTTACCATGAAGCATGCCATTTAGGAAAGCTCAGAATTGAGCTTGCGGTTTTAGGTAGCAAATGAATAAAATTTTAGCTTATTCTTCAGTGATTTCAAGTAGCAGACAAAGCATAGGACTATTTTCACAGTGGTACATTTCTTTTTATCTCATTTGTGAGGTTTTGTTAATTATTTTTGTCAGAATGTTTACATACGTTTTTCTGTAATACCTGTTACTTTTGCTTGTTTGTTTGCTTATCTTATTTGTAGGATTATCTCTTGCTTTTTCTTTCTCTCAGATCCAGAGATCTTTATTGCTCCCAAACTCAACAAAAACACTCAGTGGAAGCTTACTCTTCTCCAATAAACTCAGTTCCACAGCTATTGTCGGGATGAAGATCTCTATACAGGTAGTCCTCGCTTACCAACAATTGGGACCAGGAACTCCATCACTAAGAGATGCAGTCACAGGGTGTGATGTCAGTTGACCATGCCAACTTACAACAGCAGTTCCAACGGTCCCAGTTGCCATCCATTAGGTGAATCCTGCATTGTCACAGCATCCTGTGGTCATGTTATCACTATTCGTAACCTCCTGCATTGACTTTGCTGGCAGAGAATGTTGCAAATTCTGTAGGACCCTACAACGTCATAACTGCGAGTTGGTTGCTAAGCACCCAAATTGTAATCATGTGACCACAAGGATGCTGTGATGACCATAACCATGAGGACTAGTCATAAGTCCTCGTTCAGCACCGCTAAACAAGTGGTTATTGAGTGAGGGCTACCTGCATTTAAGTACTGTTTCTCATCATGTATCCTTTAAGTGAAGGATGAATTGGCTTACAAAGCAACGCAAATTCACCTTGCCCCTATGTATGTCTGATCATGGCCTTCCTCCCACTTTTTTTCTCCCAACATAGTCTTTATAACCAGATAGCAACCACTCAGCTTCTAGTATTGTAAATTATTTTTAATATGTTGCTTTGAACTCTCCAAACTCTTTTTTGCAGTTTAATATCTGATCTTTGGAAATTTTAAAGCAGGGCTATCAGTAGCACTTTAATTTTTTAGGGTTTTTTTTAAAGATATACAACTCACTATAAGATTTTTATTAATATATTACACCCTGTTGTGACAAATTGAATATTGATGGAACATTCTTTTTCTGAGAACAAAGGAGAAAGACAGGGGTTAATAAAGTTTTGTTGTAACTTTTTTCTTTGAATCTCTCACCTTTGATTTTCTACATAGTGAGACTCTCATAAAATATTGGAACATTTACTGAGTACACGGTCCTTTTCTGGAAATAGTTTCCAGTGACTGAATCAGATATATGAGCATTCATGTTTGTGTGGGAATAATAATCAATGCCTATTTGTATTTTTAATAAAGGGTGCGTATTACAAATATTGTGGATTGCAATTTCATAACTTTGTGCAACCTCTAAAGATGATTTATGCATGGCCAACGTGTAAGTTTGCCATTGAAAATCTGACTTTATTTTTAAAAGAAATCTCACAGCTGCTAAAGTTGCTGGGATATACTTAAAAGCATACAGCTAGCACATGGGTAGCACTGCCTACCTGAACAGGTGAGGCTTAACAATGCTGCAGAAACCACCCTACTGAAATTCATGACATATATTGGTATTTTAAGGTGCTACAACATCATTTTATTATTATGATTATGATTATGACTACTTAGAGCAGACATGCCAAACACAAGGCCTGGGGGCCAGATCCGGCCTGCGAAGTGGTTTCATGTGGCCCGTGAAGCCATCCTGGAAACAGTGAGGGAACGGCCCCCACTGCCTTGGCCTTGGCCCAGAGACCCTCAGATCTGTCCCACTCCTGCCCAGGCCCCCATAGGCACCCTTGATGCGAACGATGTAGAGCTGGCCATGCCCACCCAGTAGACCATACACACTTTAGCCATGCCCACCCAGTAGACCACGCCCACCCTGGCCATACCCACCCGGCCCCTTGAGGGCAACCGCAATGCTGATGCGGACCTCAATGAAATTGAGTTTGACACCCCTGACTTAGAGCAATCCCTCTGGGAAGTAAAACTCCAGTTGTCTATTCCACTCTTCCCCCCCTCCCTTTGGTAAGATAGACACCGATTTTCAGGAATACAATTATACAATCCTAATTTATTCAAGACAGTCCAGTTGAGTTCAGTGAAGCTTACTCTGGGGTGAATGAACGATGAAGTGCAGTTGCTGGCTCTCCGGCTAGATCACGGGTTGGCAACCCGCGGCTCCTGTGGCTCCTAGCCGCCCGGTGCGCACACACCTCTTCGAACGGGCAGTGGTGCGCGTGCACCTCTCCAAATGGAGAGTGGCACCGCCCGTTCTGAGAGGTGCGCGCGCACCTTTCCGAAGGGCGGAGGTGCGCACGCACCTCTCCAAGCCGCCGCCGTCCCGTCCGGAGACCTGCCGCGTTCACGGCAGCTGTGCAAACGGGATGGCGGCGGTTTGGAGAGTGCGCGCGCACTCGCCAAACCGCCGCCATCCCGTCCGGAGACCTGCCGCGTTCGTCAAACATTGACGAACACGGCAGCTGTGCAAACGGGATGGCGGCGGTTTGGAGAGTGCGCGCGCACCTCTCCCAAGCCGCCGCCGTCCGGAGACCTGCCGACGTTTGGGGAGGTTTGGGGAGGTGCGCGCGCACCTCCTCAAACCTCCCCAAACGTTGGCAGGTCTCCGTACCTCCGTGCGAACGGGCAGCGGCCCCGCTTGTTCGGAAAGATGCCGCGGCCCATCTGCAAAGCTGCCGAAAGCGGCAGCTTTGTAGATGGGCCGCGGCAGCTTTCGCAACAAGTGGGGCCGCTACCCATTCCGAGAGGTGCGCGCGCACCTCCCCAAACCTCCCCAAACGTCGGCAGGTCTCCGTACCTCCGCGCGAACGGGCCGCGGCCCATCTGCAAAGCTGCCGCTTTCGGCAGCTTTGCAGACGGGCCGTTGCCCATTCGCGCGGAGGTACGGAGACCTGCCGACGTTTGGGGAGGTGCACGTGCACCCCCAAAACCTCCCCAAATGTCGGCAGGTCTCCGGATGGCGGCGGCTTGGGAGAGGTGCGCGCGCACTCTCCAAACCGCCGCCATCCCGTTTGCACAGCTGCCGTGAACGCGGCAGGTCTCCGGACGGGACCGCGGCAGCTTTGCAGACGGGCCGCAGCAGCTTTCGCAACAAGCGGGGCCGCTGCCCGTTCGCGTGGAGGTACGGAGACCTGCCGACGTTTGGGGAGGTGCGCGCGCACCTCTCGGAATGGGTAGCGGCCCCGCTTGTTGCAAAAGCTGCCACGGCCCGTCTGCAAAGCTGCCGCTTTCGGCAGCTTTGCAGACGGGCCGTCGCCGTCACGCAACCGGGAACCGGTTCCATCACACATTAAAAAAAAAGGCAACCGCGCGCGTCCGCAAGAAACATTTTTGCGCATGCGCGTGCATGGACACACACACGCGGCTCCCACTTTTTTTATGTGTGATGGAACCGGTTCCCAGTGGCTCTTTTCCTTTTTCGGGTTGCCGACCCCTGGGCTAGATCATCTAATTCAGACATGTCAAACACAAGGCCCGGGGGCCGGATCCGGCCCGCGAAATGGTTTCATGTGGCCCGCGAAAGCCATCCAGAAAACAGTGAGGGAACGGCCCCCACTGCCTTGGCCCTGGCCCAGAGACCCTCCTTCTGCCAGAGACCCTCAGATCTGTCCCACTCCTGCCCAGGCCCCCATAGGCACCCTTGATGCGAACAAGGTAGAGCTGGCCATGCCCACCCAGGCCATACACACTCTAGCCACGCCCACCCAGTAGACCACGCCCACCCTGGCCATACCCACCTGGCCCCTTGAGGGCAACCGCAATGCTGGAGCGGCCCTCAATGAAATTGAGTTTGACACCCCTGAATTCTAATTGGAAGGTTTCCTTGATGCACTAATCTTCTCTGCTTTACTTGCACCAAAAAAAAGGAATACTATCTTTTGCTGTTACAACAATGAGTCTTTAATATACAAGAGAACAAAAGGAATTATATAACATTCAGATTGACATTACAGGGGTAGCAGGGAAAGTGTGTCCGTTTCTTCAACCAAGCCTCATCCAATTGTTCTAGGTGAAAAGATTCACGTTCAGGGATTTAGAAACATTTCCGGTAGATGTAAAAAGGACCCTTTTCTTCATATTCTCTTCTATGAACCCAGAGCTGTTGGAAAGCCTTGAGAGATGCAAGAATGGATCCTCCGGTCCAGACAGATGTGTTTCTTTCTGGAGAAGCTGATGAAATGGGATTATCATTTGGGCACATTCTAATCAGCTCTCTCTGGAAGCGGTCAGCAAAGCCCTTTAGCATGGTGCAGCCCCCACACAACAAGATGTTGCCCATCAGGTTCTTTTTTAGGGTGACATCACACTTGTTGAGGGAAGTCATTGTCAGGAGAGGCAGTCCCAATTGCTGTGAATTTATCAAGGATGGCTTAAAGAGCATTTCAGCACATAAGAATCTCTCTTTGCCAATAATGATAATTTGCCCGTCAGGCAGCTGGTATTCAATCTCATGTTTCCTGGGAGCTGCGGCTGCATCATGTTGATAATCCAGTGAAGTGAAACAATAGTTCTCTTTGATGTCCTCTAAGATACTCCTGTCTTTCTCTGTGAACAATTTTATATTCTCATTTATTAAATTCATTAGATACTGAGTGACATCGGATCCAGCATAGTCTACTCTCTCAGTAATGTTTGGCATGGTGTATCCTTCGTAAATGGGAACTACATAGGAGACACCATGACCGCTCTCTACAACAAGACTTGAGGTCTTTCCATAGGAATACATTGACAGTCTTGATTGGTAAGCAATGTGCATAGCAGGAGTGGAAAACGTTTCAAAGATCATTTCTGCATATTTTTCTCTGTTGGTTGTAGGGCTTAGAGGAGGATCTGATACTAGGACAGCATGCTCTTCAGGTCGAATCCTCATCTCCCTAAGGAAAAGATATTCCCACATATCTTGAACAGAATCCCAGTCCACTATTATTCCATGTCTTAAAGGATTGACAAGTTTTAAGGGTACTGTAGCTTCCTGAAGTTCTCTTCCAACAAAAGTTTCCTTCCTGTTATCTCCAGTTTTTGCTGTCTCCTGGATATGCTTGCCTACAGTAGATGAAATCACATGGCTTGGCTTTTGTTCTCCAGCAAATCCACATTTGCAGGAGCCAGTACCAATATCTATGACAACAGCTCTTGTCTCCTTTACTATTCTCCTTGGAGTTGACTCTCCCTCTTCTCTAAATTTGGTGCTCGGCTTGACTGCTGGTCCTTTCTTTGGTGGCAGAGAGCCAGAGCTTGCACTTCCTCTGCTTGACATTTTATTTCCTGATGGTCATATATGCCTGCTCTCCATGTACTGACCACCATTTCAAATGGCAGGAATGGACAGGATGTGGAGTGCTGATGATACCAACAGCAAGCATTGTGACATCATAATGGGAATTCTTTGAGCAGTATTTCCAGCACAACTGGGAGCATTAGTTTAGAGAAGATTGTCCTCATGGATAGGTTATCTACGTTCAATTTTACCTACTCTTAAGATCCAGAAAGAGGATTATTTAGGTTACCTTTTTACCATATACCAAACCGTACATACATCCCCAACATTCTAAACATGATTTCAATTTTGTGGTTCAGTAATTATACAAGTCCGGCATACCAAAGCAGAAATATGATCTTGAAGAAGGAATGCAGCAGTTAGCCAAATACAATATAAGCCCAGGAAAGAAGATAATTCTAGAAAGAAATTTAAACTGGCTCACTTCAATATGAGGAAGGGAAAATGCTGTTAGCTTTCCAAAATTCTATTACTATAATGTAGATTAGAGATCCACAATGGGACGCGGTGGCTCAGTGGGTTAGGACGCTGAGCTTGTTGATCAGAAGGTCGGCAGTTTGGCGGGTCGAATCCTGAGTGCCGCATAACAGAGTGAGCGCCTGTTACTCGTCCTAGCTTCTGCCAACCTAGCAGTTCGAAAGCACGTAAAAATGCAAGTAGAAAAATAGGGACCAGTACGGTGGGAAGGTAACAGCGTTCCGTGCGCCTTTGGCTTCTAGTCATGCCGGCCACATGACCACGGAGATGTCCTTGGACAAGCGCTGGCTCTTCAGCTTTGAAACGGAGATGAGCATCAGCCCCTAGAGTTGGAAATGACTAGCACGCATGTGCGGGGGAACCTTTACCTTTACCTTTAGATTAGAGATCCAGTATCTTGAGGAATCTCTTTCCTGCCCTGGTCTACATCGAAGGATTGACATCAGTCTTGAAAACCTCCTATTAGAAGCAGACTTGTCTTTGATCAAAGAGATGTCATCCAATCTTTAGGGCACCCAACCATCTGCTAAGAATCGTGCTGCAGCATTGTTGTAATACCAACAAGTGGATTTACAAAGCAAAATCCCATGCTGCATCTAACACAGCATTCGCAACAAGGCTCGCCTCAACCAAGGATATAGTGGCTGGCACTTCAACCAACAGTGACATGAGAGCTTACCAGAAAAGTTTTGGAAAAAGCTCAATTCTAACTTTCATAGGTTCATGTTGAGATGATTTATAGTGAGTTGGATGACAAAACTTCCTCATCAAGATGACTTTTGTTCTGAGTTTGCGGAAAGAGACAGCCAAATGGGATATGCCCATTATTGAAAGTAATGGTCCAGTATTGGACAATTACCAGAATTTCACACAAAGACTTAGAGCTTCTTTTGATGATTCTGCTAAGAGAGCAAGTTAACAAGCTGCATCCACATCAAATTTTCAGTTAATTACCAGAGAGGTTGGGTGGAATGTTTTGCTCTGATTAAACAATTTTGAGAAGAACTTGCTGATGAGCTGAGATGAATTGGTGAAGCAAGGCACACCAAAGAATTTGGAAGAGCTGTCCCAACATTATGTGTTAATAGATGGCCATTTGGAAGAGATAAGGCACAAAAAATGGCACAGCAAGGGTTTTCGCAGTCTTCATCTCTAGCTCACCTGCTTGTGGAGTCCTACCTCGAAGGGTTGACACCCTGCTTTACACATAATGTAGTTTCGATTTACTTTCAGCTGGGTTTCACAAAGGCTTCTACAATAGCAATGAGGTTATGGAATTGCTTGGATATCAATCTGCTAAGGTTAAGAACTATTTCAGTTAATATGTAGATCCTGTTCAAAGGGTGAATTGTTGGATCTACTTCAATATTCTGTTTATTTGTAATATTTAAATATGTTTTGCTTGCCGCATGGAACCATCTCAACAGAATTTTTCTTTTGCTCATGAATTCAAACATTTTCTCGGACTGGTACCCCAGAACTGAATAGAAGCATGAATTCCAGAATTATACCTAAATGTAAAATCTCATTTATACCTACTCAGACATAAATTCAATAACTGAGGTTAGGGAGATTGCTAGATCACTTCACATAGGATTGCAAACAAAACAGATTATTAAAATAGACAGTAATCTTTAAAAAAAACCAAAAAACTCTTATTTAGCTGGATGAAGTGGTTTCTTAGACCCTTTCAACCTGAGCTATTTAATTGCAAAGCTATAATGGCAGGTGTATGTGGAAGAGAAATAGTGTCTCCTTGAAATCATTTGAAAAAATGCAGGATGTAGGCAGGAGTAGAATTTAATAGGCATTGCTTTGCTTGTATACACATACACTTAATGAAATAAATATAGGAGTTCAAGTGATATTCTTTTACTAAAAAAAAAAGATCTCAGATTTCACACTGTAATGCCTGCAGCATTACACAGCAGTCCACTTAGAAACAGTATAGTGATAAAAGCTGAAAATCAAATTGGGAAAGCAGAGAAATGTCTCCAACGTAGGATGGAACATTATCCTGATAGCTCAGGCTCCAAGTCAAATCTCACTACAGTACATTTTTGGTTTTTCTCCTCTTACCCATGCCAGGTTTGAAAATGAATGCCAAGGTTCAGCTTGAAATGTAGAATAGTATCCTGAATGTGAGTGCAAAGTTATCTTCCATCATGTCAAAGTTAAAAAACAGTTTCCACATAACAGATTCAACAGCAGGGCTCACTTTAGTTGGCCCATGAATTGCAATGAATTCTTTAGCGTGAAGAAGGGCATAGAGATGTCATGGATGAGGGTTCCACTGCAAAAGCACAAGTACAACATCATTGTATAACCCTTTTACATTTCCACATCCCTTCTATCCATAGCTGCCACTTCCCTCCACAAATAGCCATGGTCACATTAAGGTAGACAAGATTTTGGCACACTTCATAAGGCAATAGCATTAGTATTTGCATATGAATATTGGAACTGAATTTACCCAATACTCGGGAAACTCTGGTGCATAAATGAAACGAGTCCTAGAGTCATTTGGGCCAATGTTCTTTAAGATGTTCTTTTAACTGAGGAATAGTCGGTAGTTGCTTTTTGCACACGTGGCACTTCAGAGGCAGTGTTAGAAGCTGGACAGCGTTCTTATCGACAGTTACTTTTCCTTTCTTCGTTACCATTGCTATCACATCTGAAGAGGGAAAAGAGGGAGAGGCATAATGGATCTAGGATTAGAGCTTCAGCCATACCCACCCCTCTCCAAACCCCACATGAATGGTTTTAGCTACCAATACTTTTTCCAAGGTTTAGATCAAACCTTAGAAACTGGGAGAGAATTCGTGGCACCTGACATAATTTTCAGCAACGTTAACAAGCTCACAGTCCCAGGGTTCTTTATATTAATGCCAAAATTAGCATCCACAGAATGGCTGTATTTCTGGAGCAATTCCTACAGTGTTTGGTATGAATGCGTTGTCCAAAAATTTGCTTTGAAAGAATCTTATAATCCAGTCAAACCAGGCAGTGGCCACACTTGTTAACTGTGTCTCGGCTTGTCAAATATATATATATATAGGGAAGAAATTTGTCCTTACAAGGGAGGGAAGCTGATTTCTCCCATGTTTTTACTTTCCGTGGACCTTTTCTCTCATACTGGGAGAATCTTTTGCAGATGAACTCCTGCCTTGTCACAATTCTTTTGGGTTAAACTAAATGCACTTTACCTATCCACTTGCTTTCTATGGACCGGTGCAGGAACTTTATTAAACCAACAGGGCAGTAGCTGTTAAATTACAGGAAGAAACCCAAGTTTGAATAGAAATTAAAATAGCCTAAGTTATTACCTGTAGAGTCCAAGAAGTAATTGGTTGTGAAAGAATTCCAATGCTTCTTGGTTTTAAACCACTTAGAATCAAAGTCTTGGCTAATGATGTGAAGATGCAGCTGGCTAAGAAAATGAAACAAAAATGATAACCAGGATTAATATCACTAGAACAACAACAAAAAAAAGTGTTAAAACAGCATTTTCACTAACAAAAGATACAGCCCAGAAGGCAGCGTTTCTTCTATTCCATGTTTGATAGAAGGTTAGCACACCTTAGTTCTGCCTTACCTCATGCTGGGAATGGCATGGTAGCCTAGTCTGAAGCGCAGGCTGTCTTTCTCTGGGCACTGCTGGATTATCATTTCTCCAACTCTGTGCATGTGTTCCAACAGTTCAAGATGCTCATGAGTTACTGCAAATAAAGTGGAAATGGACTTCCAGGGCAGCACTAACCAGTGATAGCGAGCTTTTGGATACTTATCCTTTATAACTACAAGTTGCTCGTCCTTGTAGACCTAACAGGCAAGAAAATGCATCAGAGTTACAGTGATGTTAATATCCTCATGCTTATCAGGCTTGAAGGAAAGCAACATGAAACCCTTACCTGCACCTCTGGGTTTTGCATAGAAACCTTCAGTCCTTGAGCCCAGTATGGCATACATTCCTAAAGAACAGACAGAAGAATCTAAATACATGGAGAGAGATATATATTAAAACTACAAAATGCACCTTGAAGAATCCAGTAGGAAAGACTTCCTACTACGTAGGTAAGCAAGCTTCAGATTGCAGTCTTCAGCTTAACTGTGCTATCAGAATAGCTAAAATAACTTTAAGAGACACTTAAATACTTTTTAGATTATAGCTAGTGCTGAAACACTTACCGTTTTGAAACTGCTCCTAAGAGAAACAAATATAGAGACTGTACCTCACTCAAAACTACGTAAGAGCAATTCAGATAGTGCCTGCCCCCAGGTGGTGACCTAGTTCAAAATGCCAGTCATTCACACACACTAAGCTTCAAAAGCATTCTCAGTATTTTTTTTCCTGCTCCCTCGATAATTATCAGTCTTGATGGAATGGCTTTTATTAGCAGAACAAGAAGGAAAGGTTCTAGTACAGGGGTGTCAAACTGCCGGCCCACGGGCCAGATGTGTCATCCGGAAGCCATGTTCACCCCGTTGCCAGCCATGGCAAAATAGTCCCGATACATCTCGTGATGTCACATGACGTCGCGAGTTTGACATGTCTGTTCTAGTATTTTCTCATAATTTCCTTTAAAGGGGCCTAGAATAAATTGGGAAGGGGGCAGTGTCAGGGAGGCAATGTCAGGGCTATTCCAGTCTCTTTTCGTTCAAATGTTACGGCTCCCCTCAAAAAAAAAAAAAATCTTATTAGCAGGCGTATTGGGAACTCCAAGTCTCATGTAACAGGAAGAAGGAATAACTTTGAAGAGAGGAAGGAAGATTTGTTTGCTTGCACACATTTCATTACCAGACCAGGTAATATCTTCAGTGCTAGAAGGGAGTGTGGTTTGTTCTCTATAGAGCAGACATGTCAAACACAAGGCCCGGGGGCCAGATCTGGCCCGTGATTTCATGTGGCCCGCGAAGCCATCCTGGAAACAGTGAGGGAACGGCCCCCACTGCCTTGGCCCTGGCCCAGAGACCCTCCTTCTGCCAGAGACCCTCAGATCTGTCCCACTCCTGCCCAGGCCCCCATAGGCACCCTTGATGCGAACGATGTAGAGCTGGCCACGCCCACCCAGTAGGCCATACGCACTCTAGCCACGCCCACCCAGTAGGCCACGCCCACCCAGGCCATATCCACCTGGCCCCCTGAGGGCAACTGCAATGCTGATGCGGCCCTCAGTGAAATTGAGTTTGACACCGCTGCTATAGAGCATACAGATTCTCTATACAGTAGCTTGCCCTGTCTATGAAAAAAAGCCGAGACTTTTGCGGGGAAAGAGGCCTTGTTTGAGGTCCCATAGGCTAAAAGGCTCTCCTTGCCTACCTTGCTGCAATACCAGCTACTTTTATTTCTTGTCTTACCATTTTGGCAGAAGAGCTTTCAAGTGAAGAAACAGAGCCACCGTCTGCCACATTGTTGTACAAATTGTAGCTTTGCAACTCCCCTTGGTCTGTTTTTATTTGTTTTCCAGATAAGCTTTCCACATTTTTTTTCTCAGGATCATCGTGTGGCCTTTTTTCACTTTGGAGTTTCTTGCTTTCCCGACCAACACATGTGCCCATTTCCTCTGAGAATTGTACAGTGTATGGATACAATTTATTGACAATATGGAGAACCTGTCCTGGCTTCAGTTTGGTTTCTTGATCTTTGCCAACATCCACTAGATCAATACTGGTTGGATTGACTCCTATCTTGAAAAAAGAAAAAGGCAAAATTATTCATCGTACTAATATTTGCTTTCCCTGAAAGTCACTTATCCCTCCCATTTTTAACAACTTGAAGGATTTCAGTATTTTGTTTCAATCTGATATGACACTGAAGTCCAAAAGCAAATAAATTTTGAAGAGGTGTAGAGTACATAGAATCCTTTTCCTAATAAGGCTGCTTTGCAATAAGACAAACTGAGGATTGTTTTGTTTGGGCTTAGCAAGGTTTATAAACCCGGTCACTATGGTTTGCACATTGTGGGTTATTTTTAAAAGCATTTATTTATTACACTTATAAAACACCCAACCATTTCAATTCCTTGGATTTAATATGTAAACTTAACCATTAATGGTTTGTAAAATGCATTTTATAGTTTATCATGTTTTATAAACTGAGTGAACTATACCGAGTCAATAAGTCTTTCTTAACTCATAGCTTAGCATAAGGTGTAAAGATCCATAGCGTAGCAAAAGTTAATTCTTAGAAGGTAGTTCTCAACGTATGACTACAGTTAAGACCAAAATTTCCTGCTAAACAATGCAATCTTAAAGCAAGATGTCACATGACGATATCACTTAGCAATCACAATCCCATCAGTCCTGGTTGACATTGTTAACCAAAAACCACAGGCCGTTAAACAAGTACCCAGCCCAGTCCAAGGCATCCCAGGTTCGTTGCTCCCAGCCCCGAGCCTCAGTAAGATAAGGGACTGTCTCCAACCCCCCCCCCACCTATCTACCTTCCCCTCCTCTGCTCTTTTGCTTTCCTGCACCCTGTTTTTGGCGGTAGCATGCAGGAGTGCATGGCTCTGGGGTTACTTGCCAGGCCCTGGGGAATAGCACCCACCTCAGCCCAACCATCCCAGCCCAGTCCCGATTGCCTTGCCATCCTGCACTCTGATTGCCCTGGCACTCTGCTGACACCCCAGCTGACCTTTGGTGTCTTTTTCCTCTCACTGCTAACCAGGCATGCGTACTCTGGAAGCTGAGCTGGGCTGGGTTGAACTTCATCCAAGGAACAAACAAAAAACAACCCCTTTCCAAAGAGCTTCTGGGCCTGTCTGGTCAGCAGTGGGAGCAGGAAAGGTCAGCGGAGGTGGCAGAGGCTAAAAGGTTATAGATGGGAGGAGATAGGTGGGTGGAGGGAATTGAAGTGCCCTTACAATTTTGATCACATGACTGCGGGGCACAATGGCTATAACTTCAGGCACAGCTCTTAAGTCCCTTTGTTCAATCCTGCCATAACTTCGCAGTCACCGAACAAATGGCTGTAAGTTGAGGACTACCTGTAAATAATTTTGCAATTATTTTTCATTGGGCGGTATCAAGATCTAAATACAATAGAACTCTACTATCTCTGGAAGCAGTTATATCAGTTTGAAAGCTATGAAATGTAATAGATTCAGTCCTTTTTCTCATGCTAAATTGACTTTCATGGCGAAAGTCAACATTCAAAATCAGGAAAAAAACTAGTGACGTGGAAAAATTGGATGAAAGCAGGGATATTAACTTTGGATCAATTAACAGATGATGAAGATGAATTTTTCACATATGCTATGCTAATAGATAAATATCATTTATCAGATGTGACTCAGTGGCAATATTTACGGGCAAAACAGTTGTTAACATTGTTTGGACTAGCAGGATTTTCAGCTTCTGAGACACTTGAGATACTAGAACAGCTGGTTAATCTTTTAAAACTAAAAAACCCTATTAATTTTTCTAGATTTTTGTAATCAATAAATCAATTTGATATGCAGCTGCCAAGAGATTATTGGAATAAAGAATTAGAGGTTCCGATATTGCTAAACAGCAGAAGATTGAGGACAGCCTTTTGTTTAAGATATAATAAGAACAATTCTTGTAAATATGATTTTTAACAATGTCCTATAACCTGTACTGTGTTATAAATGTGACGGTGTGACAAAAGTAAAAAAATTTCAGAATATTCTCTTATAACTTACCAAATACATGGAATTTGGCAACTAGACATATAAATGGATTCTCCATTCCCTTACTATAACTAAAAGATGGATATTGCAGCATTGGAATGATAAATAACCCCATTTACTCAATGGATTGAATGGATTATATTTACCACTTATGAGCAGATTGCATAAAACCATAGACTTTGTATAAATACAATGAAATATGGGATTCATTTATACAATATACAATAGGTTAAAAAGCATGATAGTTTTATAAGTGTATTAGTGTGTATATGTATGTATGTGTGTGTGTATACACACACACATGCATGTTTGCATTAGATAATTATATACAAAATTGTCAGTTTACTGTTGTAATGACATATTACACCGTGTATTTTTTCTGTTGTATTTTTTTCACTGATTTTTCCAGCACTTGTTATGTATGTTTTAAATAATGTGCATACCTATGTTTTCTTCATTTTTGTTTTAAGAATTTATTCCACAATGCTGTATGACAAGAAAAAGCATACCTGTTTAACCTTGACATACCCTTTGTTGTAATCTGCTTTTAGTTGTACTGAAAAAAAATTGACAAAGAATGATAGATATTAGGCTGTGAATTTTATGGCAGTGTTGGGGAAGGGAGAAAAATGGGGTGAAATTCAGAAAAGCAAATGCTTTAACAGTGATACAATTTAAATTAAAAAGGAGGTGCTAGGAGACACCCAATTTATTCTTATTTCTTTTGTCCTTTTGGAAATGAATCCAGCCAGAAAATGATGAGCTATGGTCATGTAGATTAAAATTATTGCTACAATTAAAAGCTGTAATAGTTTAATAATACTTTACTTCAGTCTCATACGATCTCCCTATCTCTGAGTTTCAGTGCCTAGACTAGAGCCAAGGAAAATAAACCTCTTTTTTTTCTTTTTCGGATTAAGTTTGTGTACACATTTGCACTAGAGTTCTCCATATGCCCACACGCCACACTGTAGATGAGGTTCTATACATGGACAGAAAATATCTGGATACTCTTCATTCAGTCCATTCCAGAACTATCTAAGCAGTACACATGGCTGAGTTTTCCTGGAGTCACTATTATTCTTTAACAAGGGCAGATTCATTACAGGATTTTAATATTCTATTAAACTTTCTTATATTTATTCATCTACTATGGCTACTTCTACCCACCAACTGGCCAACTGCAAAAATAAAAGCATAATCTTACTTTCATCTATAAAATATTGGGAAGTACAGGCAGTTCTCATTTAGCTATTGTTAGCATTAACGACAGTGATGAAAAAGTAACTTTGCAACCAGTCCTCACATTTACCAGGTCTGTAAAGCAAAGAAAAGCTGAAGTAAGATCATAAGCACAGTTGTAGTTTCCCTTAGCAACCACTTTGTTTAACGACCAAGGTGACAATTGTGGTCACTAAATGAGGACCATCTGTACAACAAAACATTACTTAGTTATAAAATGTTAAATTACTGAAAATATATCATATATATTATCTTGTAATCCTATTACAGATATCTATTTTTATTACTTTCCTATGTAGTTTATTTTTGGAGTCTTTTGTAGATAGCCATAATAAATCTAATTAATAAAAATAACCTGGGAAACTGAATCTAGCCATCTACTATTGAGAGTAGAAATTAAATTCAAACCAGTTTTCCTAATCCTTAGTTCAACCTCTTAGCTACTAATTATTACTCACCATGCCACCCATTTTGACCCTTTAGCTGACACCAGGTACTTATACCATTAGGGGGAAAAAGAGGCAGAAATGAATTAAAGTAAAAACTACTCAGTTTACTAAGATGTACTACCTTGTCTTCGTGAACATTTCTTGTCTGTTATCTCCGTGTCAGGCCCACGCCCTATCACCACCATTTCTAAATGCGGTAGTTTAATTCGCTGACAGCTTCTATCTTTGCTCACTAGCCAGCATACACGCATTGTACTCAGGGAAGGGAGGGAAAAAAAAGAAATACTCAGTTTTATCAAATAAGGTTCCTGTAGAGAGAATGATCTACAGGTGCTATAAAAGTATTTTATTCCAGAACATTCACTAGAGGTTTTTATCTACTTTATAAAATGTACTCTCCCCATTTACAATTGGAACAGCACAAAAATTTACAAGACTTCAAATAGTTTATGACCTAAAATGTTGAGATACCAAATAGATTTTCATCTACTTTATTATAAAATTCATACAGATAAGATTTGAGAAAATAACTGATTATAGACAGTTACATTATGCTTCCATTATATTTATGCATATTTATAATTCTAATGCCTACAGTACATTTAACTAAATTATAAAGCATTCCAATTAAATTGTTCTGACCCTGATGCAATCTATGTCATAATAATTTCATTTACTCATTTATAAAGTATGTTTCAAGTCTGCCAGTAGTTTTTTACTAACAATTTATAAATTAATATAGACCAAGATCACCAATTCATACTAGGCATAGCTTTTTCCTTCTTCCAGGAGAAAAAAATAGAATGTACTTATTTGGAATAAATATTCCAGTACATCAGACTTTTTCAGTTGATGGAATGCAGTGATAAAGCTTTTAGTGTTGGCCAAAGGGCAAAATTAAGTAATGATGTGTGAGTTAGCTGAAAGCATCGTGCCTATGAAATGAACGTTTTCTTTATTCGGAGTTGTTCTTGAGTGTGTCTGTGGTAGAATCCAAGCAACTGAATTATTTTTGCAGAGCAAAACAAGGGAAACAATCCTATTTAAGTTTTTTTTGTTTTTTTAAATTCCATTTATATCCCGCCCTTCTCCGAAGACTCAGGGCGGCTTACAAGCTTAGCAGTAGCCTTCATTCTATGTATATGCCTGCTTATTAGGGCTTTCACACACACCCCAAGCGGCATTATTACAAAGTCAGCTTAATTGCCCCCAACAATCTGGGTTGGGGATGTCTGCTCTATTTTTAGCACCAAGAATACTGTTTATTTAATTTCTAAATTGAAAATATAGAGCTAACTGTATTATGTTTCATGAAAAATTCAGAAAACAATTTTAAATTTGTTTGGGGAAAGTTTGCAGAGCCTTAGCTTTTGAACAATTATAAACAGAAAATTCACTGCCCTTCTTTTTACTCCATAAAAGAACTATTTACTTTGTACTTCTTACTACCACTGCAACAGAGAAACCAAGAAAAGGGTGCAGTTAAATTAAGTTTTACTTTGAATTCCCCGTTTCTTTATTGCTTCAGAAGATGGTTTCTGAATGGATTCTGTATCCAGCAGGAGGAGTGTCCGGCACTCTTAGGATGTAGAAACTACTTTGCAAGAGAAATGGAACCGGTTCACTCTCTTCTTTCATCATGACATTGCAAATATGACACGAGAAATGAGATTTTGAAGTGGACAACTGCTTACTTACAGGAAGCAGCTGTTCATGGATACGTGTATCCAAAGTTTGGCTCTGCACTGTATTTTACACAGGCTATGATGCACATCGCTAACATCCAGATTTATTATCAAAAATCCAATTAACTGAGTTCAGCATGCCAAGGACTGCGACTGAAATAAGACAAAACACCTGGCACAATCCATTGAGCATTTAGGGCAGCTGGAGTTTGGCTCCTGACAATTTTAGAATCAATGACTGTTTGAATATACACGAGTTCGTCTGAGGAAAATGTTATAACAAAGAAACATTTCTTCCAGACAATCTCTCTTGCGCCATCTCACAGTACAATTTTGTGCTTGCTTTTTTAACGACCATCTAAAGACCACGGACCCCATCCGATTTCTTCCCTCCCAATAATTTTCGGTGGGTTATTCATTGCCCCCCCCCAAACACACCATAAATACCAGAAGCTTCTCACGAGAACCTCCTCCTTTCATCAATACTCCCTCGCATTTCCGCTCACCTCCACGTTGCCATCTCTGAACCTTTTCTACATTTCCTAGCCAATAGCATCCTTCTGGACTGCTTCGAGGCCAATCAAATACAGGTTTCTAAGCCCTTACTCCCACCCACCCCTAAGAGGAAGGAAGTAAATACACAGCGAGTTTCTCGACCTTTCCCGCAGTGAAAATTAGGGAAAAAGTCTTTGGTCGTGAGTTGTACGTTTAAGAAGGATTCTTTTTTAAAAAAATTATTAAAGAGTTTTACAAAAAAAGATTTTACAATACATCCCCAAAACCCACCCACCCCAAACCACCCCCCTTTCCCCCCCACTTCCCAGAGCTAAATACAGGGTTATAGTTATAATAATCATATTCCAACTAAAGATTATCCATAATATAAAATTAACCAATTTCATAGTGTGCTTTAACTCCCCTTTAATCGGATTTTGTCTTATTTATTTAACCAATAAAAAAGGCTATGCTGATCCATTAAAACCAAAATATTTGCCAATTAATAAATACTATTAAGGCTACTCAAAATGTCACCCTGATATTTAGCGAGCTCTTGAATTCTCCACTTTTGATCGGACTGGATGTTAATTAAAGCAGAAAAGGGAGAAGCTGCTTTGAGATTCCCATTATTTATTTATTTATTTATTTATTCGGTTTATATACCGCCCTATTCCCAAAGGACTCAGGGCGGTTTACAAAGCAAAATTTAAAAACAATCCAATATAAAATTAAAATAAATTAAAATAAATTAAATTAAGTCTAGCCACAAAAATTAAATCACAATTTAAAAACATTAAACCCCTCAGTCCAGACCAGATAGCTCAAAGAGCCAGGTTTTTAGGTCCCTGAACGAAGGTCGGGGGGGGGGCAGTCCATTAGGATGCGTCTTAGCGACATAAAAATGAAATGCAGCCAATATGTATTATTTTTTCAAAAAAATAATCCTACGCTGAATATTAATACCGGAATTCAAAATTTAATTGGAAAAAAAGGTTCAGGAGAGCTAGAGCTGCCAAAATGGGTGCAAAAGTCCCAAGATTTAAAGAGTTTTCCGAATTGTTTTCCTTCCATACAGTAGGTTTGTGGGTTTCTGCGGGCGTGAGATAGGTGGCTGTAGGATTTCAGTTTTTCTCTTCGCTTCTTTGGTTTAATTATTAATTTATTCTATTTGTAAGCCACCCAGAATCGTTTTATTGGTGAGGTGGTGGGGCATGTAAATTTAATAAATAAATAAAATAACCCTTTTCGTCGTCGTGTTAAAAGAGCGGGATACTACATTTTCGTTTGCTTAACGCACTTCTCACACTTGAGGAAAACCTGGCCTCCAGCTCCCTATTCGGTTCTACAGCCCTTCCGAAAGCTCGAAGGCGCCCATCTCCACCGCTTTGCATTCTGGCCCTTGTAGTTTGGCCTTGCTCCGCCGCGTCGCAAAATGGCGCACGCGCCGAGCACGTTGCCTCGCTGGCACGATGGGACTTGTAGTTCCCGGCGGTAACGTAATATCCTTCGACAAGCGATTGGAAGACGGCTGTTTTTACGTCATCGCTTCTGGAAAGCCGGCGAATGCCGGCCATCGAAGGGACCAGCAGAGAAGGCGGTGTTTCCGGGATTGGGTGGGGCTTCCTTGAAAAAAGAAAACTCCCCGGATGCTGCCTAGCCTGAGACCGGCTCGGAACTTTCCAGAAAAGTCGCGGTCGTTTTGTCTGCGGGAGAGAAAGAGGCAGACGAAGCGGGGACTCGGCGGCAGGAGTGGGGAGGCTTACCGGGAAGACATCAGGCTGCCTTTGCTTCGGCCGAAAGCGCAAGGTAGGCTGGAAGACAAAGAGAAAGCTGTTGGCCGCGCCTTCTTTTCTCCCCCCCCCCAGCTTCCTCCCCTCCCTCCCTGGCTCCTCTCCTCGTTCCGCGTGCAACGACGGCCCGGGCAGCTTCGTCCGCGCGCCTGAAGCCGAGGCGCGCGCGCGCGGTGGCGGTTTGCGTGTGTGTGTGGGGGGGGGGGGAGGGGGTCGGGAGGCGCCGTGGGGAACAGAGCGCGAGCTGAAATCTTGCGGAGGGGGAGGGGGAAGCAACCGATACGAGGTGGGGGAAAAAGGCGGCACGAGGGCAGAAGGGGAGGATGGGGGCGGGGTGGGGGGTGGTAGGTCGGTGAGGGAAACTGGAGAGAAGAAGAAGAAGGAGCCTTGGGGGAACGGAGCAGGAGCAGCTGGTGCCCGTTGTCCGTGACACGAGGAGGGGGTGACCATGAAGAAGCCTCCTTTCGGGGTGTCCTGTAGGGGAGAAGCTGAGGTGGGGGTGGGGGTGGGGGAAGGGCTAGAGGCCCCCCCCGGCGGGGGGAGGGAGAGGAGTAAGACCTTTTTTTCAGGTGAGTGACCACCTACCTTCTCCCGTCTGCTCGGAAACAGGGAGGTGCGACTGACTGAAGGAGGCAATTTAAGCGAAGGTGGTGGCCGAGTCGAGCGGGAGGAACAAGAAAAAGGTGCTTTTGTGACAGGTTTAGTACCTGCTTGTGTTAGCCGTTAGGCTGTGTGGGAGGCCAGTGCGGGCAAGTGGATGAAAGATGGAGGGTTGTTTCCCTTGAGAGTCGAATGTGGGAGCTCTGGAGGGGATAAGGCAGGGGTAGGCAACCTCGGCTCTTTTATGACTCATGGACTTCAACTCCCAGAATTCCTGAGCCAGCTTGGCTGGCTCAGGAATTCTGGGAGTTGAAGTCCATGAGTCATAAAAGAGCCGAGGTTGCCTACCCCTGGGATAAGGGGAGGGAAATAGGAAAGTGGGGGAGAGTCTCAACAGCTGTTTTACTTGCTTGATTTAACCGGCGTCTTCTTACTCTTGTTTTCTTCCCCACACCATGGTCTCGCGCAGGTACGGTTGCATCATGGTGAAGGAGACCACATACTACGATGTGCTTGGGGTAAAACCTAATGCCTCTCAGGAGGAGTTGAAAAAGGCTTATCGGAAATTAGCACTGAAGTATCACCCAGATAAGAATCCCAATGAAGGCGAAAAGGTGAGTTAATGGTTTGTTTGTTGTTTTAATGTTCCTTCTCCCATTGTCTGCTAATTAACTAGGTGGAAAGGTACTGTGTACCCATTTTCATTTTACTTCTTGGTGTGAATGTGTTGGATTCTGGCTGTTGAGCCCATATGCATGCTTATCTTCAGAACATACTATTTCTTTAGGTCAGGCATGTCAAACTGCTGGCCCACAGGCCGGACGCGTCATCCTGAAACCGCGCCCACCCCATTGCCAGCAATGGGGGGAAAGTCACGATACGTCGCGCGGGGGCACGAGTTTGACATGCCTGCTTTAGGTCTTCAATATTTCCATGCTCTGTTTGTTCTACTTGACTATTGCTTGCCCTTGAAACTCTTGTCCTGCAGATGTCTCTTATTGAAAATATAATTTGGTTTACAGTAAAGTTTCTTTTTGAGGTTGGAAAAACCTACATAAAAACTTCTCTCCATGTCATTTTCAAGTGTGACCTTGAATAAAAATTTCCATGATGAGCTTGACTCCTGGTGACTTATGTGGACATATCCATGCAAATCACTGCCCTTTGGAAAGCTTGCAGCCTAGCTCTTGAGGCACCATCTAGTCATTGTTAGCTGTTTTTGAAAAAGCTAAAGCACAATTGAACCTATGAACTAGATGTGGATATAGAAGAAAAATATTCAGCAGAAAAGAGTAACAAATCACTTTTATCACTATATTAAAAAAAACTATCAGTCATTCTGTGGACCAGGACTTAAAGGTTTACAATTAGGAAGGTTAAAATTTAGATTTGAATTCTTTTGCTGAAATAAAACATTATTACTCTTCGATAAACAAGAAAATTCGATCCATAAGGTAGACCAGTCATCAGTAATTATTGTATGTTACTAATACATAAATGATCTAGTAATAGAGTGATCATGGTATAAATAATAAATGATCATTTGTCCGGTGGCAATTAGATAGACTTTACATAAGCCTTTTAATTTTTTTAAAATGTTGTAGTTCAAACAAATTTCCCAAGCCTATGAAGTCCTGTCTGATTCCAAGAAAAGAGAGTTGTACGATAAAGGTGGTGAACAAGCAATAAAAGAAGGTGGTAGTGGAAGCGGTTTTGGATCACCAATGGATATATTTGATATGTTCTTTGGAGGAGGTGGAAGAATGCAAAGAGAGAGGAGAGGTAATGTACAACTTTTCTTTGATCTAATGGAAATTGTAGTGGTTAACTTTATTACTACAGGGGTGGTTCCCTGCACACATTATAAAGATAAAGGTGATGTGGTTTCAAGGTAAACAGGTGAAGATATCTGTTTTAATTTCAGAATTTTTATTTAATGTAAAACCATTCATTTGTTCCTTTGTAATGGTTGCTTTGGGAGCTGTCATATAATGGATTAATATCCATTAAAACATCTGTTAGTATTAATTGAACAGTTCCTCAAAGTCTATTTGCTGTTATTACTGTTAGCTGTATAAATTATACAATTAGTCCCAAGTATTTTCAACACGGTTTAAACTGCACATGAAATGGCCCTTATAACTCTTTACTTAGAAATGCCCCATTGAGTTCAATCAAGTTTAATTTCCATTGTAATGTGATTTTTTCCAGAAAGTTCTCAGCTATAAATTAACACGCTTTTCATTTCAGGTAAAAACGTTGTACATCAGTTATCGGTAACTCTAGAAGATTTATACAATGGAGCAACTCGGAAACTTGCTCTACAGAAAAATGTGATTTGTGACAAATGTGAAGGTATGCTAAAACATTTCTTTAATCTTTACAGAGTTCCAGAGAAATTTTAATGTGAAAAAAATGTAGTCTACTTAATTTTAATTTTTTTATATTTGTTTTCTAGGCCGAGGGGGCAAGAAAGGTGCAGTAGAATGCTGCCTTAATTGCAGAGGAACAGGCATGCAAATAAGAATTCATCAGATAGGACCTGGAATGGTTCAGCAAATCCAGTCAGTGTGCATGGAATGTCAAGGCCATGGGGAGCGCATCAGTCCCAAGGACAGGTGTAAAAGCTGCAATGGAAGGAAAATTGTTAGAGAAAAGAAAATTCTGGAAGTCCACATTGATAAAGGTATACTAAAGGAATAATTAGGAGTTAGAGAATATTAAAAGTCCTAGGAAAGTTTTACATATTAATTTTAAAAAGGATAATAAATCTGTTTTGGTTGTCTGTTGTGTCTTTCACTAATTTTCCTTCATCAGAATTGCCTTGTTTGATAAAGAATATAGTTCTGACTTTCCGCTTGCTGGGCATTAAACCTCTATATCTCTGTCAAGAGGTGGTGCTTTCATAAGATAGTACAACTTCCACAACTTTTATATTAATTGTGGGTGTTTAAAATGGCTCCCAATAAGGATTGAGGGGTGCTGTATGGGTGACATAATGACTGCTTGAACACTTGACATCAGATGTCTCTGGAAAACTATAGTATTGGGTTAAAAATAATTTTCACTAAGGGCTGAAATAAAGTAAACAAAATGAAAACTATTAAAATATGTTCGAATTAAATTATTACAACTAATGTACATCAACACCTCAGTTTCACAATATCTAAAAAAATATATACCACTTACACATTCCATAATGCAGAACTAGGAATTTTGGCAAAAGAAACTAAGGAACGAATAACTTATTGAGACTATCTGGCTTTTACTTGCAGCTAAGGAATATGTTTTCTGCTCCTGTTTCATGCTTCTACTTATGCTTCACCAAATTATTTCCAGAGTAATGAATGCTAAATTTATTAGTACTATAATTTAAAATACATTGTGTCGATTTTAAGTGTGATGTGTTCCTTTTGAAATAGGAATGAAAGATGGTCAGAAAATAACCTTTCATGGTGAAGGTGATCAAGAACCAGGGTTGGAGCCAGGAGACATTATCATTGTCTTGGATCAAAAAGATCATTCTTTGTTTACAAGGCAAGTTTTAATAATACTGTGGTAATCTTATTTCGGTAGTATGTATAACAGTTTGGGAACATAGGTTGTCAGGCATTAGGCCTTATGTTTGGCAGACACTGGAGCAGCTTTTAAAGTTTATAGTCAAAACAATGGTCAGGGTAACAATTGTGTACACAGTTTCTCTTTAACTTTCTCTCTACAAGGGTTAATTATTTCTGCAGTACCTTACCTCTTCCAATTTGTTCTAACCTACTAAACTACTACTACTAAACTAATATAAATCACTACATTGTAACGTGGACACCTACTGCATTTATAAATGCATATTAATGTGCAATAGTACAGATGACAAACTGATTTTGTCATAGTCCTCTAGCCCTTCACTAGTTATGTCAAGGTATGAAGCCTGGCACAACAACAGTTTAATTCTAATTCCTGATTCTTTGTTTAGGAAAGTGTATAATGTTCTCTTAGTTTTAAGAAGTTTGTTCAGTCTAATGATGATTCAAAGTCAGTAAACTGGTTTTCCTTCTCTGGAAGTTAAACTTCAGTTGTTAAGTAAAATGTTACATTGATTTTAAGGCTTGAAAGTCATCTTTTCTCCAGCTCAACTGCTGAAACTATTTTTTGTGTATGGATGTAAATAGCGTGTAATTGATTACTGTAAAGTAGCAGGGAAAATCAGTTTAGGTTTTTTCCATGAGATTGTGGCTTTTTTTTTAACTTAAAAAATTAAACATAGAATGTGATTGAGTTTCAAGATATTCCTTGATCTATACAGATCCTCATCCTTTTTGAGCAGGAGAACTTTTGAAAACATGATAGGAGCGCTGTGGCTGCTGCTTGGGGAAAATTGCCTATTCACAAAATGGCTGCCATGAGAAAGTTACATAGAGCCGGTTTATCAGAATACTATCTGTTCTGTTTAAATACTTCCTGTAGGATGTTGCCTGCAATCGTGCTTATCTTGGGGGATTTTTATTTATTTATTTATTTATTTATTTATTTATTTATTTAGATTTATATACCGCCCTTTCCCGAAGGACTCAGGGCGGTTTACAGGGTATTTAAAAGAAAATCAATACAAAAGTTAAAACAAATTTAAAAAGATTAAATGAAACCCTGAGAAAAAATAAAAACCCAGTTAAAATTAAAAATTAAAAAATTCTCAGCCTGGGCCAGAGAGCTCAAAGAGCCAGGTCTTCAGGTCCCGGCGGAATGAACGGAGGTTGGGGGCAGCTGGTTCCAAAGGGCAGGCGCGCCCACTGAGAAGACCCTACCCCTGGGTGTTACCCGCCGGCAATCTTTAACCGGCAGCACCCTGAGAAGACCCTCCCTGTGGGAGCGCAAATATCCCGGACCCTCGCCATTTAGGGCTTTATAGGTCATCACCAGCACCTTGAATCTCACCCGAAGGGCAACCGGAAGCCAATGCAGCTTGCGGAGTAGAGGTGTTACATGGGAGTATCGGGAGACCCCATCACGACTCGCGCGGCCGCATTCTGCACCAGCTGAAGCCTCCGGGTGGTCCTCAAGGGCAGCCCCATGTAGAGAGCGTTGCAGTAGTCTAAACGGGAGATCACAAGTGCATGAGTGACTGTGCGTAGGGCATCTCGGTCCAGGTAGGGTCGCAACTGGCACACCAGGCGAACCTGGGCAAAAGCCCCCCTGGTCACGGCTCCTATATGATCTTCAAAATTGAGCCGCGAATCCAGGAGGACGCCCAAGTTGCGAGCCCTATCAACGGGGGGGTAACACCTCACCCCCCATTGTTAGAGATGGAATAGTCTGGTTGACCCGAGATGCCGGTATGCACAGCCACTCAGTCTTGGCAGGATTGAGACGAAGCCTGTTTCTCCCCATCCAGACCCGGACCGCTTCCAGGCAACGGGACATCACGGCGAGGGCATCGCTGGGTTGGTTTGTGGTGGAGAAAAAAAGTTGGGTATCATCAGCGTACTGATGATTTTTTTTTTTATTATTTTAATTCCATTTATATCCCGCCCTTCTCCGAAGACTCAGGGCGGCTTACAAACTTAGCAGTAGCCTTCATTCTATGTATATGCCTGCTTATTATTAGGGCTTTCACACACACACACACACACACACACACACACACACCAAGCGGCATTATTACAAAGTCAGCTTATTGCCCCCAACAATCTGGGTCCTCATTTTACCTACCTCGGAAGGGTGGAAGGCTGAGTCAACCTTGAGCCTGGTGGGATGCGAACCTGCACTAATTGCAGGCAGCTGGTGTTACTTAAGGAGGCATTAGCCCACTGCTCCACCAAGGCTATATATATATATATATATCGAGGTCACTTGCTTTGTCAGGATGACGGAATAAACACCCCGAATAAATACCCCACCCCGAAACCACGAATGATCTCGCCCAGCGGCTTCATATAGATGTTGAACAGGAAGGGCGAGAGAACCGACCCCTGAGGAACTCCACAAACGAGAGGCCTCGGGGCGGACCTCTGCCCTCCCGTCAACACCAGCTGCGAGCGGCCCAGGAGATAGGAGAACCACTGCAAAACAGTGCCTCCCACTCCCAACCCCCTGAGCCGCCGCAGTAGGATACCATGGTCGATGGTATCGAAAGCCGCTGAGAGATCTAATAGGACTAGGACAGAGGAACAACCCCTGTCCCGAGCCCGCCAGAGATCATTCACCAGCGCAACCAATGCCGTCTCCGTGCTGTGCCCAGGCCTGAAACCTGATTGGTACGGGTCCAGATAATCAGTTTCATCCAGGAACAGAGGGAGCTGATGAGCCACCACACTCTCAACAACCTTCGCCAGAAAGCGGAGGTTGGAGACCGGAGGATAGTTATTTAAAACAGCTGGGTCCAGGGCAGGCTTCTTGAGGAGGGGTCTCACCACTGCCTCCTTTAGGAACAAACAAACAGAAATTCCCTCACTCCTAAAAGTATTTGCCTACAGCCAAAGCATTTTATTTTTCAATAAAAATTATAGAGTCAATTTAGGATTTAGGTGCATTATTACAAATAAAGATAATGCTGAAAGGTATCACTTTGCACTTTTACAATTTTAAGAAGCATAAAGGATTAGTGAGGAACCACCACCCTAGATGCCTGTGTGTTCTGTGACACTCTTTGGTGGCATGCTAGGGACCACTGGTCTGCTATATTATACCATTATAATATTTAAACATTAGATATTAAGATAGAATCTTAATTTTTTGTTTTCCCATGTGATCAGATCTGGTGCCAGAATAGTCTTATTTCACTAACAAATCCTTTTAATTCTATAAGAGTGCAGATCTCTCTATATTCTCCCTGTACATTTATTTAATAGTATAATTTATCATTTTAAGCAGTTGGTTTTTTTCCTTGTCTTTTTGAAATTGATATCCTATACAATATGGTTGTAGCCCTGCAATTCTAAGGCAAATAACTTTTTCTCTGTAGGCGAGGTGAAGACCTGGTCATGTCTATGGATTTACAATTAGTGGAAGCACTCTGTGGCTTTCAAAAACCAATTGCAATGCTTGATAATCGAACTATAATGATTACTTCTCATCCTGGTAAGTCTGTTTTGCTCTGAAAAAAGAACTTGGGTACAATACATTTAAAGGACCATGGTTTAATCGACCTTGGATGTAAACCTCTCCATATTACTTTGTGTGCATAAAGTCTTATTTATCTTTTTATGGCCTGTAAAATTCCCCTTCAGTTAAATGGACATTTTACTTTAACTGACATCTGCTGCCTACTATTAGTCTGTTAAATTAAAGGTTTGCAATTAATCCTGGAGTCACTATTGGAACCCACCATAAAATAAATGTTATCGTTTTGGAGAATCAAGTGAAAACCAATAAAGTTCCTAAGGAGCTATAACTGTCTTAAATTAGTACTGTAATTAAATATCTCCATAGAATTTAACATTCATCAAACTTCTGTTGCCTTGAATTGACAGGAATAGAACAATCAGTTGTAACTGGTAAATTAGAAATCTTCTAAACATGCCTTGGAAAACCTTTTTTTAATCATGATATTGCACTTTAGGAATATGCCATGTTTGGATTTGATTACAAAACATTTCTAGCACTTGGATCTTTTCCCAGAATCAGGTTATTACCCTCTGTGGATGCCTTGTTCACATACATGTCTTTAGTTTGCTGTGTAGATGAGTTTCTGCTTCAGCAATTACAAGTACTTGTAACTTTAATTTTATATAAGGTTTATTAAACACAAGTTATATCTTTTTAATTTCTAGGTCAGATTGTCAAACATGGTGACGTCAAATGTGTACTAAATGAAGGAATGCCAATCTACCGCAGGCCATATGAAAAGGGCCGTCTTATAATTGAATTTAAGGTAAGGCACAGTTGGGTGAACTACTAATATCTCGTGGAAAACTTCTTCAATATATTTTAGGCAATGCTGCCTTACAATGTTAGTTTCTTTAAAAAAATGGTGTTATACAAATTAAGCAAATTTATCTTCTACATTAAAATTCAGATACACTGTATTTCACACATCAAGTACATGTATGAGAAGCATTCATATTTTTTTCTAATTTTCAGGTGATATTTCCAGAAAGTGGTTTCCTTTGCTCAGATAAGCTATGTCTGTTGGAAAAACTGTTGCCACCAAGGCAAGAAGTGGAAGAAGCTGAAGACATGGATCAAGTAGAGTTGATGGACTTTGACCCATCTCAGGAAAGAAGACAGCATTACAATGGTGAAGCATATGACGATGATGAGCACCACCCTAGAGGTGGTGTCCAGTGCCAGACTTCCTAAAGTGGTCTCACAGTTACACTTGTGCTGCTTGTCCTGTATGTCAGTTGTGGATGAGTGAAGGACTGAAATTGCTATATTCAGAATTGCTATTGTCTCTGTAATATTTAAATTTAGTTGTTTTTAAATCAAGTTAACAAATTGAAATTGGTAAAACTACTTGGATCAAGTTGGAATGTTCATATTTCTATAAGGCCTCCTAAGGAAACCTGAAGCCACTTTACTCTGGCTTATTTTATTTTGTGCATCATAAGTGTATTGTGTGCAAATGCACTGGCTTAGTATTCAGTGATTTCTGTTTAGTATTATAAATTATATTCCCTCTCTTACGTATGCATCTGTATTTATGATTCATGTTAAAAGATGTGAAATTAAAGTTTTGTATTCATCTAGATAAATTGATGTGTTTTGGGTGTGCTATGTCTGGTGGAGACTTTGCACAGCACCTGTATGGAACTCTACTTATTTTCCACTCTGGAATGTTGAACACCCCTCATTCTATTCTGAGCTTTAGTTAAAATGCTGTATAAAACTCATTGATGTTAGACAGGATCCTGACCATGGTTCTTGGGTAGAAGTAAAAAATTCAACAAACATCTAAGTGGAAATGGGACAAAAGCTTAAATCTTAAAAAGGATTCTGAATAGTAAATACCTAATTTCTGTAGAGGTAATCATATAACTGAAAAATAATATGCTTAAGAACAATGGTACAAAACTACATCCTTGAGCATTGAGTTTTATGTCGCTAACATTCAAATACCATGCTGCATGAATACTAGCAAAAAAAAACCATCGATGCTAAACGACTCCTTAATGAACTGTTCACAGTCCATAAGGTTTTTGTGTGTAGTTTCTGAAAAAGACTACCTTTTAATGGCTATTTCAAAATATCAGTATAAGTAACCTAGTATAGATTCATCCAAAATAATAATTAGGCATTGCATCATGACTGGGGGAAGCGTTAGCAAAGATTCAAGTACATCCTTTAAATATCCTAAGACTGCTATTTCTAAAAACTGAGTTGCTAACATTGCTACTTATAATAAGCCCTAAACTTACATATCTGCTATATGTATATATCTGTACATGGGCAAATAGAGTAACAGAAAATGGCATTTCAGTTCCATATGTAATTTCAAAACAAATCTCTCACCATTGGAATCTTAAATTGGCAAATTTTTTGACTAGCTTGAATCCTTGGCAGGGATTTCAGTTGTACAAGCAAATTATTTTAGTCCTTGTGATAAGGATGAATGAATTACAGTGGAATTATGTGTCTTTAAAATGCTTGATTATTGTACTATACACTCAAGTTTGTACCTGTAGGGGGAAATAAAACTATCCTTCTAACAGTTTCATCTCTTCTTCCTTTTTGGCCTATATAACCATCCATTCCAAATATACATTTGTCAAGAAATTGTCCTGGAAAGTCCCTTGGTGTAGATTGACATGTTGCTAAATGGGATGATCCTGAGGCTCATACACTTTGGCATCTTTATCCCATTGAAGCCAGTTACAAGAAAGAAGTTTGGCAAATATGCATAGATGTCTAGTTAAACTGATTACTTAGAAGCAGAAAAGCACACATCTAACTCCTGAGTTGCATGAGGAAAATAATACATGAGCTGAAGCCTGGTTTAGAATAGAACAGAACAACAGTTGGAAGGGACCTTGGAAGTCTTCTAGTGCAACACTGTCAGGAAGTTTCTCCTTAGTTCTAGGTTGCTTCTCTTTTAATAGCTTCCATCCATTGCTTCTTGTCCTGCCTTCAGGTGCTTTGGAGAATAGCTTGACTCTCTCTTCTTTGTGGCAGCCCCTGAGATATTGGAACACTGCTATCCTGTCACCCCTCACCCTTCTCTTCACTAAACTAGACATAACTGAATTCCAGCAACTGTTCTTTATATGTCCCCTAATCATCTTTGTTGCTCTTCTCTGCACTGTTTTCTAGAGTCTTTTAGATTGTGGTGATCAGAACTGGATGCAGTATTCCAAGTGTGGCCTTACCAAGGCGTTATAAAGTGGTATTAACACTTGATGTGATTGTGATTCTATCCCTCTTAATTCAGCCTAGAAGTGTTGAGGTTTGGGGCAGCTGCAGCACGCTGCTGGCTCATATTAAATGCTTGTCTACTACACGGATGTGAAACTCACCACATCACATGATGTGACGTATTGCGACTTTTTTTTTGCACTGTTGGAGCTGGGGTGGGTGCGGCATCCGCATGATGCAACCAGCCCACAGGCCGGCAGTTTGACACGCCTGGTCTACTAGGACTCCAAGATCCCTCTGTTACTACTATACTATATCTTTGCATTTGGTTTTTCTTGCCTAAATGTAGAACCTTACTTTTTTCACCATTGAATTTCATTTTGTTAGATAGTGCCCAGTGTTCGAGTCTGTCAAGATTTCTTAAGCTATTCCTGCCAGCTTTGTCATCTGCAAATTCGATGAATTCCCCATCTATCCCCTCATCCAAACTGTTGATGATGTTGAAGAGTACTAGGCCTAAAACAGAGCCTGGGGTACCCCACTGCATACTTCCCTCTGTGTAAATGTAGTTCCATTGAGGACTACACATTGAGTGCGGTTGATCAGCCAGTTATGAATCCATCTGGTGGTGATGCTGTTTAACCCACATTTTTCTATCTTATCAAGTAGTAGGTTATGATCTACTTTTATCAAATGTCTTACTGAAGTTCAAGTAAATTATATCCACAGCATTCCTCTGGTCGACTAATTTTGTCACTTTGCTCCAAAGAATGCAATAAGATTTGTCTGGCATGATCTGTTTTTGACAAACCCATCTTGGCTTTTGGTTATGACTTTGTTTGCCTCTAGGTTTCAAAAGCTTGTCTAATGCCAATAAACACTGAACTCAACATACCAAGCTATTTCAGGTGAAATGAAGAAAGTAATCTTAGAAATGTTAGACAACTTCAATATGTTTGTAATTCAGTTTTGCTAAGAGTTTCCACTGCATATAGCAGAATTTGTTTTAAAAATCAAATTTCTATTTTTTAAAAGCAAAGATTGCTGATACTTGGTAAAAGGTATGGTGTCTTCTTTACCACTATGGACCATTTTCTATGTATAATGGCGAATGACCTGCTAATGAGAAGTCTATGGAGGCTTCTTGCACATTTGGGCACAATGCTGCAATTACAGAATAAGAATGCATACGTTCAACCAGCTGTGGTTTAATAGCCTAACATCTTAGGCACATGGTGGACATTTTAAGTGATGAAGGTCATATAGGGTGTTTCCAGTTAAGAGAGGGTCAATGTTTGAGGAGAATGGAATTGGGAAAAGGAGGCTCCAGGAGCAAACTTTTTATCATATTTATATCCCATTCATAAAACTATATATGTACGTTCTAAAATCTTATACGTCTCCCTGGATTCTGCCATTTTTCCGAGGAGGAGAAGAGATGTTAATAGGTGCAAGGATTGTTTATTCAGCCTGCCGGGAGGCTGTCTTCAAAGACCAGGGGAAGAACCTTTGAACTGAGAACAACAAAGGAAGTGGGTCGGAAGAGATCTGGTTTGTATCTCCGATTAGAATCTGAAAGGAAGGAGGTAATTGTCGTAAAGGCATGGGAAGATCCCTTTTTCCCGTGGAAGGGTTTGACACCTGAATTTTCATTGATCTAGGGCTGACCAGATGGTTTGAGGGGAGGGGTTTTGACTCGGGGACTCTTTAAAACAGACAAGAGCCTTGGTGGAGCAGTGGGCTAATGCCTCCTTAAGTAACACCAGCTGCCTGCAATTAGTGCAGCATCCCACCAGGCTCAAGGTTGACTCAGCCTTCCATCCTTCCGAGGTAGGTAAAATGAGGACCCAGATTGTTGGGGGCAATTAAGCTGACTTTGTAATAATGCCGCTTGGAGTGTGTGTGTGAAAGCCCTAATAAGCAGGCATATACATAGAATGAAGGCTACTGCTAAGCTTGTAAGCCGCCCTGAGTCTTCGGAGAAGGGCGGAATATAAATGGAATTAAAATAAAAATAAAATAAATAAATGTCAAACACAAGGCCCGGGGACCAGATCTGGCCCACGAAGTGGTTTCATGTGGCCCACGAAGCCATCCTGGAAACAGTGAGGGAATGGCCCCCACTGCCTTGGCCCTGGCCCAGAGATCCTCCTTCTGCCAGAGACCCTCAGATCTGTTCCACTCCTGCTCAGGCCCCCATAGGCACCCTTGATGCGAACAATGTAGAGCTGGCCACGCCCACCCAGTAGGCCATACGCACTCTAGCCACGCCCACCCAGTAGGCCATGCCCCCCTGGCCATACCCACCCGGCCCCGAGGGCAACCACAACGCTGATGCGGCCCTCAATGAAATTAAGTTTGACACCCCTGCTTTAAAAGTACCAAAGTGTAACACAGTTTCAGATCCTGTCTAGTATTTCCATTGCCAATCATGTTTTAGTAAAAGCTGCTTTTGACAATTCCTGGTTCAAGAGTTCTTTCTTTCCTAAGATGTGGATTGGGGTGGGTCCTGACACATTCCTATAATTAATCCCCTCAAAACTCAGAAATACATCCCCAAACTGATCTTTTGTAAAAGCGATTAGAAAATGAGAAGAGACTGGGGCACCTAGTGTTACCATTCCTTAAACCAGCCAGCCACCTGAAAAGCTGTCCTAGATCATGCCACCAAGTACAATACAAACTATAGTTTTTTGGCTTTGTGCGTGCGTGTGCGCATACACACACACACACACACACACACACACACGAATCTATCCAAGTTTCTTAAACATCAGAATTGTTGCTGATTGGCTGGTTGAATTAATGTAACTTGCAAAGAGAATGACTTTTAGTGTATAGTAATAATTAAGGAATTAGACATCAGAGTCAATCTCTCAATGCAGCCTACTCCAGAACATTAAAAAAGATGAGATTCCCTCTTGATGCCCATGAATACTTATAGGAAAGATGGATACATTTAATAGTACTAATTTGCAGATGCAACTCAATAAGTAACTTGTTTTTTCACCAGTGCAGAAAGTAGCATGCTTTCTTCATAAACATGAATTTCAAGTTTGATCTTATTTTAAAGGGAGAGTTAGAAAAGTTCTAAGCCAGATGCCTCTTTAAGTAATATTTTATTGTAGAACAGAGAAGTGTTTTTTTAGAAAAAGGAGCTACAAAAAAATCTGCACAAATTTAGAAACCATAAAATGTCCATTTTGAACAGCAAAATTATAATTCTTCAGGAAACAAAATATTTTATTTCTTATTTTCTGAAAATAAG